>NC_062217.1:89535286-90735286 GCF_902686445.1 Sciurus carolinensis
AAAAGTCAAGAATGCAACAAAGTAATATTTTCAGCTTGGGACAAAAACAGATTAACAACTGTTAACATAGTCAACTCAAAAGTAAATGGATGAACTGGGGAGATAGCTCAGCTGTAGAGTGCTTGCCTTGCAAGCACAAGGCCCTGAGTTCCATCCCCAGTACTGAGAAAAAAATAAATAAATAAATAAAACATAAAAAGGTAAATTAAAGTCAAGAAAGGTGAGCCCAGACTTTCAGTGCTAGAAAACAGAGAAACTTTACCATCCAGGAATGCAGACAGAACTGAAAAAAGGGTGGAAACTGATGGGATCAATTTACATTATATAATTTCCTAGGATAATTTCTATCCTCAGGTATTTTAAGACCTGCTCAGGAATAACTGCTGAAGACTCTTCTTCCATCTCACTTTGTCCTACCAGGGACTACAGACTTGTCTCACTCCCATGGTGTATCCACATGATGTCTCTCACCTCTGTGCTTTTGTGCCATTTGCTTTTTCTGTCTTGAAGATTCATATAACATCAGTGATGGTTTACTATGTGTTGTGTGCATTGTGTGTTTGATTGTTCGACTTAAAAATGTTTCTTGTCAGTAATTTGGAGGTATATTCCTCCATTACCTGATCTCACATGGTACTGGGTTCCTAGTTTCCTTTTACAACTGAAAGGACATACATGGGTAATTCTAGATTTTAAGAGCTAACAATTACCAATAATTCAGTGTCTGAACCTTATTTGAATATGCATCCAAAATAATCAGTTTACCATGAAATTCAGGAAACAAGAAATAAATGTAAAAGTCTCTAATGTGAGTAAACTAAAAGGCATGGAATGAGCACAGAATCCATTTATACAAAAAAGGAGGGAGGTAAGTATAGAAATTGTGATTAGAGAAAATAATGTAGTTTTCAAAGGTTTTAAAAAATAGCAACAAGAACTGGGAGGAAGAGAGCAAAATATGATAATAGCCTCATTGTTAATCTGTGAATTAAATTCATGTTTCTCTGAATAACTTAATGCCTCAGTTGTCTCAGTATTTTAATCCTTTTTTCTTAATTACAGGGTTGATTTGAAGTATTTTAACAACAATTTTAGATTCCTGCCAGATTTCCTTTTTTAAAACAAAAAGTTCACAAATTATTGAACCTAATATGTAATTTAAAATGGTATGATTCACTTTTGTGGGGAATAAGTTCTATTTCACTTTCTATCAATCTTTCTTTACACATGCATTCATTCAAGAGCTTTACTGATGTATAATTGTTATTAATTAAGCAGCATATTTTTGGATACAATTGAATGATTCTGATTCAGCTACCATTTGCCTTCTACTTGATAGATATGATTTTCCTTTGGGGATAACATCTAACTATGTTGGGAATGGTTAAGTTTTAGTAGTAAACTCTGAAATTATTTTAAATTTAGAATTTTTAATACTTTTGTATTTCAATTTTAATATGTATCTGACAAAAATCTCTAGTTCTTGGTAAGAACAAAAAGTTATATAAATCTGGGAAATATATTTGGACATTTTTTGTATAGTTTAGCATTTTTTTGTGTGAGTACCTCCTTTTGTAGGCACATTAAAATAGGTCATAAAATTACAAACATTTCCAATGTTTCAAGGGGTAGAAGAGTCCTGATTAACATGTTTATCTTCCTTTAGATAAAAAAAATTAAGTGATGATTGAATCAGTTATGATTTTATTAATGAGAAACAAATATCAGCAAAAGTAACAAGGTTTAACAACTTTGCTGACTGTTATGGTTTGGACCTAAGAGAGTCCACTGAAAAACTCATGTATCAGGCAATGTAACAATGCTCAGAGGTGAGGAGACTGGGTTACCATAGCTGTAAATTAGGCTGTGGATGAATCCACTTGCAGGATTAATAATCTGAATGGACTACTGGGTGGTAATATTGAGCAAGTGGGATACTGGTGGAAGAAGTAGGTCACTGGGATAGCCTTCAATGCAAGCTTGTCCTTGGATTGTCTTCTCTCCACCTTCTAGCTGCCATGGATAGGGTGTTAATATACATATTCCTTTAAAAAGTGTTACAGCTTGCATTCTACAAGTGTGCCAAATAAGAAACAGCCCCAACGGAAATAAAAAATCACAGCATCAAAAAGTTAAGCAACTCATGCAAATTATTTTGCAAGGAATGGTCTTAAATGTTGACAACCACCAGTGCCTATGTGACTTTCTCAAAATTCCACAGGTACACTTGCCTTCTGCATTTGTTAGTTGAATAGGAAATGCAAGATTTCTAAGGTTGGTTTGTGTAACTTTTTATATTGTTTAAGAGATTATCAACATTTAGGGAATATGAAATTATAATAATATATAATTATAATAATATATAATAATATATAATCAGTTGAATCTGATCCTTCATCAAACAATGTTGTCAATTTAGCCATTTTCTTCCCTTAATCTGTTTTTAGTTCTACATATTTTAATTCAGTGTTTAGCTTCTTTTTCATTACTAATTATAGCATTATAATTATAAATAGTAATTGGATTAGTCTTTTTTAGGAATTATTTTTATTGGTTCTTTCGATTTATACTTAAAATTAGGATTCATTTTGACATAATTATAAAAGCTTGGAATACAGTTTGCTCTTATTCATTCTCCAGTACTTCCCTTTCTCTTTTCTCCTCCCTCACTGTTCCCTTGCCTCCATTCTGCTGATTTTTCTGCCATTTACTATAGGTTATTTTTCTAATAGTGTCTTGTATATGTTCATGATGGTGAGATACACTGCGGTATATTCATTCTTCTGCTCTTAACTTATCACCTTTCTTCTCTATCACGGTCCACCAATCTTTCCTCTATTTTGATGGGATTCCCTCAACCTTTATTCTTTTGCTTTCTTTTTCCCATTTATTTTAGACTAGCCTTGGCATATCAGAGAAAACATTCAACTTTTGATTTTGGGGGACTGACTTATTTCACTTAGCATAATAGTTCCATTTCCATCTATTTATCAACAATTACCATAATTTCATTTTTCATGACTGAGTAATATGCCATTATCTATATACACATTTTCTTTATCAATTCTGTTGAAGGGCACCTAGGTTGGTTCAATACCTTGACAATTTTGAATTGTCTGCTACAAATATTGATATGACTGCATCACTACAGTGTGTAGATTTTCAATTTATATGAAATTTGGTTCATATGGTAGTTCTATTCCTAGTTTTTTGAGGAATCTCCATACTGTTTTCCAGAGTGTTTGCACCAGTTTGCAGTCTCATCAAAAATGTATGAATATATCTTTTTCCCCACATTCTTGTCAACACTTAATATTACCTTTATTCTTATTAATTGCCATTCTGAATTGAATGAGATGGAATCTCAATGTAGTTTTCATCTGAATTTCCCTAGTTGCTAGAAATATTGAACTTTTCTTCAGACATTTGTTGACTGTGTATATTTCATCATTTGACAAGTGTCTGTTTAGATCTTTTGCCCATTTACTAATTAGGTTATTTGGTTTTTATTGCTAAGTTTTTTGAGTTCTTTGTATATTCCAGATATTAATACCCTATCTGAGAAGCAGGTAGCAAAGATCTTCTCCTATTCTGTAGGCTCAAACTTCATTCTCTTGTCTTCTTTGTTGTTCAGAATCTTTTTAATTTGGTGCCATTGCACTTATTGAATATTGTTATGGTTTGGATGTGAGGTGTCCCCAAAAAGCTCATGTATGAGACAAGGCAAGTATAGTCAGAGGAGAAATGATGGGGTTGTGAGAGTCTTAACACAATCAGTGAATTAATCCCCTGATAGGAATTGAATGATAACTGAATTGGAAGGATATGACTGAAAGAGGGGCATTCAGGCATGGCTTTGAGGTACATACTTGTATCTGGCAATGGAGACCTCTCCTCTTCCAGATCATCACGTGAGATGTTTCCCTCCACCATGCTCTTCTGCCTTGATGTTCAGGCCTCACCGTGAACCCCAAGGAATGGAGCTGGCCTTCTATGAACTAAGACTTCTAAAACCATGAGCTCCTAAATAATCTACAGTTGTTCTATTTGGGTCTTTCATTTGCAGTAGCAAAATGCTGACTAAAACAAATATAATTTTATTTCTTAACACTTTAGGAATCACGTTAAAGAAATTGGTTCCTGTGCTGACTTGTCAGAGTGTTGGGCCTACATTTTCTTCTTGGAATTGTAGAGTTTCTATTTCATAGTTCTTTGATCCACTTTGAGTTTTATGTCGGTTAAGAGGGGTTGAATTTTATTCTTCTATACACAGATTCCTAGTTTCCCAGCTCCATTTAGTGTCTGTGTTCATATTTTCTTTTTCATCTCTAATTTTGTTAATTTGAGATTTCTCTATTTATGTTAGTTTGGTCAAGGGTTTATCAATTTTTTAAACCCTTTCTGTTGTTTTTACTCAATTTGATTGAGTTCAAATCTGATTTTAATTATTTGTTGTCTTCTATTGATTTGCTCTTTGTTTGTTCTTCTTTTTCTAGGTTTTTGAGATGTAGTATTAAGTAATTTATTTGTATGCTTTTGTCACATTTGTCTAATATCAGATAACAGTTTTTATGTGGTTATCTCCATGTTTTATATTCTATTCCATTGTTCTTCATGTCTGTTTTGGTGTGAATAGCATGCTGTTTTTATTACTATAACTCTGAAGTATAATTTGAGGTCTGATATTGCAATGCTTCCAACATTAAACTTTTTGCTGAAGATTGCATTCACTCTTTGGAGTTTCTTACTTTTCTAAATGAAATTTAGAACTGCTTTTCCTAGTTCTCTGAAGAATTTCACTGATATTTTTATGGGGATTACATTGAATCTGAGTAATGATTTCCATAGGATGCCATTTGGATAATGTTATTTCTGCCTACCCAAGAGTATGAATTATCTTTCTACCTTCAAAGGTCTTCTTCAATTTCTTTCTTCAGCATTCTATCATTTCCATTGTAGAAGTCCTTCACATTCTTCATTAGATTAATTGCCAAATATTTCTTTGTGTTATTGTGAAATGGATAATTTTCTTTTTCCAGCAGGTTTATTAATCTGTATGGTAAAGTGATTAATTTATATATGTTGATCTTCTACCCTACCATTTAGTAAAAGTGTTTATTATTCTTGAACTGTTTTGGTGGAGTTTTTTGAGTCTTTTAAATATAGAATTATGCCATCAACAAACAGATAATTTTGGGTTCTCTTTTAATATTCAATTTCCTTCTGTTGTATAATTTCTCTGGCAAGTCTCAACAACCATGTAAGAGTGTTCTTTTTGTATTGTTTCTGTTTTCAGAGGAAATGCTTTTTCTCCCTTCTGCATGGTATTTGCCTTTGGTTTGTCATATACAGCCTTTGCAATATGAAGTTATTTCCTTATATCCGTGGTTAATATTGGTTAAGAGAATCATGCAACAACAAGATATATTATTTGTAAATATTTCCTCCCCAAGTAATGGTGCATTTACATACATAAATCAAACTCTTCTCAATATTGAGAACCAAAAATACCACAAAACAATAACACTGGATGATTTGTCACATCTCTCTCACCACTACATTGATCATCTGTACATAAAATAACTAATATTCAGAAATAAAAAATACTATTAATCAAATGGACATAACAGACTTCTGTAGAATGTCTAATTCATCAGTGACTGAATTCACTTTCTTAGCAGTGCCATAAAACATTTTCTAATAGATCATATTTTTAGTCAATAAGGAAATCTTAATTTTAATTTTGAATGGGTGCTGAACTTTGTCAAATACATTTTCTGCATCTATTGAGATTATGTGATTAAGTCTACTTATGTGGGAATTGCATGTATTAATTTCCTATGTTGAACCAAACTTGCAGCCTTGGGATAAACCCCACTTGGTCATGTTGCACAATCTTTTTAATGTATTTTGTATTCAATTTGATGATATATTATCAAGATTTCTTGCACCTATATTCATTAAAGTATATTTTCTTTCCTTAATGTGTCTCTGTCAGGTTTTCGTATCAGGTGACACAGCCTTCATAGAATGAGTTTAGTAATTTTCCTTCATTTTCCATTTCATGGAATAATGTAAAGAGGTTTGGCATTACTTCTTCATTAAAGGTCTAGTGGACCTTGGCTAAGAATCCATCCAGTCCTGGGTTTTTGATATCTTTTGATAGTTCTTTGATAGTTCTTTGATAGTTTTTTCTTTGACAGCTGCTTCAATTTCACTACTTGATATTTATGTTTCCTATATCCTTATGGCTCAATTTGTGTAGGTCAAGGGTGTCTAGGAATTTGTCTATACCTTCAATATTTTCTAGCTTATTAGAGTATAAATTTTATAGTTACTTATGATCCACTAAATATTAGTAGTGTCTGTGTTAATATTTCCTTTTTCATCTCTAATTTTGTTAATTTGGGATTTCTCTATTTAGGTTAGTCTCGTCAAGGGTTTATCAATTTATTTGACCTTTTCTAGTGTTTTTCCTCAATTTGATTGAGTTCAGCTCTGATTTTAATTATTTCTTGTCTTCTATTGATTTTCTTTTGCTCTTCTTTTTCTAAGTTTAATTCTATTACTTTAATATTAGAACTCAGGGCTATAAATTTTCCTCTTAGAACTATATCCACACAGTCCCAGAAATTTTGATATGTTGTATCATTAGTCTCATTTGTTTGTAAGAATTTGTATTGGTCCCTTGATTTCCTCTGTTACCTATCTGTCATTAAAAAGTAAATTAGTGAGGCTAGGGTGGTGACTCACTGATAGAGCACTTACCTAGCACATGTGAGGTACTGAGTTCAATCTTCAGCACCACATAAAAAATAAATAAATAAAATAAAGTTTTAAAAAGTGAATATGTCACTAGGTAGTAGAGAGGATTCTGTTTTTTATTTTGTAATTGGTTTTTAATTGCATTGAATTATGATCTGTTACAATGCAAAGCATTATATCCATTGTTTTGTTATTTAAAGATTTCCTTGTTAACCGAAAATATGATCTATTAGAAAATGTTTTGTGCCACTGATCAGTAAGTGAATTCAGTCATTGATGAATTAGATGTTTTATAAAGGTCCATTATGTCCATTTGATTAATAGTATTTTTTTAGTTCTGAAGTGTCCTTACTTATTTTATGTATAGATGATCAATACAGTGGTGAGAGAGATGTGATAAATCCAGTGTTATTGTTTTGTGGTCTTTTTGTTTCTCGATAATGAGAAGAGTTTGTTTTATGTATGTAAATGCACCATTGCTTGGGGAATAAATATTTACAAATATTATATCTTGTTGTTGGGTAATTCTCTTAACCAGTATGAAGTGACTTTGTTTCTTATAAATAATTTTGTCTTGAATTCCACTCTGACTGATATAACCAGTCCTGCTATTCTATAAGTAACATTTGCATAGCATATATTTACCCATCTTTATCTATAAGTTGAATCTCTTGAAAACACCATAATTTTGTATATTTTTTGCTGAATTTTTAAACCTATGTCTTTTGGTAGAAGAGTTTAAACAGATTAAATTCAATATTATTATAGAGATTTTTTAATTTTCCATTTGTTCATTTTAGATATACATATCAATAGTGGGGATTTTGACATACACAGAGTATAACTTATTCTAATTAGGATCCCATCATTATGGTTGTACATGACATGGAGTTACACTGGTCATGAATTCATATATGAGCAAAAGAAAGTCATGTACAATTAGTTCTACTCTTTCCTATTCCCATTCTCTCTTCCTTACATTTATTTCCCTTTGTCTAATCCAATGAACTTCTATTCTTTCCCTACCCTACCCTCCCTCCCTTGTTTGAGTAGCATCCACATATCAGAAAGAACATTCAGCTTTTGGTTTTGGTTTATCTTACTTAGCATGAGTGTCTCTACTTCCATTTATTTACCAGCAAATGCCACAAATTCATTCTCTTTTATGGCTGAGTAGTATTCCACTATGTATATATACCACATTTTACTTATCCATTCAACTGTTGAAGAGTACCTAGTTTGCTTTTATAGTTTGGCTATTGTGAATTGAGCTGCTATAAACTTTGATGTGACTGTTTCACTATAGTATTCTGATTTTAAGTCCTTTGGGTATAAACCAAGGAGTGGGATAACTGGATCAAAGGATGTTTTCCTTCCAAGTTTTCTAAGGAATCTCAATACTGCTTTCTGTAGTGGTTGAACCAATTTTAAGTCCTACCAGCAATGTATAAGTGTACCTATTTCCCTACATCCTCTCCAACATGTATTGTTACTTGTATTCTTAATAAATTGCCATTCTGAGAGGTGTGAGATGGAATCTCAGTGTAGTGTTAATTTATATTCCTCTAAATGACAGAGATATTGACATTTTTTCATATATTTGTTTACCATTAGCATTTTTTCTTCTGTGAAGTGCCTCTTCAGTTTTGTTGCCCAATTATTTATTGAGCTATTTTGGGGGAGTGTCAAGATTTTTGAGTGCTTTGAATATTCTGGAGATTAATACTCTATCTTAGGTTCAGGTGATAAAGATTTTATCCCATCTGTAGGCTCTCTCTTCATGTTCTTGATTGTTTCCTTTGCTGTGAAGAAGCTTTTAGTTTGATACCATCTCATTCATCGATTCTTTTTTTGTTGTTGGGGAGGTAACAAGGATTGGATTGAGGGGCACTCAACCACTGAGCCACATCCCCACCACTTTTTTTGTGTGTTTTATTTAGAGAAAGGGTCTCAATGAGTTGCTTAGCACCTCTTCTTTGCTAAGGTTGATCTTTGAACTCTCTGTCCTCCTGCCTCAGTCTCCTGAGTCACTTGGATTACAGGCATGCTCCACTGTGACTGGCTCATTGATTTTTTATTTTACTTCTTGCACAATAAGACCTTAGGGGTCTTATTGAGGATGTTGATTTCTAAGTCAATGTAATGGAGTTGGACCTATAGTTTCTCCTAGTACGTATAGGGTCTCTGGTCTGATGCATAGGTCATTGATCCACTTTGAGTTGAATTTTGTGCAGGGTGAGAGATAGGGGTTTGATTTCATTCTGCTGCATTTGGATTTCCAGTTTACCCAGCACCATTTGTTGAAGAAGCTATATTTTCTATGATGTATTTTTATGTCACTTTTGTATAACTGTACTTATGGGGGGGTGTTTTTGTGTCTTCTATTCTGTCCATTGGTCTTTATGTCTGTTTTTATGCCAATACCATGTAGTTTTTGTTACTATAATTCTGTAGCATAATTTTAAATCTGGCATTGTGATGCTTCCTGCATCACTTTTTTTGCTAAGAAATTCTTTGGCCATTCTGGGCCTCTTGTGTTTCCAGATGAATTTTATGACTGCTTTTTTGAGTTCTGTGAAGAACATCTTTGGGTCATTAATGAGAATTGCATTAAATCTGTGTGACACTTTTGGTAGTATGACCACTCTGAAAATGTTAATTCTGCTTCTCCAAGATACGGGATGTCTTTCCTTTTCCTAAGGTCTTCAATTTCTTTCTTAGTGTTCTGTAGTTTTCATTGTAGAGGTCTTTCACCTCTTTTGTTAGATCAGTTCCAGGTACTTTAATTTTCTTTTTTGAGGTTATTGTGAATGGGATAGTTTTACTGATTTCTCTTTCAACTGATTCATCATTGATAATTAATTAAGGAAGATAATTAATTTATGGGTATTAATTTTGTATTCTTCTACTTTGTTGAATTCATTTATGAAATCTATAAGCATTTTGGTGAATCAGGGGTCTTCTAAGCATAGAATCATGTCATTGACAAATAGGGATTCTTTGAGCTTTTCTTTGCATATTTGTATCTATTTAATTTATTTTGTCTAATTGCTCTAACTAGGGTTTCAAGGACTATGTTGAATAAGATTGGTGAAAAAGAACATTCCTATCTTGTTACTATTTTTAGAGGGAATGCTTTCAACTTTTCTCCATTTACAATGATATTGGCCTTGGTTTTAGCACATATAGCTTTTACAATGCTGAGACATACTCCTATTATCCATATTCTTCTTGTATTTTTTTTTATTGTAAACAAATGGGATACATGTTGTTTCTCTGTCTGTACATGGCGTAAAGGCATACCATTTGTGTAATCATAAATTTACATAGGGTAATGTTGTTTGATTCATTCTGCCATTTTTTCCCTTCCCCCCTCCCCTCCATCTCTTCTTGTATTTTGAGCATGAATGGATGTTGAATTTTGTCAAATGCTTTTTCTGCATATATTGAGATAATCATGTGATTCTTGTCTTTAAGTCTATTGATGTGATGAATTACATTTATTGATTTACATCTGTTGAACCAATCTTTCATCCCTTGAATGAACCTCAATTGATTATGATGAACTATTTTTAAACATTTTTCTATATTCAGTTTACCAGTATTTTATTAAGAATTTTTTCATCTATGTTCAACAGGAGTATCTGTCTGATGTTTTCTTTCCTCAATATGTCTTTGTTTGAGTTTGGCATCAGGGTAATATTAACTTCATAGAATGAGTTTGGAAAGGTTCTCTTCTTTTCTATTTTATGAAACAATTTGAAGAGGATTGGTGTAAGTTTTTCCTTGAATATCCAGTATAATGTGACAGAGAATCCATGTGGTCCTGGGCTTTTCTTTGTTGGTAGTCTTCTGATGGCATGTTTAATTTTATTGCTTGAAATTCGTCTGCCACATTTTCTGTCCTGCTGATCTGATTCAATTTGAGTAGATCATGTGTCTAGAATTTGTTGATGTCTTCATGATTTTGTATTTTATTGGATTATGGAATTTCAAGCTAGTTTCTAATTATCGTATGTATTTCAGTGGTGTCCATTTCGATATTACCTTTTTCATCACAAACTTTAGTAAGTTGGTTTTTCTCTCCCTTTTTCTTTGTTAGCTTGGCTAAGGGTTTATCAATTTTACTTTTTTCTGAGTACAACTTTCTGTATCATTGATTGTTTGATTTTTTCCCTTCAATTTCATTGATTTCACCTATTATTTTCATTATTTCCTGTCTTCTACTGCTTTCAGTTTGCTACTCATTTAGTTAATGAGCTGAATGCAATGAATTTTCCTCTTAGCACTGACTTCATAGTGTCCCAATGATTTTGATATGTTCTGTCATTATTCTTATTTACCTCTCAGTATTTTTATTTCATCCCTGATTTCTTCAGTTAACATTTGGTCATTCAATAGTGTATTATTTAGGCTCGAGGTGTTAGAGTAGCTTCTATTTTTTATTCTTTATTAATTTCTAATCTTATTCTATTATGATCTGATAAGATGCAAGGTATTATTCTCTATATTTTTCTATTTGCTAAGAGTTGCTTTTTGGCCTAAGATATGGTCTATTTCAGAGTGAGATGTATGTGCGTTTAATCATTGATGGATTAAATATTTTATATATGTTACGTCTAAAGCATTAACTGTAATTTTTAGTGCAAGGACTTCTTTATTTGGTTTTTTAAATACATGTAAGTATATGTTTATTTTTCAATTTTTTTAAATTTTATTTGTTTCTAATTAGTTGTATATGACAGTAGAGTACATTTATGCATTTTTATAGATTATACCTAAACAGACTGTAATCTCTCATTTTTCTGATTATACATATTGCAGGATTACCTCAGTCCTGCAGTCATATGTACATGAGGTAATAATATATGTTTTTATTTGGTTTTTGTTAGGAAGACATATTGAGTTGTGAGAGAATCATGTAAAAGTCAACCAGTATTATTGTTTGTGATCTATTTGATTCATAAAAATCAGATGGGTTTGTTTGAGGTATGTAGATGCTCCATTTCTTGGGTCATAAATATTTAACATTGTTATGTCTTGTTGATGTATATGTCCCTTAGGTAGTACCCAATGTCCTTGTCTCTTATGATTAATTTTGACTTGAAGTCCAATTTTTCTGATAGGACAAAAACTCCTGCTTGTTTATGAGATCCATGTGAATGATAAATTTTTCCCATTTATCATGTTCACTCTGTGAATGTCTTTGCCTAAGAGGTGAGTCTCTTGGAGACAACATAATGTTGGGTCTTGTTTTTTTATCCAACATACCAGTCTATGTCTTTTGATTGTTGAGTTTAGGTCTTTTACATTCAATGTAACTATTGAGAAGTAATTTTTATTCCCTGTCATTTTGATTTATTTCTGGTTTTTAATTTGAATTACTTTCTCCTGTGATTAACTTTTCTAGTATAGTTTTCCCTTCACTTGGTTTAAGTTTTATTTTTTATTTCTTCTTCATGAGATATTTTGTTGAGTGTTTTGTAGTGAAGTCTTTCTAGATGTGTATTCTTTTAACTTTTGTTTGTAAAGGAAGGTTTTTATTTCATCATAAATTTTGAAACTTAATTTTCCAAGTTTGGCATCCATTTGCTTTCATTGCTTGTTATATATTATTCCAACACCTCCTAGTTTTAAAGGTCGGTTTTGAAAAAAAATCAGCTGAGATCAATATTGGTTTTTCTCCAAATGTGAACTGTCATTTTTCTCATGGAGTTATTACAATTCTATCCATATTCTGTATGTTGGGCATTTTCATAATAATGTGCTTGTTGTAATTTTGTAGATTGGGGGCCATATATGCCTTCTGTATTTTATTTTCTATTTCATTCTTTTCAGATATTCAATTTTTTTTCAGATATTGCTTCATAAAACGGTTTGTACTATCCTTTGGTACTATCCTGAGCTTTCATATATCCCAATAAATCTTAAATTTTGCCTTTTCTATTATTCCATATTTCTTGGAATTTCTGTCTATGGTCTCTTAACATCTCTTCTCCATGGTCAACTTTATTTTGAAGTTTATATATTTTGTCTTGCTTGCCTGAAATTTGTCTTCCAAAAGATTCTTTCCCATAAATTTTTAATTTGGCTTATGAATTTCTTCATTTTGAAGATTTGCACCTTTTTTATCAGAATTTCTATCTCTTTATTGAAATGATCTTTTTCTTTTCTGTATTTTCTTCCTTACATTGTCCTTTACCTCACAGATCAATTTGCCTATGAACATTCTTATCTTTTCTTACATTTATTCCATCATGGTATTATTGAATTCTGTTATTGAAGTACTTTGATTGTTTGGGGTGGTTTGTTCCCTTGCTTTTTCATGTTGTTTCTGTGTCTATGCATCTTACAGTTGAGTTTGCTCCAGTAGAGTTTCTACCCTGTGAACGTATATTGTCCCTGAAGGTTTCCAATACCTTACAGTTTAGGGGGAGGAAGATAATAATAACAACAGATGCAAACAATTTAAAATATTAAAGCAAAGAACACTTGCTGTGAAATCTACAATGTATATTGTCACAATAATCAGAAATACTATGATCATAGTATTTTGCACCCTTTACAAAAGGGTATAAAATTTGGGTGGTTAATAGTGAACAGAAGTGATGTAGTTTTGATGATTATGAGCAAGGTGAAGAAAAAATAAAAGTAAAAAAAATTAATCTAAGAGTGAAAGATAGATCAATAGAAATGGGTATAGGAAAAGGAAAAGAGAGAAAGGGAGTTGAGGGAAAAAGATAAGTGTGAGAAAAAAGTGTATAACTTAAAAATTGGAAAAAAAAAGAAATATTAAAAGAACAAAATCAATATGTACTAATCAAACATGTTGGTCCTTAAAATATTGATCCATGGAAAATAATTTCCTTCAAAAAATACTCAAAATGAGAAAAATTAACATATGAATATGTATAACTATCTAGTTAAAAATACAATGAATTAAGAGGAAAGAAAAGAGATGGGATAGAAAGGGGTTTGCAGATTCAAGAGGTAAATAGGGCAAAGCAGGGGTAATATAGGATGAGTTTATGAGGTAGGAGAAGAAAAATAGACACAAAAGAATTAAAGAGTGAGCAACAGTGAGAATAATAGAGTTTGGTAGTTAGAAAGAAAAAAGAGAAAAAGATAAACAAAGGAAAACAGTGGTGAAAGAAATAATAGAAAATCAATCCAAAATAACTAATCACAAACCCTAACCCTCAAAAAATAAAACATGGAAAAATAACTAAATTCAAGAAATGTTAAAAATAAAAAAGCAGAAACAAATGTGTATGTGTACAAAGGTATATGTGCTTATGATTTATCAATCAGTACACATTCAAAACAAAACACTCCAGAACAAAAACAGAAACAGAATAACACAGTAGTCAATGAGCGTACATATCCCTAGTCTATGCCAAACTGTCTTTCTGTTTCTCAGCTCTCCTTCTCAGTGAGATGGAGTGAGGAGTTGAGGAAGATACTTTTGGCTTCAATTCTAGGTTATAGTTGCCACTGAGTTCTATGAGATGAGTTTCTACAAAAGAAGCTCCTAGGGAGGGGATTTGATCTGGCGTTGTCCCAGGTGCTTTATTGTGTGGGGAACTTTGGGGTGTTAATAAATCAATGCACTTCTAGGACTGTACCTCACTACTGTCCCTGAGGCACCACTAGTGGGAAAGAGGAGTCAGTTCCTTGCCAGTTCTGTTGTTCAGGGATACTGCAGTTTTTGGCCTCTCAAGGACTGTTCTCAAGAACTGAGCTCAGTCACTGCCCATTCAGATTCTCCCTGCCACTGTCAGAGTTCAGGACTAGGGGAGGGCAGGTTTTCTCAGTCTCTCTGATCTGTTTTGCCACCAGGAAAAATGGTCCCCATGCCAGAAATTCTTTATGTCAGATTTTCTCCTGATTTGCTAGGCTCAGTTTATATCTTGCAATTGGATTCTTCCAGATTCATGTATTGGACTCAGCCCCAAACACAGATCTATGATCCCAGTCTGAGATCACTCTACTGTTGCTCAGAGGTACTAAAATGTCTCCAGTTTGAGCTCCCTGTGTACTGTAGGAAGATCATGACATTCATGCACTAGTTCAATAACTAACTAGCCTCTGGGTTGGCCCAGGGCAGGCTGCCCTTCTGAACCTGTGATTCCTCAAAGAGTTTCCCAGCACTTCTTGGTCTTTTCAACCTTGTGTATTAATTTTTTCTGCTCCTGCCAGGACCCTCAGATACCATTCTGTTCCTTAGCCTTGTCTGATGTATCCAAAACTTCCCAGTCTTCAAGGCTTTCAGTCCAATATGGAGTATCAGGGCAATTTTTTTTCACTCACTTATAGAGAAGCAGTTTCCTTGCTGTTTGAATCCTAAGTCACTGAGGTGTGAGAAAAGCCACTTCCTGCAATCTTCTTTCCCCCAAGATGATTTTTTAATTCCTGAAATTTTGGTTTATTACTAATGTTTAATTCAGACTTCTTTCACCGTTAATTGACTATTTTTCTTTTTTTGTGTGGGGGAGTACCAGGGACTGAACTCAGGGGCACTTTACCACGAGCCACATTCCCAGCCCTATTTTGTATTTTATTTAGAGAAAGGGTCTCACTGAGTTGCTTATTGCCTTGCTTTTGCTGAGGCTGACTTTGAACTCGTGATCCTCCGGCCTCCACTTCCCAAATTGCTGGGATTACAGGTGTGAGACACCACACCTGGCCAGTTCTACAAATGTTTGAGAAACACCTACTATGTGACTGTCATTATCTAAGGGAGAACTTAGTTAACCTTCATTAAAAATGTGAAAATGGAGAGAGTGAGCTCTCCAAGTGGCTTCTCTGATGAGGTGTAAATATGGGTATTAATGATCATTCTCTACCATACTGAGAACCCAAAATAACAGTGAAGTTTTCAGTGAGGTCCCTTGAACTTAATTAGTGCTCAAGAATTTCCATTATAACACAATCGACAAAATGATATGTAGATGGAATATGTAGCAGGCATGGTTTTCGAGTGTCATAGGAAACATCAAGGAATGTTCAGATACATGACATTAAATCTTAAATTGAAAAACATTTAATATATTTTAAATCTATACATAAATATATCTGAATGACTACAAAAACATCAGGAGTTAGTCTAGCAGCATGGGGTAAAAAGCACTTCTGTCAAAAGCAATAAACCTAACACAAGTGGTGAAATAACTCTACAAGAAAAAATGTAAAATATTTAAGAAAGAAATTGAAGAAGACATAAGAAGATGGAAAGACCTTCCATGCTCAAAGACTGGCAGAATTAATATTGTCAGAATGGTCATATTACCAAAAACAATATACAGATTCAATGCAATCCCCCTCAAAATACCAATGATATTCTTCACAGAACTAGAAAAATGTTCCAAAACTCAGTTGGAAAAATAAAAGTCACAAAATAGACAAAGCAATTCTAATCCAAAAAATCAATAGTGGAGGCATCACAACACCTGACTTGAAATGTACTACAGAACTATAGTGAATAAAAATGAATGGTAATGGTATAAAAACAGAAACATAAACTAGTGATAGAATAGAAGACAGGGGAAAACCCACACTGGTAGGGTCATCTAATCCTTGATAAAGGAACCCAAAACATACATTGGATAAAAGACAGCCTCTTTAACAAATGCAGCTGGGAAAACTGTTTATCTATATGTAAAAAAAATGAAACAGAATTCCTATCTTTCAACCTGCACTAAAATCATCTCAAAATGGATCAAAGGCCTTGAAATTAGATGAGAAACTATGCAACTGCTAGAAGGAAACATAGGTTCAACACTAGCATATAGGCACAGTCACTAACTTTTTCAGTATGATGCCTAAAGCTTAGGAAATAATGCCAAAAGGCAATAAATGGAATGTCATCAAAAATAAAAGACAACGTCTGCACAGCAAAGTAAACAATTCAAAATGTGAGAAAAGCATACAGAATGGGAAAAATCTTTGCTAGCTACTCCTAAGAGGAGAAGAGTGAACAGTGTTTTGATAAGAAAGGGATAGATAGTTCAAGCTACATGTCAATTAAAATGAGTAGTGGCATCATTATGGACAAGTACGTATATCATGATCTACCAGCTTAGACTGATAGGGTGTCTGGTGACTTATATTTTAGCATTACTTAGAATGCTCTCAAGTATTCACTAAACTGCAGACATAGGTTAGTCATGCAGTCCAAGTTCCTGGATGAAAAACAAACTGGATACTGTATCTGGCTACACTGGATAATAGATGTCCCCCTAATGCCTGGCAGAACATGGCTTTATTCTGTGACTAATGTGTTCCCCAAGCAGAGAAAGGGGTACAGCCATTTCCACGTTCTCTGTCCTTTCACACCTTTTCCTGGTCTGTTCTTACTCATTTACATGTGGGAAAAGAACCTCATAATTAATAGTTACATGGGTCCCAAAATATCTACTAAAATTATCTGGGTATAGGAATGATTGAGTAGAACTTCCCATTGTCTTGGTGCTTGCAGCATGTATTAAGATCTGCAAAATTATCAAGTTTTAATTGTTTATAGTTGAGTCACCTTCCAAGGAAAGTGACCGTTAGAAAGTAGTAGTGGCTCAATTTTGGATACACACCTTAGCCAGGGCTATGAAAGTCTGGCAGGATTGAAATTAGTAGGTTATCTGACCACACATTTCAACATTTCAAACCTGAGAGTTACAGTGCCTAGCCACCAGGACACATACCTGGCATTCATATGCTACCTTCCAGGCTAGTGTCCCCAGGTCTCATGCTGGCAGAGGAGCTGCAAGATATCAGCAGACCACTCCCTGGTCCAAAGCGCCAACAGAGAAGCTGGGCAGGCTCAAGAGTTGAGCCCTTTTGTGTCTTGGAGCTGTGCGCCACAGGGAAGGGTGGAAATGAGTGCAGCAAACAAACGGGTCCTTCAGGAACCCCCAGGTACCAGGAAACCCTGGGCACACTGCAGCCACCTCCAAGTTGCATCAGGCAATGCCCCTGATTCCCACCAAAACCTCAGGCCTCTTGAATCAACTCCTCTAAAGCCAAGACTTTCAGAAAAAAGTAAGAGCCCCATTTGGTCAGGACAAACATAAATAGCAACCATAAACACCCAAACCACCTCTCAGCGAAGAGAAATTATGGGTTCTTCTCAACCTGCTGCAAAACTCACATGGGACTCAGAGGTAGCAGGCCCTGCTAGTATCTGTACCAACTCCTTCCACAGACCCCCGCAGGCCTCTCCTCGCCTTTCATGTCCATTCAGAGGGATGTACAGGCCAGGGATGACAAAACTATCCATCCTCACGAGGAAGGCCATGGAGAAAGGGAGCTACAACCATCCTGATTCCAACGTACAAACCTGTTGAGAAGAAGGAGCTGACAACTCTTCTTTGAGCACTCCCACTCCCCTTGCCCCATCTGGATGAGAGTCTCTCTCTTTCCCAACACACACATGCCATCACTTTCCCTGTCCTTTACATGGACTCTGAGAATTTTCCAGTTCTCTTTCAACAGCAAATGAGTAAAGTGTCCTTTTGGGACTCAGTCTCTTTTTCCATGGTCTCTTCTCAGTCCTTCTTGGGCTGTTAGTTAATGGGTTTGCCCTGTACCCCAATAGTAGTGCCCTCAGCTGGCTTTCATGCTTCCAGTGTAGCATCAAGTTCCCATGGACATTTCCTGGGAGGGCCTTGCCCTGATATCTAGGCAAATTTGGGTCCATGGACTCTAGGAGTTCTGGACAGGTGAGGAGGCTGTGTAATGTCCATGAATCTCAGCATCCCTGCTATCTCAGATACCCCTGGTGCTCAAGCAACCAGGGAAGTTGATGTCACCAGGGACCCCATTCCAAGACAAGTATGGTATTTGAAGATTTGAGATGCCAACCTTGATTATACTGCCTGTGCCGCCCCTCCAGGCTCCCTCCCCTAAGGTCTTATGGGGAAACCCTCTTACTGTAATTCATTAAGGGTTTTACGTCTGCTGACATTCTTCTGCTGTTTTGGAGGTTCCTTCTCTTCCTAGCACATGTCTGAACCTTTGGGGAGTTTTCCAACCTGAATTTTTCACATTTTGTCTCTCTCTACTCATATTCAATCCTTCTCCACTGGCACTTCCTTCAAAATACATTTATATACTTGTTTCTCTCTTACTTTTTGGGAGATGAAGATATCTCTGTTAGATGCATCTCTTTCATCATTCAAAAATCCCTCTGAACATTACTTCATTTCATTTCTTCTACATGTTTTTATAAACGTGATTATCCAAAAAACGAATGTTGTTATCTGTCCTTTCACATTTTTTCTGTGCCAATTTAGTGCTGAATCTTCTCACATAGGATGACCCTCTAAGGGTCTGTGCCTGTTAAGAAATATAATAAATTCAATAATTGAAGTAACTTCTATCCCTGTTCTATCTTTCCAGCTGGACTGCCTGCTTCCTTATCTCTATAGCAGTATCTCATATGAATGCTAAACTCTTTGTTTTTGGAGAACATGGAAACTTCTTGCTTATCCTCTGTCACTTTCATCAGGGATTTTGGTGCCTGCTTGAAACTTATGTGAGATTCACACAGTAATGTTCTGGTTTTCAAAATGGTTTTATACTTAGGTAAATACACTTTAATTATAAAGTTTACTGTTATAAATAATGTATGTCACACAACCCACAAATAATTATAAAGCACACAATACAGTTAATTGTAAATTCCTTATAGACATTTGATCATTAAAGTAGGCTTTTGCTAATTTTTCACAAATGTTTTTCTCTTGACATCTCAATGTTCCAACTGATACATACTGTTACAATATGGTTGATGGTAATTTTTTTTACTTTAAAGAGACAAAAGAAAATTGACGAAGAGTCCTACGTCATAACTACACAAGACATGAGTAACTTCTTTGTTGAATTCAATGATAGCTTTAAACTCTTAAAATATACAAAAAAAGCAGATTCTAAATGAATTCCAGTTCAGAAATCTGTCTTTTCTTGTGTAATTCTCAGCACCTAGAATGCAGACAAAATCCTACCCTATGTAATCCATTGCAATGTCTCTATTATTCCCCAGCCTTATTATGAGAACTGCAATCATGCTTTTCCAAGGAAGAGTCCTCCAGTTGTCCATAATACAGGTGGTGGTTCACTCTATGGATTTCACCTTCTGTAGGCCTGAGAAAAAATCAGGAAGTGCTGAGTTGTGAAATTCCACCCTTTCTGCTGAACTTATTCTGGCTCTGCAGAAATAAATTTATGAATGGGTTTATCTTTCACCTGGTAAGTGTTAGTAGGTGTGGGATAGTCGGGTCAAATGGTGGTTTCATTCCAGGTTTTCTGAGGAATCTCCATACTGTTTTCCATAGTGGTTGCACAAATTTGCAGTCCCACCAGCAATGTATAAGTATACTTTTTCCCCACTTCCTCACCAACATTTATTATTGCCTGTATTCTTGATGATTGCCATTCTGACTGGAGTGACATGAAATCTTAGAGTAGTTTTGATTTGCATTTCTCTAATTTTTAGAGAGGCTGAACATTTTGTCATATATTTGCTGATTGATTGTATTTCTTATTCTGTGAAGTGCCTGTTCAGTTCCTTAGCCCATTTGTTGATTGGGTTATTTGTTTTTCTGGTGTTAAATTTTTTGAGTTCTTGACGTTCCAAGATGGCGGCCTAGAGGGAGACTGCACCCCCAGTCGCTCCAGAACCCAGGAGTTAAGAAGGGGAGGCATTGAGAGACTCGGACTGAAATAGAGCCACGGGTGAGTCTACCCACTGGGTAAAGCTCGGCCAGGGTGGCAGGCCCAGATAGAGGTGGCTTATCGGAGCCGGGCAGGGCAGCTAGAGTCATCCACAGGCAGCCCTGCGCACTCCGGCAGTGGGCCCCGCCCACACAGCCAGCTTCTCCAGGTTCTCGGAACGGAACTGGCCTGCTAGTGAGAGCCTTTCTGACCAGAACAAGCTCCGAGTCCCGGAGCCCCTGCAGCGCAGCGTACTCCGGAAACGAACCAGCGGAGAGCCGCGATCCGCAAACAGCCTCTGGGATTAGGGCAGGGCACCAGAGACCTCTTCAGGCGGCTCTGCCCACTCCGGCTGCAGGCTCTCTTCACGGAGCGATCCAAGATGGCAGCCTAGAGGGAGACTGCACCCCCAGTCGCTCCAGAACCCTGGAGTTAAGAAGGGGAGGCATTGAGAGACTCGGACTGAAATAGAGCCACGGGTGAGTCTGCCCACTGGGTAAAGCTCGGCCCGGGTGGCAGGCCCAGATAGAGGTGGCTTAGCAGAGCAGGGCAGGGCAGCTAGAGTCTTCCCAAGGTAGCCTTCCACACTCCGGCAGTGGGATCCTCCCACACGGCCAGCTGCACGGCGCAGGCCCACAGTGAGAGCATTTGCGCACAGAGCCAGTTCCAAACCGTGGAACCAGTAGGGGGCTAGGGGCAGTTTTCTTCCGATGAGCTGCTTTATCAGATTCCTCCAAGACATCAGGCTACTGAAGGCTGGGAGGTGATACACTGGAAATCTACCGGAACACTATAAGCCAGTAGCGGAAAACTGCAATATCTCAGGGTCCCACTGACAACTGACCAATATGAGAAAACAAGGGAAGAAAATGTCCCAAACAAACCTAGATACTACATCAATAAAACCCAATGACAGCACAGCAGAAGAAATGTCAGAAAGGGAGTTCAGAATGTACGTAATTAAAACGATCAGGGAAGCTAATGAGGAGATGAAAGAGCAAATGCAGGCATTGAAGGAGGAGATGGAAGAGCAAATGCAGGCATTAAATGATCGCACCAATCAACAGTTAAAAGACCAAATACAGGAAGCAAGAGATCATTTCAATAAAGAGTTAGAGATACTGAAAAAAAAACAAACTGAAATACTTGAAATGAAGGAAACAATAAACCAAGTTAAAAACTCCATAGAAAGCATAACCAATAGGATAGAACACCTGGAAGACAGAACCTCAGACATTGAAGACAAATTATTTAATCTTGAAAGCAAAGTTGGCCAAACAGAAAAGATGGTAAGAAATCATGAACAGAATCTACAAGAATTATGGGATATCATGAAAAGGCCAAATTTAAGAATTATTGGGATTGAGGAAGGCTTAGAGAAACAAACCAAAGGAATGAACAATCTATTCAATGAAATAATATCAGAAAATTTCCCAAATCTGAAGAATGAAATGGAAAACCAAGTACAAGAGGCTTATAGAACTCCAAACATACAAAATTACAACAGACCCACACCAAGGCACATTATTATGAAAATACCTAACATACAAAATAAAGACAGAATTTTAAAGGCCGCGAGAGAAAAGAATCAAATTACATTCAGAGGGAAACCAATAAGAATATCAGCAGATTTTTCAATCCAGACCCTAAAAGCAAGAAGGGCCTGGAATAACATATACCAAGCCCTGAAAGAAAACGGATGCCAACCAAGAATCTTATACCCAGCAAAACTTACCTTCAAATTTGACGATGAAATAAGATCCTTCCATGATAAACAAAAGCTAAAGGAATTTACAAAAAGAAAGCCAGCATTACAGAACATTCTCAGCAAAATATTCCATGAGGAAGAGATGAAAAACAACGATGCAAATCAGCAACAGGAGGCGCTAGCCTAAAGGAATAGCCAAATAAAGGAGAAACCAAATCATGCCAAAAACAAATATGAGTCAATTGACTGGGAATACAAATCATATCACAATAATAACCCTGAATGTTAATGGCCTGAATTCATCAATCAAAAGACACAGACTGGCAGATTGGATTAAAAAGAAAAATCCAACAATATGCTGCCTGCAAGAGACTCATCTCATAGAAAGAGACACCCATAGACTAAAGGTGAAAGGATGGGGAAAAACATACCATGCACACGGACAAGCAAAAAAGCTGGAGTATCCATCTTCATCTCAGATAATGTGGACTTCAAACCAAAACTAGTCAGAAGGGATAAAGAAGGACATTACATGCTGCTTAAGGGAAGCATAAATCAGCAAGACATAACAATCATAAATATCTATGCCCCGAACATTGGCTCATCCACGTACGTCAAACAAATCCTTCTCAATTCCAGAATTCAAATAGACCACAACACAATAATACTAGGCAATTTTAACACACCTCTCTCACCACTGGATAGATGTTCCAAACAAAAATTGAATAAAGAAACTATAGATCTCAACAACACAATCAGCAATTTAGACTTACCGGACATATATAGAATATACCATCCAACAAAGAACGAATACACTTTCTTCTCAGCAGCACATGGATCCTTCTCTAAAATAGGCCATATTTTATGCCACAAAGCTACTGTTAGCAAATACAAGAAGATAGAGATACTACCTTGTACTCTATCAGATCATAATGGATTGAAATTAGAAATAAATGACAGAATAAAAAACAGAAACTTCTCCAATACCTGGAGACTAAATAATACACTATTATATGATGAATGGATAACAGAAGACATCAGGAGGGAAATAAAAAAATTCTTCGAAGTAAACGAGAACAAAGACACATCATATCAAAATCTCTGGACACTATGAAAGCAGAACTTAGAGGAAGATTTATTTCATGGGGTGCATTCAAAAAAAGAAGTAGAAATCAACAAATAAACGACTTAACACTACAGCTCAAAGCACTAGAAAAAGAAGAGCAGACCAATACCAAAAGTAGTAGAAGACAGGAAATAGTTAAAATCAGAGCCGAAATCAACGAAATCGAAACAAAAGAAACAATTGGAAAAATTAACAAAATAAATAGTTGGTTCTTTGAAAAAATAAATAAAATTGATAAACCCTTAGCCACACTAACAAAGAGAAAGAGGGAGAAAACTCAAATTACTAAAATTCGGAATGAACAAGGAAATAATCACAACAGACACGAGTGAAATACAAAACATAATTAGAAGCTATTTCGAAAATCTATACTCCAACAAAACAGAAAATCTCGAAGACATCAACAAATTTCTGGAGACATATGAACTACCTAAACTGAACGAGGAGGACATACACAACTTAAATAAACCAATTTCAAGCAATGAAATAGAAGAGGTCATCAAAAGCCTACCAACAAAGAAAAGTCCGGGACCAGATGGGTTCTCAGCCGAGTTCTAGAAAACCTTTAAAGAAGAGCTCATTCCAATACTCCTCAAACTATTCCATGAAATAGAAGAGGAGGGAACCCTACCAAACTCGTTCTATGAAGCCAATATCACCCTGATACCTAAACCAGACAGAGACACATCGAGGAAAGAAAATTTCAGACCAATATCCTTAATGAATATCGATGCAAAAATTCTCAACAAAATTTTAGCAAATCGCATACAAATATATATTAAAAAGATAGTGCACCATGATGAAGTGGGTTTTATCCCAGGGATGCAAGGTTGGTTCAACATTCAGAAATCAATAAATGTCATTCACCATATCAACAGACTTAAAGTTAAGAATCACATGATTATTTCAATAGATGCAGAAAAAGCATTTGATAAAATACAGCATCCCTTCATGCTCAAAACACTAGAAAAAAGTGGGGTAGTGGGAACATTCCTAAACATTATAAAGGCCATCTACGCTAAGCCCATGGCTAATATCATTCTAAATGGTGAAAAACTGAAAGCGTTCCCCCTAAAAACTGGAACAAGGCAGGGATGCCCTCTTTCACCGCTTCTATTCAACATCGTCCTCGAGACTCTAGCCAGAGCAATCAGACAAACCAAAGAAATTAAAGGGATACGAATAGGAAAAGAAGAACTCAAACTATCCCTGTTCGCTGATGACATGATTATATATTTAGAGGAACCTGGAAATTCCACCAGAAAACTTTTAGAACTCATAAGTGAATTCAGTAAAGTAGCAGGTTACAAGATCAATGCTCATAAATCCAATGCATTTTTATACATAAGTGATGAATCTTCAGAAAGAGAAATTAGGAAAACTACCCCATTCACAATAGCATCGAAAAAAATAAAATACTTGGGAATCAATCTCACAAAAGAGGTGAAAGACCTCTACAATGAGAACTACAGAACACTAAAGAAAGAAATTCAAGAAAACCTTAGAAGATGGAAAGATCTCCCATGTTCCTGGATAGGCAGAATTAATATCGTCAAAATGGCTATACTACCTAAAGTTCTATACAGATTCAATGCAATTCCAATTAAAATCCCAATGATGTACCTCGCAGAAATAGAGCAAGCAATTATGAAATTCATCTGGAAGAATAAAAAACCTAGAATAGCTAAAGCAATCCTCAGTAGCAAGAGTGAAGCAGGGGGTATTGCAATACCAGATCTTCAACTCTACTACAAAGCAATAGTAACAAAAACGGCATGGTATTGGTACCAAAATAGACAGGTAGATCAATGGTACAGAATAGAGGACATGGACACAAACCCAAATAAATACAATTTTCTCATACTAGACAAAGGTTCCAACAATATGCAATGGAGAAAAGATAGCCTCTTCAACAAATGGTGCTGGGAAAACTGGAAAACTATATGCAATAGAATGAAACTAAACCCCTATCTCTCACCCTACACAAAACTCAACTCAAAATGGATCAAGGACCTTGGAATCAGACCAGAGACCCTGCATCTTATAGAAGAAAAAGTAGGTCCAAATCTTCAACTTGTTGGCTCAGGATCAGATTTCCTTAACAGGACTCCCATAGCACAAGAAATAAAAGCAAGAATCAACAACTGGGATAGATTCAAACTAGAAAGCTTTCTCTCACAAAGGAAACTATCAGAAATGTGAAGAGAGAGCCTACAGAGTGGGAGAATATCTTTGCCAACCATACCTCAGAGCGCTAATTTCCAGAATCTATAAAGAACTCAAAAAACTCTACACGAAGAATACAAATAATCCAATCAACAAATGGGCTAAGGAAATGAACAGACACTTCACAGAAGAAGATGTACAAGTAATCACCAGATATATGAAAAAATGTTCAACATCCCTAGTAATAAGGGAAATGCAAATCAAAACTACCCTAAGATTTCATCTCACCCCAATTAGAATGGCGATTATCAAGAATACAAGCAACAATAGGTGTTGGCGAGGATGTGGTGAAAAAGGAACACTCATACATTGCTGGTGGGGTTGCAAATTAGTGCAGCCACTCTGGAAAGCAGTGTGGAGATTCCTCAGAAAGCTTGGAATGGAAACACCATTTGACCCAGCTATCCCACTCCTTGGCCTATACCCAAAGGACTTAAAATCAGCATACTACAGAGATACAGCCACATCAATGTTCATTGCTGCTCAATTCACCATAGCCAGATTGTGGAACCAACCTAGATGCCCTTCAGTTGATGAATGGATAAAGAAACTGTGGCATATTTATACAATGGAATATTACTCCGCAATGAAGAATGATAAAATTATGGCATTTGTAGGCAAATGGTCGAAATTGGAGAATATCATGCTAAGTGAGATAAGCCAATCTCAAAAAACTAAAGGATGAATGATCTCGCTGATAAGCGGATGAGGACATATAATGGGGGGTGGGACGGGCTAGCATTAGGTTTAGGGTTAGGTTTAGAGTTAGGCTAAGGAGAGCGGCAAGTATGAAGGAAAGAAGGACTGTGTAGAGGGAAAAGAGGGGTGGGAGGGGTGGGGGGAGGGGAAAAATAAAATAAACATCATTACCCTATGTAAATGTAAAAAAATTAAAAAAAATAATAAAAAAAAAAATTTTTTTGAGTTCTTTAACCCAACTATCCTACTCCTTGGTTTATACTCAAAGACTTACAATCAGCATAAAACAGTGACACAACCACATCAATGTTTATGACAGCTCAATTTATAATAGCTAAACTATGGAACCAAGCTGGATGCCCTTCAATAGATGAAGGGGTAAAGAAAATGTGGTTTATTTATTTTTTTTTATTAAATCTTTTTTTTTTTATTTTTTTACGTTTACATAGGGTAATGATGTTTATTATATTTTCCCCTCCCCCCCACCCCTCCCACCCCTCCCACCCCTCCCACCCCTCTTTTCCCTCTACACAGTCCTTCTTTCCTTCATTCTTACTGCTCTCCTTAACCTAACTCTAAACCTAACCCTAAACCTAATGCTAGCCCGTCCCACCCCCCATTATATGTCCTCATCCGCTTATCAGCGAGATCATTCGTCCTTTAGTTTTTTGAGATTGGCTTATCTCACTTAGCATGATATTCTCCAATTTCGACCATTTGCCTACAAATGCCATAATTTTATCATTCTTCATTGCGGAGTAATATTCCATTGTATAAATATGCCACAGTTTCTTTATCCATTCATCAACTGAAGGGCATCTAGGTTGGTTCCACAATCTGGCTATGGTGAATTGAGCAGCAATGAACATTGATGTGGCTGTATCTCTGTAGTATGCTGATTTTAAGTCCTTTGGGTATAGGCCAAGGAGTGGGATAGCTGGGTCAAATGGTGTTTCCATTCCAAGCTTTCTGAGGAATCTCCACACTGCTTTCCAGAGTGGTTGCACTAATTTGCAACCCCACCAGCAATGTATGAGTGTTCCTTTTTCACCACATCCTCGCCAACACCTATTGTTGCTTGTATTCTTGATAATCGCCATTCTAATTGGGGTGAGATGAAATCTTAGGATAGTTTTGATTTGCATTTCCCTTATTACTAGGGATGTTGAACATTTTTTCATATATCTGGTGATTACTTGTACATCTTCTTCTGTGAAGTGTCTGTTCATTTCCTTAGCCCATTTGTTGATAGGATTATTTGTATTCTTCGTGTAGAGTTTTTTGAGTTCTTTATAGATTCTGGAAATTAGCGCTCTATCTGAGGTATGGTTGGCAAAGATATTCTCCCACTCTGTAGGCTCTCTCTTCACATTTCTGATAGTTTCCTTTGCTGAGAGAAAGCTTTTTAGTTTGAATCTATCCCAGTTGTTGATTCTTGCTTTTATTTCTTGTGCTATGGGAGTCCTGTTAAGGAAATCTGATCCTGAGCCAACAAGTTGAAGATTTGGACCTACTTTTTCTTCTATAAGATGCAGGGTCTCTGGTCTGATTCCGAGGTCCTTGATCCATTTTGAGTTGAGTTTTGTGTAGGGTGAGAGATAGGGGTTTAGTTTCATTCTATTGCATATAGTTTTCCAGTTTTCCCAGCACCATTTGTTGAAGAGGCTATCTTTTCTCCATTGCATATTGTTGGAACCTTTGTCTAGTATGAGAAAATTGTATTTATTTGGGTTTGTGTCCATGTCCTCTATTCTGTACCATTGATCTACCTGTCTATTTTGGTACCAATACCATGCCGTTTTTGTTACTATTGCTTTGTAGTAGAGTTGAAGATCTGGTATTGCAATACCCCCTGCTTCGCTCTTGCTACTGAGGATTGCTTTAGCTATTCTAGGTTTTTTATTCTTCCAGATGAATTTCATAATTGCTTGCTCTATTTCTGCGAGGTACATCATTGGGATTTTAATTGGAATTGCATTGAATCTGTATAGAACTTTAGGTAGTATAGCCATTTTGACGATATTAATTCTGCCTATCCAGGAACATGGGAGATTTTTCCATCTTCTAAGGTTTTCTTGAATTTCTTTCTTTAGTGTTCTGTAGTTCTCATTGTAGAGGTCTTTCACCTCTTTTGTGAGATTGATTCCCAAGTATTTTATTTTTTTCGATGCTATTGTGAATGGGGTAGTTTTCCTAATTTCTCTTTCTGAAGATTCATCACTTATGTATAAAAATGCATTGGATTTATGAGCATTGATCTTGTAACCTGCTACTTTACTGAATTCACTTATGAGTTCTAAAAGTTTTCTGGTGGAATTTCCAGGTTCCTCTAAATATATAATCATGTCATCAGCGAACAGGGATAGTTTGAGTTCTTCTTTTCCTATTCGTATCCCTTTAATTTCTTTGGTTTGTCTGATTGCTCTGGCTAGAGTCTCAAGGACGATGTTGAATAGAAGCGGTGAAAGAGGGCATCCCTGCCTTGTTCCAGTTTTTAGGGGGAACGCTTTCAGTTCTTCACCATTTAGAATGATATTAGCCATGGGCTTAGCGTAGATGGCCTTTATAATGTTTAGGAATGTTCCCATTACCCCAATTTTTTCTAGTGTTTTGAGCATGAAGGGAGGCTGTATTTTATCAAATGCTTTTTCTGCATCTATTGAAATAATCATGTGATTCTTAACTTTAAGTCTGTTGATATGGTGAATGACATTTATTGATTTCCGAATGTTGAACCAACCTTGCATCCCTGGGATAAAACCCACTTGATCGTGGTGCACTATCTTTTTAATATATATTTGTATGCGATTTGCTAAAATTTTGTTGAGAATTTTTGCATCGATGTTCATTAAGGATATTGGTCTGAAATTTTCTTTCCTTGATGTGTCTCTGTCTGGTTTAGGTATCAGGGTGATATTGGCTTCATAGAACGAGTTTGGTAGAGTTCCCTCCTCTTCTATTTCATGGAATAGTTTGAGGAGTATTGGAATGAGCTCTTCTTTAAAGGTTTTCTAGAACTCGGCTGAGAACCCATCTGGTCCTGGACTTTTCTTTGTTGGTAGGCTTTTGATGACCTCTTCTATTTCATTGCTTGAAATTGGTTTATTTAAGTTGTGTATGTCCTCCTCGTTCAGTTTAGGTAGTTCATATATCTCTAGAAATTTGTTGATGTCTTCAAGGTTTTCTGTTTTGTTGGAGTATAGATTTTCGAAATAGCTTCTAATTATGTTTTGTATTTCACTCGTGTCTGTTGTGATGTTTCCTTGTTCATTCCGAATTTTAGTAATTTGAGTTTTCTCCCTCTTTCTCTTTGTTAGTGTGGCTAAGGGTTTATCAATTTTATTTATTTTTTCAAAGAACCAACTATTTATTTTATTAATTTTTCCGATTGTTTCTTTTGTTTCGATTTCGTTGATTTCGGCTCTGATTTTAACTATTTCCTGTCTTCTACTACTTTTGGTATTGGTCTGCTCTTCTTTTTGTAGTGCTTTGAGCTGTAGTGTTAAGTCGTTTATTTGTTGATTTCTACTTCTTTTTTTGAATGCACCCCATGAAATAAATCTTCCTCTAAGTACTGCTTTCATAGTGTCCCAGAGATTTTGATATGATGTGTCTTTGTTCTCGTTTACTTCGAAGAATTTTTTTATTTCCCTCCCGATGTCTTCTGTTATCCATTCATCATATAATAGTGTATTATTTAGTCTCCAGGTATTGGAGAACTTTCTGTTTTTTATTCTGTCATTTATTTCTAATTTCAATCCATTATGATCTGATAGAGTACAAGGTAGTATCTCTATCTTCTTGTATTTACTAACAGTAGCTTTGTGGCATAAAATATGGTCTATTTTAGAGAAGGATCCATGTGCTGCTGAGAAGAAAGTGTATTCATTCTTTTTTGGATGGCATATTCTATATATGTCCGTTAAGTCTAAATTGCTGATTGTGTTGTTGAGATCTATAGTTTCTTTATTCAATTTTTGTTTGGACGATCTATCCAGTGGTGAGAGAGGTGTGTTAAAATCGCCTAGTATTATTGTGTTGTGGTCTATTTGATTTCTGGAATTGAGAAGGATTTGTTTGACGTACGTGGATGAGCCAATGTTCGGGGCATAGATATTTATGATTGTTATGTCTTGCTGATTTATGCTTCCCTTAAGCAGCATGTAATGTCCTTCTTTATCCCTTCTGACTAGTTTTGGTTTGAAGTCCACATTATCTGAGATGAGGATGGATACTCCAGCTTTTTTGCTGTGTCCGTGTGCATGGTATGTTTTTCCCCATCCTTTCACCTTTAGTCTATGGGTGTCTCTTTCTATGAGATGAGTCTCTTGCAGGCAGCATATTGTTGGATTTTTCTTTTTAATCCAATCTGCCAGTCTGTGTCTTTTGATTGATGAATTCAGGCCATTAACATTCAGGGTTATTATTGTGATATGATTTGTATTCCCAGTCAATTGACTCATATTTGTTTTTGGCATGATTTGGTTTCTCCTTTATTTGGCTATTCCTTTAGGCTAGCGCCTCCTGTTGCTGATTTGCATCGTTGTTTTTCATCTCTTCCTCATGGAATATTTTGCTGAGAATGTTCTGTAATGCTGGCTTTCTTTTTGTAAATTCCTTTAGCTTTTGTTTATCATGGAAGGATCTTATTTCATCGTCAAATTTGAAGGTAAGTTTTGCTGGGTATAAGATTCTTGGTTGGCATCCATTTTCTTTCAGGGCTTGGTATATGTTGTTCCAGGCCCTTCTAGCTTTTAGGGTCTGGATTGAAAAATCTGCTGATATTCTTATTGGTTTCCCTCTGAATGTAATTTGATTCTTTTCTCTCGCGGCCTTTAAAATTCTGTCTTTATTTTGTATGTTAGGTATTTTCATAATAATGTGCCTTGGTGTGGGTCTGTTGTAATTTTGTATGTTTGGAGTTCTATAAGCCTCTTGTACTTGGTTTTCCATTTCATTCTTCAGATTTGGGAAATTTTCTGTTATTATTTCATTGAATAGATTGTTCATTCCTTTGGTTTGTTTCTCTAAGCCTTCCTCAATCCCAATAATTCTCAAATTTGGCCTTTTCATGATATCCCATAGTTCTTGGAGATTCTGTTCATGATTTCTTACCATCTTCTCTGTTTGTTCAACTTTGTTTTCAAGGTTAAATATTTTGTCTTCAATGTCTGAGGTTCTGTCTTCCAGGTGTTCTATCCTATTGGTTATGCTTTCTATGGAGTTTTTAACTTGGTTTATTGTTTCCTTCATTTCAAGAATTTCAGTTTGGTTTTTTTTCAGTATCTCTAACTCTTTATTGAAATGATCTCTTGCTTCCCGTATTTGGTCTTTTAACTGTTGATTGGTGCGATCATTTAATGCCTGCATTTGCTCTTTCATCTCCTCCTTCAATGCCTGCATTTGCTCTTTCATCTCCTCATTTGCTTCCCTGATCATTTTAATTACGTACATTCTGAACTCCCTTTCTGACATTTCTTCTGCTGTGCTGTCATTGGGTTTTATTGATGTAGTATCTAGGTTTGTTTGGGACATTTTCTTCCCTTGTTTTCTCATAATGGTCAGTTGTCAGTGGGACCCTGAGATATTGCAGTTTTCCACTATTGGCTTATAGTGTCCCAGTAGATTTCCAGCGTATCACCTCCAAGCCTTCAGTAGCCTGATGTCTTGGAGGAATCTGATAAAGCAGCTCATTCGAAGAATACTGCCCCTAGCCCCCTACTGGTTCCACGTTTTGGAACTGGCTCTGTGAGGAAATGCTCTCACTGTGGGCCTGCACCGTGCAGCTGGCCGTGTGGGAAGAGCCCACTGCCGGAGTGTGGAAGACTACCTTGGGAAGACTCAAGCTGCCCTGCCCAGCTCTGCTAAGCCACCTCTATCTGGGCCTGCCACCCGGGCTGAGCTTTACCCAGTGGGCAGACTCACCCGTGGCTCTATTTCAGTCCGAGTCTCTCTATGCCTCCCCCTCTTAGCTCCTGGATTCTGGAGCGACCGGGGGTGCAGTCTCCCTCTAGGCCACCATCTTGGATCTCCCCGTGAAGAGAGCCCGCAGCCAGAGTGGGCAGAGCCACCTGAAGAGGTCTCCGGCTGCCCTGCCCTTATCCCTGAGGCTGCTTGCAGATCGAGGCTCTCCGCTGGTTCTTTGCAGGAGTACACTGCGCTGCAGCAGCTCCGGGACTCGGAGCCTGCTCTGTTCAGAAAGGCTCTCACTAGCGGGCCAGTTCCGTTCCGAGAACCTGGAGAAGCTGGCTGTGTGGGCGGGGCCCACTGCCGGAGTGCGCAGGGTTGCCTGTGGATGACTCTAGCTGCCCTGCCTGGCTCCGATAAGCCACCTCTATCTGGGCCTGCCACCCGGGCCGAACTTTACCCAGTGGGCAGACTCACCCGTGGCTCCACTTCAGTCCGAGTCTCTCAATGCCTCCCCTTCTTAACTCCTGGGTTCTGGAGCGAATGGGGGTGCAGTCTCCCTCTAGGCCGCCATCTTGGATCGCCCCCAGAAAATGTGGTTTATATATTCAATGGAATATTACTCAACTTTAAAGAATGAAATTATGGCATTTGTTGGTAAATGGATGGAGTTGGAGAATATTATGCTAAGCAAGAGAGCCATTCCCAAAGAATCAAAGGCTGAATGTTTTCTCTGACATGCCAATGCTAATTCACAATGGGAGGGGGCAGTAGGGAAGAATAGAGTTACTTTAGATTAGGTAGAGGGGAGTGAAGGGAGGGAAGGGGATATGGGGATAGGAAGGAGAGTAGAATGAAACAGATATGTACATAAATGTACATATATGACTGCATGACCAGTGTGATTCTACAGCAGGTACAATCAGAAGGATGAGAAAATGTACCCCATTTATGTTTGATATGTCAAACTGCATAAATGCATTCTACTATCATGTGTAACTGAATAGAACAAATAAAAAATGTAAAAAAGAGTAGAAGTGAGATGAAAGAAAATGTTAAATAGGTATATTTATTTCAGATTTAAGTTATTTTCAGAGATTTTACAATGTTCCATTTATTTTTTGTTTCATTTTTTGTTTGTCTGTTTTTGAGCAAAGACTTTTCTGTAGGAAGAGGAATTTCAGGCTCTCTGTGACCCAGCAGCAACTGCCCTGGTGTAGTGCATATTCCTGAGCATAAAGCTGGAACCAGTAGAGAGGGAACATGGTATGTGAGGCACAGATAAGGTGATGGGGCACAGTGCTGCCATGTTTAATTAGTGAAGATTTACAGGGTTTTGTATCTTGAGTTTTTACATGAAAACAAGATGTTTCAGATGTATACCCCAGGTGAGAATCCTGTCAGTATAATTAAGATGGCAGGATTTAGATCCAGAGAGAACCAAATGAATCACATCTCAACCTCTCAATAAAAGGAACTCAATTAAACTATTTAATCTATTAGAGCCTATTAATCTATTATGGTTGGGTTAGTCTCCCCAACCATAAAATGGAATTAATTACTTCATAGAATTATTGATAGGGAAGATAAAATAATGCTTATACAATGGAGCAGATGAAATAATGTTTATACAATGTCTGGAAAAATCAAGCCCCCAAAAGTTGTTTTCTTCTTCTTCTTCTTCTTCTTCTTCTTCTTCTCCCCCTCCTCCTCCTCCTCCTCCTCCTACTTCTTCATTATCATCACCACCACCATCACCATCACCTCATAATTACCATCACATCATCATCACCATCACATCTTTACTGTCATAGTTAATCTGGATTGACAACTTTATTGGATTAAGAAATGCCTAGATAAAGACACCAGTGTGTGTCCCTGAGGGTGTTTCAGGAATGAATGGCATGCAGGACAGAAAACTGAATATTAGACCCACCCTAAATGTGGGACAGTACAGTCCAATAGGTCGGGAGCCTGGATAGAACAAAAAAGGTGACAGAAGTTTGAAGCTGATGCAGATGCAAATTAAATTCTTGAGTGGACTTCAATTACTGCTGTGATTGCCCAAGGAAATCAGGCTCCAACTCCTTCAGTCATCCAAAGGAGACTCTAACCAGTGTCTTTCAGGAAGTTTCTAGGTCTTCAGTTCTGGCAACTCCATCATTGATCTTTCTTCTGAAGCTCTTATCTCTTGAACTGAGCAGCTACTCATACTCAAACTGCATGTGGTCATTGTGGGACTAACCAGCTTCTGATCCTGTAGCTAATCTAATATATAATCATATATATTAGATTATAATCATATATATAATCATATATATATATATATATATATATATATATATATATATATCCTGTTGGTTCTGTTTCTCTAGAGAATCCTGACTTATATAATCACCATCACCATCATCATCACTATCACCTTATCACCATTTTCGTAACCACTGTCATCTTCATCACTATCATATCATCACCATCACTACCAACATCCTCCAACCCCATTAACCTATGACTTAAAATAATCAAGGTCCTTATCTAATCCTCATTTTCTCCCTCAGAAATCAACCCTCATATCCAGAGTTCAAAAAAAAACAATTTCTTCTTCCCAAGTCCACTGGTTTCAGAGCAGTTGAGTCAATAGAACAGTGACTTTAATGAAAATCCATCCATCCCTGAGGTGTCTGCTACAGCTCACCAGTTTTCTCCTTATGTGTGGGGTAGAAGCCAAATTTCATTACTTGTAGATATTAAGAAGTAAGCTAAAATGCAGTCAACTGGGCCCACAGCTCTGTCTGAGAACCCAGAGATAGAAAGACATGGAGACAGCTGACCAAAGGTGGTCCCAGACAAGATAGGTGGTTCAAGCAGGTGGACCGGCATGAAGAGCATCCACCTAGGATTATGATAATGAGGTCAGGGAAATAAGCTCTTCTCCAGGCTTATTCTCCTATGTGGCCTTGGGCACCTCATCTCACTTTCTGTGCCTTTATCTACTCATCAGAAAATAAGGATGTTGGGCCAGATCCCTGGGTCTTAAGCTGTGCTTTTTGAGCCCTTGGGTATTATTCAAGGAAACTTGGGTGCTGCTTGTAGAGCTTCATGGGACTATAGGAACCTATAAGCCTTATTTCCTTTAAGCCAATAAGCGCTGCTCCACTCTGGCCCAATTTGATTACTGGATGACTCTAAGATCCTGAAAAATGAATTTCTTCAGCTCCAGAAAAGCAGGACTGGGACTCTCACTGCTTCACTCCTTCAGGACATTATAGGTACCCACTACATGCCAGACATTATGCCAGGTAATGGTGTTATAGAGGAGGGTAGACAACCAGGTCCTGCTCCCATGGACTTAGACTGCTGTGGAGAGAGATGGACATCTATAAACACAGATGGCTCTGGGTTCATGTCTAGAATAAAGCAGGACAGTGTGGGAGAGCACTAATACACAGGAAACAGATAACATTGAGGAAAAAGCTAAAGTGGTGCTTGAGTGAAAACAAAAGAAAGTATTTGATGACAACAGAGACAAGCAGACTAAGTAAGGAAGAATGGAGCCCAGGGCATGGCATTGATGTCCTTTGAGCCCTTCCTGCTCTGAAGTTCATAACTTTAACATCAGAATTTACAATCAATACCCATAAGGATTTACAATCAATACCCATAAGCAACCCATAAGGATTGCTGTTGAGGGAGAAAATCCTTCAACAGTCCTTTGGACCTTTGGACCAGAGAGGGTTCCCTTATGAGGCAAACACAGCAACAGAGCCTAGCCCCAAATGTCAGCCACTGGTGTTCCCCTGCCTCGAATGACGCATATTTGGGTAAATGAATTTGTGACTGAATCACAGATCCACCATGGAAAGTGTACTGAGCAGCATGGATATGAGGCACCTCTCAAACTCACAGTCCTCAATGTACCCACAAAGATGCAATGCTGGGCAGCATTCCAGGAAAAAGGACATGAAACTCTATGTGGGAAAGATAAAGCTCCAGGCCTAGGCCACAGGGGAGTTACATAGATGATGTTCAGCTTATGATATGAATATTCTGGGGGTTAGTCTGGGACTTTTAAGTTCAGCCCTTAGGAACATGAGTTTGGTTTTCAACCTCTCTGCCTCCACAAGGCCCCTTTATCTGGAAGGAAAAACATGGTGCTCAATTGATGCTCAAGGTACTGAAATATTAATAAGGAATTACACCAGACCCATGTGTCAGGCCCTGCTGGAGACTTCTCTAAGACCTCCTGCAGTCTTTTGGGTGAACTCTCTCCTCACATTCCTTGATAGATAGCAAATAAGACAGAAAAGAAAGCCATTTCCAGGATTCTGTAGCCATCTTGTCCCCAGGGGGAGTTGAGCCCAATAGTCTGGCCCATTATGTTGTTATGGAAGGACAGGGACAGGAAATCTGAACACAGAGCAGGTCCCACCCCTCCTGCTCTGGTGCCACATTTCCTGGGTGCTGTGGGAAATATCCTGGGTCAGGTTACCCACCTTGGATCATAGGCTCCTGCTTAAACAGATCAAGGCTCCTGTGCATTCTCTGGTTCAGCCTTTCCTACTGCTGTAGGAAGCCACAGCCTAGACTTGTGATCCCCCTGGCCCTTCTGCTTGCTGCTATCAATGCAGGTAAGTGAAAGACCAGGTAAGTAAAATCCAAGCCGCCATGCCTGTACACACATTGTAAGCAGGAAACAAACCTCCACCTGCTTCTGTCAGTCTCTGGTCAGCTTTGTGCATTTTTCAGACTGAAGCTCTCAGATGAGCACTCATGGATCAGAAAGGTAAATCTTGAGGAAAGGGCAGAGGCAGACACTACTGGTCTCTTATGAATTTCTCTACTCTGCCCTGTGTCGCAGGATCTGCAGGCATTGCTCTCTCCCCTGACCCAGGTGTAGAGCTGCCTGAATATAGCATGCTCCCTTTCCAAGTCCTCAAGGACCTCTCATTCCCTCTTTGGTACCTCCTCCTTCTACTCTGCACTTTCTTTGGGTCACACAGCCTTGAAGGGGTTTTTTTGCCCTGATGGAGATTAATGTTTCCCTAGAATTCTATATCTGCACTGGATAGCAAGAAACCACACTATGCTTCATATGAAATCGTTACCTGTAGCTTATTTTAGCAAACCATTGTGGGTGGGTATGGGGGGAATGTGTGTACATATGTATATGTATGTATGTATGTATGTATGTATGTATGTATGTATATGTGTGTGTGTGTTTCCTTGTTCATTTATTTCCCACAATTCTCAGAGGTAGATACAGTGTTCCATTTTACACATGACAAAATAAGCTGAGAGAAGCTACTAACGTGTCCCAAGTCACACTGAAAGTGCTGGAAGAGCTGGGATTTGAGTTGGGTCTGTCTGCTCCCAGTACCTGTAGCCTGCCTGCTGGGACCCAGAGCATCAAGAGCCCTGTGAGGAATTGCTGAGTGGTTTTGAGATAAAGCTCAGTTGGCCTTCCTGGGTTGGCCTTTGGCCCCAGAGGAGGCTGTGAGTTGCCTTAGCAGCAGCACAGATGTGTGGTGCAGGAGGAGAAGCTTCATCTCAAGTCAACTAAACTGTGGGGGCCCCAGATAGGAGTCCAACCCACTGAGACCCCCTATGCCAGGCCTCCCACTGGGGCCCAAGGTGGCTTTGTCAGTTACTTGGCCCCTCTGCCCTGAGCATCCTGACATGTTAAATGAGAGGACTGATAAGACATGAGGTAAGATGTCAGCTTTGCTCTTCCATGGTGAAGGGCATTGAGCTCCTGGAAATTCTAGCACAGGGTAGCAGCAAGGCCATTGTGACTTCCTCACAGTGCCAGGTTTCCAGGGTCCTAGGAATCTCAGCTGACATTGGCCCTTGTTACATGATCTCTGTGCTTTTCTTTTCCTACATCCTATGGTGCTGCCACCCACACAGTCATCCTCACTATGGCCACTGTGCCCTACATGCTTACCAAAGGCTCTATGACTTTGGTTTGTCAGTAATTGAAGTTCTATACTGAAGTCACAACTCCAGTGCAGATGCCAGCTCAGAGGGACTCTGCAGAGGAACAGGGAGAAGAGTATTTAGGCCAACTCTGCTCTTCCCAAGGCTGGTCACCTTCTTCCTCTGTAGTGGGATCAGCTGCCTCCGCCTATGCCTCCTCACTTGCTCTCCAGACCAGAACCCCACAGCCAAGGACTGCATGAACTGCCCTGCAGGCTTCTAGTAAGGATCAGACACCTGTTCCCAGGAGGATGGAAGGGAGAACATGGGGAGCCTGGCAGGTTCCCTCCATAATGGCCCCAAGTGTAAAAGGCTACCAGGGAGATGAGAATTGCTGACCCAGACCTAAGTGACCCAAAGTATGGTGGAATGAGACCCCAGGGCTAATCTAGGACACAGACCTCAATAGAAGGTAGGATTATGAGAAGTGTGTGCTGGTCTGGCTCTGCCCCTCACCTGCCCTGTGACCTGGGTAAGTCCTCACCTGGAAAGTAGGACTGGTATTCAGAGACGTGCTCCCAAGGCATTCCTTCTCCTGCTTTTGTGACACCAGATGAAGGAAGCCATGCCTTTGCCCAGGATCCTGCAGTTCTAACCCCTTCCTTCTGGGCCCCCAGGATGAGCCCTAAGTGGTCAGCTTGGTCTGGGGAGCCTATGCTGGCTAAGGCAGAGCATTCCCATGACCTGGATGGGACTCACCCTGTCCCCAGCCCTTCACAATGACCATTGTCTCTGTGTTGTCCAATTGGGGATGCCCTTTTGTCTCACACATCTCAGTGGGGGTCAAAGAAAGTGGGCCATGTGACAGTGTACCCAAGCAATAGGAAGAGCCTTTCCATTTATCCTCCCATCAAGACCAAGCAGATCCAGTTTTAACTACCTTCCTGGAATATGGGGTAGGGCTCTTTTCCGTCTCTTGGCTTCCTTTGGCCTTTGCAGTTGCCTGGGTGACAAGACACCTCCATGGATGTGTTCCATAAGAACCTGCAGGTGGCACCTGGGACTCACAAATATCAAGGATAGCCAGGTGATACAGAGTGGGTGGCGGTGCAGCTCTGTCATTGTTCCTTGGGGGAGAAGGGGATTGGAGGTTATTGGAAAGAACTCAGAAAGATCCTCAGGTATCAGAACTAAACCTCATCATCCCTAATTTGTATAAGCCTAAAGCAGAAACCCTGTCCTTGGGGAGCAGTACACACCTCCATTCCCCATCCCTACCCCATTCAGGGATGTGCACAATAGGTGTAACCTGGAAACCAGTTCAACACACCTGGAATGCTGCTATGGCATCAACGAGATGATGAACATGCAAATGTTGGGAGGTTCAGAGCCACTGTTACCATGAGCCATGCAGTGAAAGGAAATGGCATGGAGACTAGAGCAGTAGAGATGTGAACATCCATGGTGGTCACCCCATGACTTGGCCATAGTCCTCACATGCCACATGTCACCCACTGTGTGTGGTACTGGGTACAGAGGAGGATCAGGAAGTCCTCTGACTAGCTGTCCCTCAGAGCCAGGTCTTGGCCACAGCCACAGGGGATGGAGCTACAGGTCCCCAAAGAGTCCTAGGGGGAGGTGACAGGACTGCCTGGAACACAGAAATAAATTCCTCATCACCATAGCACATGGAGGTGATATTCTGTTAACAGAGGAAACTGGAGGACAAAGAAGCTAAGGGGCCTGCAAAGACACTCAGCAAAGTGAACACCTACACTGAGGCAACAACTTGGAACAGCATCCAGGTACATGTGTGGTACAGAATCCAGCTGCCCTCTCACCAGGGGATTCCTTCTTGTTCCTCAGAAATAACCACTTGGACAGAAGCAGGCCAGCTGTGCCATCTTCCCTCTAGGTTACTTCCTAACAGGCAGAGGCCCACGATGATATCCCTGCCACAAAGGTAGTTAATACTGGGATGGAGGACCTGGTGACATCTGGGAAGGACTAGAGGGTAGACTGGGAGTGTCCTCAGGTTATGTATTAATCAGTTTTTCATAACAAAATATAGGTGAACTTTCAAAATGTTTATTTAGCTCAAAGTTTTAGAGGTTGAAAATTCAACATTGGCAGCTCCATTGGCATTATGGTAGAAACCCATGCAAGAGGGATCACATGGCAAGTAGGAAACGAGAGAGTAATTCCATGGTCAGGTTTGTACTTTTTTTCCTCTTTCTTCTTTTTTTTTTTTTTTTTTTTTTTTTTTTTTAAGATGGGATCTTGCTATGTTGCCAGATTGGTCTTCAACTCTTGAGCTCAAGGAAACCTCCTGCCTTCCAAGTGTTTGGAAGGTTCACAATTTTATAACCCAGAGGAAACTCTCTCCTAGGAACTAATTGGAATACCACAAGAGCTGCATTATTCCCTTCCAAGGGCAGAGCCCCTGATGACCTAAGTACTTTGCACTCAGGCCTACATCCTAAGTGCTCTACCACCTATCACTGAGGATGAAGATGCCAGCACATGAACCCTTGGGAGAAACACATCATATCCAAACCATATCAGGTCACAGGGCTTAAAATGGACTATATACTTTCAGATTCTCAGGTATCTCTGATGGGCAGAGTTTAGTTGGCCCTGGGACCAACACATGGGTCATGAACCATGGAAACAGTCTCCCATCCCATTCCCAGTGTGGTAGTGAAGATTGAATGAAACAATGCAGACAGAAGGGAAGAGTAGTAGGGAGCAGGACATTCAGCATGGTTGAGTGCTGCTTCTACTCCTTCCTACTGTGTGACTTTGGCAGAATGTTTACAGATTTCAGTGTGCAGGTCCAACATTTACTTTGTAAAATTTATCCCCAAGAATATCATGGTTCTGTATATTACTGTAAAAGGAGTTGCATGTTCTACCTCAGCTTCCCGTTATTTATCACAAGCACTGATTTGTGAATGTTGCCTTCTTTTTTGATTTGCTATACCTTTGTGTAAATTTCTTAGAATTCTCTTTACACCCAGTTATGTTATCTGTGAATAAAGATGGTTTAACTTCTACCTTTTCAACCTACATATATTTTAATACTTTTTTCCCATACTACCCTGTCTACAACCTCTAATACTAGTTTAAATATAAGTGAATAACCTTGCTTTGTTCTAGATCTTGGGGGACAATATTCAGCCTCTCACCATAATGTATGGTGTTAGTTGTAGATTATTATAGAAGGCTTTAGTCAGATTAAGAAAGTTCCCTTCTATTTCTAACTTGCTGAGCATTTTTTTCATAGATGGGTATTTAATTGACTTTTTGTGTTTTTGAATCTATTGAGATGAGCATATTGGATTTAATCCCTTTTGTTCTGATAAAATGTTAGATAACATGTTTTTATTATTACATTAGCTGTGCAACTCCACATGGTCGTGATATTTTTTTGTATACTGAATTTGATTTGCTAATGTCTTTATTTGCTACTATTTCTGTAAAACTTTTTGAATCTATGTTCATGAGGAATATGGGTCTATAGTTTTCACCTCTAGTTTTTTTGTCTGGTCTTGGTATCAAAGACTTGGTAGCTCATGAAATTAGCTGCAAAGTCCTCCCAACTTCTCTATTTGCTTAAACAGCTTATAGCAATTTGATGTGAGTTTGGACTTGAATGTGGCATAGGGCTTAGCAATTTCTTAGTGGGCAGGCCTTTAATTATAAATTCAATTTCTGTGATACATTTAAGTCTATACAGATTTTTCTCTCCTTTGACAGTTGGTAATGTAGTCTTTAAAGGGATCTGTCCATTTTATCCAAGATGTAAAACTGATGGTTGTTGATATGCTCATCATGTACCCTTGCTGGGCTTTCAGTATGTCATCAGCACTAAGAGTGCTCTCTATCTATCTATCTATCTATCTCTATCTCTCTCTGTCTCTCCTGTGTTTTTTTCTTCATTAGTCTAGTTGGAATATGTCACATCCACAACCCAGTTGTGCTAGGGCTGTGGGATAGGTTATGGGAAAGCCAAAGAAAGTGCCCAGAGACAGTGTGTGAGGCATAATTTATTGGGGAAAGTTTACAAGAGGTCAGTGACTGCTTCAAAAAGAGTTCAGTGGTGACAGACTGAAGAGATAGCACCTCCATTCCTTGTGGTGCTTTGCCAAGTAGTTCCTTTTCTTTCATGGCACTTTTTCCAATGGTGGCCATTTGGACTAGTGACATGTATCCTTTCCACAGCGCCCTCAGTCCTACCCTAGTCCCCACTCAGAGGGGGATTTTATATGTTAGACTGTAGAAGCAGTAATATCATCATTATTATCTTGTTTGCTTTGCATATATGGCCAGAATCCCAAGAAATAACTGTCCCAATGAATATGCAAGAAAGTAGTTTCTAGACTAACTTGCCCAAGTTCCCAGTGTACATAACAGAAATTCTAGGTCCTTCAAGATAATATTATCTGGACTTTCCAGCCCAGGCTTATTCTCATTGTTCCCTTGACTTGATTAGGTCTGAGGGAACAGAAAGTGAGCATGGTATTTTACTGTCCCAATTTTATTTACAGATGATACGCAGTATTGTCAATGTTACTTGTGTTTTCCAAAAGCTAGATTTGACTTTATGTATTCTCTTTATTTTTCTATTTCATCAATTCTTACTGTTCTTATATCCTTCCTTTTAGTTGCTTTTGTTTTAATTTTCTCTTTTCTGTCAAGGAAAGCAGGGAGGGAAGAACAGATGACAGATGAAGTCCCTAGCTGTTCCTCCACCTCTGCATGGTATTACTGTTTTCAACATTACTGAGCTTTGCCACCTGCCTTTCTCCCTACAGTGATACCACACCTGACCCTGGGTGGGCCTGCCACATCCTGGGTGGTGCTGACCCCTCAGAAGCCCCTCCCTGGCTGACACTCCTTCAGTCTATAGGCTCCCCCCATGATGAGGACTCACAGTCCAGGTGGACACACCCCATGCACAGGCAACTACTGTCCATACAGGAGCTGCCCCTGGGTCATACCCAAGCAGAAGCTTCAAGGGCAGAAGGAGGATACACTAGCCCAAAACCAGATCCTGCTCAGCAAGGCAAATCTGGATTCCACCTTTGCCTACCCAATGTGAATTATAGCTGCAATTTCAACTTTACTAACTGACCACTTCTCAGAGGCTGATGAAAGCTGATGTTGGAGTTCCAAACACACACAGTCAGCATGTATAGGCACCTGTGAGGGGAGTGAAGCCCATGAAAACCACACGTGAGTGTGAAACCAGTCCCCATCAGGCCCATTTCTCTTCTCGGGACTCAGCTGGGAGAATCAGGACATGTACAGGAACAGCGTAGTTAGCCTAAATGATTCTACACAGAAATTTAGTAAAACAGGGTAATTTGACTGGGAACCACTAGCACTAAGGATGAAAGAAAGAAATAAACAGTTTAGAGTGAAGCAGTAGAGTGTCAACAGGTACACAGATGCCACACTGGGGCTTTTTGTGGCAGACCTGGCCTGGCCAAGCCCCAAGGACTGTGCCACCCAGGCCATCACTGTGTACCTGGCTCTCCAGCACTGCATCCCCGCTAAGTGCAGGCTCCTCAGAGCCTCCCACAACAGGGCAAATCCCAATGCCTGCCCTCTAGTGCTTATTGCCTTGTGGGGAACAGAGAAGGGTGAGTAGAACAATAGACATTAACCTTACCCAATGAACATGCAAGTGACAAGTTAAGAAAGAACCCACATCTCATGTCCAAGTTCTATGCAAGGCCCAAATACAAATATGTCATAAGCTAAAAGAAAGCATTGCACTGACATCAAGGGCAACATGGAGCAATGACATTTTTGTGCTAGACACATCTACTAACCATGTACTGCAAGTCCAAGTACTATAGTCCTTGGAGGCATCACTATGGAAAAGTCCAACCCCACTGCTGTCCAGATCCAGGGCTGCTGGAAGGAAGCTTGCCACACACAGCAAGAGCCCATGAAGTTTCTGTCCTGGGTCCAATAATTCCAATGTGGAAAAGAACCTGAAAGGGGGGAAGTCATTTATGCAAAAGTGTTCAAAACACGGCAAATTGTAATGGGTAAAACTAAACAACAACAAAACAGTGCAAAGTCCTAGTAATAGAAAAATATCTAGACAGAGAAATAGAAAATCAACCCAGGGGAATATTTGGTAACTAATAACAAGTAACTACACTGTTTGATTCATGGAAGATGGATATATGAAAGATAGAGTTATTGATTAATAGATGAATGATAGACAATATAGATCGATAACCTGATAAATACATACATAGAATGATTAATTAATAAATGAATACAGATTACATGATACAGACATGATTGATAGATACATTGATTACTTCATAAATTATAGATAGGTAGATGACAGTATGAGATAAAATCAATCTAGTCAAGAACAAAGAAGAATTATCATTAGTGGGTGTTATAAAGGTCACCATCCTGAAAACAATTTCAAGCAGCCTTGACTTTGTGCTCTGTGGTTTTAAAGGCTTGTGTCTGTTTTTACAACTTAAACTGCAAATGTGGATTTGTCATTAACAAACCCCCCTTTGATGATGTAAAAAATGACATTGCTTGGGGGTGGGGGGGTACCAAGGATTGAATTCAGGGACATTCAAACATTGAGCCACAACCCCAGCCCTATTTGGTATTTTATTTAGAGATAGGGTCTCACTGAGTTGCTTAGTACCTCTCTTTTGCTGAGACTGGCTTCGAACTCACCATCCTCCTACCTCAGCCTCCCAAGTCCCTGGGATTACAGGAGTGTACCATCACTCACTGCTAAAACTGACATTTTAATGACATCACTTGATTGTTAAGAATTATTAGTTCAACAAGATTGTTTAAGAAAAATTGTAAGAAAGAATAGGGCACAGTTCCATCTCTGAGCAGTTTAGGAAAAGTAAAGGTGGTCTGGTTTCACAACTGTTACAAAGGTTTGTGAATTTCATTCTAGAAAGTTGCAGTTTGACCATTTCACAAGGTCATGTTCCAGTGGGTATGTGTAGACAGCTCACTTCAAAAGTGCAATTGGTGTGGTACATATATATAATGCAATACTACTCAGCCATAAAGAAAAATGAAATTATGGCATTTGCCAATAAATGGATGGAACTGGAGACTATCAAGTTAAATGAAATAAGCCAAACCCAAAAAACCAAAGGGTAAATCTTCTCTCTGATATGTGGATGCTGACTCACAATAGGGGGGATGGGGAAGGGAGGAGTGGGGGGTTCACAAAATTGGACAGGGGAATGGGGGGGAAAGAAGTGGGGATGGGAATGGGAAAGAGTATAATGAATCAGACATAACTCTCCAGTGTTCATATATGAATACATGACCAGTGTACAGCCACAAGAATGGGAAGTTATACTCCATGTATGTATGATATGTCAAAATACATTCTACTGTCATGTATAACTAAAAAGAACAAATTTTACAAAGTACAACTGGCAACTTGCCTGACACCTATTGTAGCAAGGCCTCCCCACTGTACATTAAGTTCCCTTAACCATCAGAGCCCTACTTTGATTTTCTTCCCTGACTGATAGATAAACTGATTAATTGATATAAAAAATAGGTGATATATTAACTGATAAAAATATATATATATGATAAGTAGATAGATTGGTTAATTAATATAAATGGAAGATAGGCAGAGAGGTGCACTCGCCAAAATTAAAGCTGTGTATAAGAACTTTGACCAAAGAAGCATGGAGTTGGGATTGTTTGGGTTATTTAACAACTTAACAACTAAAACTGGTTCCATTTTTATGAAGGTGAAGATCCAAGAGTGGTTTCTGGAGGGATACTGAGGTGCAGGAAAACAGGTGTACCTGGGCTGAGCCAAGCTAAGCCAAGTTAAGCCAGCCAGGCTTTCTCAGTGAGAAGCTTATGGAGGGCCAGGAGAAAAGCTGGTGGGAGGAAACCCCTTGCTCTCAGTTTCAATGGCCCCTCTTCCTTCAGGAGGGACTCCCCTTTGTTGACATCTGCCCCCATGGCCACTTCTGCCCTGCTGGCATCAAGGATCCCAGGCAGTGGCTCTGCCCTGCAGGGACCTGGAATGCAAACTCTCTTGGGCTTGGGACCAGAGCTGGTGTCTGCTCTGCCCACCTGAGCTATTGTGCACTGAGGCTGGTGAGGAGTCCCAAGGGGTCCAATGTGCACCAGGTGAGAGCACCAGTGGGAAGAGAACCCAATGGCCTTGGGAACCACAACACCTGAGGGACAGGCATGCTAGAGTGTGCCTGGGTCAGCATGGCCAGGTTTGGGCCAGTGAGAGGGAGGCAGACTGGAGGCTGACCAGGGTAGGAATGGGGCCTCACAAAGTAGCCCCATCACTAATCATGTGCATCATCCCAGTCGCAAGGCCCAAGTAGAGTGGGAGAAGAGGGGGAGAAAGATAGAAGTATCCCCAAAGCTGAGTCAGAAGTTCCTGCCTGCTCAATATGGGAAGAATTTGTCTCCTCTTGCGACACTTTGACCAGCCTTTGAGGAAGGTCTAATGGTCCCTCATGAACTTCTGAGATGGGGGTTCTATGCACCACAACTTCCTGTGGGTTTGGTAGTTCCTTTACCATCTTGCCACCCATACCACAGCCTCCCTGATCACACAGGGGACATGAATTAAAGATGTGGGTTGTAATGGGCCCTAAATCATGAGTTCATAGAGAAAAAGTCCCAGAGCCTGATACTGTCAGCCAGCACAGGGCAGCAAGAACCTGAGCTAGGTGGGGTGTCAGGTTCCAGCCCACAAAGTTCCAGTCTGTTACTTCCTCTGCCTGCAGGATTTTACTGCCCAGGAGGGGCACAGACCCCAAGACCTCTGGGAAGACTTTGGGGATGTCTTGGAGACCCCCTAGTGGCCACATCCAGGCTGGAAAAGGAGCACAGCAATGGCACAGGTACTTAGTGGCTCACAAGGTGGCAGAGTCACTTTGAAAACCTGCTACAGACCAAGGGGGATAGAACCTCAGGTGAGCAGAGCCACTTCTTTTCCAGGCCAAGAGCGATGCCCCAAGAAGACCTGCCCTCCTGGTCACTACTGTGTTTTGGGCATGTCCAGTGCCTGGCAGGGTGAAGGCCATATGCAGAGCTGTCTGCTGTGTCCTGCAGGTGAGGAGAGGGGAAAAAGGGGGTCTGTTCTGGGGAAAGAAGCCAAGATTCTGTCCTGGGAACAGAGAGCATTGTTCTCAGAGAACATTGGCTTGCTAGAAATTCCATCTTCTGTAGTCTCTGTCTGGAAGTTGAGGTGGGGCCTTTGGATAGAACAGAACTGCTTTCCCCTTTGGGGGAATCACTTCACTGAGGAGCTCTGAGCATTCATCTGTCTTGTAGAGTTGAGATTAAATACCATAGAGACAGGAAGTAATAACAGACACTTACCCCTCTTCTGTTACCACAGAGCTATCAGAGCAATGGGCATCACTTTGTTCAAATTGTAGGATTCCAGTGTTTAGGAAGTGTCACACTGCCATCTCTCTGCACTTGTCTCCCAAGCTGGAGTGTGACCCTCAGTCTCCAGACATTTCCCTGTACTTACCCACACTGATGACACATCCTTACACACACACACACACACACACACACACACACACACACCTTGAAAACAGTGAAAGAACAGGACCATGAAACAGTATCTGTTTTTCTTCCCATAATAACACACTGACCCTTTCTCCTTGGAATTTATCAGAATAATTATGTGCGCCCCCTCTCAGTCTACAAAGATCCAAGCAAACCATCCGAAAATGACTTAAAGTGCAAAGAAAAGTGACAAAACTTGGCCAAGATGGGAGCAGATTTCAAAACAAATATCCAGAGACCCATACTCAGTTGCCTGTGCTGTCTTCTGGCTGGGTCTGGCACCTCCCAGCTCCCCTCTGAGGTCCCCTCCACCCTGAGGGAGACCAAAAGCACAGGAAGAACAACAAATACTGACACCTCTTTCTCATGCTTTTCTTTGAATTCCTATGCAGGGTCCTGCCATAATAAATAATAATTCATTCAGAAGGGGGTCATCTCAGGATCCACCCACAATTCCTAGGAGAGTCAGGGTTGACCAGGAACCTGGGCCTGGGAACTTCCTTTGTCATGGAGGTTGTAGTTACTCCAGTCTTTATGCTCCACTCCATTCTTCTGGAATGTTCTACTACAGAGCTCTGTAAGGTGGGGGTGACTGGGGCCAAAGTTGCACTGCACTTTGGTTTCATCTGCTCCTAACTATCTGGGCAGGAGCTGAGGTGGTGCACCCCAATGGAGACATCCTTGTGATGACGGGGACCCTGCCCTCCAGGCTACTTCTGTCCTGTGGGCACAAGGCTGCCCCTCCCCTGCCCTGTGGGAACTTTCTCAGATCGGTGAGTGCTGCTTCCTAGGTCTGGGACCAAACACAGTACTGGCCTCCTCCCAACCCTCTTCCCCACCCACCAGGTCCCCCAGTGAGAGGGAACATGGACCTCAGAGAGCAGAATGCTTCCTAGCCTGGGAGGGTGGAAATCCCCTGGGAAATCAGTGTGGGTTGGAGAGAGAATGGCCAGACAACGGTGGACAACATGAGTTCCTGGGCTGGAGAATTGTAATACCCAAGAGAGCAAAGTGATGAAGAATCCATGTGTTTTCCTGAGTCCCATTTCAGACAGACCCCGTCTCCCTTTTTACGAAGCTCAACCCCCAAAAGGGGACGTCTAGAGCAAAGGGACAGTCATGGAGCCCATGGCTATTAGAAGGCTGTTAGAAGTTCCAATTGGAGCTTCCAGAGGGGTCTGCAGCCCCAGAGAGCCTGGGTTTGAGTTGAGGAGGGGCAGCCCCACAAAGGCAGCCTGCTAGGATGCATCCACCCCACACTACAGAGCCCCCAGGTTCTACTGCTTAACTTATGATCTCCCCGCTTTCTTTTTGTCTCCCCAGGATGTTTCTCTCTATGACCTTTGGATGTCTCTCCTGCCCTCCAGGCCATTTTTGTGCTGCTTCTGGCCTTGCTGCCCCTTCAGGACTCTGTGTGCCTGGCTACTTCTGTCTGGCAGTAGTCTCCTCCCCAACCCCAGCAGGTAGGGAGACTCTCAGGACAGGCATGATCCTGCCCCAGTCAGACACCATACAGTGGGGCACCCTGTGGTAGGGGCCCAGATGAGTAGGGGTAACTGCATTTTGGGTAGTTGGAGGAAAGATGGGACACGTTTGAGTTGATAATTGACATGACGTTTGGACAAGGTATCCCATGGTCTGATTACTATTCCTTCAGTCACCTCCAGTAACAATGTGTCTCATGTCCTCGTCCACCATGTTCACATCTGCCACCACTGATCTCACTTCAGTTCCACTCAGACCCATTGAATTAGTCACAGACTTGTTGGGAGGTGAGCAGAAAAGACAAGGAGGTTGGGCAAATGCCAGCCAATGGGTACTCCACAGGTCACCCAGGGACAAAGCAGATCATAAGTTTCATCCTCCTTGGGACCCCCAGGTGGCACCTTGTGAGCAGGTGAGGTCCAAGGCCAAGGTTTCCCAGACAGACACTCTGTAAGCTGCACAAGGTACGGGAGAGGTTTTGGAGGCTATAACCTTGTGTCAGGCTCCCTCTGGAGATGGCTGACCTCTGGAGGAGGCTTCTATATGGTGTCTTCACTAGGCAGGTGGCAGGTGGAGTCTCTGATTCTTCAGGAGAATGTGACTGGGCAGACAGGACTGAACCTCAGCTTTTGGAGGGTGGCTGAACTTGTGACAGGGCAAATCCCTCCTCTCTGCCCTGTCCATTATTCAGAAAACATCTGAGACACAGGTCCAGCTCCCAGATGGAGGGTAAAGTTATGGGGAATTGTGGATGGGGATCTGGAGGGCAGGAGCCAGTTCCTTCCTCCCCTCATTTGGGTTGCCGACTCAGGACAATGGCCAGAAACAAAACCAGTCATCAGTTAAGAATTATGAAAGTAACGTCCTCTCAGTCTATTTATGGAAAAGTGAACACCCGCAGGGCCATCCTAGAGAGAGCACCAGAAAGAACAGCAGAAAGTGTCTCTAAACCTGTGAAGTGCCCAGGGAAATGCTGGCATCTCCACTGACATCTCAGGACTTCATCCTCAAAAGGCTCATCAGTTTCTCTACCAACCTGCCAAGCAGAGATTTTCTGAGGCTACAATGACATAACATGTGTAAAACATGTCTTTGATCTATAAGGTTCTGTAAAAAAAGATAACTAACAGTATTATTTCTTTACAAAACCCTTAAAAATCTGATCCCCCTCAGGTCTCTCAGAGCATGGAGGCCCCTGTTCCCAAGGCCTCTTCTGCTCCTAGGGAACCAGCCTTCCACAGCCCTGCCCTGCTGGCTCCTACAGCTCCCTGCCTGGCCAGGCCTCCTGTTTCCCCTGCCCTGCTGGCTACTACTGTCCCAAAAACATCACCAACTACTGCAGGCACCCCTGTCCACCTGGTTTCTACTGTCCCCAAGGTATAGTAAGGCTGGATAGTGGAGTGGATGTTCAGGAGCTCTTGATTGAGCTGTGAAGCACTATACCTCCTGCCCAAGCCCCTGGAGGGTAGGACACCCTCAGGAACAATTATGCAGGGCCCTCTCCTCTAAATTTTGTTTCTCAGGCACCAAGCATGCCACCCAGTTCCCCTGTCCTCAGAGTTACTACAACCCAGACCCACTGACCCACAGCCTGGATAGTTGCCTTTTCTGACCCAGGCTTCGGGACTGTGTGATGCAGGTAGGTTTTCCGAATCACCCTAAAAAGACTCCTACTCATCTCTCTGCTTCCCATTTGTGCCCTAGGCCTGGTGTCACCTGGAGCAGCTACCACAAGGGTTGTGCCTATGATCTGGTGAGCTCAGCCTTAATCTGCTTGGACCAGCTTCCTCCCGGCCCTGCTGGTTCCCACTCCAGGCTGGTTCTGCATGGGAGCAGCATGGACCACCCACCCCTTTGACCTAGACAACTACACCAGTACCAACTGCCTGTGCCCAGCTTCAGCCACAGGAGGTACTTGCCCAGATGGTTCCTACTGTCCTGAGGGCAGCCCATGGCCCACATTGTGCCCACCATGTTCCTTCTGTGTCACTTTGGGTGAGGACTTATTGTGCCCTGTCACCCTGGTAAAAGTACCAGGCTGAGTGCACATGACTTACTTCCTCATATAAAAGGACAATCGGTGTTTTCTCTAACCTCATGGGATTGTACTGCAAGCTTCCTGTCAGAACTAAGGAATGCAAGTGCTTACTGGCCCTCACTGTGGGGTGAGCATAGTCCAGTCACCACAGAATAGCTTGGGGGAGGGGAGTGGCTAGATCAGCAGGTTCTGCAGAGGGAGGGACCTGGTGATATTTCCCTCATCCTCCATCATGCCTGGAGATCTAAGTGCCCCCATTTCCCAAGCACCTGCTATGGCTGGACCCTGCCAGTTACTAGGATTCAGGAGTGCAGTAGCTCATCCTGCCATAGAAGATGCCCAACTCCTCAGGGGCTGTAGAGCTCTGTGTGGTCTATATTCCACCCTGAGTCTACTGAACTTATATTCTAATTTCAGTTCAGCAACTAACTGAGCATGACTTCACTCTCTTTGACTAAGAGTAGTAACCATGTTCCAGGGTTAGAAGGAAGAGAAAAGTATCACAGGGCCCAATACAAGCTCAGCACAAGCTCAGTGCAAACTCAGGACAGACTCCATTCAGGCTCAGCCCAGGACTCATCTCAGGTTCTTCAAAGGCTCAGGACAAGTCCAGCACAGGTTCAGCATAAGATTAAGCACAGGTTCTACATAGACTCAACACAGAGCTCAGCATAGGTCTCAGAATAGACTCAGCACATTGCTCAATGCAGACTCTGCACAGTCTTAGGATAGACTCACTATGGTCTTACAATGGGTTTATCATAGACGAAAGTAGCCAACCTGACAGGGCCCACTCAGTGTCAAAAGGCCTGTGGGTGAGAGGGAGCCAGTGCAGACACAGCGTAGAGTTCATCACAGGCTCTGCACAGGCAAAAAACAGAGCTCAGCAGAGGAATCAGGATAGGCTCAGCACAGTATTCTTCATATGGCTCAGCATAGTCTCTGCACATACTCAGTACAGATTGCAGCACAGAGCTCAAAACACACACTTGGCAAAGACTTATCACAGAGGCCAGCAAAAGTTCAGAACAGGGGTCAGAAAATGCTCAGCAGAGGCTCAGCACAGCAGTCAGGTCTGAATCAGAACAGGATCAAAATAGACACAGCCTATGCTCAGGAAAGGATCAACACAGAATCATAGGACAGGATCAGCACACGCTTAGCACAAGCTCAACCCAGGGCAGGCTCCACATAGTCTCGGCATAGGCTTGACACTGAATCATCTCAGACTCGACACAGACTATGCACAAGGTTCAGACAGTTTTATCTTGGTGTGACTCTAAGTTCTACCTATGAACTCCAACCATAACCTAAGTATCTCCAGGGACTCACACACTCAAGGAACACAGTCTGCTCCTATGTGCTAATGTTCTTAATGAGTAAAATCAACATCCCGCCTGGTTCCCTCTCACCTACAGACCTTTCGACACCCAGTGGGCCCTGTCAGGCTGGTTACTTTTGTAACCAGCATTCCCAACTCCAGAGAATGGGGTGACAGCACCTTGCCCCCCAGGATCCTTCTGCTATGAGTATCTCTTTGGATCTCCATTTCAGTCTGATCCACCCTCCTGTACCTGAACTGCACATACACCTGATGATTTGGTTTTCCTGGATCTCTTGGGTGGTGGGGAGGAAGCCAGAGGAAAGAAAGGTACTTAATCACAGTTGGGCCAAAGGGGAGAATCTTTGCAGAGGATCTGGTTAAAGGGCACTCCGGGCCTGTGCTGCAGTTTGAATGGCTTGTTGTGAACAGGTGAGAATCAATGACAGTGCCATGATTACACCTAAGCCTAATCAATTCTCAGTGCCCTGAGCTCTAGTGAATCTTCTGCAGCTTCAGAGGAAGGGCCCGGAGTCTCTCCATGTGCTTCAAAACAGTCAGGCCAGCAGAAGGTGGGCAGTAGTGGTTCCTGCAGGCCTACTGGTTATGGGTCATCCAATGCTCTGAGGTTGGGTCAACTCACAAGGAATCTCTGCTCCTGGACTTGTTCCCTCCCTGTACTTTCACCTGCAGGATCACACAGACCCACACCCTGTCCCGTTGGTACCTTCTCCAGCCTCCCCAAACAGACAGTGCCTTCCATGTGCCAGACCTGCTCGCCAGGCTTCTACTGCAAGGAGGCTGGACTGCAGGCCCCCAGTGGGCAGTGTCCAGCAGGTGAGAGGAGAAAAGGCATTGGTAGCATAAAGGGATGAGACCAGTAAGGGCCTAGGGAAAGCTTTCTGGGCACTGGGCTCCAGGGTCAGGAGTCAGGGCCCCCAAGGGTCCTGGTGGGAGAAGACGCTGCCAAGACCAAACATCTCAGCAAGTGTCAGTCCTTCCTCCTCAGTGTACCTCACTCCTGCCAGGTTATTACTGAGACTCTAGTGCCTGTCCAGGACTTTAGCCTGTACCCATGTCCTCAAGGGCATTTCTGTCCCCTGGGCATGGTCAAGGACACCTACCACAGCTGCCCAGTTGGTACTTATGGCTCATGAAAGGAGCTGAAAAGTATCAGAGTGCCAGCTGCACTCTGCTGGGAAGTTCTGTGCACTGACTTGACTCACAGCTCCCACAGGTACAGATACACCCAGGGTCCTTGAGGCAGAGAAGGCTGTAGGCAGCAGTGGATTTGAGTGCAGGATAGGTCTTGAGGATATGATGCTGGGAGAAGCTCCTTGGCCTCACTGCTAATCTGCAAGGGTCAGAGCAGCTGGGGTATATAGAGCAGAAGGAACCTGCATGTTCACTGCTTCCAAAGACCTTTCTCTCACCCACATTCAAGTGATTGATGCCAGCATGATGCCCCAGTACCCATCCAGGGGATCTGACCTCAGTGCCTGGTTCTGGAAAGTTCTCGAGGGGTTTCTGACATCACCCAACACTGGTTACCCATGTAACTGCACCCTTACCTTGAGGCAGAACTGTACCCCAGCTACTCTCTCAAAATAGGCCCTACGCCCTTCCAGCGCAGGTCGTTTCATCCCCAGAGTCTTAGAGTCTCTGTCCTCCCAGTTAGCTGATTTGTGGGGTGAGGGGAGCTAGAACACTTTCTTGGGATATTTGGGTGGCTCCTAGGTGAAATGGCTGGGAATGTTTTGATCCATAAGGAAAATGCAGAACTGGTAATTGAGGGTCTCTGAGGTCTTTAGATCACCTTCAAATTGGGCCTGACCCCAAAAAACTTTCATATGAACCCAGTACTTATTTACACAGGAGATGGGACCCTTCAGGACCAACTGCTTCAGGGTCCCACACTTGACTGGCCTTGGTTCAGGGACACTGTAGCTAATAGTCTGCCTCTGGGGAAATCACAGGTAGACAGAGCCCCAACCACAGTCTCCAGTGAGGAACATGAGGTCCACAATGACCAGACATCCCCTTCCCCAAGAGTCTACAGGGCACTACTGGTGCAAGTCAGAAGCCACCAGCAAGAATCCAAATGATGGGGCACAGGGCCTCCTCTGCCCAGCTGGGCACTACTGTCCCATCCCAATGGTCACTGCAACCGTGGCAGGGTGAACTGGTCTCATCCCTTCCAACACTGCTATTCCCTGCCTCTGAGCCCTCTTCTTCACACTGGCCATAGCAGTCCTACCTTACAGCCAGGTCAGGGTTGAACTCTGCAACTAAGCACAGAACCCTCCTGCCAGGATGTCCTATCCATCATCCCCAAAAAACCTCCCACGCGTGGACCTGGAAAACCCTCCTGAATAGCTGACCTCTCCATCCCTCTATCTCTCCTCTGCCCCTCATGCCTTGACTGCTTCATAACTAGTCAGCATCTCAAGGCCTCATTACTCCTTCCTCCCAGATCCTTGGTGGCTGGACAGTAAGTGACACACCATCTTTCATTACCCTGTAACAATCCCACAAAACAGGGCTTTGTGTTCTGCCTACTCACTCCCCACCTTTCATTTAGTCACTGAAAGTGGCCAAGGACTCCAGAGCTGAAAAGTCCCTCCTCTGGACACTGAGGGAACATTTCTATCCTGGTCTATGAAGAGGGAGGAGCCCGGGGCACAGAAGTAGCAGGATAGCCTGGTTACTTGCTGATTCTGCAAGAGCATTGGTCCCAGCCCCCTGCCCACCTGGCACCTGGTCTGTGGAAAGTACCAGAGCCCCAGAATGATATCAACAATGCTTTAGAAGACAACTCTGCTCTGGGGGTCAGTCACCAACCCTGCCAACACCTGCCACCCACAGTGAACCCACAGTTTGTCTCTTTCCTGCTCCAAGGTCTGGAGAGGAGGCTCTGTCCACAGAAACAGAAATCAGTTCCATTTGGGGTCAGTCCAACTAGAGAACAAGTGAGGAAGCCCCTGTGGGCCACATAGGATAGAGCCACCCTCTCTGCACCATGAGACCTGCAGAGTTTGGGCCATGCTAGGGACCAAATTCCTTGCAGACATGGTCATGGAGAAGACTCCAGTGTCTAGTCTGTGCAGGCTACAACCCTGACACCTCTTTATCCCCTACAGGGCTAGGCTGTAAAGGCCAAGAGTAGGAGGACTGAGAAGAGAGCAGGTGTCCCAGCCCTCCTCAGGTCACATGCTCCCCACAAACTGTCCTTGACTAAGGCTCTTTTACTTAGTCAACATTTTTTGGCATCTGCTGCACTTGGGGAACCTTCCTTGCCACCCCCATGGAGGGTATCACAAGAGGATCCTGCCCACCTGAGCACCTCTGTCCATGGGAAAATGTAGACCCCACACCATGTCCTCCAGGCTCCTATACCTCCAGTATATACACAACGGAATGTTGCATCTGTCCCAGTGGCCGCTACTGTATCCCAGGGCTGAGACCACAGCTGTGTCCCAGAGGTTAGTGAGCAGCTAGAAGCCCAGCTGTCTGATTGAAGACCAAAGGGGTGGGGCCGTAGGCTCTAGGCAGTTACTTCCCATAAACCTACTTCCTTCAGGCCTTGCTTGAGTCTCTGAGCACCTAAAGGCCCAGAGGCAATTATCCCTGTATTCACAGAGCACTTACATGTCCTGGGTAAGAGACCCCAGAAAGAAGTCAGGCTATGTGAAGGCCTGAGCTCCCCAGCTTCCCCCACCATTTTTTGTCATCCTCCCCTCTTTTACCTCCCCAAGCCTCCACCTGGGTCCTGCTCCTTCCACAGGTTTCTACTGTCCTGAAGGCACAGGCCTCACTGGCAGCCCTGCCCCCAGGGCACCTATGGCCCCAAGCCTGGGCTAACCAGCCTTCTGGAGTGTCAAGCCTGTGATGTGGGCAGGTTCTGCCCCAAGACCAATGCAACAGAGACTGGTGGACAGTGTTGGGAGGGCTTCTTCTGCACCAGAGGCTCAACCTGACCCCACCCTGAGCCCAGCACTGAAGGTGTTCCTGAGATCCCCAACTGGGGATTGGGGGTTCAGAGTCTTCCACCCACTCACTGGTCAATCCAAGGAGACAGATTCATTACTTCTGTCCCATAGAACTGGGTCTCTGTCATGGGCCATGCTTCCTGGCTGTCACTGCTTGGTGCAGGACACTGTGGCCCAGGGATGAACAGAGTTCTGTTTTATGTCCCCTCCATCCTCTGCTTGTGCTAGGTAGGAACCTAAGGATTCCCTGAGTTTCACAGGGTCCAGGACTGATCCTAGCTACTAGGGGTCATGGGACAGAGAATCTCAGCCACCTTCAAGTCACTGAAAGCTCTGCAATGTACAATAAGGTGGTTAGGCATCAAAGCAGAGCATCAGAGACGGTAGATTTGTTAGGCTTCCAGGTGATTCTCCTAAGCAGCTAGGGGATGGTGGCTGTAGTATGAATCACCTTGGATCAAGGCCCCTTTGAAATTCATTGACACACTTCTAGAAAAAATAGCCAGGCACACAGAGGTTCATATGATTTCCTTAGAGACCCTGGATCCCTTTATCCAGAGATTGAAGAAAAACTCCTGCACTCCCAGCCAATCCCTATCTCTGGTAGGTGGGGAAACTGAGGCTCAGGAGGAGGGATAGCCCTTCCTGACACACGGACTGTCACCAGGCTGGTCACCCAGGCCAGTGACCCTGATCCAGGTTTCTGCCAATCCGCAATCCCCTTGGAACCCAAGCGTCACACCAGCCTCTGACAGGAGGAGATCTGGTGACACTTGCTCAATGCACAGCTCATTCCCCAGCTCCAAAGGTCTGTTCAGCAACATTGAAGAAACCAAGCAGTTCCTGACCTCACTCACCCACTAACTTCTTGGAGCATGGACTATGCAGGGTGAGGGATGGCAGAAGAGGAGTCACAACCAGGTAGTTCAGAAACTGACCTGCTTTATGAGTGTCACTAGGGAATGTAAAACATGAGCCCACACAAGATGTCTGCATGGACATCACTACAAGAGCAAGAATGGAAGGTTATTTGTGAGCCCCTATCAGACACTGTCAATATTCTACAGTCCCAGGCTTGAACATCCCAGGAAGGAACGTGCTCTCCCAGGTCTCCTTCCAGTGGGCACTGCCATCATCAGTAAAGCTTCCCTGACCTCTTCCTGTGGGAGCTAGCAGCATGGGTGTATGTGAATTACTTCTACAGAGGGTGTGGCCTGGGGGAGGGACCTTTTCACAGTGTCCTCAGAACCAGTAGCCCAATCACCTGGGCCCAGGGCCCAAATCAGGAAAGCAGGAGATACTACAGGTAGCACGTTCCTCCTCCTCCCCTTCCTCCTCTTGCCCTTCCCAGTGGTCAGGCTGACCTGTGACTTGGTTTCCAGAGGAGGCTGGCCCTTGTCCTCAGGGATACTATTGCCCCAGGGGATCAGCCATGCCTCAACCCTGCCCACCTGGCACCTTCAGCCCCTGGATCAAGCTTGGTTCAGAGGTAGGGAAACCTCAGCTGGGACAAAAGGCCAGGGTGGGGAGGGACCTGATTGGATTTGACCAAACCATGTTGTCCACAAGATCAAAGTACCATGGGGTCATGAGGTCAGGGACACCAGTCCAGCTAGCTGTCTTTCTTCCTCAGGTCACTTCCACCAGTGGCATGCCCTGGCCCCATGAGCACACAGCACAGTCTCATGTTCTGTTTTACTTTTGACCTTATTTATAAGGTTTTCCTCACTAAAATAGGAGCATTCCCAAAGTCAGGGAACCTGTCTTTTGCTCACTGCTCCTTATCCACAGTGTAGTTCCCAACAAGCATGTGTGAAATGCTGAACGAGTAACATAAGCTGGGGCTAAAACATCTGGGAATACAGCAAACAAGGCCCATGCATGCAATGGTGTAGGGAGGGAAGGGCCCCACCACAGTAGGTCTTCAGACGTAGAAGAAGGACTAGGCATCCTCTGGTGTTATGAGTCAAACCACAAAAAGAGAATTAAGTAAAGAAGAAGGGATTGAAGAGATGGAAGGAAGAGATAGAGGAAGGGCAACTTGTGGATGGAGTAGTTTGAAGGGTGAATTCTTGGCTACAAATGAGCCCACTGGATTGATGTTTGGGGCTGACACACAAAGGTTGAGCCTGTGGGGAGTGAGTACCCATCCATCCTGGAGAATATGCCAGCAAAGAGGTATGATTACACGATGAATGGGCCGTTGTTGGTGGGAGAAGGAGGGCTAAGATGGACAGGAAACCAAAGAAGATAGTCTCAGATTGAAGGCCCCTTTCAGTCCTTTGCTCCCTCACCAAACACTTCTCACTGTCCCCCTGGTCAGACCTCAGCCACCCCCACACCTTTCTGATGCCCCCAAGGTTTCTACTATCCTGAGGGATCTCCCTGACCACAAAACTGTGGTGTTGGAAGATTCCAGCCCCAGGAGGGACAGGGGTCCTGTAAGCCCTGCCCAGCAGGGTCCTACTGTGAAACCTCTGGCACAAGTAGGTCCCAGAGGCTGCCATGAGGCCGCCTCAGGGTGCTGGTAGCCAAAGATGTTATTGATCTATTTTTACATATGAATATATGACCCACTTACTGTGCTTGAACAATGACATTTGTGGAGGGAGAGGGGCAACATTCCTGTAATAAGCAGGGTGCAAGGGGAGAGCATGTTGGGGATTTAAACAAGAATAGAGCTTCTTCCCCCTATACCTTTGACCCTCTGGGCACAATTGGGACACAAGTGTAGACAGGGCAAGACAATCTGAGCCCCAGGACTCAAGACCTAGTTGGCCAAGTCTGAGTTAGTTCCCCCAGGCTGCTGTGGCATGCTAGCTCAGCCCATGCTGAGGATGCTGGTCAGCATGGGTGTGGGTGAGTGCTGCATCCTGCAGAAGGAAGATTTATGCTCAAAGGCCAACAGGTTTCCTGGATCATGCATCTCCTTACCAGATGGTCAACCAGAGCCCACACGGGCCCCTCACAGTCAGTATAGACAGAAATCAGACAAAGAATAAAGTACCTAATGGAGGGCTGGACCTGAGAATGTTTAACAAGGAGGTTCCTGGTCTCTGACTTAGGATTCTCAAAGGGTGGGAGTTCTACCTCAAGTCAGGTTAACACTGCCATTGCCCTCTATATCCTATAGCCTGTGCCCCTAGCCTGTTTCTCCAAGGCTACTTCCGTCCCCCTGGTTCTCACTTGGCAACTGCCCGCCCGTGCCCTCCAGGGACATTTGGGCCCAAGCAAGGGGCTGCTGCAGAACTTGACTGTGAGTCATGCCCAGCAGGTTTGTGGACTCTGCACCAACCATGGGTATTCAGGGTGATGGAGATGAAGGATGAGGAGATAATGAGAAAAAGTGAAGTGGAAGGCAGGAAAACAAATCCACAAAGGATGTGTCTGCTTTGTAAGCAGCACCCAGAGCTCAATAACTGGGTCAAAGACGCCAGGACAGAGTCCCAAAGATGGATCAGGATACATAGCAGAACCTCAGCCTCCACTATCCTCAGGACACTCAACCTCTTCATTCCCTGCATCCTGATCAGTTGCTACTGGAGAGACTGAGCAGTCCCACATGTCCTGCTCCTCCTGCCCATTTCTCCCTTGCCTATTTGCCCAGTCATCTCAACTTATCCTTATCTTAGACCCTGGGGAGGAAGCCAGCAGAGGGGTTTGGGGGGCTGTACAGGGAGGAGGAGTGCACCTAAGAGGGGCAGAGTCTCTGCTGGAGCTAGTGGGAGTGGGGAGGGATCTGTCTGTCGCCTGCCCTACCTGTCTCTGCTTCTTCCAGGAATGTTCTGCTCTTCAGAAGGGCTGTCCCAGCCATCAGGACTCTGCCACTCTGTCCACTACTATACAGGGGGGCCATGTCTCCCACCCCCATGAAACACAAGGTAGGTAATGCTGTGCCCCTGGTCGCCCAGAAGGGTGGGTACCCCCTGGCACACTCAGGTGTGTATGAGCTCAGGACCATAGAGCTTGTCAGGGACCCCTGCTTCTCACCAGGATTGCAGCTCCCTAGGGCAGGACCCTCTTACCTTCCCTGGCACAGAGTCTATAATAGCTCATCCCATTGATTCAAAAATGTGCATCTCTTTCACATTTAACACCCCTAAAATCAACAGTACTGTAAAATCCATGCCATCTGACAGTCATGGCTAGCAGTGATCTTTCCCTTTTAAATAGTCTGTGAGATCACAGCTCCTTTTCTACTAGATGTTATTTGGGGTTGATGACATGTGATAATAAGAGCCTTTATGCTAGGTGCATTTCAGCATGTGCACACACGTACTAAGCATTCTCACAAGGGCCCAGAACAAGGTGGCCCCATATTAAAGAAGAAATAAAGAACTTGTAGGGCAACAGGTTAGTCCAGGTCACTTGGCAAAAATCCAAGGGATCATCTTATCCTAGTTTAGGGAAAGTCTGTTGGGAGGATGGACACACAAATAAGGGATGCAGGAACAGATGAACAGATGTGAGCAGCACTTTCTGATTTGTCACTGACCTGCTGTGTGATCTGGACATGGATAGTCCTTGCCTTTTCCAGACCAGGCCAGGCCCTTTCTTCTGGAATTTCATATTAATGCCAGGAGACAGGAAAAGAGGCAGAAAAGTAGGGGACAGAGGCAACCAAGTGGAACCCAAGATTCCACAAGTCAGAACCCTCCCACAGGCTCTGTTCATTCTTCAGCCACAGGACTCATGGGCTCAGAAAAGCATGTATCAGGGAGGGATTCTGCACAGGATCTTATCAGCAACACAGCCTCCTTCAAATGAACCTGGTCCCTGTCCTCTCCCTGAGTCCCAGTTGTGGCATATGCAGTTGAGACCCCAGCTCTGATGATACACTCTCTCTTCCATCTATCCCACTGCACAGGTGTAGGCCACAGGACTTTCTGGGAATGACATCTGCCATCCTGGCTTCTTCTGACCCAAGGGAATGAGCTCCACACTTCCATGTCCCCAGGGGTTCTAGTCCTCTGCCCCTGGTCTGGACAGCACCATACAGGCCCAGGTCTTTTCCTCCTTGGCTGTCAGCCTCTGCCCATGGGTATCCAAGATGTTTGCAGTGCTTTTGTCCCTTTTTGTCTGAAACTCTAGAGACACCATGGTCCCCAGGAGCTACAGTCAGATCTTGGGTGAAAGAAGACCTTCCCCATCTGTCCAGGGAGCTAAGGACAAGGATCATTTGCTGAGCTTATCTAGAAGATGCTGGAAATTCCCAGAATTGTCTCTCTGAGCCCTACTTCTGAGTTTCTGTTCTGGGAGCAAAAGTGTTTTGAGGGCTCAGAGGAACTTCTCAAGGGGTCATTTGTGAACACTTCTGATCCCAGGGATGTTCAGTTGAGCCAATAACCCTTGGTTTACCCTCACTGGCTTTGCCCCAGGACAAGCCTGAGGCCCAGGGCCCCCAAGGCTGGCTGGACTCCCAACAGTATGGAGGAGGCCAGCTATGGTTCTCCATGTTCTCAGGTACATCTGCCTGAGAGGCAGCACCACCTCAGCACCCAACAATGGTAGTCATGGATACAGCTGTCCCCATGGTTTCTACTGTGCCCCAGGAGTCCACCATGAGCTGCCCTGAAAACCTGGTACCTTCAGCCTATTGCCTGGGGCTGATGACTGTCTGCCCTGCCCACAGGACCCCCACTGCCCCCAGGTTGCCACTGTGGAGCCCACCACCTGTCCCAAAGGTAATCCCAAGGCCATCCTTGCCCTGCTTCTCCAGGGCAGGAAATATTGTGCACTTCAGGTATCCCCAGCTCCCTGAGCTCAGCTGTGTCTCCAAACCCACTGCCTAATGTTGAGTGTCACCTCAACCTCCCAACCCTCTGCCTTATCCATAAAAGGGAGTTTATAGGGCTAAAGAGGGAGCATATGGAATGCAGGTCATGGCAGGAGCTGCATCACCTGTGGACAGTGCAACCCTCTGCTGTTGGTCTGTAGTGAGAAAACCCTCAGTTATCCTCAGCATGTGAAAGAAAAGTACCCTGGTGGTGGCCAGGTGGCCTCTTACGTTACATTTTCCTGATCATCACAGACTGCCCCCTCCCGTTGGCTCCGGGGGTAAATGGACAAGGGGGTTCTGGAGGGAAGAACATAGGCCTTAGAGTCAGGATATCTAGTTAGTCCAAGGCCTGGACACCACCAAGAACCGCCCCGCCCCCAGGAGTACTAGGCCAACTCCTTTCAGCAAATGCCCTAGAGAAGACTCTGTAGCAGACTTGGCTTGAGACTCTCAGTCCTCTTTGGGTACCAGGGGACCAGGTTGCCTATTGTGGTACTCGTGAGTTCCAGGACAAATCTTGGGATGATGGGGGTAGAGGTCCACTGTCTCCAGCATCCAAAATTCTTACTTGTCAACCTTTTTGTGCCAGAGCCATCTGTACTGGGCACACTTGCCCTGAAGGACAACCTCAGCCCTGCATACACATGCATATACACACACCCAAACACATTTATTCTCACATTCTCTTGTTCACACACTCACTCTCATTCATTCACACACACATCTCCCTGCCCTCATATACAGACCTTCACCTAAGCCCACACTTCACAGGCCTGGACTCTGGACCAGCATCTCCTCACCCTCTGTCTGTGACATCTGCCCACTCAGGGCTACCCTACCTTCTGTACCATGGGAGGTCATGAGGTGGGGGACAACTGTAGGCCTGGACAATTCATGCTCACTCCACTTTTACCTGCAGGTCACTAGTGGCCAACTGGGACATCCTCTGCTCACCCCTGCCCAGAGGGAACTCTGAGCCCCCAGGAAGGTACAGTGTCTTCCAGGGCCTGCCAGCCCTGAACCACAGGAAGATATTGCCCTGGGGAGGGAAATGGGCATTCTGAGTGTAGGTACCCTCATTGGAAAAGATTTGCATGTCCAACTGGTCCTTTTTGAACTGTGTTCATTCAGTTGATTAAGAGAGGAGGGAAAAAAATGAAGATGAGGGAAGGTTGGCATACTCCAAAGAGTTTTTTATTTTTTAGTTCCCACCGCCACCCCTCAGGGGCCAGGGATTCACGCTACACCAGCGCCCTACAGGATGAGCCATCTGCTCGCTTCTGGAAGGGTGTGTTCCAGGTCTATGAGTGAGTGGATCCTCTACCACTCTGACTCTGAAATTAGATGCAGAAAAACAACTCCAAGACAAACCCAAACAATTTCTCATGAATTCTTCACTTTCTTCTTCACAACCTTCCTGCAAGAAACCTTTTTTGCATGTCAAGACCCACAAGTCTAGGGGTGTGTCATGAGGGAAAGATCTGTCCCTGCCTGCTTAAGGAAGAAAATGGTTTTTGCTCATCACCCAGCCCAAAATTGTGTTAGTGATCCATGGAGGCCAGGGGCAGGAGGAGAGTCAGGCATATGTAGGTACTAGAATGTGCTCAGGTTGGTAGAATGAAAGGAGACTTGTGGGATGAGTCACACCTGGAGCCCTGGCATAACAATCACAATCTACTGACTCCTTCCTCACTCCTCTTTTTCCTCCTGGCATTGTCGTTTGAAAAATTCTCGCCAGTAGCGATCTGGGCCAAATGCACAACCCAGTGGAGGTGCTGGATCTTACCTTTGGTATGGCCGATGTGGAGGAAGGTGTTTCTCTGGGGCAAAGCAGGTTTCCCTAAATCAGGGAATGCCTGGGCAACCCAGTCAGACGGTGTCAGTAAATATAAACAGGCAAAAGGAAGTAAGTGGTGATGGCTCACGGTGTCTGGGGTCCCAGGACTAATATTTGCAGGCGGGAAAAAATTTTTTTCCTCATCCAATTTCAATCTTCTGCTCATTATGTTTGCAGTTATTTCTCTCAAGATTTCTTACAGTGAGATAAGTGGCTGAGAGTCAGCTCCGTGATCTCCCAATCATTCAATTGCATTCGTGTCCACTCACAAAAAATGCCTCACTTGGTTACCCAGGGCCCCTGTGACATGAGAGCGACAGACGGAAGAGCCACCGCATTCAAAGTGGAAGGGGCAGACATCGGGCACGTGGTGCGTGAAGGGCGCGGAGGTTCCAGGCTCTGATAGGAGAAGGCACTTTGTTTCTCTTCCCAGGGACTTTTTCCGGGCTTTGGGCAGCATGGATTTTAAGGTGTGGCTTCCATGACGTGGTCCCTGCACTACATATCCCGCCTGAGGTCACAGAGGAGCGGCGTGACAGCACGATGGCGTAGCGGCTCCCACGGCAACCCGGGAGGCTTCCGGTCCTGGCCGCATCCGACCCAGATTCAAGACAAGCGCCGGCTCAGCTGTGAGGGTAAGAGGAAAGACAAGGGAGCGAGCGGCAGGGGCCTGCTCTTTTCAAGAAATGTTAACCTCAGCTCTTCCTCCAAGAGAAGAGGAGCCAGGCTGTGTGCGGTGCGAAGCCCCGCGGGCGGTGGATCCGTTCAGGTCCCGGCAGGACTAAGGACCCCTCCTCGGAAGCCTGACAGCGCGCACTACCGTCCAGGCCCGCTAGGTGGCGCTGTGCTCGTTCGGCAGCACCGGGCACCGTGACAGCCCGGTATCCCAGCTTCTGCTGCAGGCAATCAGCGCCCCCGCCGCCAGGTGGAACCGACCGGGCTGGGACGGAGGGGTGCTTGACGACACGTGGGTCACCAAGCTTAGCACCGGCCCCAGCGGCATGACCCTCCCTCAGAACCCACTCCTCCAGGTCTGGTCACGCCTGGGATTTGGCTCTCTCTGAATCCATCTGTGTAACAGCATCTTCCACTATCAGGCCTGCCTACAGAAGACAGCTACAACTGAATCTGTCATTGAGGTTAATGGTTTTCTCTCTAGGATTTTTTTTTTTATCACTTTGGTTAAACAAAGTATCCTTGGACCCTCCTGCTGAACTACAAAGGTGGTATGTTTTTCAGCCTCCACTTTATATCCATCATAGCATGCTCTTTCCCTTTCTTTCCTTTTGGTTCTTTATTTATTGACCTCTCTGACAGCTGTTTCCACATTTTTCTTTTGCTCTTTATTTTGCCACCAATTCTTCTAGGTATGGAATTCCTATCCATTTTTTTTAAAGCTTCCAGAAGCCACTCTAGCACATGGTACCAACATCATTTAGGATCCTTATTAGGAATTAAATACTATTTTAAAAGAGAGTATTCGTACATAAGTAATCTCTTCATTATCTATGTCCTATGTTCTGTTTTCATGGATCAGAATTCAGTCTCACTATTGTTCTCCTAGTTCTTGATACATATTAGCTATGTCCTGCAGCTCCTTCAAGGTTTAATCTCTTTTTTTTTCCTTTAGAATACTAAACACTTCCTTGACCAGGTTGTGCAATAATGTGACCCTTATTCTTGTTCCGATGGCCAAGAAGAGAGGTGGATGTACATTCTATAAGGCAATGGACTCTAAATTTTCTTTAAGATAGAAGGGAGCTCTAACTTACAGGAAGCAATGGGCCAGTTCTGCCCAAAGAGAATTCAGAAAGACCTATACTTCAAGGTGCTGTGTACACTGATGCAGATATCCCTATGCCAAGTCTCAGAGTCCCAACTTTCTAAGTAAGCCTCCTACCTTTGCACAGCAACTAGTCTATGGCTGAGAACTCAACCTTTTCTGGAGTTCTGTTCCTCTTAAAATTTAAATCCTAAATATGAACCTCAACTTTTTTGCTTTCAGGTTCAGGAGATAGGTGTTTCTTTATGTGCTGCAAGTGAGGTCCTATGTCTGTCACACTTCACTTATAATTGGTGATTATCCACACTTAATCTCTCATTGTCTTTCTCCAATGCATCCTTAATACCAAGCAAAAGCCATCAAATTACCTTCTCTTTACAGTTAGTATTGACTGACCCCTTCCACAAGGCTTCCTTCCACAAGTTTCAGTTCCAAGTTCATGACTTAGAAAACTTTTTAACAGTTGTACCACTCTATCATACTAGGATTGATTGATTTCTTCATATAATACCAGGGTATTTATTGCCACCAAGATGAATAATTCAGTTCTAAAAGTCACAAACTTTCTTTTGGGGATCAGTTTTGGTAACAGCTCTTTTAGATTGATTTATCAGAAATAGACTTTAGGAAGGAGAATTGAGTGCAAGAAGTTTACTAGAGAGTACCCCAGGAGCAATACCTACAGAATGTGAAGGCAGTAGGACTGGACAGCAAGAGAAGGTGCATTATGGTGTATTTGCAATAAAAGCTGCAAGTAATGGGACTGGGAACTCTGGAGCTGGGATGGGTCTTCACAACTGTGTCTCTTAAAGTAGAAGGACCAGACTGATATAAACCTTCCATCTTGGACAAGAGACTGTCATGAGGGACAGGCTTTGGGTTGGGTGATGTATATACTGAGGACAATGCACAGGAAGGGATTCAATTGTGAAGACTCAGAGACAAATACTCTAAATGGCTACTGGAAAGAGTATCTCATTCCTGAAAATATCCACTGCTGCATTCACTATATCCTGGCCTTGCCATTGGGTCTCACTTATTTAGTTGTACATCTAAGATAATAGGACCTAGGATTAGATAATTTAAATGTAAAGTTCTTAACATATAGGGAAAATTTATGAAAATGTTAGATTCCAATAAAACATACCAGTGTTTTCTAATAATACGAAATCTGAAGTACCTGAGTAAAAACTGTTCAGACCTAGAACATTAAGAAATCCTCATGAAGTTGTCTTAAATAGTTCATTTTGCTGCCTAAAAGAATCTCTAGTGAATAGAAATGGCATCTGTGAAGACCAACACCAAATTTTGACGTTTTTGAAAACTTTTGGTATCACGATGCCCCATAGGCTAGGAGGCATTCACAGATATTAGAGACTTGTTTTTCCGATAGCCTAGGAGTGACTTTGGGTAAGTGATTCCAAGCTTTAGGTTATGAATAAGGATGTTTCCCCTCGATTCTAGAGCAAGGGGAAACATGGAAGAACTGACTCAAGGTAAAGATCATGTGAGCAGTTATGGGCTGCTGGAGTAGACATTTGGGAATAGTGAGAGAAATATTAATTGACTCACCTAGAGTACATGGAAACAAAGTATTGATATCTCTGGAGTCAGACAGGCCTCTTTATAAATCCTGAGTCAGTCATCTAGATATATCCATGATAGCAATTAGTACAAATTTATAAAGCAATAGTTTCTTGTGGATGGTCAAAGGGGCACCATAATACTGCCTAATTTATAATTTTGTTATGAGAACTATATAAGGCAAAATATTTAAAATACTCAGTCCAATATATGATATATGGTGGATATAAATACATACTGATGATTAAAATCATTACTAATGATCTGTGAAGGGCAACACAGTAGACCTGGGCAAGCAGTGGTGCTAATGATAAGTCATGGAAAACATGGCTGAGAACTACCTAACCTAACCCTCAGATAGATTGTGCCTAGAAGAGTCTCGGGACTGACCTTGATAAGGGTACACAATCAAGTTCTATACCTGAAACCCAGGAGAAAAATCAGACACAAGATTCACATGTTTCAGTGGTTTGCCTTTTAGCCAATCCTTTGTAGCACATATGCTCTTTCCTTGTCTCCCTTGGAAAAATGCTAAAGCCTTTTTCTTTTAATGACAAGGAGTAAAAAGGGCATTGCCTTTCTTGGGATCTGGTTAAGATTTGTTTACATTGAGCTGAGATTGGATAATCCATTCATTATTTATAGACTCGCTCATATAATACAAGATATTTCTTTTTCTTTCCTTTTTAAAAAAAATCAACCATACAATAAAAATGCTTAATTAATGACATGTTTGAAACTTAAGGAAAGATTTGCTTGTTTTATGGGTTTAACAAATTCTTTCAGCATCCCAATGCTGACAAGCCTGTTTGTTTATATTCATTGGCTCTTCTAGAAACGAGCCCTGCATCAGGATTCTCTTTGAAGTAGCTCAGTCATCTCTGAGGTGGGGACTGGATCTCATCAGCATCTCCCCCTCTATGCATGGACTTTCCTAGGAGTACTTTCAGGTCCTCCCAGGAGGCATGTAGACCATCCCCAGCCTGCCAGAATGTATAACCCAAATCTGCCTTACTTCTTACTGTTAACATGGACACAGTTAAAATTGTTTTAAAAAAATCTTCCACAGTAGTTTCTTCTCACTTTTTAAAAATTTACCTTCAGTCTTGATTGAAAGTAAGACCTGCTATTAATTTTAAATATCTCTGTTTACAGAATTAATCTTTTATGTTTGTCGAATGATACCAATAATTTTTTTAAAAATAGGGACCTATATATCTGTAGGTGAGCATCTAAAACAAGTTTGTTATCACCACAAGATTCACAAAGTTTTGTATAGTAGACAGAAGGGTGTGACACCATCTAGGAGGAAGGATCCCCAGAGAATCATTTCCTCATAGGTACCCGTTGCTGGCTTTTCTCACTGAATTCAGGTTGGGGTGTTCTGATAGCTTCCTCTTTGTTTCCTGATGTTCCCAGAAACGAGTACTTTCAAGCTTTCTAGCAACCAAGTTAACTTCACTGCTAAGGTATGTACCTAGTTTGGCAGATCAGATAATTTCACTAATAATCATGAAATAAAAAGATTAGCCAGAAATAATCGTAGGTGGGTGTAGGGAGGAAGACGCAAATTACAGTTCCCTTGTATGACAATTCATATGTGTGTATAAAATTTGTATAAACATGCTAGTTTAAAATATTAAAATTAGTACATTATTGAATAAGTAATGATTAGCAACTTTAAGTACAACTTTAAGTATGTTTCTGGGAAAAGGGGTAAACACATACATACATATTGGTAACGAATCACTACATAACTTTATTTGTTTTACATCTTACCTTCTGCAAATTAGTAAATTAACCCAGGAGTTTTTAAAATTAAAATTAGCATGCTACAGTGATGTAGTATGCTATAAACATCACTGTTTATAGCAGCTCAATTCACAATCGCTAAACTATGGAAACAACCTAGATGTCCTTCAATAAATGAATGAATAAAGAAACTGTGGTATATATGCACAATGGAATATTGCTCAGCCTTAAAGGAGAATAAAATTATGGCATTTTCAGGTAAGTGGATGGAGTTGGAGAATATCATGTGAAGTGAAATAAGCCAATCACAAAAAAACAGAAGACCAAATGTTTTCTCTGATATGTGGTGCTGATCTATAATGCCAAGGGCAAGGGAAGAATGAGGGAACTTTGGATTGGGCCAAGGGGAGTGAGGGGAGATGGTGTAATGAGATGGACATCATTACCTTAGGAACATGTATCATCTCACAAATGGTATGACTCTACATCATGTACAACCAGAGAAAAGAATGATTATGTTTGTGTTCAAGGAATCAAAAAGTATTCTGCTGTCATGTATAACTGATTAGAACAAATAAAAATAAAATATAAAAATAAATTAATCATTTCCATGTATTCTTGTTCTGTAGATGGTATAGCCAGAGTTGTTAATCTCAGGATGCCTTCACTCATTGTTGAACATTTTATTAACTTTAATTTTAAAAGTGTCTTTCACAGAAAGAGCAGATGTGCAACTGATTAGAAAAAGTCTTAAACTTCAGGATGAGTATGCTAGAGTCATAAAAATTCCTTTTTATGATAAATTCTAGAAATTGCCATAATTTCCATGTCTTTTTCTTCTGGGTCAATTTTGTCAACCTTAAAATATTTCTTCTGTTGAAAAGAATTTTAAATTTAAACAAAAAATTCTACGTGGTCAAATAGAATGGTAAAATTACATAAATCAAGTTCTGTCTTAATGTTTACAATCACTCTACTATCATTATTATCAATCTACTTTTTAAACTTAGGAATTTCAAGTGCCAGAGGGTGAGAAATAAATTATTCCCAAAACAAGGGTTAAGGAGTTCTAATGAATTGCAACCACAGAACAAATATATATATATAAGTTACTCTGATTATGTTCTATGTAGAACACCATGTTTACTTTAATAAACTTATATTTAAGGAACGTAAAGCTAATTTGAGCATCATACATCTATTTTTAAGTACAGCAATAATTAGCAATTTTCAGAATTCAGATGAAAATGAGTGATTTTTTTCTAAGTGGATTTTATCACTGACAGTGTTTAAAATTATTGGCTTTGAGTGACAATAAAATATAGAATGACATTATTTAGTTTTTATACTATCATTTGCATGCAGGGCCTTGGGCATGCTAGGTAAGTGCCATATCTCCAGACATTATTATTGTTTTTAATTTTCCAAAGACAACATCCCCCCCTCCTTTACTGCCTGCACTGGGAAGACACTGCATCACTCATCTGTGGTACCCAACTGCTGCAACTTTCTTTCATCTCTCACCATTGGAGAACAATTCCGCATGACACAAACTTGATGTTCTTGTGTCACGGATACACCAGGACAAATATAATCTACTTCAAAGCCATTCTCTACATTTTCTAGTAAATTTGTCAAACCAAACAACTATGGAGGAGGACCATGAGCAATTTTAAAGTTTTTAAGTAAATGAAAGAAAAAATGAGTGCCTGAAAGTTATTAACAATAAATCGGAGACTGAACTACCCCAGCTCCTCCTGTCAGAAAGGAGTAAACAACTGCAGAGACTTGATTCAGACTATTATCTTTAATGCATTAAGAAAAAGAGAAAAGGGAAAAGGACTAAATAATGTGTAAATTTCACATCTCGCATTTTGTCTCTAAGTATGGTTTCTACCTTGTTTCTATCACTCTGTGCTGATACAACCTGTGAACAATGAAGAGAAGTAGGTATGATGAACTTCTTTTCAGAGCAATTGAGACATAAACAAGCACATTCTTCTAAGAAGGAATTTCAAAAGTAGATGTATGGAAAAGGACTTCTGCAAAGGGACAGCAAAGAAGGCAAATGCTGAATGGGAAAAGGTGAGCTTGAGACTTTGAGCTACAAATTCAATTTTTGTATCCATTCACTCCTTTCAACAAAGCGTCACTTGTTAATGTCAAGCATTGTTTCACATTATGAAAAGTACAAAAACATTTCTATGACCCACTGGTGAATCCATATGGTCACATTTACCCAATATGCCAAACCTCAATATTCTGAGCCAATGCCTGCTTGATTTGCAGGCTGCCATTTTCCCAAGGAAACCTCCTCCCCAACTTTTCTCTCTAGACATCATAGAGATAGACAGGCCTTGGTGGCTTGTCCACATTATGAATCCTGATTTCCTGGATGATTAGGCAAGGATAATATTACTTGTTTTTTGGTTACACAAGAGTCTGAATTACTTAGGCAATGGAAACCACTGAAGGGTTTTAACCCTGGCAATTTCTAAGACAGATTTCCAGAACTTAATACTAGTGCAGTGAGTTGAATGAGGACCCCAGAAAGACATCAAATCCCTGGAATCTGTGAACATGATCTTATTTGGAGTCTGCAGATAACATTAAGGATGACAGGTTTCATCCTGGATCATCTGGGTGGATCCTAAATAGCATGAAAATTGTCACTGTAAGACACAGACAAGGTTGTAAACTTTCAGTTATAAGGTCAGTAAGTTCTGTGAATCTAATGTTTAGAATAATGATTATAGTCAATAATATGGTATCATATATTTGATATTTGTTAATACAGTTGGTCTTTAACGTTCTCCCTACAAACAAAATGACAGTAACTATGTCTAGTACTGGGTATATGACTTAACTCGATTGTGGAAACTATTTCATAATGCAATGTTTATCAAATCATCATATTGTGTACCTCAGCTATTTGCAGTTGTGTTTGTCATTTTATGTCAGTAAAGCTGGGTAAAAAAGAGATGGACAGAGTAGAACCAACACAAAAGAAGTTGAACCGAAGATATAGCAGAGAGCAAGAAATCACGGGAAGTACAAATTCAGAGGAAGGAGTGTTTTAGTTAGCGTTTTGCTGCTATGAACTAAAAGAACCCAACCCAGAATTGTAGAGAAGGAAAAGTTTATGGCTAAAGGTTATGGAGGCCTCAACCCACAGACAGCAGATTCCATTCCTCAGAGCTCAAGATGACACTGAACATCACAGCAGAAGAATGTGGCACAGTGAGGGAGCTCACATGATGATCAGGAAGGAGAGAGGGACTCCTCTCACTAGATACAAAAATGTACCCCCAAACTATTCCCCCAATGCCCCACCTCCTCCAGCCACACCCCACCTACCTTCAGTTACCACTCAATTAATCCCATCATGTGATTGATCCACTGATTGGGTTAATGCTCCTGTAACCCAATCATTTCTTCTCTGAACCTTCTTGAATTGTCTCACACCTGAGCTTTTTGGGGACACCTCACATCCAAGCCATAACAGAGTCTCCCATATAGTCCCAGAGGGAGTGGGGCATTTCTAAGACCTTTCTTCTAGAGTTCTGTCCTTCAGATTTTGAGTGAATAAATTTCTGTTTTATGTCACCAGGTTGTGATAACTTGTTGAGGCAGTAAGTTAACTTTGAATGGTGGAACCTGATGAAATTTTTATTTCCTCCTTATCAATATTTTCCAGTTTTTATATAACAATGTGCATGCACTACTGCGTAATGCTAAATATAGAAAAAATAAGCTAAGTGATAAAAATAACAAGGCAGTTGATTGAAGGCCTTGACTGAAGGTTTCCCCCATATTTATCCACTTATTTATTTGTCTCATAAACATTTTCTGAATGTTCACTGTGTCCCAGGAACTGATCTAGGCATTGTGGAGTTAACAGTAAACAAAGAAAAAATAGATCTATGCCTTATAGATCATGCATTCAAGTAGAGGAAAATAACAGAAGATTTTGAGGAGAACTGATGTAATTTCACCTTATACTCAACTCTGGATGTTGAATATAAGGTGAAAAAACAGGAAGAACAGTTAGAAACCCTTGCCTATTATCCAGGTGAAATGATACTGACTTGGGCCCAGTATGAAGTAGGAGGGTTGGATTTCTTGTGACTGATTTGAATGGAGTTAAAGGGAATGATGAAATTTCAAAACAGTTACCTCAAGGCTGGGAGTTTGTGGCGGAGGTTTACACCAGGTGGGGGAGGTCCAGATGAGGCCCAGCTTTCCACTGGTACCTATGGAAGCTTCTAGTCTAGGGATGGTAGGCGAAATATTATTCTGAATAGTGGGGTTCATGCTTGAATTCTAGGGATGGAGTACTATGGAACCTGAGATGAAATTCTCTGAGCATGCCTGGGATGCAGATGAGGGCCTCCTGGATGTGGGTCCCTACTCATTTCTATTTCTCAAGGTCAAAGTCAAATCACATTACTTTCAATAGCTATACCCATTGGATGACATATTTTTTTACATAAGAATATGCTGTGATGCATTAAGTGGTTAAGAGAAGTTATTAAATATGTTTAGTTCTAAGATCAGGGACTCTCTCTAATTGTAGCCTAACAAAATGACCAATGTAGAAATCACTGATGATATTTTTGTGGCTAATTATCAGGATATATACTTGGGCAACAACATTAATTACCAGAAATTGTCCAGGAGACTAACAGTCACCGAGTCAACTAGTGAAACTCAATTGCCTTCTGTTCTCAAATATAACAATGTAATTGAGGAGTACATTCATTCCATACCATCCTTTTTGCAAAGAAGACATTTATCTCAACTCCATTCCAAAAAAGATGCACCATGGAGTATAATTTAGTCCAATTCCCATAATAGTGCGAGAAAATGAAAACCACATATAGTATGCTAGAAAGTGAGACTGCTCTTTTTTTCTTTTTAAATTGAGAAATGAAAACAAAATGAACTGATCAAAGAGTTAATGTGAATTTCTCAAGCAGCAAGGACAGAAATTTGGGGCTTAGAGGTTGGCAGTTCACTTGAAGTAGCCTATCACATAGGAGTACTTCAGTTAATTACGATACTCTCAACTTTTAGAAATCTCCATTCCAGGTTACACACAAGTCCATTTGCATATGCAAACAGCCCATTCCCAATTTGTTTTAAAACTATCTCAAATATCACCAATCACTTAAAATCTTTAAAAATTCTAGTTCCCTTGAATACACAATTACAAGGCTTGCTGAAGTGATCACTTGCATTCTCTATCCTTGTCTCTTCAGGGACTCCAGATAGGCCCAAATTGAAAGGGGACTCTAATTAGCCCGTAACATCTTTATTTAGGATTGCACATTTTAGTTCTCATGAACAAGCAAAATAAATTTATGTTTCCAAGAGAAAGAAAAATCTACATAATTAGCTGGCCTTTGCAAAGAAAGAAGTAGAGAAGATGTTCTGGCAAGGAAGCAAAAAGCAATGAAGAGATTTTGCGTTCACAGGAAGGACCAAAACAAGTTAGATAGATACACACAGCCCAGATACCTGTATTAAGGAATTAGATTACAGTCTAACAAGCTGTACCCTGAAGAAGTTCGCTATGGCATTAGGATGCCAATGTGAATTAAAGTTACAAGTCATTGGGGATTAATTCTAAGGAAAAGATTGCACAAATAATAACCAGTCCCCTATTCCTAAATCTTGATAAAACCTGGCTTTTTTACTAATAACAGAGTCAACATGGAAAGTCCATCATTAGTGCAATTGATACCAACATAGTTCTAGCCTCTTTGAAGGCCATGAGGGGTCAAGGTAATTTTGTTAATGAAGGATTTTGGTAGAGGAAAACAGTATAGCACCTTCCTTGGATCCCTTAGATGATACCTGTGCAGGTCCCTCCATGTTCATATGGCATTCCACTATACTTTACCATTTGATAGGCACTATAGCCTCCTTCTTGAGAGTAGAGACTATCTTCCACTTAGTTTTGTACCCAAGGGCCTATTACACTGCCTTGCACATAGTAGTAACTCAAGTTATATCTGCAAAATTCAAAGAAGAATGGAGGAGGAGAACAACAACAATAACAAAAATTGACTCCTCCTTTAAGGTTACATTATGAGAATGCTTTTTTATGAATTTCTTGAGTATCAAGATAAATGCAACATCAAAACTCATTTGGGAACACCTGCATTCTATCTGCCCTTCAACCTCAGCCAAGAAATCTCTCTTTAAATATATTCTAGTTCCATTTCTATTTCTATTCACAATAGTTTGAAAATCAAGCTATGATTGCATATGTCTAACACCAGTTCTCTCATGACAAATGTGTGACCCATTTCAATCATCTCAATTCCTTATGCAGATGTTTCTAAACTTTTCCATTCTTTTTTTTTTTTAAATGAGCCAATCTCCAAAGACTACACTTATGAGGGGAAGATATACACAAATCTGTAGAGTTTAAAGAGAACTAGCTTTCCCCAGGATCTTCTCCCCAAATGTTGAGAAATGTAACTGATTATTTTAACAAGGTGAATTTTTTTCCCCTCAGGTCATGACCTGGTTATATCAGATAAATTCAAAGCTTCTGGGTAGGCACCTTAAGGTCATATCTTTTTTTCCCTCTCACAGGTTTTTGGCTGTTTGCCTTCAAACTGCAAACTGGCAGAGTTCATCCTTTAAAAGCTTAATAATCTAGAAACCCACCAAGCACCTAGAATACCTCTAGTTTGCAACCTTAGAGCTTGAAGATGGATGGAGTAGAAATCTAATGCACTTGACCTTGTTACCTCCTGCTTATAGTCCATGTTTCCTATTATAACCACTCAAATCCTTGATGAGGTTGGGAATTACCAGGGACTTTTGCTGACAAACATGTCTAGAATGACCACTATACATCTCACAGGCAATTGGGCCCTCTAGGTCATAGGTCCTCAAAGTGTGGTCCTCATCCTAGAATTACAGCATCAAGTTCACTATTCCCTGGGAATTTGTTAGAAATGATATTATTGGGTGCTACCCCAGACCTTGATCAGAAACTCGGGGTGGGCCCAGCAAGCTGTATTTTAAGCAAGCTCTCTGGATGATTCTGAGGGTCTATAGAGTTTGAAAACCACTGTTCTGGGTAATTGAACCAATTGTACCTGGTTTTAAACCATATAGTAATATCTGATACTGAGAAACAAATCACTAACCTCAATCTGGTTCCAGGAGTTGTGAGATTTGGTGACCTCATTTCAAAAGAATGATACTGAGCTTTGACATGACCTGGGCAGGTAGCTCTGAATATTTGGAAATGCACACTGCCCATGAGGCCTGAGGAAGATGGAGAAAATCAATAGTTTCTGAATGTGGAATGGTAAAAGCTGGAGCTGATAAAAGGCAGAATGGGCACCACAGAAGTCCTCATCAGTGGAAGTTATCTGGCCATATGTTGGGGACAGGACAATAAACACCTATGCACACAGCTCTGCTCCCAGGCTAGGGTTCTAGACAGGAGACAAGGTATAAGGCCATGGCATGATGTCTGAGATGTCTTAGGTCCTCAAACCTTGTCCCTGTTCTCAGCACCAAATGCTCAATATAGCCTTGGTGAGTTCTCACAGATTTTTCTACATACCTATTGGCCAACATAGTTTTAGCATTTTTCAAGGAATTTGTACAGGATCCTGTGAGTATGTGTCAAGATATGAGGCACAACATTTTCTACATGTCCCTTTGCTATCATATTGGCTTTGCTTAAGGTGTGGAATGAAAGAAAATTTCTTCCTGGTGGGCATCAGAGGAACAGATGTGTTTAACCTGGCCAATGATCCAAAGTTGACAGACACAAGTAGCCTGAGGCCATTTCTGGCAGGAAGACAGAGGAAGAAATTACCAGAAGGAAGCAAACTGTTTCTCCAAGGCAATGAACCTGGCCTGGATCCAGACTGGTTGTAGAATGTGATGCACACATGCAGATTCCTGCACCCAGACTGGGGTCTGGAAGTGCCACATTCCTGAGGGTTCTTCTAACCCAGGTTTTGGGTATTAGAATTACCTACCCCTGAACAGACAAGAGGAAATATATTAGTCAGAGCTGGGACCCATGGGTTCCATGAAGTGTTTTTCCTGCTGTAATACATTGGAGGAATAGGATTAAGCTAAAGTAAATGTTTCATTACAAAAAGTAGATTTATCTCTGTGTCTTCTATTCTGTACCACTGGTCTTCATGTATATTTTGGTACCAATACCATGCCATTTTTGTTACTATGGCTCTGTAGTATAATTTAAGGATCCATAGAATTTAAGGATCCAGTGTGATGCCTCCTGGTTTACTTTTCTTGCTAAGGATTTCTTTGGCTATTCTCGGCCTGTTATTTTTCCAAATACATTTCATGATGCTTTTTTCTATTTCTATAAATAACACCATTGGAATTTTACTATGAATTGCATTATATTACTCAACCTTAAAGAGGAATGAAATTATGGCATTTACTGGTAAATAGGTGGAACTGAAGACTATCATGCTAAGTGTAATAAGCCAATTTCAAAACAACCAAAGGCCAAATGTTCTCTCTGATATGCCAATACTAACACACAATAAGGGGAAGGAGGGAAGAATAGAAGTTCATTGGCTGAGACAAAGGGGGATGAAGGGAAGGGAGGGAAAATAGAAATAGGAAAGACAGTAAAATGAATTGGACATAACATTCCTAGGTTCATATATGATTACACAACCAGTGTAACTCCATATCATGTACAACCTCAAGAATGGGAAGTAATACTCCATGTATGTATAATATGTCAAAATACAATCTACTGTTAGGTATATCTAAAGAGAAAAAAATTTTAAAAAGTAGAGGACATTCAGTCAGGCACAGTGTCACATGCCTTTTTAGTGAGCACTTAAGCAACTTAGCAAGATCCTGCCTCAAAATAAAGGAGAAATTCCCCTTAATAGGAAACTGTTTCTTTTGAGGCAATGTGCATGGTCTAATCTCAAATTGGAGTCAGGATGTGAAGTGCAAACGTGAAGAGCCCAGGCTTGATTTCCAGACTGCCTGATTCCTGAGGGTTTCTCTGGCCCAACATTGGGGCACTGGAATTATACTCCCCTGGTCAGATTTAAAAGGAGAAGAACTGATCACAGCTTGAAATCCATGGGCTGTGCAAAGGGCTTTGGCATGCAGTAAACAGTAGAAGGCCCAGGGTAAAGCTTAAGTAAATGTTTCACCAATGAAGAAGGGGCACCCTGAATGCAAAGGTGCTATTTGCAGGCAGCCTGTGGCCACACCTGGCATGAAGAAGGAGGAAGAAATTCCTAGAAAAGAGAACTGTTACTCCAAGGCAGTGGTCATGACCTGACCCCATATTGGAAGCAGGATGTGAAGTGTGAATCAGTGTATTCTTGCAGCTAGGTTGGTGTCCCAGATTGATACTTTTCTGAAGTTACTTCTTCCCACCCTACAGACATTTAATTAAACATTAGATGACCAGACTTAGGAGGAAATAGAATTAATAAGGTGGTGTATCACATGCCTTATGAAGGGTTTGGCCTATGGTAACCCTACAACAAGCTGGGTAAAACTGAGGATAAGGTTTCCCCACAAAAGTAGAGGACACCCAGGATGTGACTGTGCCATTTGCAAGCACACTGAGGCCATCTCTGGCAGGAACAGAGGAGCTAAAATTCCCAGAAGAAATCAAAGGCAGTTGGCATGACCCTGCCCCAGGTTGGGGGAGGAAAGTGAGGCAGACATGCATGGTTCCCTGGAACCAGGCTAGGGTCCTTGAACAACACATTCCTGAAGGTTCCTTGATTGACAATTGAAACACTGGAATTACCCTCCTTCAGCTATAAAGGAAGAGATAAATTGTTCATAGTTGGGGACACAGAATTCACAAAGGGCCTTGCCCTGCCATAATCCCTAGAAGTGAAATAAAGCTGAAGCAAAAGTTTCATCACAGAAGGAGGGGACACCTAGGTTACAAAAGCTAGAAAAAGGCAGCTCGAGGCCATTCCTGGTAGCAACATGGAGGAAGAAATTCCTTTAAGGAGGAAAATTGTTTACCATAGTAGTGGGTGTGACAAGACCCACAATTGTGACCAGGATGTGAAACCTGAATCTCAATACTCAGGCTTGGGTCACAGATCACCATATTTCTGAGGGCACTTTTGGCCACTCTATGAGAATCAGAATAAGTCTTCCCTAGTGAAATATACGGGGAAATGGACTAGTCAAAACTGAGATGCCTGGGTCCCCCAGGAAGGGCATTTTCCTATAGGAACTGCTAGGAGAATTTAAGTAAAACTGATATCAATGGTTCACCAAAGAATTGGGGGACACAAAGGATGCAAAGGTGCTGGTTACAAGTACTCTGAGGCCTTTACTGGCAGGAACAGGAAGCAAGATATTCCCTCAAAGATTAGAAATATTTCTCCAAGTTTGAAGGTATAGCCTGACCCCAACTAGGGGTGGTATTATATGTGTATAGGTGGAAGTCTTCCCCCAGTTTGGGTCCAAGATGGTTACATTCCTGGGGGTACTTTTGCCTATCTTAAGGGTACTGTAATAAAACTTCTTTGGCTAGAAGTAGAAGGAGACCGATCAGTTAAAATGGAGCCACTAGGAGAACAGAAGTAAAGTTGAGATAAAGGATTAATCAAAGAACTAGGAGACACCAGAATGCAAAGGTGCCAGTTTCAAACTGAGGACATCATTGGAAGGAACATGGTGAAAGAAATTGGAGGAATGAATTAAAGGTTTCTCCAAGGTGAGGAGGAGAGGCCTAGCTCCAGGTTGGTTGCAAAATATGAAATGCAAAGTTCTTCTGAAGGTTCCTCAGGGTTCTTCTAGTCCACCCATGGGGCAGAGAAATTATCCTTCCCTGTTCAGAATTAGGAGTTGCATTTATCACTGTTGTGGAAGCAGAGTCTACTCCAAAGGCTTTGCCATACTGTAACTGAGAAAGGAGCAGTGTGGTAAAACTAAAATAAAGGTTTTACCAAAGAAGTAGGGGACACTCTGGATGCAAAGATGCCAATTTAAGGAAACTTGAGACCATTACTGGCATGAATAGGAAGCAAGAATTTCCTATAAGAAAGAGAACTGTTTCTTTATGGTCATAGGCATGCCTGGGCTGAATGTTGTAGGAAGGATATGAATTGTGCATGTGTGGAGGCCTGCACCCAGGCTTGTATTCTCAACTGCCACATATGGAGGGTACTTCCCCCTACCCTAGCAGCATTGGAATAAGCATCCTCTAACTGGACTGAGGAGGACATGGATTGGTCAATAAACCAACAAGTCTTGATCCAGGTTACATGAACTTGTGCATACTGTATGTGCTTTCAGGGATTTTCCAATTAATTGAAAGAATGTGCATTTTGCATGTATGCCTTTTATAGCTTTTGAAAATACAATTAAGTTTGCATTTAATACTGCAAATACATGTTTAGTGAGCTCAATTGAATTCTTGTCATTAGCTGATTGTATGTTGAAGGTATGAGATGCTGTTTTGAGTTTCTCCTCATTTTTTCAATAGTTTTGTCCATGTTTGTTGTTTTGACTCAAGGTGTTTTATGATTCAGAAATGTTTCTTGATAGCATTTCTTGAGTATAGGAAGTGAAGTAAGATTTTCCATTCACAGTAACACTGATTGCATTGGCCAACTTTACACATTGAGTTTATAACCAAATGAATATTTGGTACAGAGGTATGACTGCAATATTGTAACTCAGTGTTTGATTTATAAACATAGTTTTCTATATTTCTAACATATGTAGGTATAGTTTCTATATGTACAGAATAATAATCTGTGCTTGGGGTATTCTCCTCAAATGTATGACAATTTATTCTTCATTTCTATGTTAATATAATATCCTGATATGAATAATGGATTTACTCTAGCTGAAATGAGACATTTATTATTATTGCATGTGTGTGGTATTGCTGATTGGTAAGTTATCAATAATGCTCCACATGAAAGTCAAATTATATACAGCAAACAATGTCCTGAAGCTGAACATCCAAAAGGCTCAGATAGATCAATTTGTGCTATTGTTGATCATAAATATTACTGTGGAAGGGAGGAAACACGGCAGAAGTGAACCAGGCAATGAGTCTCCCTCTCCTCACACCACTGAAAGGAGGTAGTGAATAAAAGCAGAATTGTGAGGTGAGTTACAAAGTAAATGCTCTAAGACTCAACACTACATAGTCTGAGATCTGAAAAGACTGGAAGATAGGTTACCAGAGTAGGAAACAAAATTCAGTGCTCTAACCCAAACTTGTTGATGGTGGGGGCATTAGATAAAGAAAAAGAGATGTAGGAATAGACATTCTCTTCAGTTCACCCAATTAAAATCTGTTTAAAAAAATGATTGAAAAGACAGGCAAAATTTAAAACACAAAAGGCCCCTTAAAACAGCATAAACTTCTTAAGATAAATTGTGAAAAGAAAGCTGAATGGGGCTTAGCGCTCTTGAGGAGTCTTCAGCTAACCAGTCACTATCTTAAATCCATACAACATCTTCCCACAATGATTCAGTTACAAATTAAGCAGAGGGAGACCCCCTGCCATGGGCCCTCTTAAGAATCCAGTCAGAATTCTTCTTCTAGAAGGACCACTACAAGCTGAAAATTGTGAAAATCCCTCTTCTAATCCTCCCTTACTACAAACAAGGGAATAGAGCATGCTTGAAGGGACCTGGGCCAAAGGAAGTGCAGGTCTAGCCCCACTAAACCTCTGTGACCCAAGCAAGGGTGAAAAGATAGCTGGACTCAAATAGAGGCCACAACAAAGCAACTTTGTCCCCAAACAAAGGAAGATTGATTCACCAGATCCTAACCACTAGCACTGGGGGAGGTAACATGGGAAGCTTAGGGATGCTACCCGGGATGGCAGTACCATAATAGAAGGAAGCAGTCTGAATATCCAGTGATATATAGACTGAGCAGTAAATTGCCAGAGACTATGCAGCAGAAAGGGTCAGATACTAGCTTGAATAAGTGCACAGCCTGAACTCTGATCACAACTGGTAAGTGGCAGGGCATTGTTTGTATACTTCGATCTTGCACCAGACTTATTAAACAAAGGGAATCAACACCCACCATTCACAACCTGGGGCAGTGGAAACTAGAGTCCAGGGGAATCACTAAAGACCCTTTACTACAGCACCTTAGAGAGCAGAGGCAGCAGGGGAAATGATGCTGCACTACAGAACACCTGTGGAAAATCCACAACCAGTGTTCCTGCACACAGAGACAGGTACCATTATCTTCACTATGATGCAAAGAACGTAGCAAAGGGGAACAAGCACACTGGTTACCAACAGCAAACACAGGGAGGACTTCAGAGCCTGCATTCTGAAATTCTACAATGCTAGAATCAGCCAACTCACAACACTGCACCCTTGGAGACTATAAACAACTCTAATATCAACTTTTAATCATATAAATAACTTGAAAGCTAATCGTTAACCCAATAGACAACATTGTACCTCTAACCCATTGAATGAATTTCATCTAATGACTTAAAGCATTAATTATAATCAATCTTCCTATCTTTGTCTTCCTAGCTCTACTTTATATCTGCTTCTCTTAGCCCTTACTCATTCTCTTGCACTATTCACTACTACCTCAAATAAAAACAATCCATCTATTCTTCCTTTCTACCTTAGTGTAAATCACCCTTTCATAGCTTCTCCTTCCCTCTCTCTCTCTTTCTTTTTCCCTCCCCTATTTGTGCAAAATTTCTTTTTCCCTCCTGTTATTATTCACTTGAGATTATGATGTTTACTAAATTTAATTACTAATTGTTTTACCTATTCCAGAAATTTATTATAGGTTTATACCTGAATTTGAGGAATTGTAAAGAACAATTGCAACACATTTTTGTTCTTACAGGGTTGAGTAGTATGAGGATTGGCTCAGAAGTAATTATAGTAAATACGGCTTATGGTATTTCTGAAAGTGGAGCAGACATTAGGATCAACAGAGATCACATATCAAATTAAAATATTATCTAGATATCCAGCCAACCCAGGGCTACTTCACTTTAAAGAAGTGAGAACTATACTGACAGATGGGTAGACATACAAACAATATGAAAAAGAAAGAGAACATCTCAAATAGCCCATACTGCTTCAACAACTGACTTCATTGACACTATAGTGGAGGAAATTACAGAGAAGGAATTTAGAAAATTCATAGTTAAACTATTCTATAAACTAAAAAGAAAATATAAGGAATGAGATCAGAAGGCAAATACAGGAAGTGTTAGATCACTTTAATAAAGAGATAAGAGATTCTGATAAAGAACCAAACAGAAATCCTAGAAATGAAGCAATCAATAACTCAAATTAAAAATTCAATGGAAAGCCTCACCAATATATTAGACCACTTTGAGAACAGATTTTCAGGTCTCAAAGACAAAGTATATAATCTTGAAAATAAAGCTGACCATAGAGAAAAGATGTTAGGAGACCATGAATACCTATTAAAGAAATCTGGGATAACAGTAAAAGGCCAAATTTCAGATTCACTGGGATAAAGGAAGGCTCTGAAACACAGACTAAAGGAATGCACAATCTTTTCAATTAAATATAAGAAAAATTGGGGGCGATCCAAAATGGCGGCCTAGAGGGAGACTGCACCCCCAGTCGCTCCACAACCCAGGAGTTAAGAAGGGGAGGCATTGAGAGACTCGGACTGAAGTGGAGCCACGGGTGAGTCTGCCCACTGGGTAAAGCTCGGCCCGGGTGGCAGGCCCAGATAGAGGTGGCTTATCGGAGCCGGGCAGGGCAGCTAGAGTCATCCACAGGCAGTCCTGCGCACTCCGGCGGTGGGCCCCGCCCACACAGCCAGCTTCTCCAGGTTCTCGGAACGGAACTGGCCCGCTAGTGAGAGCCTGTCTGAACAGAGCAGGCTCCGAGTCCCGGAGCCGCTGCAGTACAGTGTACTCCTGCAAAGAACCAGCGGAGAGCCTCGATCTGCAATCAGCCTCAGGGATAAGGGCAGGGCAGCCGGAGACCTCTTCAGGCGGCTCTGCCCACTCCGGCTGCGGGCTCTCTCCACGGGGCGATCCAAGATGGCGGCCTAGAGGGAGACTGCACCCCCAGTCGCTCCAGAACCCAGGAGTTAAGAAGGGGAGGCATTGAGAGACTCGGACTGAAGTGGAGCCACGGGTGAGTCTGCCCACTGGGTAAAGCTCGGCCCGGGTGGCAGGCCCAGATAGAGGTGGCTTAGCAGAGCTGGGCAGGGCAGCTTGAGTCTTCCCAAGGTAGTCTTCCACACTCCGGCAGTGAGCTCTTCCCACACGGCCAGCTGCACGGTGCAGGCCCACAGTGAGAGCATTTCCGCACAGAGCCAGTTCCAAAACGTGGAACCAGTAGGCGGCTAGGGGCAGTATTCTTCGAATGAGCTGCTTTATCAGATTCCTCCAAGACATCAGGCTACTGAAGGCTGGGAGGTGATACACTGGAAATCTACCAGGACACTATAAGCCAATAGTGGAAAACTGCAATATCTCAGGGTCCCACTGACAACTGACCATTATGAGAAAACAAGGGAAGAAAATGTCCCAAACAAACCTAGATACTACATCAATAAAACCCAATGACAGCACAGCAGAAGAAATGTCAGAAAGGGAGTTCAGAATGTACGTAATTAAAACGATCAGGGAAGCTAATGAGGAGATGAAAGAGCAAATGCAGGCATTGAAGGAGGAGATGAAAGAGCAAATGCAGGCATTAAATGATCGCACCAATCAACAGTTAAAAGACCAAATACGGGAAGCAAGAGATCATTTCAATAAAGAGTTAGAGATACTGAAAAAAAACCAAACTGAAATCCTTGAAATGAAGGAAACAATAAACCAAGTGAAAAACTCCATAGAAAGCATAACCAATAGGATAGAACACCTGGAAGACAGAACCTCAGACATTGAAGACAAAATATTTAACCTTGAAAACAAAGTTGAACAAACAGAGAAGATGGTAAGAAATCATGAACAGAATCTCCAAGAACTATGGGATATCATGAAAAGGCCAAATTTGAGAATTATTGGAATTGAGGAAGGCTTAGAGAAACAAACCAAAGGAATGAACAATCTATTCAATGAAATAATAACAGAAAATTTCCCAAATCTGAAGAACGAAATGGAAAACCAAGTACAAGAGGCTTATAGAACTCCAAACATACAAAATTACAACAGACCCACACCAAGGCACATTATTATGAAAATACCTAACATACAAAATAAAGACAGAATTTTAAAGGCCGCGAGAGAAAAGAATCAAATTACATTCAGAGGGAAACCAATAAGAATATCAGCAGATTTTTCAATCCAGACCCTAAAAGCTAGAAGGGCCTGGAACAACATATACCAAGCCCTGAAAGAAAATGGATGCCAACCAAGAATCTTATACCCAGCAAAACTTACCTTCAAATTTGACGATGAAATAAGATCCTTCCATGATAAACAAAAGCTAAAGGAATTTACAAAAAGAAAGCCAGCATTACAGAACATTCTCAGCAAAATATTCCATGAAGAAGAGATGAAAAACAACGATGCAAATCTGCAACAGGAGGCGCTAGCCTAAAGGAATAGCCAAATAAAGGAGAAACCAAAACATGTCAAAAACAAATATGAGTCAATTGACTGGGAATACAAATCATATCACAATAATAACCCTGAATGTTAATGGCCTGAATTCATCAATCAAAAGACACAGACTGGCAGATTGGATTAAAAAGAAAAATCCAACAATATGCTGCCTGCAAGAGACTCATCTCATAGAAAGAGACACCCATAGACTAAAGGTGAAAGGATGGGGACAAACATACCATGCACACGGACACAGCAAAAAAGCTGGAGTATCCATCCTCATCTCAGATAATGTGGACTTCAAACCAAAACTAGTCAGAAGGGATAAAGAAGGACATTACATGCTGCTTAAGGGAAGCATAAATCAGCAAGACATAACAATCATAAATATCTATGCCCCGAACATTGGCTCATCCACGTACGTCAAACAAATCCTTCTCAATTCCAGAAATCAAATAGACCACAACACAATAATACTAGGCGATTTTAACACACCTCTCTCACCACTGGATAGATCGTCCAAACAAAAATTGAATAAAGAAACTATAGATCTCAACAACACAATCAGCAATTTAGACTTAACGGACATATATAGAATATACCATCCAACAAAGAATGAATACACTTTCTTCTCAGCAGCACATGGATCCTTCTCTAAAATAGACCATATTTTATGCCACAAAGCTACTGTTAGTAAATACAAGAAGATAGAGATACTACCTTGTACTCTATCAGATCATAATGGATTGAAATTAGAAATAAATGACAGAATAAAAAACAGAAAGTTCTCCAATACCTGGAGACTAAATAATACACTATTATATGATGAATGGATAACAGAAGACATCGGGAGGGAAATAAAAAAATTCTTCGAAGTAAACGAGAACAAAGACACATCATATCAAAATCTCTGGGACACTATGAAAGCAGTACTTAGAGGAAGATTTATTTCATGGGGTGCATTCAAAAAAAGAAGTAGAAATCAACAAATAAACGACTTAACACTACAGCTCAAAGCACTACAAAAAGAAGAGCAGACCAATACCAAAAGTAGTAGAAGACAGGAAATAGTTAAAATCAGAGCCGAAATCAACGAAATCGAAACAAAAGAAACAATCGGAAAAATTAATAAAATAAATAGTTGGTTCTTTGAAAAAATAAATAAAATTGATAAACCCTTAGCCACACTAACAAAGAGAAAGAGGGAGAAAACTCAAATTACTAAAATTCGGAATGAACAAGGAAACATCACAACAGACACGAGTGAAATACAAAACATAATTAGAAGCTATTTCGAAAATCTATACTCCAACAAAACAGAAAACCTTGAAGACATCAACAAATTTCTAGAGACATATGAACTACCTAAACTGAACGAGGAGGACATACACAACTTAAATAAACCAATTTCAAGCAATGAAATAGAAGAGGTCATCAAAAGCCTACCAACAAAGAAAAGTCCAGGACCAGATGGGTTCTCAGCCGAGTTCTACAAAACCTTTAAAGAAGAGCTCATTCCAATACTCCTCAAACTATTCCATGAAATAGAAGAGGAGGGAACCCTACCAAACTCATTCTATGAAGCCAATATCACCCTGATACCTAAACCAGACAGAGACACATCAAGGAAAGAAAATTTCAGACCAATATCCTTAATGAACATCGATGCAAAAATTCTCAACAAAATTTTAGCAAATCGCATACAAATATATATTAAAAAGATAGTGCACCACGATCAAGTGGGTTTTATCCCAGGGATGCAAGGTTGGTTCAACATTCGGAAATCAATAAATGTCATTCACCATATCAACAGACTTAAAGTTAAGAATCACATGATTATTTCAATAGATGCAGAAAAAGCATTTGATAAAATACAACATCCCTTCATGCTCAAAACACTAGAAAAAATTGGGGTAGTGGGAACATTCCTAAACATTATAAAGGCCATCTACGCTAAGCCCATGGCTAATATCATTCTAAATGGTGAAAAACTGAAAGCATTCCCCCTAAAAACTGGAACAAGGCAGGGATGCCCTCTTTCACCGCTTCTATTCAACATCGTCCTCGAGACTCTAGCCAGAGCAATCAGACAAACCAAAGAAATTAAAGGGATACGAATAGGAAAAGAAGAACTCAAACTATCCCTGTTCGCTGATGACATGATTATATATTTAGAGGAACCTGGAAATTCCACCAGAAAACTTTTAGAACTCATAAGTGAATTCAGTAAAGTAGCAGGTTACAAGATCAATGCTCACAAATCCAATGCATTTTTATACATAAGTGATGAATCTTCAGAAAGAGAAATTAGGAAAACTACCCCATTCACAATAGCATCGAAAAAAATAAAATACTTGGGAATCAATCTCACAAAAGAGGTGAAAGACCTCTACAATGAGAACTACAGAACACTAAAGAAAGAAATTCAAGAAAACCTTAGAAGATGGAAAGATCTCCCATGTTCCTGGATAGGCAGAATTAATATCGTCAAAATGGCTATACTACCTAAAGTTCTATACAGATTCAATGCAATTCCAATTAAAATCCCAATGATGTACCTCGCAGAAATAGAGCAAGCAATTATGAAATTCATCTGGAAGAATAAAAAACCTAGAATAGCTAAAGCAATCCTCAGTAGCAAGAGCGAAGCAGGGGGTATTGCAATACCAGATCTTCAACTCTACTACAAAGCAATAGTAACAAAAACGGCATGGTATTGGTACCAAAATAGACAGGTAGATCAATGGTACAGAATAGAGGACATGGACACAAACCCAAATAAATACAATTTTCTCATACTAGACAAAGGTTCCAACAATATGCAATGGAGAAAAGATAGCCTCTTCAACAAATGGTGCTGGGAAAACTGGAAAACTATATGCAATAGAATGAAACTAAACCCCTATCTCTCACCCTACACAAAACTCAACTCAAAATGGATCAAGGACCTCGGAATCAGACCAGAGACCCTGCATCTTATAGAAGAAAAAGTAGGTCCAAATCTTCAACTTGTTGGCTCAGGATCAGATTTCCTTAACAGGACTCCCATAGCACAAGAAATAAAAGCAAGAATAAACAACTGGGATAGATTCAAACTAAAAAGCTTTCTCTCAGCAAAGGAAACTATCAGAAATGTGAAGAGAGAGCCTACAGAGTGGGAGAATATCTTTGCCAACCATACCTCAGATAGAGCGCTAATTTCCAGAATCTATAAAGAACTCAAAAAACTCTACACGAAGAATACAAATAATCCTATCAACAAATGGGCTAAGGAAATGAACAGACACTTCACAGAAGAAGATGTACAAGTAATCACCAGATATATGAAAAAATGTTCAACATCCCTAGTAATAAGGGAAATGCAAATCAAAACTACCCTAAGATTTCATCTCACCCCAATTAGAATGGCGATTATCAAGAATACAAGCAACAATAGGTGTTGGCGAGGATGTGGTGAAAAAGGAACACTCATACATTGCTGGTGGGGTTGCAAATTAGTGCAACCACTCTGGAAAGCAGTGTGGAGATTCCTTAGAAAACTTGGAATGGAACCTCCATTTGACCCAGCTATCCCACTCCTTGGCCTATACCCAAAGGACTTAAAATCAGCATATTACAGAGATACAGCCACATCAATGTTCATTGCTGCTCAATTCACCATAGCCAGATTGTGGAACCAACCTAGATGCCCATCAGTTGATGAATGGATAAAGAAACTGTGGCATATTTATACAATGGAATATTACTCCGCAATGAAGAATGATAAAATTATGGCATTTTCAGGCAAATGGATGAAATTGGAGAATATCATGCTAAGTGAGATAAGCCAATCTCAAAAAACTAAAGGACGAATGATCTCGCTGATAAGCGGATGAGGACATATAATGGGGGGTGGGACGGGCTAGCATTAGGTTTAGGGTTAGGTTTAGAGTTAGGCTAAGGAGAGCAGTAAGAATGAAGGAAAGAAGGACTGAGTAGAGGGAAAAGAGGGGTGGGAGGGGTGGGAGGGGTGGGAGGGGTGGGGGGGAGGGGAAAAATATAATAAACATCATTACCCTATGTAAACGTAAAAAAAAATAAATAAATAAAAAAAAATATATAAGAAAAATTTTCCAAATCTCAAGAATGAAATAAAAATTCAAATACAAGAGGCATACAAGACTTCAAATGTACAAAATTACAACAGATTCACTCCAAGACATGTTATAATGAAAACGCCTAACATATAGAATCAGGATAGAATTTTAAAAGCTGCAAGAAAAAAACAACTGGCCATATTAAAAGTAAACCAATGTGGATTTCACCAGATTTCTCAACCCAGATACTAAAAGCAAGGAGGGTTTGGAACAATAATAATATATACCAAGTTCTGAACAAAATGGTTGTCAATCAAGAATACTATAACCAGCAAAATTAAGCTTCAGAACTGAAGATGAAATAAAAACCTTCCATTATAAACAAAGGCACTACAAAACATACTCAATCATATATTTCATGAGGAAAAAGTAAAAACCAGTAAAGGGAGGCACTAGACTAGAAGAATATTGAACCAAAGGAGAATGAAGTCCAATTTAAACACTAGAAATAAAACAAAATGTCAAGAAGTAAAAATAATTGCTTATTAGTAACATTGATTGCAAATGGTTTGAACTCTTCAATCAAAGACACAGGTTGGCAGATTGGATTAAAAAAACAAAACTAAGCAATATGCTGTTTGCAAGAGGCTCATCTGACATGCAATGACACCAAAACACTGAAAGGGAAAGGATGGGAAAAAACATAACATTCACATGAATCTTGGAAATCTACCAAATAAAGTAGACTTTATGCCAAAATTAATCGGAAGAGACAAAGAAGGACATTTCATACTGCTTAAGAGATCATATATCAACAAGATTTTGCAATCATAAATATTTATGCCCCAAACAATGGACCATCGGAGCAAGTGCGGCGTGCTCCGGCCCGCAAGCAGCTTCAGGGACCAGGACAGGGCAGCCATGGACTTCCCCAAGCAGCCCAGCCCCCTGCGGCGGGAGGCGCCTTGCAAGGCTAGCTTCTCGGAGCAGACCGCCCAGTGAGAGCCTTTCTACACAGAGCCAGCCACAAGTCCCCCAGCCAATGGAGAGCTTCCATCCGCAATCAGCCTCTGGGATCAGGGCAGGGCAGCCAGAGACTTCTCCAGGCGTCCCTGCCCGCTCCGGTCGCAGGCTCTTTCCACAAGGCAATCCAAGATGGCAGACTAGAGGGTGACTGCATCTCCAGTCGCTCCAGAGCCCAGGACTCAAGAAGGGGAGGCATTGAGAGATTCAGGCTAAAATAGAGCCACAGGTGAGTCTCGCCCACCGGGTAAAGCTCGGCCTGGGTGGCAGGCCTGGATAGAGGTGGCTTATCGGAGCAGGGCAGGGCAGCTAGAGTCTTCCACAGGCAGCCCTGCACACTCTGGCGGTGGGCCCCTCCCACACAGCCAGCTTCTCCAGCTTCTCGGAGCAGGCCCCCCAGTGAGAGCCTTTCTGATCAGAACAAGCTCCAAGTCCCGGAGCCAGCGCGGCGTGCTCCCGCCTGCAAGTGGCTTCAGGGACCAGGAGAGAGCAGCCAGAGACTTCCCCAAGCAACCCGGCCCCTTGTGGCGGGAGGCGCCTTGCAAGGCTAGCTTCTCGGAGCAGACCGCCCAGTGAGAGCCTTTCTACACAGAGCCAGCCACAAGTCCCCCAGCCAATGAAGAGCTTTGATCCGCAAGCAGCCTCTGGGATCAGGGCAGGGCAGCCAGAGACTTCTCCAGGCGGCCCTGCCCCCTCTGGCCACAGGCTCTTTCCATGGGGCAATCCAAAATGGCAGACTAGAAGGTGACTGCATCTCTAGTCGCTCCAGAACCCAGGAGTCAAGAAGGGGAGGCATTGAGAGACCTGGACTAAAATAGAGTCACGGGGTGAGTCTCCCCCACTGGGTGAAGCTCGGCCTGGGCAGCAGGCACAGATAGGGGTGGCTTATTGGAGCCGGGCAGGGCAGCTAGAGTCTTCCCAAGGTAGCCTTCCACACTCCGGTGGTGGGCTCCTCCCATACAGCCAACTGCACGGTGCAGGCCCTCCAGTGAGAGCCTTTCAGCACAGAGCCAGCTCCAAGCCCTGGAACCAGTAGGGGGCTAGGGGCAGCTTTCTTTGGAAGCACGGCATTATCAAGTACCTCCAAGACTTCAGGCTACTGAAGGCTAGGAGGTGATACACTGGAAATCTACTGGGACACTATAAGCCAATAGCGGAAATCTGCAATATCTCAGGGTCCCACTGACAGCTGACCAATATGAGAAAACAAGGAAAGAAAATGTCCCAAACAAACCTAGATACTACATCAATAAAACCCAATGACAGCACAGAGAAGAAATGTCAGAAAGGGAGTTCAGAATGTATGTAATTAAAACAATCAGGGAAGCAAATGAGGAGATGAAAGAGCAAATGCAGGCATTGAAGGAGGAGATGAAAGAACAAACAGGCATTATGATCGCACCAATCAACAGTTAAAAGAGCAAATACAGGAAGCAAGAGATCATTTCAATAAACAGTTAAAGATACTGAAAAAAAAACCAAACTGAAATCCTTATGAAGGAAACAATAAACCAAGTTAAAAACTCCATAGAAAGCATAACCAATAGGATAGAACACCTGGAAGACAGAACCTCAGACATTGAAGAAAAAATATTTAATCTTGAAAACAAAGTTGGCCAAACAGAGAAGATGTTAAGAAATCATGAAAAGAATCTACAACAATTATGGGATATCATGAAAAGACCAAATTTAAGAATTATTGGGATTGAGGAAGGCTTAGAGAAACAAACCAAAGGAATGAACAATCTATTCAATGAAATAATATCAGAAAATTTCCCAAATCTGAAGAATGAAATGGAAAACCAAGTACAAGAGGCTTACAGGACTCCAAATACACAAAATTACAACAGACCCACACCAAGGCACATTATTATGAAAATACCTAACATACAAAAGAACATAAAGACAGAATTTTAAAGGCCGCGAGAGAAAAGAATCAAATTACATTCAGAGGGAAACCAATAAGAATATCAGCGGATTTTTCAATCCAGACCCTAAAAGCTAGAAAGGCCTGGAACAACATTTACCAAGACCTGAAAGAAATGGATGCCAACCAAGAATCTTATACCCAGCAAAACTTACTTTCAGATTTGATGATGAAATAACATCCTTCTATGATAAACAAAAGCTAAAGGAATATACAAAAAGAAAGTCAGCATTATAGAACATTCTCAGCAAAATATTCCATGAGGAAGAGATGAAAAACAATGATGCAAATTAGCAAAAGGAGGAACTAGACTAAAGGAATAGCCAAATAAAGGAGAAACCAAATCATGTCAAAAAACAAAAATGAGTCAAATGACTGAGAATACATATCATATCACAATAATAACCCTGAATGTTAATGGCCTGAACTCATCAATCAAAAGACATAGACTGGCAGATTGGATTAAAAAGAAAAATCCAACAATATGCTGCCTGAAAGAGACTCATCTCATAGAAAGAGATACCCATAGATTAAAGGTGAAAGGATGGGGAAAAACATACCATGCACACGGACACAGCAAAAAAGCTGGAGTATCCATCCTTATTTCAGATAATGTGAACTTCAAACCAAAACTAGTCAGAAGGGATAAAGAAGGACATTACATGCTGCTTAAGGGAAGCATAAATCAGCAAGACATAACAATCATAAATATCTATGCCCCGAACATTGGCTCATCCATGTACATCAAACAAATCCTTCTCAATTCCAGAAATCAAATAGACCACAACACAATAATACTAGGCAATTTTAACACACCTCTCTCACCACTGGATAGATCTTCCAAACAAAAATTGAATAAAGAAACCATAGATCTCAATAACACAATCAACAATTTAGACTTAACGGACATATATAGAATATACCATCCAACAAAGAATGAATACACTTTCTTCTCAGCAGCACATGGATCCTTCTCTAAAATAGACCATATTTTATGCCACAAAGCTACTGTCAGTAAATACAAGAAGATAGAGATACTACCTTGTACTCTATCAGATCATAATGGATTGAAATTAGAAATAAATGACAGAATAAAAAACAGAAACTTCTTCAATACCTGGAGACTAAATAATACACTATTATATGATGAATGGATAACAGAAGACATCAGGAGGAAAATTAAAAAATTCTTAGAAGTAAATGAGAACAAAGAAACACATATCAAAATCTCTGGGACACTATGAAAGCAGTACTTAGAGGAAGATTTATTTCATGGGGCTCATTCAACAAAAGAAGTAGAAATCAACAAATAAACGACTTAACACTACAGCTCAAAGCCCTAGAAAAAGAAGAGCAGACCAACACCAAAAGTAGTAGAAGAAAGGAAATAGTTAAAATCAGAGTCAAAATCAATGAAATTGAATCAAAAGAAACAATCGGAAAAATTAACAAAATAAATAGTTGGTTCTTTGAAAAAATAAACAAAATTGATAAACCCTTAGCCACACTAACAAAGAGAAAGAGGGAGAAAACTCAAATTACTAAAATTCGGAATGAACAAGGAAATATCACAACAGACACAAGTGAAATACAAAACATAATTAGAAGCTATTTTGAAAATCTATACTCCAACAAAACAGAAAGCCTCGAAGACATCAACAAGTTTCTAGAGACATATGAATTACCTAAACTGAACGAGGAGGACATACACAACTTAAATAAATCAATTTCAAGCAATGAAATACAAGAGGTCATCAAAAGCCTACCAACAAAGAAAAGTCCGGGACCAGATGGGTTCTCAGCCGAGTTCTACAAAACCTTTAAAGAAGAGCTCATTCCAATACTCCTCAAACTATTCCATGAAATAGAAGAGGAGGGAACTCTCCCAAACTCGTTCTATGAAGCCAATATCACTCTGATACCTAAACCAGACAGAGACACATCGAGGAAAGAAAATTTCAGACCAATATTCTTAATGTACATCAACGCAAAAATTCTCAACAAAATTTTAGCAAATCGCATACAAAAATATATTAAAAAGATAGTGCACCACGATCAAGTGGGTTTTATCCCAGGGATGCAAGGTTGGTTCAACATCGGAAATCAATAAATGTCATTCACCATATCAACAGACTTAAAGTTAAAAATCACATGATTATTTCATAGATGCAGAAAAACCATTCGATAAAATACAACATCCCTTCATGCTCAAAACACTAGAAAAAATTGGGGTAGTGGGAACATTCCTTAACATTATAAAGGTCATCTACGCTAAGCCCATGGTCAATATCATTCTAAATGGTGAAAAACTGAAAGCATTCCCCCTAAAAACTGGAACAAGATAGGGATGCCCTCTTTCACCACTTCTATTCAACATCATCCTTGAGACTCTAGCCAGAGCAATTAGACAAACCAAAGAAATTGAAGGGATACGAATTGGAAAAGAAGAACTCAAACTATCCCTGTTCGCTGATGACATGATTATATATTTAGTGGAACCTGGAAATTCCACCAGAAAACTTTTAGAACTCATAAGTGAATTCAGTAAAGTAGCAGGTTATAAGATCAATGCTCATAAATCCAGTGCATTTTTATACATAAGTGATGAATCTTCAGAAAGAGAAATTAGGAAAACTACCCCATTCACAATAGCATCGAAAAAAATAAAATACTTGGGAATCAATCTCACAAAAGAGGTGAAAGACCTCTACAATGAGAACTACAGAACACTAAAGAAAGAAATTAAAGAACACCTTAGAAGATGGAAAGATCTCCCATGTTCTTGGATAGGCAGAATTAATATTGTCAAAATGGCCATACTACCTAAAGTGCTATACAGATTCAATGCAATTCCAATTGAAATCCCAATGATGTACCTTGCAGAAATAGAGCAAGCAATTATGCAATTCATCTGGAAGAATAAAAAACCTAGAATAGCTAAAGCAATCCTCAGTAGCAAGAGCGATGCAGGGGTTATCGCAATACCAGATCTTGAACTCTACTACAAAGCAATAGTAACAAAAACGGCATGGTATTGGTACCAAAATAGACAGGTAGATCAATGGTACAGAATAGAGGACATGGACACAAACCCAAATAAATACAATTTTCTCATACTAGACAAAGGTTCCAAAAATATGCAATGGAGAAAAGATAGCCTCTTCAACAAATGGTGCTGGGAGAATTGGAAAACCATATGCAACAGAATGAAATTAAACCCCTATCTCTCACCCTGCACAAAATTGAACTCAAAATGAATCAAGGACCTTGGAATCAGACCAGAGACCCTGCATCTTATAGAAGAAAAAGTAGGTCCAAATCTTCAACTTGTTGGCTTAGGATCAGACTTCCTTAACAGGACTCCCATAGCACAAGAAATAAAAGCAAGAATCAACAACTGGGATAGATTCAAACCAAAAAGCTTTCTCTCAGCAAAGGAAACTATCGGCAATGTGAACAGAGAGCCTACAGAGTGGGAGAAAATCTTTGCCAATCATACTTCAGATAGAGCGCTAATTTCCAGAATCTATGAAGAACTCAAAAAACTCTACACCAAGAATACAAATAATCCAATCAACAAATGGGCTAAGGAAATGAACAGACACTTCACAGAAGAAGATGTACAAGCAATCAATAGATATGAAAAAATGTTCAACATCTCTAGTAATAAGAGAAATGCAAATCAAAACTACCCTAAGATTTCATCTCACCCCAATTAGAATGGGGATTATCAAGAACACAAGCAACAATAGGTGTAGGCGAGGATGTGGTGAAAAAGGAACACTCATACATTGCTGGTGGGGTTGCAAATTAGTGCATTCACTCTGGAAAGCAGTATGGAGATTCCTCAGAAAGCTTGGAATGGAAACACCATTTGACCCAGCTATCCCACTCCTTGGCCTATACCCAAAGGACTTAAAATCAGCATACTACAGAGATACAGCCACATCAATGTTCATTGCTGCTCAATTCGCCATAGCCAGATTGTGGAACCAACCTAGATGCCCATCAGTTGATGAATGGATAAAGAAACTGTGGCACATATATACAATGGAATATTACTCCGCAATGAAGTATGATAAAATTATGGCATTTTCAGGCAAATGGATGAAATTGGAGAATATCATGCTAAGTGAGATAAGCCAATCTCAAAAAACTAAAGGACGAATGATCTCGCTGATAAGCGGATGAGTACATATAATGGGGGTGGGAGGGGTTAGCATTAGGGTTAGGGTTAGGTTTAGGGTTAGGGATAAGGATGGTGGTAAGAATGAAGGAAAGAAGGACTGTATAGAGGGAAAAGAGGGGTGGGAGGGGTGGGGGGGAGGGAAAAAAATAATGAATCAACATCATTGCCCTATGTAAATTTATGATTACACAAATGGTATGCCTTGACTCCATGTACAAATAGAGAAACAACATGTATCCCATTTGTATACAATAATAAAAAAATAATAAAATATATAAATAAATAAAACAATGGAGCATCTATGTACATCAAATGAATCCTTCTCAATATTAAAAAAACTAATTAGAATAAGATATAATTCATGTGTGTACAAATTTATTAAAATAGATTCTACTGTCATGTGTACAAAAAAAACCATTTTTTTTAAAGAATCAAATAGACCACAATACAACAATACTGGATGACTTTAACACACCTTTCTTGTCACTGGGTAGACTATCCAAACATAAGCTAAGTAAAGATTTTATAGAATAGTCTTTTTTTTGGGGGGGGGGGGGGCTGAGGATCAAACCCAGGGCCTTGTGCTTACAAGGCAAGCACTCTACCAACTGAGCTATCTCCCCAGCCCTCTATAGAACAGTCTTGTGGATGTACATGCTGTTGAGATTTACTGTGGTGTATTCATATATGTACATAGGAAAGTTAGGTCAGACTCATTCCAACATCATTCATATTCCCATTCCCACCCCGTTTCCTTCATTCCCCTTTGTACAATCTGCTGAATTTCTGATCTTTCCCACCAACCCACTTCTTGTGGGTTAGCATTCATATATCAGAGAGGACATTTGACCTTTGTTTTCTTAGGACTGGTTGATTTCACTGAGCATGATAGTCTCCAGTTCCATCCACTTACTGGCACATGTCATAAAATCGTTCTTTGTTATGACTGAGTGATATTCCATTATGTATATATATCACATTTTCTGCATCCATTTGACAGTTGAATGGCACTTATGTTGGTTCATTAGTTTAGCTATTGTGAATTGTGCTGCTATAAATATTGTTGTGTCTGTGTCAGTGTAGAATGATGATTTTAAATACTATGGGCTTATACCAAGGAGAGGGATAACTGGGTAAAATGGAGTTTCCATTCATAGTTTTTTTGAGGAATCTCCATACTGTCTTGAAGAGTGGTTATACTAATTTGCAGTCCCAACAAAAATATATGAGTTTGCCCTTTTCCCTACAGACTTACCAACATTTATTGTTACTTGTATTATTGATAATTGCCATTCTGGTTGGAGTAAGGTAACATTTCAGTTTAATTTTAATTTGCATTTCCCTAATTTGCTAGAAATGTTGGACAGTTTTTCATATATTTGTTGACCATTCATATTTCTTCTTTTAAGAAGTGTCTGTTCAGTTCCTGTTGCTCATTTATTGATTGGTTGTGTGTGTGTGTGTGTGTGTGTGTGTGTGTGTTAAGGTTTTTGAGTTTTTTTGTATAGTCTGGAGATTAATGTTGTAACTGAGGTGCAGGTGGCAAAGAGTTTCTCCCATTCTGCAGGTTCCTCTTCATGATTTTCATTGTTTTCTTTGCTCTGAAAAAGTTTTTAGTTTAATATCATCCCATTTAAGTTTTTAGTTTAATAACATCCCATTTATTGATTTTTGATTTTACTTCTTGTGCTTGTTGAGGAAGTTGGTTCCTATGAAAACATGATGGAGTACTATATCTTCTTCTAGTAGGTACAGGTTTTTTGATCTAATGCCTAGGTGTCTGATTCACTTTGAGTTGATTTTTGTTCAAGGTAAGAGAGTGGTCAAATTTCATTCTGCTACATATGGATTGCCAGTTTTTCCACCAACATGTGTTGAAGAGGGTATCTTCTACAATGTGTTGATGGCACCTTTATCTAATATGAGATAACCATATTTAGGTGGGTTGTCTCTGTGTCTTCTATTCTGTTCTATTGGTCCTCATTTCAGTTTTGGTGCCAATACCATGCTGCTTTTGTTACTATAGCTCTGTAGTATAATTTAAGGTCTGGTCTTGTGATTCATCATTGTTGTATAGGAGGGCAATTGATTTGTGGATGATTTTACATCATGCTAATATTATGAATTTTTTTATAGTTATAGAAACCTGGTGGGATTTTTTGGGTCTTCTAAATATAGGATCATTTCATTGGCAAGCAGAGATAGCTTGAGTCTTCTTTTCCTATTGGTATCACTTTAATTTCTTATTTTGCCTAATCATTCTGGTAGTTTTGAGAAGTATGTTGAATAGAAGTGGTAAAAGAGGGCATCCCTGTCCTGTTCCAGTTTTTAGAAGGAATGCTTTCAGTTTTTCTCCATATAGAATGATGCTGGCCTTGAGTTTAACATGTATAGCTTTTACAATGTTGAGGTACGTACCTAGTATCCCTAGATTTTCCCAGGTTTAAAACATGAATGGATGTTGAATTTTGTCAAATGTTTTTTCTCCATCTACTGATAAAATCATATAATTCTTGTCTTTAAGTCTATTGATGTGGTGAATTATATATATTGATTTCCATATGTTGAACCAACCTTGCATCTCTAGGATACAACCTACTTGATCATGGAGCACTATCTTTTTAATATATTTTTGTATGCAATTTGCCAGTATTTTGTTAAGAATATTTGCATCTATGTTCATTACAGATATTGGTCTGAAATTTTCTTTCCTTGATGTGCCTTTGACAGGGTGATACTAGATTTACAGGATGACTTTGGAAGAGTTCCCTCCTTTTCTGTTTTATGGAATCATTTTAGCTGGTATGGTGTTAACTCTCTCAAAGTCTGGTAGAACTTCAAATTCATCTGGTCCTGGGTTTTTCTCTGTTGGTAGGCTTTTGATAGCATCTTCAATTTCATTGCTTGAAATTGTTTTGCTTAAATTTTCTATGTCTCCTGATTCAATTTGGGTAGGTCATATGTCTCTAGAAATTTATTTATACCTTTGAAATTTTCTATTTTATTGGAGTATAAATTTTCAAAATAGCTTGATTATTCTCTGTACTACAGTGGTATCTATGGTGACAGATTTTAGTAATTTGAGTTTTTTTCTCTGTCTCTGTTAGTTTAGCTAAGGATTTATCAATTTTATTTATTTTTTCAAAAAAAATGTTTTGTTTTGTTGATTTTTTAAAATTGTTTTTTGTTGTTGTTTCAGTTTCATTGATTTTGGCTCTGATTTTAATTATTTCCTGTCTTCTACTGCTTTTGGTGTTGATTTCTTCTTTTTTAGGGTCTTGAGATGTAATATTAGGTTATTTATTTGGTGCATCTTTATTCTTTTAATACAGGAGAAAACAATATAAAACATAACCCAAAGTATACTAATCAAAAACTCTATCCCTCAAAAGATAGAGTCAAGAAAGAACTACCTTCAAGAAATGCTAAAAATGAGAAAAGTAAGATAAATATATATATGTACAAATGTCCATGAACTATTCAGCACACAAATTTTTTTTTTTAAAAAAATGTTTCTTGATGAAAGATTAAGAAATTGTTCTCATTGCAGTGGTCAAAAATTGTCAATAATATTATATGTTGGTTGTCTGTTCCCAATTGTGTTTCCTTTTGTTTTTTCTTGAGGTAAGTATTGCACACAAGAGTAGTAGCAGGAAGTTATCAAATCCTTCTTTTTGTGGAGCTTGCCAAGTTGCCCATTCTCAGCTTCCCTTCTCAGCAGTAAGAGGTGGGGCAGGTTGGAATGTGTTTTCTGCTCCACTCACAAGGTAGGGTTGCTAAAGATTTGTGAGAGGAGTTCTTAGAGGTGGAGCCTCTTGAGGTGGGGTCTAGACCCCTGTTGTTTTGTTCAGTGATGATTAGTCTAAAGCTTTTAAATCAGCACACTTCTAGAGCCCAGTTACTTGTGATCTGGGCTAGGAGTCTGCACCCCTGGTATCTCTCCTGGGTTCCACTCATGGGGCAAAGGAGCCCCTTCCTGGCTCTTTCATCAAACCTTCTGCCACCCACAGATCCCATATTTCTCACCCTCCTGGACTTAAGTCTCAAAGAGCACATTCACTCCCTAACTGCATATTCACTCCCTCCCCACCACCACCACCAGATCAAGTTCCAGGTTCTCCCAAGCTGGCCCTGTAAACTGCCAGACTCAGAAGGTGACAGGCACTAAGAATCTCTCAGATCTGAATGTCCCAAATTCCCCTGGTACAACACTCTGCACACCTGAATTTCACCTAGTTTTCTCATCACCTTCTGGGTTGTGTGTTGAGTCTCTGCCAGTTCAGGTTTTCAGATTCAACTGGAATTACATAGGTCTGTGTGCCAGGGTTTAGACCCACATCTACCAGCCACTTCAGGAAATAATGACTGTTGTCTTGGTTCTCCAAGGTCTACTTGGAGATGCTCACCATCTTTTCCACATGAGAATATAGTGTAGCTTAATCACCGGATCAGTTTGACAACATCCTTGATTAGTGATTTCTCCATTTTAAGACATGCCACAGTGCCACCTGAAATGTAGGTTTTCTTAGTCTTTGATTTGCCTGTGGAAAATCTTTTGACTACCGACACCAACAATGTTTTTCTTTTCTTTTATTCTTTCCAACCTTCTAAATCTCTATGCTGTTCTGAGAGCCCTGTATTAAATACCAGTAAGGTTTCCCTTTTCATCCATCTCAATGAGAGGCTATTTGTCTGCTTTCTGGGTTTCATGACATGGAGCAGCTTTTAAAGCAACCTCCTTTATTCTGCCATCTTGACCTCCTCTCTGCTTGGTTTTTAATAACCACTGTTATGTGTTTTCTTAGAATAGTGCATATTGTCATATTCTAAGTACTGTACTCAGATTTTTTGATATAAAGAAATGAGTATATGTATTCAAAGTCTGACAATTCTCAAAGTTCTTTCTATAAATTTAGTTCTACCTCAAAGCAGGAACCTTCCTTCTTTTTGCATTTAAGAACTGCTGTTTTTAGTTTTGTAGGACACTAAAGCATTGCCTATTCTAAGTACTATATTCAGAATATTGAAATAAAGAGTTTCATAAATCTCAATGTAATCTACAAATTTGTTCTTGCCCCATGTTAGTAACTGTCCTGTTCCTTGCATTTAGAAACTGCCATTACAAGTTTTTTTTTTTTTTTTAATGATAGCACACACTGGTTCCATGTACTCTAAATACTTGAAATGTAGAATTTGAGCACGGTAATTGTAAGGCACACAATTCCCAATGTTTTCTTTATGAATTCTTTCTATCCCATGTTAAAGACCATCATGCTACTTGCATGTACAAACTCCTTTTATAGTCTCTATAGTATCATATATTGACCTATTCTGAGCACTTAAGAGCACTTAAAATTAATAATCTGAGCACAGTATTTTAAAAATTTACTATTCCCAATATTCTCTTGATTTATCCTTGAGATGTTAGGAATTTTTCTGCCTCCTATGTTTAGAAACAGTTGTTACAAACTTTCTTACAATAGTGTACGTTGGTCTATTCTGATCACCATACTCACAGTGCTTGAAATATGTACAATGAAGATGGTAGTTCAAATGCTCACAATTCTCAATAGTCACTCAATGAATTCAGTTTAAGCCACATTAAGAATCTTCCTTCTCCTTGAATTCAAGAACTTATTTTACAAACTTTCTTACAGTAGTGCACATTTGCTTTATCTGAACAATGTACACAGAGTACTTGAAATAAATCTCAGCATGATAGTTCAAAGGATCACAATTCAATGTTCTCTCCATGAATTCTGTCCTATCACATGTTAGCATCCTTCCTGATAGTAGAATGTAAAAACTATTTTTTCATGCTTTCTCACAATATTGCATGTTCTAAGATTTCTTATAGTAGTACATATTCACCTATTGTGAGTCCTGCACAGAGTGTATGTAATGAAGAATTTGAGCTGGCAATTCTAAGGCTCACAATTCCCATTATTCTTCCAATGAATTTATTCCTGGTGAATTTTAGGTAGCTTCCTGAGGCTTTGGTTTAAGAATGGATGTTACACACTTCCTTACGATAGCACATATTGTCCTATTCTTTGTTTTCTACTTAGGGTTCTTAACTTGAACATAGTAGTTAGGAGGTTTGAATTGCCAAAGTTTATTAATTCAGTCCTAAAGAAGGATCTGAGGCTGGTAGTTTAAAGGCAATTTCCCATGTTTTCTCAATGAATTCAGTCCTAAGCCATGTTAGGAACCTTCCAGCTCCTGCATTCAAGAACTGCTGTTATAAACTTCCTTATAATGGCGCATATTTGCCTATTCTCAGAAATAAACACAGAGAATTTGTAATGAAGAACCTTAGCATGGTCTTTCAAAGATGACAATTCACAATTTTCTATCCATGAATTCAGTACTACCAAAATGTTCATAACCTTCCTAGTAATTGCATTTAAATATTACTTTGCCAAGTTTTCTTAGAGTATATAATGTTGCCCTATTATGAGGATACTCATGGTAATTCAAAGAACACAATTCCCTATGTTCCTTCTATGAATTCTGTGTAAACACACTTATAACTCTTTCTGCTGCTTGCATGTGAGTTCTTTCGCAAGATTTCTTCCAAAAGTACATATTGTGTATTGTGAGCAATGTGCCCAGAGTGGCTGGGAAGCAGAGAGAGTAAGAGTGCAGTAAGGAACAAGATATAGCCCCCAAGTGCATACCCCTAGAGATCTATCTCTTCCAACTATGCCCTTTCTTCCTATATTTGCCACCATCTCCATGAAGCCCATTCAAATTTTTAATTCTTCAAATGGATTGTCCACTAGTGAGATTAGAGCCTTCATGATGAAATAATTTTCTGAACCCTCACCTCTGGGCTTTGCTGTACTGGGAACCAAGCCTTTAATATATGAACGTTTCACAAACAGATCCAAACCATAACATTCTGCTCTTGGTCCCCATTGCAAAATTTAATCCATTTCCAAGAGTCCCCATAGTCTTAACAGTCCAAGTTCAATGTCTCCTTTAAGATTCAAAGGCAAACCCTTAGATGTGAGCTCCTGTAAAATATAAGTGTCATGCTCCCTACATCTAAGAGGGTGTAATAGGGACATAAAACAAAGAAATAGAACCAAAATAAGATGAAAATTCAGCAGGAGAAAGTCTTGCAGATCGAAATCTACATCCAGGGCAAATGGTGGTGAGATATGGTCCCCAAAGGGATGGGGCATCCCTTCCCCTATGGCATTGCCTATTATAGTCCGCATGACCTCTCTCTAGTGATGGCTCTATTTGAAGCCTTCATCTTTCTTTGGCAGACATTGCACATTCCTGTCATCTCTAATGTCCTGAGGTCTCCATTGTAGCTTCAGCTTCACACTCTTTGTTTCATTCACCAATCCTGGGGCACACTGCCTGGAGTCACAGGCCTTCCTTTGAAATGTTGGTGGAAGCCTCAATCACCCATAACTCTTACATTCTTCATCTTTGCAAAAGAAGCACCATATGGATGATATCAAGGTCTGTAGTTAGCAGGATCAATGATGTGGCCCCTTGCTCCATGGTTTAGGGATTTCTGAATGCCTGTGGGACTGGGCATGGTGAAATGAATCTTGTGGAAATAAGTTTCTGGGCAGCCCTTTGTGAGCAGGTCACCCTGGCATTCTCTCCTCAAGGCAAATTCTTTCAAACAAGTTTTCATTTTTGAACCTTGGAACTTTGATAGATGGGATCTTGCTGATTCCTGAAATATCCTCAAAGTATCTTTCCTATTGTCTCAGTGGAAAGTACTTGGCTTCTCTATCATGGCACTGATCTCTTCAGTAATCATGGCTTTCATGGCACCATTATACGTACACTTTTCTGCCCATGCTGCAAGTTTTTTGAAACTTTCTTCTTTGCTTTTTGCTCATGATTGTCACTGTAAGCCTGGTGGCTAAAGCAGTCAATAATACCCGCACCACTGCCGAATGGTATGCTGCCTTGAAATTTCTTCCATCAGATTAAATAGTCCATCACCTTTAAATTCAGCCTCACAGTCTTAGGGTATGGAAAAAATGCATTAAAGTTCTTTGCAAGAATATAATATGTGGCTTTAGTCCAACTCCCAATAGAGTTCCTTTTCCCATCGAAATCTCATAAGCAGTCTACTATCTCATCTGGGTAGTCTAAGCTCCCATCAGTATTTCCATTAAGCTCTTTTTACATTTTACATCTTTTGCAGCCTGAATCTACAAACTTTCCCAAACTTCTCCCACAAACAAGCTCCAGAGGTTTCTAAATCACTGTCAGGTATAATAACAGCAATGATCCAACATTTCTGTGTACCACTTATCTGTGTCAGTCTGCTTTTCAACACTGATTAAAATTCCTGACATGAACAACATAAAGGAGGGAAAGTTTATTTTGGCTCATGTTTTCAGAGGTTTCAGTTCATGGTCAACTAGCTCCATTGCTCTGGACCTGAGGTAAAACACATCATAGCAGAATGTGAGAGCAGAGGAAAACTATTCAGTTTACGGCATCAAGGAAGTAGGGGTGAAGAGTTATAGACAAGATACAGCCCCAAAGGCAAGCTCCATTGCTCAAATTATTAATCAATCAAGTGGACTAATCCATTGATGATATTGGAACCTTAATGATCCAATCACTTCCTAATTAAGCCCCATCCCTGGACATTGCTACATTGGGTACCAAGTCTTCAACAAATGAGCTTTGGGGAGGTTGTTTTGATCTGTACCATAATAAAAGCTTCATAAGTCCCAATGCTTTATGAATTCATTCCTATAGCACATTATAAATCTTACTGCTACTTGTTTTAAAAAGATGGTTACAAGGTTCCTTGCCTTAGCAATATTGGCGGCTTCTGATTACTATACACACAGCACTTGAAAATCAATATAAGAGCATGGTAGTCAAATCTTCATGAATTTTCTTTCCCAATTTTCTTTCTATGAATGCAGTTCTAGACCATATCATCCTTTTGCCTTTAAGAACTGAAGTTATTAGTGTCCTTCTATTGTCCTTCAATTTACTGGCAGCTTCTGAGCACTGTACACAGAGTGCTTGAAAAGCAATACCTGAGAATGGTAGTTTAAAGCCTAAATAATCACAATGGTGTCTTTGTGTATTAGTCATAATACAGAGCATAGTGTGTGAAAATCCTGAGGATCCCACTTTCTCTGTTGGTCTCTGAAGAATGAGGTCTTTCTAGTGCATTAGGCAATTGTATTGGTGACAGCAGTGTATGCGTACAGCCTCTGTGATTACAATTCTATTTTTATAAACACTGTATATTCTAAATGGGTATGAGTGTGACCTCTATCAAGGTTCCTCCTAGCTCCAATCTTTGCATCATTTCTCTGCTGTTACTGTAGGAGTAGATGTCTAGAAGCAGGGTTTTCATCTGTCCTGAGCCATGCCTACTTGAGGCTTGGCAATTGACTGGAGGTTTTACCTTCCTTATTCTTTGTATGAAAGAATCTGCCATGTGTGGAGCAAGGTACATAGCTTCTTAGCTGGACTGAAAGTGTATCTCAGTAGCAGAGAATCTACCCATGAACTTTAAACAACACACTAGATCCCAAGTACCTCAAAAAAAAGGAGAAATGAACAACAGTAATAACAAACAGCAATGAACCAGATATAGGATGAAAGTAAATACCAGATACCAACTGCAACATCCACAACACTAACAACCATCACAACAGAAATGGTGGGGGCAGAAATTATATGAAGTCTTAAAAAATAGTGAAAATACAATTAAGAAAAAACACAGATAAACTCAGACATGACCTTCACAAGATGGCACCACACCAGTTTTCTGCAAGCTGAGAAACAGAGTACTTCTTACTGTGTACTAACTTACTGTGCACTTACTGTGTAGCTCCTGGATCAGCTAAGGTGACTTTCTTTCTCTTCTACAGCTATTTCTATGCCAAATTGTTCACTATATTTCTCGTCTTTTCCTTTGTTACCCCTTCCCTCTAGGCTCTTCTGCCACTGCCAACACTCAGTACTAAAGCACTTTCTTGCCTTCTGTTCCAAAAACCATAATTTCTGAGTCTGAGTCATTACTTATCCAATATTGAACTTCAGTGAATTCCATCAATCACAGGACTAGTTGAGTAGTTGTTGTTTGACTCAGCTGGAGAGAAGCTGGAAAGTGCACCTTGCATCTATACTACCACCTTGTCACCTTCTGAAATGATATATTTGAAGAGTATTAGCTAGGCTGTGCTGAAAGAGTAATTTATTTTTATTTTGATGAAAATTTTTATAGTTACAGCACAAAAAAACTTTTACAAATGTATATAATTTATGAAATGTCTATTGATGGTTAATTATAGGTATCAACTTGATTAGATAAAGAATTACCTAGAGAGCTGATAAAGTATTGTCTTAAGTGTATCTATGAAGGAGTTTCCAGAGGAGATTGGTATGGGAGTCTGAGTGGACTGAATGGAAATCTGTCCTCAGTGCAGGCAGGCTCTAGTCAATCTGATGGGGGCCCACACAAAAATGGTAATAGGTGAATTGCTCTCTTTCTTGGAGCTAGGATACACTTCTTGTACTGCCATGTACGTTGGAACCCCATGTTCTCTGGTTTTGGGACTCTAGAACTTGCAACAAATAGCTTTCAGGTCTTAGACTTCAGACTAAGTGTTATACCATTGGTTCCCCTCATTCTAAAGCTTTGGTCTTGATAACCATATACCAGCATTCCCGGGTCTCCAGCTAGTTAGATGGCCTATTATGAGACTTCTCAGCCTCCACAACTACATAAGCCTATCCTCCTAATGAATCATCTTTCTTCTACTTATCAATCATCTATCTTATACTAGTTGTTTCTGGAGAACCATAATACACTTTCTGTAATAATCCAGGTGATTCAAAGCCTGACACAGATGTTGGCAGCCCTCTCTTGTTGACACTACCAATATCCTTATTGACTCTAAATCCTTTCTCTACTACTCATTTGGATACTACCTGTGAGACATATATAGTAAAAGAAAGATAAATAGAAGAAAGAGGATTCTAACTCCTTTAAATGCTCCTCCATTTTCCTTGTACTCTTTTTATTTAATCTATAATTTATGGATATATGATGACATCCCTTATCTTTAATTCTCATGCTTTCTGATTTCAGCTACCATCATATTAATACCAACAGGTACCTAGCACTTGACAATTTTCAAAGAGATTCTCACTTGATCCTTATCAAGAATGCTATGATGTAGGCAGGATAGCTATTCTTTCTTAAGTAAACCAAGGCAGAAAAGTTCAATGACTGTCATAGTATCACACAATCATAACATGGAGGGACCAGGAGCAATTTTACTGACCTCTGACCCTGGTGTAGTCACAGGGGTGGGAGGAAGGGAGCATGTATATTAGCAATATAAGGCAAAAAAGTGACCATTACCTGTGTTAAACTTAGAATAACAAGAGGGAGGAAGGGCTATAACAACTCATAGTCTGTCTATATATTATGTTCAAAACCATGTTTTCTTGCTTTGTTTGTTTTCCCAGGTATTGTTTTGCAGTGCTGGAGATGGAAGTCAGGGTCTCATACATGATAGGCGATTTCTATATCATCCAAAGCTCCTGATTTGGTATTTCAATATATGAAATTCTGAGTTTTTGAACTTATTTTAAGTTTTGTAAATGCCTTACATGTTCATTCTTTTAAAGACACTGAGATCCTGAAATTGAAACGTAAAGTTTTTGATGAATGATGATCTACAAAATTATGTCTTCGTTATAGTTCTCAGAACTAATTTTAAAAGTCAAATATCTATTTAATATTATGACTGCATATAAAATCTTTCCCTAAACTAAATTCAATTATAGCTACCAACATTTAATGGGAAAAAATGGTTACTAGTTTGATAATTCCAAAAATCTTTTCCCCACAAAGAAATATGCTTGGAATTTAGTGTGAACCAATCAATTAAATGTTGTAAATATTCTGAAAATGATATGTGTAGTGTTTATCATGGGTTTTTTGGAATAAAGTTATTTCTATTTCTGGTAAATAAAACTACAGATAATATTCCAAATCATCATGAAAAATTCTGAGCAAACCTTGCTGCACATAAATTTGGGATAATATTAAGGTAGAAAGAAAGTTTGATTCATATAGATTCCCTAAGCCCACACCATTAAACACAAATATTTGGTTCATTTTAGCACTTGTAGCAGTGCTCAGAAAAATTCATACCTAATGCTGAAGGAAGCACTTCTGAATATGTATGAAGATGCAAACTGTAGTAGAACTTTAACAGAAGAAACTCCATCAACCATTTCATATTACTTTGACCCACAAAGGAATTCATTAAAAGCAAATGCATACATATTGCTTTGTTAAATTTCAATTTACATAGCATTTATATAAATATGCATCTTAGAATCCACAAAGTATCAATAACCCTTTATGAAGAACTGCTTCAAACAAAAAGGCAATGCCTATCTTGTCTGTTGAGGAATCACTATTTAAGTGCACAAAAAACATATTTTTATTGACATCACCTGCTGAGTATAAAAGGAAAGTTTCCAAAGAGTTCTATTAAACATTTACAAATTACACAACTCTGGGATAAGCAGTATAGTTAATAGGATAGGTTTAAAATATTCTGATTTTAAAATACCTTAAAAAAAGTTCAAAAATATATTTATTTTTCTGGTCCTGTGGTACTGAAAGTGATCACCATCATTCTTATGGCATCTCTCTCACTCAGAAGAGGCTTGTTTCTTTCTTTGAGTTTTCCTGCTTCCAGGCAGGCAGTTCAGTGTATTCATTTTGTCATCTCTGGTGCAAACTAGAGGAAGTAGAAGAAAAGTCAGGCAGCTGAGTCTGAAAAAAAAAAAAAAAAAAAAAAAAAAAAAAAAACCTCAATGTCTTCATCAATGAGATGAATCTCAAGCTGTAAAGGATCAATTCATTCCAGGAGAGGGCTGCCAAGATCACCCAGGTTTAAAAAGGTTTGTCAAGACATCTTCCACAAAGATGATTTTGTGGAAGTTTTGATGATTCAATATCCGATAAAAGAGGAGGGCACAGAAGAACACAGTGTGTATCACATTTGAACATGTTTTATCAAGTGCTTACAAATACATAATACTCCCATCTCTATGCCACAATTTTGCTTCACTGGCAAGTAAACAATAGCTCAAAACCCTACGGTTCTTCAGAAGTTCAAATGTTTTCTCACCCTACCACAAAGTTTCAAATAAATCCTATCTCAGGGCTGCATCCAAAAATTAAAAAAAAAAAAAAAAAAGTTTAAAAAAATCTCCCATGAGTGACTTATGGACTATAATTAGATTTGTACTCTAAATAACAGAAGCTTTCAAATAATGGAATTTTAAAAATATTTTTAAAATAATTTATCTTAAATCACACACTCTCCTTTGCCCAATTTTTACCTAACCCTTTTTTCTTTCAAGGTTTTTTCTTTTTTTAAATCCATTTTGGTTGCCGAATTCACATGAATTGCTCATAGTTTATACCAATAACTTTTGTTTCATGTTTTCCTATTTTCAAATAGTTTTTACAATGTTTTGAATTTTAGCAACAATTGAGGTGAGTTAATAAGCTATGAAAGCAGGTAAAGTTGCCTCCTCTGTATTTAGGGTTGCTGAATTAGTAACTACCACCAAATACAGAAAAATAAAAGAATATTTGTGAATTTAATATCTTTATAGTAGTAAAACTTTATTTTTATATTTTTAAAATATTAATACCAAAGTGCTGGACTTAATATTTTTAAGTTTTATAGATAGACAAGAAAATTTGAGATGAACACAGATTTCTTAGCATGAATTTTTCTATCTCAAAATGTTTTATTTCTATTTCTCTCTCTTCCTCAACCCCCCACCCCTGCACTTCTATCAATTCCTGCTACACATTCTATATTTTCACCATTTGATAAAGGTAACTAGGCTGGACCATGAAGAGAAGATGAGGCTGCCGTGACAGTGGGACAGAGAAGAAAATGTACTGTATATGGGCATTTCTTCCTTATAATTCTGATTGTGATAACAATCCCAACTTCAGATGGGGTGGTGACAAGGGTTAAAACCCTTGCTGAGTCTGAGATATGCCACTAAGTAATCCATATAGACCAGCCATAGCTAAGTTAAGAAAATTTTAAAATGGATAGTGGAAAAAAGAGCTGAGTATTGACTGTAGACTCAAGCTCAACTGTACTGATAGGGCTATATTTTGTCCTACTCACTTCCTTGTTTTAAGGTCCCCAAAGGGAATAAGAACCCCAAATCCTGGAGGAACTGCTCCCCAAGCATAACAAGTATAATTAAATAGAAAAATGGATGATTTATATTAGATATGGAAATTGCCAGTTGTGGGGAGCCAGCAATTAAAATCAGGATTGGTGAGCTATCAGACACAGAAGTCTGGCTTCCAGGAACTGGCAAACATTAAGATATTGTTCCAGATTGCTTCTGTGCAGAGTGGCTCACCGCCTGGAATATGCTGGTCCTGCTGGGATGTCCCGCTAAAGCAAATGGCTTCCTTAACTCCACCCCATCCTGTTCCTCACAGAAGAAGCTCCTCCTGGTCCCCCTTAACCTGTACAACTACAAATAAAGAGAAGGTGGCCTCCTCCATCTTGGTTAGAAGCCAGATTGCAGCATGGCTCAATCTGTCATGCCCCCTTTGATTTACAAAGATAATTGTCTCCTGTGGTTATTTTATTAAATAAGTCTCTTAGTGATTAATCTACAGCTGACTCATCCTCCGGACAGAAACCCTTTCCCTCACCCACACTGGACATGGAAGAAACCCTATAGACACCAGATTCTCCTTTATGCATGGAGTTGCTGTGAAAGGAATGTGATCAACTGAAAGTCTCTGGCTCCCATCATCTTCAGGATCTGCCACAACAGCAGAGCTCAGTTTATCTAAGGTCATGTTTTTTCTAGTGCAGTACTTAGTTCAGAGCTCCCTAGAAAGTTGGTTGGTTCTTGACAAGCATGCACCAGAGTTCAACTTCAATCTACTGGATTCTTCTGCCTTCTTACATTCACAGGTGTTAATTTCAAATAAAACATCTTTAAACTCTGAAGTGTATCTCAGAATCTGCTTCTGGAGACCTCAACTTATAACATATACTATTTAAAAATCCCACATAAGGTCAGGCATGGTAACACACACTTATAATCCCAGCAATCTGGGAGGTTAATACAGGAGGATCACTAATTTGAGATAAACCTGGGAGACATAGTGAGAGCCTGTCTCCAAAAAAAAAAAAAAAAAAAAAAAAAAAAAAAATCCCAATATATTAGAATAGGTGAATAGGTGAATTGGCATCTTATTGTTTGGTAGTAGAAAACTACGGATTAGGTTATAAGTACTAAGAAAAGGTTGTTAATCACTAATAAAATGAAAGTCTTTAGAATTCATAAATTACAGAAGTGAAAAGAAAATAACAACTCTGCAAAAATAAAGAAACAGGAAAACAATAAGATGGCATAATAAATGATACACACTGGGTATGTAGCTCAGTGGTAAAGTACTTCCCAAATAGGCACAAAGCCCTGGGTTTGATTCAAAGCACTGCCAAGAAAACACACACACACACACACACACACACACACACACAGTACACATTTATACAAAGACAGACATTAAAAGACAAAACATTCATCAGTATACTCATTGTAAGTGGACAGAATTCTAATAAGAAACAGATGATATCATTAATACCAGACCTTAAATTACACTTCAGAGCTACAGTAACAAAAACAGCACAGTACTGGCACTGAAACGGATATGAGGACCAATAGAACAGAATAGAAGACACAGAGGCACACACACATAAATACAGTTATCTCATCCTAGACAAAAGTGCCAAATACCCTCTTCAACAAATGGTGCTAGGAAAACTGGAAATCCATATGTAGCAGAAAGAAATTTACCCCTATTTCTCACCCTGAACAAAACTCAAATCAAAGTGCATCAAACACCTAGGCTTTAGACCAGAGATCCGGCACCTACTAGAAGAAAAAGTAGGCCCAACATTCAATCCTGTTGGCTTAGGAACCAACTTCTTCAACAAGACTCCTAAAGTGCAAGAAGTAAAATCAAGAATCAATAAATGGGATGATATCAAACTAAAAATTCCTTCAGAGCAAAGAGAGCAATCAAGAACATGGAGAGAGAGCCTGCCAAATGGGAGAAAATCTTTGCCACCTACACCTCAGATAAAGCATTAATCTCCAGGATATATTAAAAACTCAAAAAACTTACCTCCAAAAAAACTAAATAACCTAATCTATAAATAGGCAAAGGAACTGAACAGGCACTTCACAGAATACAAATGGCCAATAAATATATGAAAAAAATGTTCAATATCTCTATTGATTAGAGAAATGCAAATTAAAACTACACTGAGATTTCATCTTACTCCACTCAGAATGGCAACAATCCAGAATTCAAGATTGCTTGGGCTGCCCTCCCTCATCCCATAGCATGCATGTCCCGGCCCCTACTTTGAGGACCTCAAGTCCCATAAGCCAAGACTTGCGGTCCTGATCCTTGATGATAAGGGGAGCAAGTACATATTCACCGAGCGTGAAGGTCCCCACGGATGCCATGATTCAGGAGTAGGAATTACTTTCCCACCATGGAGAGAGACAGCTATGGAACTGAGAATGTGCCTTCCTCTCGCGGGAGGGCTCCACAGCTGCACATGTGTAGAGCGGCCGCTGGAGATTTATTTTTCAACTGAGACTAGTTTTACACCAGATAGTAACATGGAATCAGTGGCCTTTGGAAACTTCTCTCATCTAAGAAAAGTTGGGGGAAGGGGGAGTGCGAAGACACTGACAGGGGTCTTTTAGAAACATAAACCAAGAATATGCCAAATTTAGTCACTTATTAAAGATTTACGATAGACAGCTTCTGAGTGGTGGGTCTCAACCAGAAACTCATTTACTTAAAACATTTTCTGTGTTCTTCCCATCCTGCTCTGAGGAAATGGTAGGATCCACTTCCTCTCTCTGTTGTCCTGCAGGAAGTCTCATGATGGAGGGAGGAGGTACTCTCGCAGAAACACTTAAAGAAGAAAGGCAGTTGGGACACATTCAACCCACAAGTTTGTAGGCCAGCAATGTGAAGAGAAGCCCTTGGGGGTTCTTTACTGGGATTGTTGGTGGAGAACTGGTGGCTGTGTATTGTCGTAGCTACACCATTTTTCACACCAGCCCTGCGAAAAATTTGTCTTTCGTGACTGCAACTTCAAAGCAGATTGAAACTGTCGTGTAAATGTTGAGTATCCCTGCTAGACACTGTTAGTGGCGATGAACGCACTGTGATAGAAGCTGCAAAGGAAGGATTTGCAGCTGTTGGATATGAACTAATCTATGGCTGGTTTGGTACTCCTGACACCGTGCTTAGCAAAAAGGTCTCCTTTTTACAGTACTCAAATGTTTTTATTTTTGGCGTGCCGGAGTTGGAGAACTTGCCAGGTCCCCTTCCCACACAGGATCCCAGACCACATTACTGGAGGAGATAGACACTGTGTAGGCTTATGATGTGAGCACTTAAGAGGAAGAGAAAAGCAGCCCTGAGAATGGATATCTCTCCAGTTAGTCATTTAAGCAGTAGATTTCACTGAGAGTGCTTTTTTAAAGTGCTGGTGATTTACTGAGCCACAAGATGTCAGTAAGCTTTCCATGCTCATCTCCTACCAGCCATTTGTGGACCTCTGAAACAGTCTATCTGGACCAGTTCAAGCCAATGTGACAGGCTGTGTTTCCTTGTTCAGGGGGTTTCCATGCTCTGATTTCTTAGACTTGGTCATCTTCCCAGCTCGCCCTACATAGGGTGAAATGCAGAGGAAGGATCCCAGGAAAAATTAAGAGTTACTTCTGGAGGAAGAGAAAAGAGACACTGTAGATAGATAAAAACACTCTGGGAAGATTCCCCTGCTGTGACAAGTGTGGCCAAGCATTCAGTCCCAGTGAGAAGCAAAAGGGAATTAGGAAATGAAGATTCACACAGATTTTGAAAGATTATACTGGGATCAGGTAGAGTTCTATTCTCTGATGGAGATGGAGATCTGAAAAGTAACCCTTATTTATATATGTCCCATTATCAGGTTAACAACTATGAAACCATTATTCTCTGTATTCAGGAAAGTCACAAAAAGCAGGACACCTAAATAGCTTTTCCACAGTTGCAACCCGCAGTTGCAAAGTTTAATGTTAGGAGCTTTGTGTAGTTCTCAAGAAAGTTCAATGTTAAAAGTTACTCTAAAGTGGGCAGGCACAGGAGAAGTGGAGCTGGTGAAATATTGTGGTTGTCTTAACATAAAAATTTCTTCCTTCCCAGGAGCTATAAGCCTGAGATCAAGATCAGAGTTGATACGACTTTTACATAGAGCCTTCTCATGCAGGGCATTGCCACAGCAGCTGCCCAGCACCCTGTGCTCTTGTACAGAAACATTCCCAGGCACCAGGCATGCCACAACCATGAGGTCATCAGAGATCCCCAATCTCAGTCACTGCTATCCCATTCTCTGCCACCGCTTTCAACACTCCCCTCTGATCTGCAGGGAATAGCTGACAACACCACAGAGCTGGGAAGCCTCTATTTCAGCTCATGGCACTGTTGAAGAACCCAGGTATCAGGATGTCCTCACTTCACAGATGAGGAAATCAGGCTCAGAGAGTGTTAAAATTCTTTCCCAAGGCCACTGGTCTTGAAAGTGGTAGAGCCAGAACATAAAGACAAATCCAGTCTCCAAAGGTGTGTTTTGAATCATTCTTGGTCTACAGCTCACTAATAGTCTCCCTGGCTACAAAAATATTATCATAGACCTTGAGGAGGAAGAGGGCAATCAGAAAGGATGAAGAGTCCCTGATAGCACCTCATGGAGGTCCCACACCAGGCAGGTTGTAGCTGAGTTTGGAAGACTTTCTGTCTGCTCACATCTTCTAGTTGTTTCCACAAATATTTATTTCTACATTGCCTTTGTAATTTTTGCACTTGAATTATTTTTTCTTGCTTATATTTCTTAAGTCACCTTGCCTGTTATACTTACAAAAATGTATTTAAAACCTCAGTGGTTTATGACAATTTTCAACAAAAATGAGTACCATTTGCCCCAAATAAAAATTGACTTCAAAATCCCATAAAACTACTAAATTAATTACCAGTCATAAGTGCACCATTCAAAATCATTCATCTGAGGCAGGGTCTTCAAACTCAGCTTGGAGAACTGGAGCTACTGGATCACACCAGAAAACAAATTACCCCTGTGCTCCTCTGCCACATGCAGTTATCCAGGAACTCCTTCAATCTCCATTGCACTCTGAGAGAAAGGTGAGGGAAGTCCCAACTTCCCTCAGCCAGGAGGCCAGGAAGATATACTACCCCAAATGTAGCCAAGTTCACACACTTCAGAACCAGGTTCCTGGTTCTGGTCACTGCATCCTTAGTTTCCAACCACATATCCTTTTAGATTTGATCTAATTCAGGGGTCATGGGGGTGAATCTCCTAAAAATCAAAGGGAGACCAGTAAAGGAAAGGAACCAAGGGGTGTGACCAAGTGAGGAGGAAGAGGGGAAGTGCTGGGGAATCATATTGGTTAAATAGTATTGTTTGATTGTGTGCATATACAAATATGTAACAATTCTGAGCATTATGTACAACTATAATGCACTAATAAAAATGTGTGGAAAAGAAATTAAATCCATACAAGACTTGAGAATAACCTAATTCTGTCCACGTTTTGGAGCACGTCTTTCAAAAATCCTAGAGACTTGCTTCTGGTTTCATATGCCCCTCCCTATGCAAAGAAGGTTAAAGTTTACTTTGTTCTAGTGGCTTGTATGAAGATGAATATAAACCAGGATATATTAAATTTATTTTTCTTTAGATTTCAAAGTAAAACATTTCTATGGGAAAAAAATAAAGTGCTGGTGGTTGTCTTTGATTCTATGGAGACTTACAGCAGTGTCTTTTAGCAACAGAGCATATTTTTCTTTGGTATGGATTGAGAAATTACTATTACTTTCCTTAGCTTTTAGATAAAACAAATAGAAGTTAAGAAAACATTTAAAATTCACTTTGTAATATTCTAAAAAGAGCGCTTACTACCTTTTTGTGTACTTTAAATGAACAATGGTCATGTTTGTGGGTAGGAAAAATGTCAAAGCTTTTTACATTATAAATATGGTTTACTCAAGCACGAGGCCCTGGATTCAATCCCCAGCACTGCCAAAAAAAAAAAAAAAAAAGAGTATTAAAATATGTTTGCAATTTCCTATAGCTTTAATTTCTCTTTTCTCTTGATCTTTATTTCATTTCTGTACTTTATGGCAAAATTAGAATTTCTGAAGTATTCAGAGAAAGTTTTAGATTTTACATATTTTAGGACTAAGTTAGCTACTGGATTATTAGTCTAGTGGATTGCTGTGTTCTATAGGAGCTATAATATATATATATATATGTGTGTGTGTGTGTGAGAATGGGTGTGTACATACATGTACACATTTTAACATTTCTCGAATTGATATATTTTCCAGTTGAAACTGTTCCATAGCTTTAATTGGCAATACTGCACATTTGATGTTGTAATACATTAACTTCAACTGATAGCATCTTAGATTTGATGAACTATGACCTTGAGAGAAGATTCATGATGCATTGGAGTAACTGGTAATGATTTAGTAGTAAAAAAACTAATTGCGAGTGTTGGTGTGACATGACCTGGGTGCAGATCTTTGCTTTTTCACCAGCAGGGGGCCAGGGACAGTGACTTATTGCCTCTGAGCCTTTGCTTACTGAGTACCTCTGGTATTGGGAACCATACAACATACTAAACAGGGACTGGGGACCAATTTGTAAAGCTCATGGCACATAGTTTTGATCTGCAAATGGTATTAATTATTTTAGGCACTAAGGAAAAGCTTATTCATGGAAGTTGCTTATTATATTCTGCTAATTGCTTCTTAATTTTATGAGAGCAGTCGTTTATTTAATATTTCTCACTTATGAGAAGAGACTTGACTGAGATAAAAGACGTTAAAGAAAACCCTTGAATCTGAGTAGACAAGCTTCATATATCTGAAAAATGAATATTAAATGGTGGCTTGAATAATCTGTACTTATAGAAAAGAATCAAACTCACAATCATACATCATAACGTAAATGCTAAACTATCTTAATGAAGATTTAATAAAAAAGTGATTTGATCTTTAACTCAACTGATAAAAAGAGGAGCATTTGATATTTTTATTTAAATGAGAGCTGTCTGGGGACACATCCATGTTGTTCATTTATTCCACATGTACAACTACTGTAATAAGCCCTGTAATTCCAAGGTGAGTAGAGAAGCTGGACCTGAGTCTCATGGATTTCTGGATTTCCTCTTCTGTAAGTAGGGAAATAAGTAAGTGAGCAAATCTTTTGTAAAGTTCTCTGAGATAAAAAAGCTGTGATGGTATTACAGTTCTGTTTGTGTTTGGGATAAGGGGTGGGAGTAGTGGACATTGTCATTGACTGCTGCATCTACCCACTTCCTCAGACCCCAGGTCCTATAAGAAGGAATTCTCCCTGTGATATGTAGCTTTGGTGGGAGGGCAGTTCTTGGTGTCTGGTTCTCACTGTCACCTTCTACTCTAGCCAGTCCTGTAATTTTTCTGGGCACACTTTGAGAGGAACCCATCGTTGATCCTTGTCATGAGGCCATGGGGGGTGAAGGCAGGGTCTTGTACAGCACTGGAGGTATTTGGCACTCCTCTGATGTTCTCTTGATGGGTTTCTAGAGGCATCTGACTCTGTAATATTTTTTATAATTTGTCATTTCTGGAGTCTCTTCTTAACTTTCCACAAATGTTCCTGCAATCTCAGAGTAAAATGGACCATTTCATAGAAGTGTTATACATCTGTAAGATCTTGAATTTCTTTTTTAAAATTAAAAGAATTTAAAATGTGGCTTGTTAAGCAAATGGTACGATAAGAATTTTTCTTTAGAGATTAAAAGAATACAAGCAACAATAAGTATTGGTGAGGGTGTGGGGAAAATACACTCATAACACTGCTGGTGGGACTGAAAATTGGTGCAACCACTCTGGAAAACAGTATGGAGATTCCTGAAAACACTAGGAATGGAACTACCATTTGACCCAATTATACCACTCCTTGATATATATACAAAGGAATTAAAATCAGCATACAACAATGACAAAGCCACACCAATATTTACAGCAGCTCAACTCACAATAGCTGAGCCATGGAACCAACGCAGGTGCCCTTCAACAGATGACTGAACAAATAAAATCTGATATATGTGTGTGTGTGTATATACATATATATATATGTATATATACACACACACACAATGGAATATTATTCAGTCATAAACAAGAATGCTTTTATGAATTTTGCCTATAAAAATGGATGGATCTGGAGACTACCATGCTAAGTGAAATAAGCCAATCCCAAAAAAACCAAAGATTGATGTTCTCTCTGATATGTAGATACTAACAAGGGGCAAAGGGAAGAACAGAAGTTCAGTAGATTAGACAAAGGGGAATGAAGAGAAGGGAAGAGAGATAGGAATAGGAAAGACAGTGGAATGAATCTGACATTACTTTCTTATGTTCAGATATGAATATACCACGAGATCCTAATTAGAATAAGATATACACCATGCATGTATAATATGTCAAAGTATACTTTACTATCATGTGTATCTAAAAAGAATAAAAAAAAAAAAGCCAGAGATTCAAGATGATGGATTAGAGGCACCTAACACTCACCTGCTTCTCCAGAAGTTAGAATCAAAACAACATGAGTATAGCTACAGATTGAGGTGGGTGACCATGAGAGAATGCTAGAATGCAATAGTGGATTGGAAATATGCAGAAATTTTGGAGAGCAGAACAATGAGAGAAAAGTCCCAGTACCATTCACAATGCAGCACAACAGGGAAGGGGAAGTACCCACTTGGTGAAGGCATAGGTCAGGAAGGGAGAACCCCAGTGATCACTAGTGCAGGATTTAGCATCCTAGAGGCATATAATCTAAACAGATAATAGACCTATAATTTGCACAGAGGTAGTTCTGGAGAAGTTCTTCACATTTCCCAACATATTCTCACAGTGCTATAACTAGGAGTCATCTTGAGAAGGGTCTTAACAGTCTGAGTTTACTGCGCTGGGAGTCAAAGTTTCCTGTATTTTCCTGTCTCCAAGAGGAAGATATATATGCACTGAGTGCAGAAGCCTCTAAATGCCTGGATGGTTAAGCAAGTGAAACAAAACCTGGGAACAAGTTCTTAAGCAGACTTGAAGATCTCATTTCAAAGCAAAATCTTTTGAAAGAAGTTTACATTATTACACCCTTGAGTATGTGGCAAATGAGGTCTTGCTGATTCCCAAGATGCCCTCAGGCATCTTCTCTTTTGTCTGTATGCAAAATACTTGGTTTCTCATTAGCAGCACTAATCTCTCCAGCAATGAAATCTTCCTTGTACCATTTTTACACATGCTTTTCTTCAGTGCAAGTTTTTCATATAATTGTGTGTGTGTGTGTGTGTGTGTGTGTGTGTGTGTGTGTGATTTTTGCTCCGGATTATCACAGTAAACTTGGCTAAAGGCGGTGGGCAATAACCACATTACCACCTGAATGCTGTTCTGTCTTGAAATTTACTCCCTCAGATTTATTAGCCCATCACTTTAAATTCAGCTCACACAACTTAAGACATGCAGAAATGTAGTTCTTCGCCAGATATTACATGAATAACCTCTAGTTCAATCCTCAATGAAGTCCTCATTCCCATTTGAAACCTCATGAGCACAGTCTTCACAGTTGGCAGTCCTACTAGCATTCTGGTCGTCAAAGCTCACACCAGAACTGACCATTAAGCTCTGTTTACAACATTCTAGTGCTTCTCTAGCCCATATCTTCAAGTCTTTCCAAACTCCTGTGAACCATTTCTAAAGATTTTTGAACCATATAGTCACAGCAATGATCCCACTTCTTAGTAACACCTTTCTGTGTCAGTCAGCTTTTTGTCACTATAACAAAAATATCTCACATAAACAACTCAGAGGAGCATAAGTTTATTTTTAGCTCACAGTTTCAGAGGTCTCAATCCATGCTGAGCTGGCTCCACTGCTCTGGGACTGAGGTGAGGCAGAACATCATGATGGAAAGTTATGGCAGAGAAAAGCTGTTAGCTTACAGAAGCCAAGAAAGGAGAAACAGGCAGGGAGTAGGAGAGAGGAAGAGGCTGGGGAGAAGATAAACCCTTCCAGGGCATGCCTCCAGTGACCTACTTCCTTGAGTTACATCATACCTCCCAGTAGTTCATCCCGCTATCAATGAATTAATTATCAAATGAGATGGGATCTGGGCCCTCATGATCTGATGAATTCCCTGAAGTCCCACTTCTGAACCTTGTTGCACTTCTGACCAAACTTTTGGGGACACTCAATATCCAAACCATACAGAACCCAATACCCAAAACAGATAAAAGACAAACACAAACATGAGCCCACAGCAAAGAGCAAGTCCCATTAGGAGAATAGACATGCAAATGAGAAATAGGAAAGAATCGAACATTATCAATATAGTAAACCATTAAGGTTAATAGAAATGAGAGGAAGAAATGAACACAAAAAATTCAAAGAGACCATAAAATCAATGAAATGACAGGAACAACTACATATCTTTTGATAATAACCCTGAATATAAATGGTGTTAGTCCACTAATTAAATGATATAGACTGATTAAGTAAAGAAACAAGACCCCAAAATATGGTTCCTGCAAGAAACTCACCTTGCCTGCAAAGACATACACAGACTGAAAGCAAAAGCTTGGAAAATGATATTCCAAACAAATAGATTACAACAGTTAGCTGGAGTAGCTGTGCTTATAGCCCACAAAGACTACAAGACAAAATTAGCTAAAAGATACAAAGGGGTCACTACAAATTGATCAAGGAAACAATCCATCAAGAAGATAAGATGATTATAAATATATGTGTGCCAACATAAAAGCACCCAATTTTACAAAACAAACATTCCTAGACATGAAGGGAGACACAAATGAAAACCTCAGTGGGGGGCAGAATTGCAAAATCTGAGAATCAAATGAAAATGAAAACAATGCATAACAGAAGCCACAGCATACAGTGAAAGCAGTACTAAAAGAGAAGTTTACAGTAATGAATAATAATGTTAAAAAAACCACCGAGACATCTCAAATACCTAATGGTGCATCTCAGAGTCTTAGAAAAGCAAGAAGAAACCAAACACAAGATAGGTAGAAGGAAAGAAATGATGATGATCAGAGACAGACTAAATGAAAATAGAGACTAAAATTAGACTATAAGGATCAATGAATTGATGAGTAAATTCTTAAAAAGATAACCGAAACTGACAAATCTTTAACTAAACTAACCAAAGCAGAAAGAAGACCCAAATAAATATAATTATAGGGGAAAAGGAAGACATTAGAGCAGATACCAAAATTCAAAGGATCATTAAGGACTATCTTGAAAAACTACATGTTAATAATTAAAAAATCTAGAAAGGACAGATTTCTAGAAACATATGAACCTACCAAAATTGAACCAAAGTTATATGAAAAACAAAAATAAGTCTCACAATAATAAAAACCCATGACCAGATGGATTCAGGTTTTAATATTATCAGATTTCAAAGAAAAACTAACACCAATGACCCTCGAACTATTCCACATAAAATAGAAAGGGAAGGAATCTTTCCAAATTCATTCTATAAAACCAGTATTATAGACCAATATCCTTGATGTACATATGTATTTGCTTTTCATTATTGTGATCAAAATACCTGACAAGAACAATTTAGAGGGGAAAAAATTATTTTAAGCTCACAGTTTCATAGGTTCAGTCCATGGTTGGCTGACTCCACTGCTGTGGCCCAAGAAGTAGAACATCATGGCAGAAGGTCATGGTGGAGGAAAGCATCTCAATTCATGGCAGTCAGAAAACAGCAAGGAGCCAGAGACAAAACATATTCCCCAAGAGCACAGTCCCAATGACTTACTTCCATTAGCCATGCCCCACCTACCTTCAATTATCACCCAGTAATCCATTAAAATTATTAATCCATCAAATGTATTGATCCAATGATTAGGTTACAACTCTCATCTAATCACTTCACTACTAAACATAAGCTTGTTTTGGGGGGACATCTCATATACAAATCCTAACAACTTATATGCAAAAACCCTCAAAATATTTGCAAATTGACATGATCCAGTTGGGGTTTTTCCCAGGGATGCAAGCATCAATATCTGCAAATCAGTAAACACAATACACCACAAATGGAATTATGGATTAAAAAATGGTATCATCTCAAAAGATGCAAAAAGGGGCTTTGATCAAATTGACTATCCCTTCATGATAAGAGCCCCAAATAAATTAGGTATGAAAGGATCTTACCTCAACATAACAAAGGTTGTATATGACAAATCCATATCCAATCTCACATTGAATGAGATTCCCTTTCACTAAGAGATTCTAAGAGATTCTGAACAAGAAATGGTATCCACACTCACTCAACTCTTATCAATATTAGAAATTACAGCCAGAGCAATCACACAATGAAAATGAGTAAATAAAACTGGAAAGGACAAAGTGAAATTGTCTGTTTGCAGACGACATGATTTTGTACCTTAAGAACTCTAAACACCCTACCAAAATCTCGATACAAAAATCAATATACAAACATCAGCAAGTGTTTTATATAATAATAATATTGTTGAGAAAGAATCCAGAAAAGCAATGTCATTTACAGTAGCATGAATGAATAAATAATAAAATGCCTAGAAATAAATATAAATAAAACGGTGAAAGAACTTTACAATGAAAACCAGGGACCACTGAAGAAACTGAAGAAGAAACTAGCATGGTATTGGCATAAAATCATGTCTTTAACAAATGGTGCTGGAAAAACTGGGTATTAACATGTTGAAGATTGTAACTAGATCCTTCTCTCTTAACCTGTACCAAAATCAACTCATTCTCTCTCAGCCTGTACCAAAATCAACTCAAAATGGATTAAAGACCTTAATGTAAGGACCTTAAAATTTGAAAGTACTAGTGGAAAGCACAGAGAAGATACTTAAAGGTAATGGCACAAGTATGATTTCCTAAACACGACTCCAATACAAGAACTGATATATTACATCAAATTAATAAACTTCTACACAGCAAAGGAAATAATCAACAGAGTGAAGAGAACATACATAATGGAAGAAAATCTCTGCCAACTATTCATCTGATTGAGTGTTAATATCCAAAATATATAAAGAAGTAAAAATATTTAACAGAAAAATGGGTAATCCAATTAAAAATGGGCAAAGATCTCAACAGACACTTCTCAAAAGAGTCACACCCAATGAGTGTATGAAAAAGTGCTCAATGTTTTTAGCCATCAGAGAAATGCAAATCAAAACTACATTGAGATTTCATTCTCATCCAAGTTGGAATAATTACTACCAATCAACAAACAAATAGTGGCAAGGGTATGGAGAAAAAGTAATACTTATACACCGTTGCTGAAACTATAAATTATTACAGTCACAAATTATTCCTCCACACATAGAAATCTGGCGGTTCCTCAAAAAAAAAAAAAAGAACTAGCATATGATCCAGCTGTATCACTTCATTTGTATATATCCAAATGAAATGAAATCAACATACAAAAGAGATACCTGTATACCAATGTTTATTGCAGCACTTACAATAGCTAAGATGTGGATTCAATCTACGTGCTAGTCAACAGATGAATGGATAAATTAAATATGGTATAAACACAATGAATATTATTCAGCCATAAATAATATCACTTAGCTTGCAAGAAAACAGAAGTGGAGGACATTATGTTAAGTAAAATGTGTCAAATACAAAAAGACAAGTATTGCATATTTGGTTTCATATGTGGAAACTATTTTTAAAAAGATAATCTGAAAGAAGACGAGGTCTAAAACATCAATGTGTAGGGCACAAAGGCAATCACAAGAGAGTGTAGATGGGGAGTAGACAAGAACAACAGAGAATATATTCAAGTATAAAAATTTCACAGCAAAATCCATTAATTTGAACAATGAATTTGTGAAGTGATCACAAGTTAATAAACAAGACTCAGCTATGTTCTGCCTAATAAAAAATTCACTTGAAACAATATCATTAAGAAAGGCTGAAAAGATAAGGATGAAAGAGGATCAAAAATGGCAAATCAGAGGAATCCACAATATCAGAGCAGCTCACCAAGACTAAATAAAAGCAGCAGTTCTGTAATGGCAAACTGACCCTGCAGAGCACAGAAGAATAAAAGACACTAGCAGCCTGAACTCTGATTAAGGACTACGATAGGTAAGGACTTATTACAGTCACACATAAAGTGGTTGTTTTAGTCAGTTTTTTTCACTGTTGTGACTAAAAGGACCCAACCAGAACAACTGTAGAGGAGGAAAAATTTATTTGTAGGGCTCACATTTCAGTTGTCTTAGTCCACAGAAGGACGGCTCCATTCCTCCAGGCTTGAGGATGGTGGAAGAGTGTGGCAAAGGGAAGCAGCTTCACAGGAAGTAGAGAAGAGAGACTCCGCTCTCCAGATACAAAATATATATCCCATAGCCATGCCCCCATTGAACCACTTCCTCCAGTCACACCCCACCTGCCTCCAGTTACCACTCACTTAAATCCATCAGGGTTTAATTCATTGATTAAGTTAAAGATTTAACCCAATAATTTCTCTTCTAAACCTTCTTACATCGTCTCACACATGAGCTTTTGGGGGACACCGCATATCCAAACCACAATAGTGGTGGACAGACTGATACGTTACAAATCTCACCCCAGCATATGAACTGAAGCTCTCGGAGAGATGTAATGGAATCAGCAAGCCCAAGAGGGAGTGGTGCTCTCATACAGACTCTTAATTTCAACTGGCTTGGGTAAGAGATAAGAACAAACACCAAGATAACTGCAATATACAAGTTCCTCTTAATTAGGAGACTATAAAATTGAATTCCCAGAAAGACCTCTATTCCAAAAACCTCAACAAGAAATTTTTTTTCTATAGTTTAATAACTGCATGATATTGATTCCTGGTGTACCCACAGTTTTTGTAAGCATTATACCTAATTTTATGTATTTTGTCCCCTAATTTGATCCTACTTCAATACCTTTTTTCATTTTCATCTGTTTCTGTACACTCTTTTTCATCCTTTATTATACATATTTTAACTTCTTTCTCCCTTCCCTCCTCTACTCTTTTCATTTTCCTTTTCATTTTTTCTGTATTTTCTTTTTCTTTTTTTCCCTTCTTCCAATTCAATTGAGTATGCTATCATTAATACTTTATCTTCCCAGCCTATTCTAAATTAATCCTCACCCATGTTCCTATTAGGTCAAGAGTTGTAGAGATCAGTAATAATAAGGTGTGAGCCATATGTTGATCTATGACTTGCTCTTATATTACCATTGTTACTAGCAGTTACTCTCTCCTTTTAAAAGGTACTGGTGGTTAAAATTAACACTTTGATTACACAGATTGGATATGTTGAAGCTAGAATATATTCCCAGCCTGGGACATTTAATTATTAAGAGAAAATTACTAAAGAACTTCCACATAAAATAGGAAGACAACCCCATTTTGATGTATGCACACAGGACCATATATAACATGAGCAAACAGGACAAGATGTTTTCAAAGGCCAATTTCAGGAGAGGTTGGTGCTAGGGGTGAATCTAGCAATCATCAGGACAATAAATCTGAAATACTTGATTTCAGTGTCCTCATAATTGTCAAATTCCCAACCTGGCATTTTCGTCTACACAGGCCTGCCTTATAATTAGTCGGACAGGCTCTATCTTAATTTCTAACAGGTTAAATCAAAAGCTTTGATAAAAATTTGCACCATAATTCCAACCTGTGGAGCTCCACTTATAAAAGTTATAAATATTTTTTGTTTATTTGTCTATTCTGTGTGCACACAATGTGTCTGTTGTGATATCAAAATTGACTTATAAATGAGCATATTCATAATTTTAAATTAAAACAAAAAATGGATTCAAATACATGTTTTAATTAATTCACGTAACTTACAAAAAGGTTAAGTTTCAACTGGGTAAACAGATAAAAGTAAAAGATGTCTTTAATATTATCAACTCACAAGTTTTTCCAGGTGGTCAACTAATTGATAAAGACTGATTTGTGTAAAATGTCTAATTGTCCCTTGCTTCAAATAATTTTCTTCAACAGGATAGATATGGTTAATACTATTACCTACATTTGTTTGATGTCCTGGCTTTTACAGTTAAGAATAAGTAGGCTTAATTTATGATAAATGGAATTAATTATGTAAGTCTTTATTAAAGGAGATACATACTAATTTACAAAGTTAGTGTTAAAATATCATCTACTAAATATAGAAACACCAAGCACGCTTAACTAACATATATTTAAACATTAAATGTGTTTATACTTGTTTTATATATAAAAAAAAAAAGGTCTACAATTCCTCTGTTCTCTTATGTTCTCACTGAGAATGGAGTTATTGGGAGTTAAGCTTCTGTCAGGTGTGATTTATATACATGTTGGGGTCTTAAGCCTCCTTGCTCTTCTTGACCAGCGGCAAGGGAAGGGGACACTCTCCAACAAGGCCAGACCGGGATAGGTAGGGCCAACTGACCACCCGCACGCAGCCCTCCAGGAGGAGGACAATCAGATGCGTCAGGGAGACCAGTCACAGCAGGAACTCTTTATCGAGAAAGTCACACAGCTTTTATGTAGGGTGGAGGCTAGGCGGGAACCAATCAGCTTAAAGGTCAGCAAGGCATGGGGGGGCGGGGGGGCGTTCACACAGGTGAGAGTCCCATAGGACTATATGGTAAGCACAAGCTGATCACATTCACGGAACTGTCCTTAACCAATCCCTGACGGTGGTCCTTTGAAATCGCCTTTGAGGCCTTGATCTTGCTCACCCGATAGGTAATAAGGAGTCAGCCTGAGTTACTTAACGTGTCATTAGTCCCAACTTATAAAAGGGTCTAAGAAATTTTTCACCTGGTAAAGTAAAAGGGTATAAATGTCTAAGTAAATTAAAACAAAATCTGTACAAAATAAATACCAAAAAGTTTACATGTAAACATATATAAATATATGTTTTATATACATATATATGAAACCAACATATTATGTATATTGGTTATATTTAATTAACACAATAAGCTAAAGTTATTTAAAGTTTTTTACTCTTAAAAAAAGAAAAGCTTGGCTTTATGCTAAGTTATGACATGAGGCCTATTTAAAGTATAGATAAGATCTTTTCACAGACCCCTGTATTTGGTCTTTCTAAGTAAAGAATATGAGGAAAAAATGCTTAAAACATTATTCTCATTCCAATAAAATAATTTCTTATGTCTGTTATTATTTAGAAAAACTAATTTTAAAGGAATTAAAATTTGTACAATTTTGGTTAATTAAACAGTAACTTATTTTAAAGTATCACTTTATACTCAAGATTTCAAATTTTTCTTTCAACGCTAAACTTGGTTAATATAAACACATCAGTGTAATTGTGATAATGTTATTGATTTCTACATTTACTAAATGAATTTTTATTTCCCCAAAATACAAGTCTTTAAAGTATAAGATTTAAAACAAAACATTTTACTAAGCTGATGTTCTCCAAACTAAAGTTTTCTACAACAGTGGTCTTTTACAAACTTAAATAAAACAACAAATTAGTTGGAAATTTAATTACATCATTTAATATTTAGTAATTAAACAAATATAAAATTTTATGTTACTCTCTACACTGAGAGGTAAACAACTATATTTTTAAACGATGATAAAGGGTGTCTGGCTTATTTAAAGGTTAACTATATGAGACATAAAAATGTTTTGCCACTTTCCTTCAAGAGGGGGGTAAAGCTCTTTTAACTTGTCTATTTCATGTTTCAAATGTAATGATAAATTATGTTAACTAATTCATATTGATTTAAAAATTATATATAAAAATTTTATAATATTCAAGTAAGAAACTAAGATTAATTTCAAAATTAAAACACCTTACCTAAGGCTGCCATTCTCCGGATCCATATGTGGCTTTTCCTCCTGTGCCCAGGAGCCCCAGGTTTCTGTGTGAAACAGGGAAGGAGAGACTCCGAGGGAGAACACAGGGCAGAGTGAAGACCAGGAAATGGAACCATTGACATTCATGGATGTGGCCATTGATTTCTCTCATGAGGAATGGGAATACCTGGACCCGGCTCAGCAGAAATTATACAGAGATGTGATGTTGGAGAACTACAGAAATCTGGTCTTTCTTGAAAATATCATTGTGATCATTTTACAAAGAAGCTTTACAAAGGCAACAAATGCAAACAAGTATGTCATCAGTGCTCAAAATTTATCATTCCAAGCATCCATATTCAAGAAAAGGATTGCAAATATCAACAATGTGGAAGAATTTTAAATAAAATCACAAGAATTAATCAGTGCAAGAAAATTCATGTGGGAAAAATGCCATACAGATTTAAGAAATGTGTTCAAGCATTTAAGGATTTCTCAACCCTTTATCACACTAGTGATAAACCCTACAGATGTGAAGATTGTGGTAAAGGTTTTAATCGAAGGTCATGCCTTACTAAACACAAGAAGAATCATGCTGGAGAGAAGACCTATCATTGTAAAGAATGTGGAAAGGCATTTATTTCCACCTCAAAACTTACTAGGCATCAGAGGACTCATAGTGATGAGAGACCGTACAAATGTATAGAATGTGAAAAAGATTTTAAATATCCCTCAGGCCTTAATCAACACCGGAGGATTCATACTGGAGAGAAGCCCTACAAATGTACAGAATGTGGGAAAGCATTTACACGATTTTCAAACTTCACTGAACACCAGAGTGTTCATAGTGATCAGAGACCATATGAATGTAAGGAATGTGGCAAAGGCTTTAAGTGTAGTAGAGCCCTTATTGTACACCAGAAGATTCATAGGGATGAGAGACCATATGAATGTAAGGAATGTGGCAAAGGCTTTAAGTGTAATGCAGCCCTTGTTCGACACCAGAATATTCATACTGGAGAGAAGCTGTACAAATGTACAGAATGTGGGAAAGCATTTATTGACTTTTCAGACTTGACTCGACACTACAGGATTCATATAGATGAGAGACCATATGAATGTAAGAAATGTGGCAAAGGCTTTAAGTTTAGTGGAGGACTTATTAGACACCAGAGGATTCATAGGGAAGAGACCATACAAATGTAATGAATGAGGCAAACATTTGAAATTCATCTCAACTGATACTCAACAGCAGACTATTCATACTGGAGGGAAGCCATATATAAATGCAAATAATGTGGAAAAGCATTTATTCAGAGTTCACATCTTATTCAACACCACAGGATTCTTAATGATGAATGTAAAGAGTGTTGTAAAGGCTTTAAGGACTGCCCAAGCCTTATTAAACATCACAAGGTTTATAGTGATGAGAGATCACAGAAATGTTTGGACTGTAGCAAAGACTTTCAACGCAACCCTTTCTTACTGCCAGAGAATTCATATTGGAGAAAATTCCTATGATTGTAAAGAATGAGGCAACGCTCTTAATAGGAGTTCATTTTTGGTTTTTAACTTGACTTTGTTTCCCCTTTGATTGACTTTTTCTGTAGTGTAGTTTCTCCCTCTGCTAACTCATTGTTTTTCATTTCCTCCTTGTGGAATATTTTTCTTAGAATGTTTGGTAGTTCATGCTTTCAATTTGTAAATTCTTTTACCTTACATTTATCATGAAAGGATTTTATTTCATCATCAAATCTGAATGTTAGTTTTGCTGGGTATAAGATTCTTGGTTGGCTTCCATGTTATTTTAGAGTTTCAAATATGTTGTTCCAGAACCTCCAAGTCTTTAGTTTCTGGACTGAGAAATCTGCTAGTGTTTATATTGGATTCCCCGTATATGTAAACTGATGGTTTTCTCTCACAGATTTTAAAATTCTATCTTTATTTTTTATGTTAGACTTTTTCTTTATAATATGCCTTAGTGTTGGTCTGGTGTAAGTTTATACATTTGCTGTCCTGTAAGCCTATTGTAATTGATTTTCCATTTCATTCTTCAGATTTTGGAAGTTTTCTGGCATTATTTCTTTGAGCAGATTTTTCATTCTTTTGGTTTGTAACTCTTTCTCAATCCAAATAATTCTTAAATTTGGCCTTTTCATGTTATCTCATAATTCTTGGAGGTTCTATTCATGATTTCTTTCAATCTTCAATGTAGTGAACTTTATTTTCAAGATGAAATATTTTGTCTTCATTATCTGAGGTTGTGGGGAAAAAGGTACACTCATACATTGCTGGTGGAGTTGCAAATTAGTGCATCCAATCTGGAAAGCAGTGTGGAGATTCCTCAGAAAGCTTGGAATGGAATCACCATTTGAGCCAGCTATCCCACTCCTTGGCCTATACCCAAAGGGCTTCAAATCAGCATACTACAGAGACAGAGCCACATCAATGTTCATAGCTGCTCAATTCACAATAGCCAGATTGTGGAGCCAACCTAGATGTCCTTCAATTGATGAATGGATAAAGAAACTGTGGTATATATATACAATGGAATATTACACAGCCATAAGGAATGATAAAATTATGGCATTTGCAGGCAAATGGATGAAATTGGAGAATATCATGTTAAGTGAGATAAGTCAATCTCAATAAGCCAAAGGATGAATGATCTTGCTGATAAGCAGATGATGACACATAATGGGGCGGAGGGGTTAGTGTTAGGGTTAGTGATAGGTTTAGGGTTAGGGTTAGGGAGGGTGGCAAGAATGGAGGAAGGAAGGACTGCATAGAGGGAAAAGAGGGGTGGGAGATGTGGGGGGGATGGGAAAATAATAGAATAAATCAAACAGCATTATCTTATGTAAATTTGTAATTGCACAAATGGTATGCCTTTACTCCATTTACAAACAGAGAAACAACATGTATCCCATTTGTTTACAATAAAAAAATTACAGGAATCTTAAAAAAAAAAAAAAAAAAAAAAAAAACACCTTACCTAAGAGTTGCCAAAAAGCCACCTCATTTAAGTTAAAACTGCCTTTCATCTCATTCTAGGTTAAGATAATCATCCAAATTCACTTAAATTTAAGTTCAAAAGGTAAAGTTTGTTATAAAGATTATTATATACCTGAAATAAACAAAAATACTATATAAAACTACTTAAAATTATAAAATATCATATTCCTTAATTCATAGGAAGTAAAATTTGTAAAATTTTGGTTAAACAATAACTTAATTCTTGTTAATTTCATATTGTATTTTCCTTACAAACTTTACAACTATTATCTCTTAATACCTTACACAAGTACAAATTCTAATATAACAATTTAAATTAATTTTAGATAATAAGGCCATTACCTAAAGAACAAGGAAGATGTAAAATTGGCATTCGGTATCTATACTGACCCCATTTCATAATTTTATTGCTTAGCCCATTACTAGAGACAAAGTTAAGTCATACAATTGGTCAAAACTAGGCCTTCTTTTACTGTGGTACCCTCTTCAGCTCAACAACATTGACTTTAACAATCCTCATATGCCTAACAGGTAACTTTTGTTAATTTTCCTGGCCAAATAAGAACATTTATTAAGTGACTTCTTACTGTTTAAGTACTTTACAGTGCTGGGCCATTCTCTACAATTCAAGGCTAATGATGCTCCAGCTTATATCAACTTTTTTTTTTTGACAAGTTTAAAAAATAAAAAAGGGGGAAACAGAACCCCACATAACCCCACAAAATCCCACAAAATTATTTTTAAAAATTTTAAATCATGATATTAAAAGTCTCACTGCTGCTGAATAACACATGGAGCAACAGAATAAACCAGATTCAATAATATAGGGTAGAGGCTCTGCTTATATATTTCCAGAAAACCCAGCGGTCATTGTGGAAACAACTGAAGGGCCTGACACTTCAGGCTGAGCAGATAGCTCAACTACAGGGAGATAAGACTCCAACCACAATGTCTGTGGTCATGCTGGTTTTATTGAGCTATCAAGTAAGTGGAGTCCATTGGGAAACTTACTGGACCTATTTCTCAGATCTACCTTTAGTGCACACAGCAGTGTGGGCAGGAGAATTCATTCCAGTATTTACTAATGATACTCATGATGGGAGGTTTTACAATCACGTTACACCTATTCATGCCACTGGATTTAATTCTACTGGCTACAGTGGGAATTCACCTATATGTTGGTAACATGATATTTATGCTGTCTGTTTAAAAGTTAACTTTTGAGGAAATTACAGCATATGGAGGACCTAGACCAGCCATTCATTCTGGCTCTTAGGACTTAAGATCATATGTCTGGACAGTTATTAAAATGGGACTTTCTCATAACAAGCCAGTCATTCCTACAAAACATCCACCAATATCTTACTGTCCTAATAGGTCTGCAATAGAATTTGGCACCTTTCCTAAATGGATGGAATGTGCAAATGTCTTGCCAGTACAACATAAAGTCTCCAAAAATGGTGAATATATTTTGGATTGGTTTCCAAGAATTGATATAAGACAGTTACATTAGGATGCCATAACTCCTGGAGGATTTGTTAGTAATATCCTAACTTTCAGTGAAGGTGACATGAAAAAGATCTGTGATGTTTAATTGCTGCCTCAGATTTTCTCCATTGTACAGAAAGCCTTAGGACTGACTTTATAATCAGGAACTACAAAGAGAGTTCCTGCTATGGCCTTCGAGCCTGTTTCCAAACTCCTCACACTTTAATTACTGGAAATGTTAAAAGAGAAGAAATGATAAATGTCATGTAACCTGTAAAAGATGTAATTTGACTAAGTGTAACATCAGATTTAATAGAAGGAAAGGAACATTAGTTCTTCATCAACCCTCCTTTGCCTTACTCCCAGCTAACATTTCAGAGCCATGGTATGCTGATGCTAGGGTTCAAGTTTTGCAACAGAAACATGGTCAAGTAACCAGACCCAGGCAAGCTTTCAGTCTCATAATTCTTGGAAGGAATTAGATAAATATTTATGAAGAGATTGAGACTAAATTAAATGTTTTGAAAGCTGCTGTCATAAATATGGGTAATGAACTTTCGGCTCTCAAATTTAAACAAAGGTTTAAATGCCATGCCGGCTATAAGTATGTCTGTCTTTACTGCAGCCAAATATGCTTCCTGATGGGATTGGGAAAAGGTCAAAAATCATCTAATGGGCATTTGGCATGGCAATAATAATATCTAGGACCTTATGGAGTTACATTATCACATCTAGGATATTCAGAAAGGCAGGATCAATCTCATGGACCCTGCATCTCTAGCTGAACAAACACTTCATGAATTAAATGGCTTTTATCCTGGAAATATTTTGAGACATTCTACATGGTATATTATTGGAATGATATGTTTGCTACTAATTCTTTTTTGTGTCATGATAATAGGTTGTCACACCCTCAGATCCAAGGTCCAGGTACTCCAAGTAACTGCACACTACTTGCATTTAAAGTAAAGAGGGAGATGTTGGAAGACATGAATGAATCATGGGTTTGTTTGAGCCATCATAAGGCAGGGAGGTTGCTTTTCTGGGAACTCCTGGGTGAAATTCCCCAGTTCAAGAAAGTCCAGATCATGCTAGTGTCTTGCCTTAGCTCATAGCCCTAGGTTCAAATGCAGCTGCCCAGAGATGGGTGTAACCTGCCAAACCTAAACAATTTGTTTTCCTCATTTTCCATCCTGTTTTTCTGAAGAAGCTTCTCACTGAATCCCTTTCGTGTGTTTCACCATAAATAAAGCATTTATGGGTTTTTCTCTTTGTTAGGATCAGACCCATTCCACTTATCCAGTCCCTGCTTTTAATATAAATATATTTCTGGTTTTTTTTAATTTCTTAATACTATTTTTCAGACTTTTTATTTTCAGCTGGCCCACACCTCTGAAGGTTACTCATTCCCTTCCCATATAGGCCATGGATGAGAGTGAGGCCCAAAGCAACTTAGCAAGACCCTGACTTAAAATAAAAAATAAAAAAGGTCTGAGGATGTGGCTCAGTTGCTAAGCATTCCTGGGTTCAATCCTCAGCATTAAAGAAGAAGAAGAAGAAGGGAATCAATGGGATGAAAGAGGTATCTGAGATATAAGGTAAGGACATACATAACCTTTTTAGTGCTATAATTTCACAATAGTATCTAAACCTTGGAAATGAGATAGATATCCAGATACAGGATGCATTCAGAACCCAATACAGAGAAGATGAAAAGTGAAATTTGCCACAACACATTATAATTATAATGCCTAACATACAAAACGAGTACAGAATTTTCAAAACCATGAAAGAGAAACATCAGGTCACTATTAGAAGTAGGTCAAACATAATTACTTATGATTTCTCTAAATCATAAGTAAGACTCTAAATCATAAGAGACTCTAAATTTCAGGAGGGCTTGAAATATGTATTACAATCCCTGAATAAAAATGATTACCATCCAAGGTTCCTATATCCAGCAAAGCTATCCTTCATAACTGAAGAAACATAAACTTTCCAAGATAAGCCTAAACTAAAATTCATAACTAAGTCAGCACTTCAGAAAAGAAACACTACACAGAGAAAAAATCAAAACAAACTCCAGAGCTCCCAAATGGATGAATTTCATTTTAAAAAGTAGCTAAGCAAAAGTGAATTGGAACAAAATTAAACATTAGTAATATATTTACTAATAATTACTAATTACTAATTAGTAATATATATTAGTAATATATTAGTTTCTATACTAACACTGAATACAAATGGGATCAACTCTCCACCTAAAAGACATAAACTGGTTGAGCAGATTATATGTTGTATACAAGAGATTCATCTGACAGGCAAAGACACGCCTAGACTGAAAGTGAAAGGATAGAAGCAGATACTTTATGCATATGAAAACCAGATCAGCAGGGGTAGCTATTCTCATGTTTGACAAAGCAGACATCAAACTTAATCAGAAGAGACAAAGACAAAGAAGGTACCTTCATACTGGTAAAGAAGATAAAATGATATTTAATATCTGTGCCCTGAACAGAGGTGAATATAAATAAATATCATGTGACATAATGACTCAGAGAAACCTCAATATAAAAATAATGGTTGATTTAAACTCACCTCTCACTATTAGGTCCTCAAGACATAAAATCAGTAAAGACTCTTCAGACCTAAAAAATACTACAAATCAAATGGACCTAACGGACATCTATAGAATATTTCATTCACAATGACTTTACTCACTTTCTCAGGTGGCCATGGCACCTTCTCCAAAATAGTCCATATTTTAGGACATGAAGCAAATCTGAGCAAAAACAAAAAGACCAATAAAATCCCTTGCATTTTATCAAATCAAAATGGAATAAAATTAGAAATCAACGGCAAGAAACAGAAATTATGTAAACTCATGGACATTAAACAATCCACTTTTGAACAATGAATGGATCATAAAGGAAATAATGAGAATAGAGGTAAATCATACCAGAATCTCTAGGACATTATGAAGGTGTTTGAAGAGAGTTTATGGTTATTAAGTTCCGACATTAAAAAACTCACAGATTAAAAAAGAAATGTAATTATGCATCTTAAGGTCCTAGAAAATCAAGAAGAAACCAATTCCAAAATCAGTAGAAATAAATAAGAGCCAAATTAATAAAATAATTTAAAAAATCATACAAAGGGTCAATGAAGTAAAGAATTGGTTCTTTGCAAAGGAAACAAGCCTTAGCTAAACAAAACAAAGAGAAGACCCAAACTAATAAAATTAGAGATTAGAAAGGAGATACCACTACAGAAATTTCTAAAATCCTGAAGAATTTTACAGACTATTTTGAAAATTTATATTAAGACAAACTGAAAAATCTAGAAGAAATGGGCAGATTACTATACATATGTGAACTATCAAAACTGAACCAAGAGGATATAGACAATCTAAAGAAATGATAAGAAGTTTGAGATTGAAGTAGTAAATAAAAAGCCTAATACAAACAAAAACCCAGGACCAGACAAATGTCTAGCTGAACTCTAGCAGACCTTGAAAGGACTAATATCAACGCTCCTCAAATTGCTCCATGAAATAAAAAGCAGGAGGCAGGGGGTACTCCCAAATTCATTGTATAAAGACAGTATTACCCTAATACCAAATTTAGAGGACATAATTCATCAAACAAACAGAAGTAAGGGAAATGATCTTTTCATTAGTTGCAGAAAAAGTCTTTGACAAAATTCATGTTAACTCTATAAATTAGAGATAGAGCTCATGAAAACAGAAGTGATTTCAACAGAGGATAGGGAGGGAATCTGGGGAAGGGGGAAAAAAGGGAAAGGGAGAGTTATGGGGAGAATGAAACATATTACATGCATGTACAAACATCGATGAATCCCAGTTATGTATAATTAAGGTGTGGTAGTGTATACCTGTAATCCCAGTAGCTTGGGAGGCTGAGGGAGGAGGATTTCAAGTTCAAGGCCGGTCTCAGACAGTTAGTGAGGCCCTAAGCAATTTAGTGAGATTGTGCCTCAAAACAAAAAAATAAAAAGGCCTGGAGATGTAGTTTAGTTGTAAAGCACCTCTGGGTTCAATCTCTAGTACCAAATAAATAAATAATAAATTGGAGATAGAGGGAATTACCTCAACATCATAAAGGTTATATATAAGAACCCAAAACCAACATTATACTTAATGGAAAAAAAAAACTGAAAGAATTTCCCTCTAAAATCAGAACCAAGGATGTCAACAGTCAACACTTCTACTGAATATAATACTTAAAATTTTAGTCAGTGCAATTAGGCACAAGAAAGAAAGAAAAGATACAAAAAAGAAAGGAAGAAGTCTAGCTATTAGTGTTTACTGAAGTTATGATCATATAGAGGACCCATAAAATTCCACCTGAAGACTTATAGAGCTGATAAATATGTACAGCAAAGTAACAAGATATAAAATCAACATACAAAAATTGTAAGATATGGAAAATGACAAAACTCAAAATACTGTGGCCTGGAAACAGGGAGTGAGGAAGAAGGCAACACATTGATAACATTGATTCTTTCCCAATATATTCTTTCCCAGTGACAGGACAATCCTTGTGAAGGAAACAAACATCATCCAGTGACAAGACACTCCCGGGAAAGGAGATATCCACCAAGCCTGAAATGGCAGTCTCTGGGAGGTTCCTTCTCCAAAAAATTCCTTCCCAGTGACAGTACAATGGGTCCCTGAAGGGAAAGAGAGAAGCACTGAATACTGACCCCAGACCCTCCATTCTTCCCCAAGTAAAAATATTTCCTAGTAAAAATAAATTTTCAAGTTCTCCCCATGTCCTTGGATAAGCAGAATTAAGTTACAATAGCCAAGCTATGGAACTACCCAGGTATCTATCAACAGACGACTGGAGAAAGAAAATGTGCTGTCAATACACAGTGAAGTTTTAGTCAGTTATAAGGAAGAATAAAATTATGGCATCAACAGGAATAGGCTGGAACTGAGGAACATTATGCTGAGGGAGATAAGCCAGACTCAGGAAGTGAAAGTTCATATTTTCTCTCATACGCAGAAGCTATAAAGAAAAAAAGGGAAAGAAAGGGAACCTCATGAAAAGAGAAGTGACTCCAAAAGAAGAGAGGTAGGGAACCTGGGGAAGAAGGAGGGAAGGAAAAGGGGGAGGTATGGGAGAATGAAACAGACCAATTAGATTACGGGCATGTACAAATATATAACAATGAATCTCTTGTTATAATTAGAATGCACCACTTAAATTTTTTTAAAAAAGAAAATGTAAGAGTGGCAAAGGAATATCAGGTAAATACAAACAAAAAGAAAAAGCATTCCTATATATATATATATATATATATATATATATGAATATATCACAGTGAATCTCACCATTGTGTACATCCACAAGAAATTAATTTAAAAAATAACTAATGGCAGAAATGGCAGTAAATGGCAGAAAGATCAGTAGAGTAGAGGAAAGAGAGGAGGAGTTGGTGAAAGGGGCAGGAAAAGGAGGTACTGGGCACTGAATTAGAACAAGACATATTCCATGCTTTTATAATTATGTCAAAATGAATTCTGTCATATATAACGAAAAAGAATCAATAAAAAAGAAAAATAAGAAAACTCAGCAGAAAAAAACAGCAAAGTTAAAATGAGACAAGGTAGAGTTTAAGCTTGAAATGGCAAAGATAAGATTATTATACAATATTAATTGACAACTCATGGAGAAAGCACAGCAGTTGTATATATAGATTTATTAACCCCTTTTAGCTAAATCTGTAATTTCCATAAAAATGCAAATGCTTGTAAAAAATACATATTCAATTTTAAAAGTGAAATTCAACACACTTCTGTGTAAGTCAGAAAATGAATTCTCTGCTTTACTAGAAACCAAATTATAATAATTCAAAATAATTAAGTACTTTGATTTCTCTCATACATAAAAGCTTGCATTGGAGTAATCCTACCAAGATGGACAGAAAGGCCCAGACCTCCTGCCACTATAGAGACACTGACTTAATGACAATATACTGTTCAAAAGCCTTTAAGAGAACTCCAGAAAAGTGCCAAACCAAGAAAAGTTTCATTGAAATGGAGAAGACAATTACTGCATTCTACTCGTGATAGCCATTTCTCCAAATAGGTAACTGGGTGTGATCAGGGGGGAAAATAATCCAACTCTCAGTCTTTTCCTTGGAACACAGAGAGAAGCGAGGAGCAGAAGTCCAACATTCTGGCTTTGGGGGAGAGATTGGTTTGTGTCTGGTGTGACATGAGTGCTGGTGAGGAACGGGCATACTTTCCATATCTAGGGGTAAAGGAGAGTTAAGGGAGAACTCAGCAATTTGTTGAACACTAGAGAACCTGAAGTACTGCAGACAAAAACCACAAGGAACAAAAGATTATGAGTTTCTAAAAAAGAAACAGGCACACCTATCCAGCTGGGAAATTACATGAATATGCCTAGAAAAGATGCATACCCATGAAGGTTGGAGAGGCCCCCAGAGTATGTGGTTGGCCTCATTGGTGAAGAAGATGTTTTCCTGTATGAATCCAGTCATGAGGGAAAATAATGAAATTTAAATTCTAATTCATGAAAAAAAAAAAAAACAGCTAAAAGAACACTTCATGACAAGGAAGACCATTTTATTCAAACTAAAAGACTAAAAATAAAGAGATCTTAGTATTCATGTTAAGAAATGAGAAAAATAATAACAAAAACACAGTCATAGGAGTATTTAAAAATATTACTAACAATTAAAAATGACAGAAAAACCAACAAAAGGGATAAATATATCTAAGAGCTGACTGAAAATAAAAGTGAAATAAAATCCTGACAATCTTAATTAAGGGACTAAAATCAAGTGAAACTACAATAGTAGTAAAGAGAAAGGTAACTACAAGTACATAACAGATTTAAGGAAAAAAATCTGTAAGAGAAAAAAAGAAGATACAATTATCAATTGACTAAGAGGGCCAAGAGGAAGGAGCATTTATGAATGAAAATAATTCAATAAGTGTCAAACATGAATAGATGAATTATCATAACAAAAGGGTTACTATGAGATGCTACTATTATAAAGCAATGGGACCAGATGGTTTCATAAATGAATTCTAGTAAACTTTAAATTCTAACGAATTTACCAAGTACAACGAAAATGGGAGTCTCAATTTTCATTATATTAATTTGGAAAAACATTAATATTAAAACCTCATAAAATGATGCAAAAATGTCACATATGAATGAAAATGGAAATAATCTAGATAAAATATTTGGAAAGAAAATCCATCAAACATAAGAAAAATACACACTAAGCAAATAAATGGGATCCCTTCTCAGAGAGAGTCCATTTACTCAATAGTCTATTTACTAGACATTTTAAAAGAACATCTCAATAAAGAGAAAAAATATGGGAAGCATTTCTAATCAAAACTGGAAATACAACAAACATTATTTCTAAAAATAAAAAATAGAGACGTTATCATTTAAAATGGTAAAACACTAGCAACATTTCAATTAAAATCAGGCTCAAGGGATAAGTCAGCTATTTCTATTAATATATGAAAGTGAACACAGATAAATGACCATTAAACCATTTAAATGAACTTCACTATATTAAATTGATTTCATTAGATCAAATAAAAAATAAACTAAATGGCATATATACTTGAAAAGAGATAACTACTTTCTTAGTAATGATGTAATTATTCACTTAGAAAATCTGAGACTATTATAAAAATCATCACCAGGATTTTAAGTTTGCCATGAGATATGGGAAACAAATTTGGGAAAACTAACACCTATAATCATATTAGGAAAAATGTCTTACAAATGGAAATGGAGAAAAATGCTTCATTAATAATGTTTAAAATGATATAATATCTACAGGCAAGATAACAAATCAAGACGTGAACAAATGGAAAAACACACTATGCTCTAAGATGGGAAGACTTAATAACACAAAAGTGACAATCATACAACCACTTTGGAAAGCAGTATGGAGATTCCTCAAAAGACTAGGAATGGAACCAACATAGGACCCAGTTATCCCACTCCTTGGTATTTATCTAAAAGAACAAAATCAACACACTAGAGTGATAAAATCACTTCAATGTTTATAGCAACACAATTCACAATAGCCAAATTATGGAATCAGCCCAGATGCCCAACAAGAGAAAAATGGATTATGAAAATGTGGGATGTATTCACAATAAAGTTTTATTCTGCCATAAAATGAATGAAATTATGGCATTTGTGGGTAAAAAGATGGAAATGGAGAATATCATGCTAAGCCCATGAAATAAGCAAGATTCACAAAATCAAGGTTCAAATGTCTTCTCTCATATCCAGAAACTAGTGTAAAATACAGGAAAAAAAGGAGGAAAAGGGAGAGCCCATGAAAATGGAAGAAAGATCAGTGGAACAGAGGAAGGGAATAGAGGTGAGAGAAGGGCTGGGGGAAAGGGAGGAAATGCAGAATAAAATTGACAATATGCTATGTACATATATGAATATACGACAGTGAAGTGCACCTTTATGTATAACTACAAAGCGCCAATATTAAAAAAAAAAAAAAAAACACTAAATAAATAGAAGGTTGACCAGTATAGTAGAGGAAGAGCAGCAGGGGAAGGGAGGAGGGAAGGAAAGAGGAAAGAGGAAGTCCTAGGGACTGCATTATATTACATGTATGATTATGTCAAAATAAACCCCAATATTATGTATAACTGCAATTCACTAATAAAAACATAAAAAGAAAATTCACATAGCTTTATAATGGTAAGACACTGAAAAAACCCACATCTATTTGTACACAATAAAAAATACATTTTGGTGTATTCATAAATTAAATACTAGTAGTTAAATCAAATAAATCTGTATGTCATCATCAAAAAGAGTAATAGTAAAAACTTGCTTCATTTGTTATAAAAACTTATGAAAGAACTCATTAATTTATGTAAGAATTTAAAATAGATACATGAATTTAAAGTAGATACAAGAATTTTCATTGGAAAAAATGCTTTATAAAGTAATTACTTTTTCCAAGTCAAATCAAAATTTGAAGATTATGTTGTTTTCCTTGGGGGTCCATTCTGATCCAAAATGTACACAATCTCTTAACATATTCCATTAATTTTTATTCTAAAACTGACTCTATATATCTATTCATTGCGCTATGGAAGCTGTCACTTCTAACTCCACGAACTCCCAAATGAAAGGATTTAGACTGCACGCAAAAAAGGCGCTCAGCAAAACGAATTCCCTTTTTGTTTCATAACCTCACCCGTATGCATATCCCACCCATCCCCAATCCAAATTCTTAAAGTACAATTTTTTTTTTTCCTTCAAGTGAGGACAGAGTCTATCTGCTTTTCTGTAAGAGGCAGCGGCAGGTGTGACCCTAGCGGGGTGGCCTGACTTGAATGCACAGAAACCAGGTGACTGGCGTGTTCAACCAAGATAAAGACTTGCTCCTCACAGAGTTCACTGCTTCTACAGAAACACCACGTCCACCCAGAGACAAATCAGAGCTAAGTCCTGGAGCGCCGGGCGCACAGATGCAGCTGCCCAAGTCGCTCACAGGAAGACCCAGTCCCATGTCCCACACAACCCACTTGGTACCTGGTGAAGCCACCGTTTCGTTGAACCGCCCACCCTTCCCCGAGGCCCTGGTCCCGCTGAAAAGGGCACGGGCTGACTGTGGGAGATGGTCGATGACCGGCGCTCTGGCAGGCTCACCTCCAACGCGTTCCAAGAGTTCAAGGAAACGTTGGCAAGCTCCACCCCCGTCCACTCCCGGAGCCCCTTCTTCAAATCCTGGCGGCCGGGCACCTCCAGCTGCCCCCCAGATGCTGCCCGCACTCTCCCGCCCTTCAGTGTCCGAGCGCCAGGAAGCAACTGCGCGGTCCTAGAGCGACATGGTCCAGGAGGTTGGGTTACCTGCGCCCTCCTTGCCAGGCCCCTCCAAACAGGAGCCCCAAGCCTTCTCCGACGAGGAGCACTGACGTGACAAACCTGACACAAACACAGGGGCGCTAAAGGGCGAAGACTTGAGAAAAGAAACACGGCCTTGTACATGCGCACTGAGCGCCCTCGGTTACCAGGCATTTGTGAACATGCGCAGCGTCAGCGCCGACTGAGACTGCGCACGCGCACTGTTACTTAAGCGGTGCATCTTGGAGACGATTGTTTTTCGTGGAAAGATGGAAGCTTGGGGCTTCCTCATTGGGACATTGTGGCGAGACTAGGTTTGCTTATCTTCGAGACTCAATATCGGGTTCCGGAGGCGGTGAAAAACCAAGCGGGAGGAAAGGTGCCTCTGAGGCCGGTGGCCTCTGCCATGAAGAAGATTTTTGGATTCGGGAGTAAGGGCCGTTCGCCCTTGGGCTCCTCCAGCAACTTGCGAAGGAATTGCGTGGGCTTTGGGCTTGAGAATGCCAGTAGTCTCAACTCGCCCAGGTACCACATCAGAGACAAGGATATGGGAAAGATCCACAAGGCTGCAAGCATGGGCAATGTAGCCAAAGTGCAGCATATCCTTATTCTTGGGGAAAATGGCGTGAATGATAGAGACAAGAAGAACAGGTAATAGGGGCTTTAAGCCCAGGGGTTTGGTGCGGGAGGAGGGCGGTTTGGAAGAAACGTGCACTTCCCCAGCTGGTCCTTGGGGGAAGAGAGGGATTCTGGCTTTCATGCCCCTCAAGCACCTTGGGAAATACAGGATTCTGAGGGGTCTAGCACTCAGAACCTCTTAATGAGCAGCAAAACAAAAACAAAACTTTAATTCATTTCCGATTCACTTACGATTCCCATGTAAAAGCTCTTTGACTATTTAACTGGATGTAACTAGCAAAATTAGGTATATGCAGCATTTTATTTTTAAAATACACAGTTTTAAAACCATATGTACGGTGTAGAAAAGTGCATAGGGAGAAATATTTCCTCTATCAACTAAAGGACTTAAAATGAATAGAAAAAAATAATATCCATTTTTTTATGAAGTGTGTGCCAATTGGGAAGGTAACTCTGCTCTTGAATAAGGAAGACTCATTCCCCAAATGAGATCTTTTTGTATTTATCCATTTTAGATAAACCAAATTAAAATATCAAAGTTATCATTTTTTGTTTTTTTCCACGCTTTTACTATTGTGATGACACTAAGAAATTTTTTGTAATAAGAACTTGACTTCTCGGTACCCAAATACACTGTTAATTATCACAAATTAATTGATTATTGGCAACTGAAAAGACGGATAAACGAATGCAACAGAATAGAAAATTCAAAAACACCCAAATGTATGTAAGAATTTAGAACTTGAAACTAGTGACATTCCACATTAATAGGAAAAGATAAATTATTCGTATATGAAATGCATGATAACTGGAGAAAACTAGCTAGATTTTTATGTCACAAGGTAAGTTTCTCCATAGACTATCGATTAAATTTTTTAATAATACAGAATGAAAAAAGTACCAAAAGAAAACACGCGGGCCTACATAATTATGCATTATACATTTTTTATATTGACCAAGACCTTCCTAAGAATAACTTCAAAAGCAAGCATTCTTTTTTCCTTTTTATTTTCACGCTTTTAAGTGAACTTTATTGGTTATATTTGGGCTTTGCAATGTGATGTGAAATACATACACATATATGTTAAAATGGTTACTATAGTAAAGTTTGTTAACAGCTGTCGTTTCATGTAGTTAGGTTTTTGATAAGAGCAACTAACATCTAATTTAACAAAAATTCATAATACAATTTTATTAATTTTAGTCCTCATGTCATAAATTAGATCTCTAGACTCATTCATCCTACATATATGCTCTTTTTTAAAACATTTTTACAGGCTGCATTTTGATTCATTGTACACAAATGGGGTGCAACTTTTCACTTCCATGGTTGTACACAGTGTAGATCACATCATTCATGTCATCATACATGTACATAGGGTAATAATGTATGTCTCCACCCCCTCCTGCCCCATTTCCCTCTACACCATCCAAATTTCCTCCATTCTTCTCTTCCCCCCGGCCCCCTACTCTCGTTATGTATCATCATCCACTTATCAGAGAAATCCTTCAGCCTGTGGGTTTTTGGGTTTGGCTTATCTCACTTAGCATATTCTCCAACTCCATCCATTTACCAGCAAATACCATAATTTTATTCTTTATGACTGAGTAGTATTCCATTATGTATATATACCACAGTTTCTTTAACCATTCATCAATTGAAGGACATATAGGTTGGTTCCACAATCTAGCTATTGTGAATTGAGCAGCTATGAACATTGATGTGGCTGCTTTACTGTAGTGTAAAAGCAAACATTCTTTTTCCTTTTGTGGAACTCAGGATTGAACCTATGGCCTGGTGCTTAGTAAGCATGCACTGTCCCTACCTTATAACCGTAGTCTAAAAGAAACTATTCCAGTGGTCAGTTTGCAGAAATAAAAAAAATCAAAACCCCTGCATATCAGAAAAAAAGTTAAAATAAAAAACAAACTGGGGCTGGGGATATAGCTCAGTTGGTAGAGTGCTTGCCTTGCACACACAAGGCCCTGGGTTCAATCCCCAGCACTGAAAAAAGAAAAAAAATCTGTTGCGAAATATTTATATATATATATACATGTATACACACACACACATAACATGTATATCAGATAAAATTATATCTTCAAGTACAGAGAATTATTTCAAATGAACAAGGGGAAAAAAACTGAACTCCATTTATTTTTTTTATGCTGGGTATTGCACCCAGGGGCCTTGTGCTTCTTAGGCAAGTACTATACTACTAAGTATACCTCTACACTCTGAACTCTCACTTAAATTTGGTAAGGTACACTTTTGCAGATCTGTAAGTTACCTATGGACATGGGAAAAATTTCTTTGTCCCTGGTAAGAGAAGGAATTTAAGTTAAAATGAAATAGTGTTTAACCAACTACAAAATTTGTGTAAGATTTGCCGAAGGAACCTCTGAGCTAGGGCCAGTCCTACAAAATTTGTGAGATTGAAAAAAATTTTATCCACTGTAGCATATTTTAAAATGTATGTCTCTACCAAGAAATTCCATTATACTAAAATATCTTTAGGAAATAATATGTGATACAATTTGTTTTTCTCAGTGCTGCTTAAAATAACAATGCATTAAGAAGAATTCACAGGGATAGTAGCTCAGTGGTAGAGCTCTTACCTAGCACATGTGAGGCCCTGGGTTCGATACTCAGCACCACATAAAAATAAATAAATAAAATAATAAAAGGTATCGTGTCCATCTACAACTAAGAATTAAAAGAAGAAGAAGAACAACAACAACAACAACCCATAGAAGCTGGGCACACACCTGTAATCCCAGCAGTTTGGGAGGCTGAGGCAGGAGACAGCCTCAGCAGTTTAGCAGGACTGTAAGCAACCTAGTGAGACCCTGTCTACAAATAAAAAGTAATAAGGGGTGGATATGTGGTTCAGTGGTTAAATACCCCTGAATTTAATCCCTGGTATATACCCCTGAAGAACCCATAGAATAGTTTTTACAAGTAAATTACAAATTACAATGTATCTGTTGGTCAGAATAATATATAACCATTGAGGTTTGCATAAATATACATGTATGTTGAGAAGATATACTTTGTTTTATCAAGTGAGAAAAAAAGTCAGTTGGATTGTACATGTATACAAATAGATTGTAATCTTGTGTTAGCTACAGTATGTACAAAATGATATAATATTTGTTTTCACACATTCGAATTATAACAGATTTTCATTTTTTACTTAGAAGTGTATTCTACTCCAGTAGAATGGGGGGGTTTCTCATCTTTTTGTTTCTAGCTTAATTTCACTGACACCAGAAATATACTCTGTTAATTCAGTATTTCACATTTCATGAGTCTGACTTTTTGATCTAGCATTTGGTTAATTTTGGTAAAAGTTTTGCATGAACTTTTTTTTTTTCTTCTATCTTCTTAGATTTCGACAGTGAACATTTAGAGAAGTTCCAGTAAAAGGTTATTGTTAATAAAAATTAACCCTTGGGAAAAGCAGGGATATGAATCTAGCACAAAAAAAAAAATTTCTCATTTTCTATTACTTTGTGTGTGTGTGTTTGTATCTTTATAAGTAAGGGAATTTTTTATCTATGTAGATTTTATTATGTGTACATTTTTTTATACATGTTTTATTATATATTTACGATTATAGATTAGTCCTTTTAGTTACATCCTTATGAAAATAAAAGCATATATAAATGATGATTACTATTAAAAAGTGATTGCTTTACTTTATAAAAGTTTTTTTGAAAAATATTGAACTCCCCAGTGGTATTTATGCATTCTGTCAGTTCATTTATTCACCAAACATAACCTGAGTACCTATTATGTAGCAGCCATATTTTACTCTCTCAGGACCCTTCCTTCTTGAAAACCTCCATGCTAATCTGTGCAGTCTAGCAAGTTGAGATATTTAAAATGAAGTAATAGGACCTAATTTCAACTGAAACTTACTCTCTCAAACAAAAGCATTTCTGAAGGTAGGAAATTATAAATAATAACTCTTAACTGCCCTTTTGAAAAGTTATAACAATATTGAAATATTGATATTAAGGAAATATGTGATTTCCATACATTCTCTAAATATAAATAATTAGTAAAGTATTTATGTTCATTTGTATCCTGACTTTTCTGTGACTTAAAATTTACTGAAAAGAATTCCTTTGCTTTTTAATCACTTTGTTGTTATTCAGCAGTCTTTACCCATAGTACTCTTAAGTACCAAAATTTAATATTTAAGTGCCAACCATATAAACAGAATTGCCATAGAACTATTGTACACACTGTATTTCACTTACTATGAGCCACCATAGATTGTGTGATAACCTGTTATTTTGTGTATTAAAAATTTTTAATGCCATTTATAGTTGTAATACATTATGAACTATAAATGATATTATGGGTTCAGATGTGTGGCATCTCCTCAAAAGTTCATGTGTGAGATAATGCAGGAATGTTCAGAGGTAAAAAGATTAGGTTTTGATAACCTTAACCTAATCAGTGGATTAACGCACCTATATGGTTTAACTGGGTGGTAACTGTAAGCAGATAGGGTGTATCTGGAAGAAGTAGTTCACTGGCAAGCCTTTGGGGTTTTATAATTTATCCCTGGTGAATGGAACTCTCTCTGCTTCCTGTTTGTCTTGTTCTGAACTACTTTCCTCCTCAGCACTGTTCTGCCATGATGTCTGCCTTACCTCAAGCCTAGAGCTATAGAGTCAGCTAACTATGGACTAAACCTCTGAAACCATGAATCAGAATAAACTCTTCCTCTTCTACATTGTTCTTGTTGATTCTTTTGGTGACATCAATGCAGAGTTGGCAAAAACAACTGCATTCCAGTGTGTCTCAGATGTCAAAATGTGAGAAAAATAGAATCTTAGACTTATTGAAATACATATCTGCAAAGTAGGTATAATTGTATTATTTTACTTAATTGAAATGTCTTTGATAAGTATTAATAATAGTAATAACAATTATATCTAATAATCATTGAACTCTGAATTAAAAACAGTTCTAAATACCTTGCATGGATTTTCATTTAAGCATTTTGCTGGTATCCTGTGAGGTAACTACTATTTTTAACCCCAATCTTAAGAGTGAGAAAAATGAGACACAGAAAAGCTAAGGAATAACTAGTAAGGATCACAGCTTAAAGTAGGATTCAAACTTAAGTTGGTGTTCTTTTTATTCAAAAAGGCTTCTCTCTGCTGGCTGGAGATATAGTTCAGTGCTAGTGCTTGATGATGGCCCTGGGTTTCATCCCCAGTACCACAAACATGAGAGAGAGAGCAAGAAAGGAGAGGGGAGGGGAGGGGAGGGCAGAGGAGAGGGAAATTAATTGCACGGGAGAGAGGGAGGAAGGAAGGACGTGTAAATCAAATAGTTTGCATGTTCATTAATGAGTAGTAAGAACTAATAAATGCTATTTTTTCAGAAGAAAATATTTGCTTTGAAGACAAAGGAATTACATGCTATTTAATGTTTGCAGTCTCATAAATAATTGTATATCTTGAGATGATGCTCTATAATATCTAAAAAAATTTTTCACTGTCATAGGACTGCTCTACACTTCGCCTGTGCCTATGGCCATCCAGAAGTGGTGACCCTTCTGGTAGAGAGGAAATGTGACATTGACATCTGTGACAGTGACAGCAGCACAGCACTGATGAAGGTAGGTCGTAACCAACCATTTCAGCAGTAGATGGATTTGATTTAAATTCTTAAACATGAATTTATTAATATAACTAATTGGTGAAAACTGAAGAATGTTTACCTTGAATTAACTTGAATTTACAACCTGTTTCTTGTTACAATACTGACAGGCCATACAGTGCCAGGAAGAGGAATGTGCAACTATTCTGTTAGAACATGGTGCTGATCCAAATGTCATGGACTCCAGTGGCAACACTGCTCTCCACTATGCTGTTTATACTGAGAACACATCAATAGCAGCAAAACTCCTTTCACACAATGCAAACATTGAAGCCAAAAACAAGGTATTAATCAACCAATCTTATTTCCAAAGTATTTGAAATACTTTTGTTTTAACAATGATGTATATGGGGTGAATTTTCCTTATTTAAAAACTCAAGCATTCCCTGAATGAAAATAATTTGAAATGACTTAATTGTTGAAGATGTCACTTAAAATATTGATACTTTCAAAGACGTATTAGAGTGTAAACTTTCTTTTATGCTTTCATGACAAATATAGTGAAAACAATGAATTTCTTAAAATTTTTTTTCCAATACTTTTTGCACCAAACTTTTCTACTAATTATTATAAAATAACACAAGAAAGCAAAATTTTCTTAATCAGTTTTATCTTAAAACTCAAACAAAAACAAAGGCATTTAAAAATGAATAGCAGTCTTGTTGCTGTTTATAAGTTATATCAAAATGATTTTCTCTTGGCAGTAAGGTTTAAAAAGGAAAAATTTCCAATTTGGAAATTGGATAATTGAGGGAAAATACCACAATGAGTTTGTTTGTTTCCAGTTTATATGTATGGAAAAGGTGCCCTTCAGTTTGGGTGATATCAATTCTTAGTTTGGAAAAGAAAGTTGTTGAGTTGTAAACATGCCTAGAGATTACTTTTACCAGGATTTTAAGGAAGTCAGATTGACAGGACCATGTGGTGATTAAGTGGAAAAGAAGAGGGAAGAACAAATAATTGATTGACATCTGATCCTTTTCTGACAGAAGCAGACACTTGATAAGACTCTATACTCTTAAATCTACAGTGTATTGCCAAGAGGTGGGAGATAAGGACCTTATGTAATGAAATCAAGTTGGCTTTTGAATTTACCCAGTCCCTGCATGTCCCTACCCAAGAAAATTAAATTGGGTTTACAGGAAGTGGCTTTCTCTTACTCTTTTCCTCCTTTTGACCAGATCCCCAAATGATAAAGGTAATTGGTTATATGGAAGAGAGATGAGACTGCAGTGATGATTGTCTGCTTCTCTAGTTTTCAACTAGAATTGTGCATCACAATGACCTGGGGAAATTTGAAAATTTGCAAGTCTAGGCTTTCCCCTGAAGATTATTAGATTTATCAGTGAATATAATAAGTCCTGTATATAGATATTTTAAAATATTTCCTCAAGATTCTGATAGAACTCCTAGAAAAGAACCACTGAATAAACGAGTGTAAGCAAAGAATTCTCAGATCTTAAGAAAGTCTCTGGAAGTGCTGGACTTTATTTAGTTTCTTCATCCTTCAGATCACTGCTTTCCAATATTATTTGCCCATCTTTCATCTGTTTTTTTCTACTAATGTTAGGTTAAAAGGAGTATTGGCTATCTTTTTTCCATTGTAAGTTTTTGGCACCTTTGTCTAGTTTGAGGTTACTGTACTTATGTGGGTATGTCTCCGTGTCTTCTATCCTGCACCAATAATCTACCTGTCTATTTTGGTGCCAGTACCATGCCGTTTTTGTTACTATTGCTCTATAGTAGAGTTTAAGGTCTCATATGGTGATACCTCCTGCATTACTCTTCCTGCCCTGGATTGCTTTGGCTATTCTGGATCTTTTGTTCTTCCAGATGAATTTCATGATTGCTTTTTCTGTTTCTATGAGAAATGTCGTAGGGATTTTAATTGGAATTGTGTTAAATCTGTATAGCACCTTTGGAAGTATGGCCATTTTGATAATATTAATTCTGCCTATCCAAGAACATGGGAGATCTTTCCATCTTCTAAGGTCTTCCTCAATTTCTTTCTTCAGTGTTTTGTAGTTTTCATTGTAGAGATCTTTCACCTCTTTGGTTAGATTGCTTCCCAAGTATTTTATTTTATTTTATTTTATTGAGGCTATTGCGAATGGAGTTGTTTTCCTCATTTCCCTTTCAGATGTTTTATTGCTCATGTATAAAAATGCTTTAGATTTATGCATGTTGATTTTATAACCTGCTATTTTGCTGAATTCATTTATGAGGTCTAGAAGTTTGCTGGAGGATTTTTTTTGGGTTCTCTAAATAGAGAATCATGTCATCAGCAAATAGTGACAACTTAAGTTCCTCTTTTCCTATTTGTATCCCTTTAATTTCTTTAGTCCGTCTAATTGCTCTGGCTAGTATTTCAAGTACGATGTTGAGTAAAAGTGGTGAAAGAGGACATCCCTGTCTTGTTCCCATTTTTAAAGGGAATGCTTTCAGTTTTTCTCCATTAAGAATGATGTTGGCCATGTGCTTAGCATAAATAGCCTTTACAATATTCAGGTATGTTCCTACTATCCCTATTTTTTCTAGTGTTTTGAGCATGAAGGGGTGTTGTGTTTTGTCAAACGTTTTTTCTGCATCAATTGAAATAACCATATGATTCTTATCCTTAAGTCTATTGATTTATGGATGTTGAACCAACCTATCTCTCACCCTGTACAAAAGTCAACTCAAAATGGATCAAGGATCTAGGAATTAGACTTGAGACCCTTCACCAAATAGAAGAAAAAGTAGGCCAAATCTCCATCACGTTGGCTTAGGACCACACTTCTTTAACAAAACCCCCATAGCGCAAGAAATAAAAGCAAGAATCAATAACTGGGATAGATTCAAACTAAAAAGTTTTTTCTCAGCACAAGAAACAATTAATAATATGAAAAGAGAGCCTACAGAGTGGGAGAAAATCTTTTCCACACACACTTCAGACAGAGCACTTATCTCCAAAGTCTATAAAGAACTTAAAAAACTTTACACCCAAAATACAAAGAACCCAGTCAATAAATGGTATAAGGAAATGGGCAAACACTTCACAGAAGAAGATATACAGTTGATCAACAAATATATGAAAAAGTGTTCATCATTCCTAGTGATTAGAGAAATGCAAATTAAAACCACCCTAAGATTTCATCTAACTCCAATTAGAATGGCTATTATCAAGAACACAAGCAATAATAAGTGTTGGTATGGATGTGGGAAAAAAGGCACACTCATACATTGCTGGTAGAGTTGCAAATTGGTGCAGCCACTCTGGAAAGCAGTATGGAGATTCCTCAGAAAACATGGAATGGACCCACCTTTTGACCTAGCTATCCCACTCCTTGGTTTATACCCAAAGTACTTAAAATCAGCATAGTACAGTGATGCAGCCACATCAATGTTCATAGCTGCTCAATTCACAGTAGCTAAATTGTGGAACCAACCTAGATGCCCTTCAACTGACGAATGGATGGAAGAAACTGTGGTATATATACACAATGGAATATTACTCAGCCATAAAGAAGAATAAAATTATGGCATTTGCTGGTAAATGGATGAAGTTGGAAAATATCATGCTAAGTGAAATAGTCCAAGCCCCAAAAACCAAGGCCAAATGTTTTCTCTGATAAGTACGTGACAATATATAACGATGGGGGGTGATGGGGAGAAGAGAAGAATGAAGGAACTTTGGATGGTGTAGAGGAAAAAGGGGCAGGAGTGGGTGGGGATGGAAAAACAGTAGAATGAAACAGACAGTATTACCCTATATATATGTATGATTGCATGAGTGGTGTGAGTCTACATTGTGTACAACCATAGAAATGAAAAGTTGTGCCCCATTTGTGTCCAATGAATCAAAATGTGTCTGTAAAAATAAAAACTATTTTAATTAAAAAAAAAAAAAAAAAAAAAAAAGGAGTATTGGCAATATCTGTTGCCTTACAGAATAACACCTTTTTCCTTCCAGCCATCAGTAGTCATCCACTGCCATTTGGAACATCTTTAGAGATTTGCTCATGGGTACTCTTCAATAAGTAGCAGGTAGTATTTTAAGGATTCTATGTCTCTTTGTTATAATTTAAGTCATTAGGTCAACAAATACTGATAACATGCAACGTTTTCTTGAAATTAAGAATTTATATGGGTATTTTAATAAATTAGTTTCAATGGTTTTATGAAACTAATTATTCATTTAATTAACAATTTGGAGCTGGGAGCTGCGGCACATGCCTGTAATCCCAGCAGCTCGAGAGACTGAGACAGGAATTCAAAGCCAGCCATTGTTCAAAGCCAACCTCAGCAATGGCGAGGAGCTAAGCAACCCAGTGAGACCCTGTCTCTAAATAAAATACAAAATAGGGTTGGGGAAGTGGCTCAGTGGTTGAGTACCCCTGAGTTCAATCCCTGGTACCCTCCCCCTCAAAATAAAAAACAACAACAACAACAACAACAAAAACAGTTTGGGAGAATTGACAGTATAAATTAGTAAGTACTGGAAAAATCTTGAAGTGGGTATTATGAGTCTTATATTTGGGAGCCTGATTTTTTGTTAAAACATTTTTAAAAAGGAAAGGTTTTGCATGCAAATACTTACTTTGTATGCAACCATTTGGAAACACCTACAACAAAGATAAAAACACAAAGGCTATAGACTAAATGTGGTCCATAGATATAATTTAGCTGACCTCCATAAATTCAGTCAACATTTAAAATTTAGGAGACTTATGCAGAAATCTGAATTTTGAACTTCTTTTAAAGAGTAAAACCTGATCTCCTTCAAGCCTGTACTACAGTGTATTCTGCTTATAAAATTTGTCCCCTTTATTTGAAGCGTGCATGTTCTCCAATTTGCTACTAACCCAACTAATTCACTCACGTCACCTGCTTTGCCTCTAAGTATTTGAGTTTACAATTCCCGTTTTATAGTATATTTTGATAAAGATTTCAGGGTTTTTAAGGTAGTTTATGTTAATTTATAGGAATATGGTCCATAATTTATATTATTCTTATAGAAATGGGATTGAATTTTATAATTTAGATATTTGTACTTTAATGCCTTTTTCTTTATACTGTAAATGATTGTATTTCCATTAGAATGTCTATAGGCCTTATCAGGTTATTCACAGGTATGGTTGGATTGGTAATGCATGTTGTAAACAATGTATCTTTCTCTTCAGCTCCTTAAAAATACAAGCAGTTCAGTGGCTTTTGTTATGCTAAAAATAATTTATGTAGATCAGTATTAAATTTTTATTAATAAACCATTGTATTTTTATTTCCAATTTATATTCTAAAATAATAAATAACTTTCACAATTAAAATGAAACTACAGCAAAAAAAGAATTTTAAAAAGAAGCATTAGGGTCCCAGGATTGTTATCATTATAAGTGAGAATAAAATTTTGTATTGAGTTTTCTAATAGATTAAGATAAATATCTCCTATCTTATAATAGGAGAAAACCCATGGTAATTGCAATTGGTAATAAGCAATCAGAATTCATTTTAAAGCCTATTTCTTTTAATTTAGAGTCCGTTTCCATTTTGAGTACAAGTGCCTTGACGCTGGTACTGGGACCCTAACACAATAAATAGAGGAAAATTATGAGAGTTTCCTCCATGGGAACCACTTGGAGTTCTTAGAGGAAACATTACTGAAAAGCTCTCGAAACTTTAGTCCTGAACTCTGGTTAATGTTTGCCGTCAAAAACTATTGTCATGTAGAGATTAAGCAATGTTGAGAGTTTTCTGTACTACTAGACATATCATGCACAGTTTTGTGATATTTTTCAAACAAATGATTATGGAATCTGTTACAGTATGTTATTTCTGAAAAAGTACATATTCTTTGGAATATGCCTTGAGAAACCCTGCTCTAGAGATGATAATTAAGCTCATTAATTCAATAAAAATACTAAAAACCTTTGCAATTATCTTTTCAGGGTTTGGGTCTATTGAGATTAAAAGATATAGCCCCTACCCTCAAGGAACTTTTGGCTTAGATGGGGAGCAATCTCATAGCTTCAAAATACCATAATAAATGCAATAATACAAGCAGACATTCTTGAAACCATTAAATATTCGAAGTAAGTTTTAGAAATGACTGGAGTTCATGTGGCAGCACTAGGCAGAGGAGAGCACTTAAAAGGCAAAAGAAACATGAAAGTACAGCAGGGTTGTTATTGTTGTTATGTGTTTATGTTCTCATAGGGTCTTCTATAAGGTTTGCAATTCAGGTGAGAAATACATAATTTTGTGAATTATAAATTGTTTTACAGGATGGCCACACACCACTTTTACTTGCTCTAAGGGAAAACAAGCAGCAGATGGCAGAATTTTTGGTAAAGAAAAGAGCAAATATCCATGCAGTTGATAAGCTAGAAAGGTATAGTAGTTTTTTTTTTAAGACTTTAATGGTGTTTTAGAGTAGTAACAATCACTCAAGTAAAAAATATTAAATTAATGAGAAGATTAACATAATTTTTAGGATATTATGAAAAATATCAGCAAACCAGGCAATAAAGCAATAATTCAGACTGGGCAATACAAAGAATAATATATAATAAGATTCATATTCCCTTATAATGTTGACAACATTTGTTATCTGCCTTTGTTAGTTATATGATTTTATGTTAACTAAAGAGGTTTCATTAGGACTTCTGTAGCTGAGGAAATAATAGCAAGAAACAAATGGGATAGCATCAGATTTAAAAGCTTCTGCATAGCAAGGAAAACAACAGAATAAAGAGACAACCTACAGAATGGGAATAAATCTTTACTGACTACCATCTGACAGAGGATTAATAGCCAGACTATATAATGAACTCAAAAACACCAAAAAAAAAAAAAAAAAAATCAAGAATTGAGTATTATAAATATGTACCAATAGTAAAAGTAAAAAAAAATTAACATTGGGTTTCATATTAATTTAAAAAGTATGTACTTTTAGTGTACTTTTTGATTCAAAATTAAACTTCTTAATCTTTTTTGTAGTATTTTTTTAACTTTTGCTTCTTATACAATTTACCTTTAAAATGCTAATACCATAAAAAAGGAGTTGAAAATCATTTTGTAGTTTGGATCAGTCTTCACTTTACATTGCTCTCTTTGAAGAATATTGATGGTTATATGTACTTAGAATTAAAAATTACAACTTTTTGTTCATGTATATGTATGCTTTTATGCTCAGCCATTATTCCCAAAGTAGCAGCACTCTGGTTTGATAATTGGGGCTTCTAATTGAGGCTTCTAGCTTTAACTACACATATAGTAAGCAAACTGACCTTTTCCCCTATTCAAAACCTTCTGTGGAACCCACATGTTAACGTAGACCATTATGGTGGTTTTTCCTCTGAGATCTTTCTTTCTGTTGTTTTGCCAGCAAATATTTGTTAGGATCAGTCTAAACTAAGACAGGTTCACATAATTTTGCTGTAAGACATCAGAATTTCTTCTTTGCTAACAGATCTTTTCCCAAAGGCCCCTTTGTATCCTGTGTAGCACCTTTTCTTTAGGCTGTGGAGGGTGTCATATCATCTTTCCCCAGAGTGGTTGCTGATTTTGATCAGCTTCTCAAGTAATCTCTTTTCCACAGTAACGAAAAATCCCCTTAAGCTACTTCAATCTCCACCACAAGTTTTTGAAATATTTTCAAATTCAACCTCAAAAGGAGGCCAGAATTCTTGAATCTAATGTGAATTAGTTGGATTAAAAAGAATAAACCCCATGATTATCAATATCCATGTATAAAACAAGATTTTGTCTTCCAAATCAGCTGGAGGTAAACATGGAGATTAAGCCTCATTCTAACAAAGATCTGCTGATAAAGAGTTTGATTAGGAAGAGAAAGAATAGTAGTAGCCCAAGCCTGGTCTTGACATTTTTTAGTTTCTCCCTTTGGTATGACTAATTAGTTTAATAATACGGAACAATTATTTTGCCCAATTTGAAGTGATAAAATATTTACAAATAAAATTAATTACAAATTATTAGCTTACCTGAATTATAAGTCACGGTGGAGAGAATGGAGCTAATAACCAAAATTAAGAAAATAATATTTTCCAATAACTGAAACATTTAAATATTAGAAACTGTGGGGCGGGGATGTGTTAGGCTTTATTTGGGATTTCAAAATAGTTTTGCATGAAAGAACAAATTATTTCATTACTTTACTATTTCTCTGAGCATGTTTTTATATTATCTCATTAAATCTTCATGACAGACTAGTGAACTCCTTATTTTATAAAAGAAGACTTTGAGTCTAAGAAAATACTTATCCAAGAACAAACAGCTATTGATAAAAGAGATAGGACTTGAGAGTTCAGAGAAGTTTCCATTGTGTCAAGCTAATCTAGTTAATCTGCTGTATTGCCCCTGATTCATGGCCTTTTTTTCTACCCTGCTTTTTTTAATTGCATGCTTAATAAAAAGTTTGTAGAGTTTACAAATTTGAGGTGTATGGGAGAAAGTTCTAACATTAGTTCTGTTGTGATCTCATATTAAGAATTTAATTTATTTCGTACATGTTTTCATATCAGTATTGAAGTAATTTTATTTCTCACTTTTTTCATACATAGCAATAGGCAAATAGCTTTTGAATATGAAGAAAAGAGACTTAAAAGTTCTCAAAATAGCAATCCAGGTAAGTCTTCTAATGATGAATTACTCTTGTTAACCCTACTCTAAAAAAAAGTAAGAGTAAGAAAATTTTGATCACAAGAAAGCAGTTTAAAAAATTAGTGTGCGAGTTGCATTATTTTTCTTAATAATAGTCTAGAATTCAGAATTATTTAATTAATTAATTTTAGAAAATTTACCATCTAAAACAGTATTGTCTGAAAAAAAGTTTTCACGTATTTAACACCTAAAATCATATATGTCTTTGTATAAATAAGATTTTTAAATTAATGCATTGTATGTTTTCTCTTAGTCACATTATAAGAAAGTAGACTGTTATAAAAATAGATTTTATATTTAATTTTTACAATAAATGGGTTGCATTTAATAAATGAGTATTATTGCAGTTATTTGTGTCACTAAAGCAGGATAAAATATGTTCATTCTTCTCAATTATTTTCTTTCCTAAGCATGTAATTTAAATTATTGTTTTATGTATTTTCAAATTTTTCAATTTAGGAGATAATACCCATATTCTGTTACTTTGATCTTTATCTAAAATTTTAAGGTGACTGTCTTTTTTAATTAATGAGTCTTTTTTTTTTTTTTTTTTTTTTTTTTTTTTTTTGCAGTGGTAGGAATTGAACCCAGAGTGTCAGCATCATGCATTGTAGGCAAGTGCTTCACCATTGAGCTGGACCTCCAGTCTAGTCCTTGTTTTCTTTTTTTTTTGTTCAACAACATATGATCTGACAACATGCTTTATATGAATGAGGATGGTTTTTATAGACATTTGCCACATAATGGGGAGGGTTAAAAAAATGACATATTAACTCATCTTCACAGCACCAATTACTAACTGTACCATTCTGCTCTGTTGGGTTCACATAAACCCAACAATGGGGAAAGATAATCTCAAGAGATTGTACTTTATAAAACGATTATAAGTCCTCATACCTACCTTGTCATTGACAATAAAGACTAGAGAGTAAATACTATAGATGAATCTAAATGATCTTACTTTGAGGAATGAGTATAAAAATAGTCTGTATTATTATAATATGATCGACTTTTTTGTTATTTTCATTATTATTATTTTGTTGTTATTGTGCTGAGGATTGAACTCAGAGCCTCTTGCAAGCACTCTAATACTGAGGTACACACATTCAGCCCCCTTTTTTTGTTGATTTTTCTTTATCTTTTTTTAAATGGGGTAAATACCGTACTACTGACCTCCATGAGATTCTCTGAGTAGATTCTTTGTCATGGGAAATGCCAGAAGAGTCAAAAATATTTGGGGTTTTTACTTCCATACATTACATGAAATGAAAGAATTGTTTTTTTCGCCAACTGTTGGCACATTTTGAAAGCTTGAATGAGTCAATGGTTTTAATTGTATATATTTTATATCAGATAATACTCCCTGGCATTTTGTGCTACCATGCCAGTGCTTCTTTTTAAGCTCCTCTGACTATGAGTTACAGTTCAGAATGGATAAACTCTTAAGATGTGACTTTTCCAGTGCTTCTTTATGTAGGAGGTAAAATAGCAGTTGAAATATGAACCTTGTCTGCTCAAATCTTGTCCTTTGTCTGGTTCCTTTGTTTGCCATGCTGCATAATACAGTGCCCATAGATCTGTCTTCCTTGTCATGAGGGGTTCTATTTTAAATGGAACAGTTTTGACTGAAAATCTGGGGAAACTTTGTGTCAAAACAAAAGAAGTATGACAAAATAATTATGTCAAAAAAAAATAAGATTGTTGTTTCCCAACAGTCTCTCCCCTTGAGACAGGGGTATAGTTGGCTTCTAATTGTGCTTAGTTCCATTAGTCCAGAAAATTATGCTCTTTGATACTGTCAACTTATGCTAATGAATCTGCTAATGATACCTTTTTCAGTTAAGGTTATTATTGTACACAGCAATTTCCTTTTAGGTATCAGATTTTGACAGATTCCGTGCTTCTTATATTCGAGAAGTAAAAAGAAGGGGACTTAAGAGTTATTAATGTATTAACTGTTTATCACTAGTATATTTAATAGTCATTATAGAACAGTCTCCTGGAATGGTCCCAAAGGAATATTTTCTAACAAAGCTGAGTGTGGGAGTCTCTCAGCCACGTCCCACGTGAATGAGAAAAGGGTTAACTGCCAGAGGACGATGTTGGCTATAAATCAATCAATTACCCATAAACTTATCTAAATCAATAAAAACACAAGAGCCAATACTCTTTTTAAATGAGAGGGAGCATGATGGGTCTGGCTATTACCAATTCTGGCCTCTAACAACATGGAGTAGCCCAACTCTCCTTTATTTTATAGTCACAAAGGTAAAGGGGCCTGGTCCAGGAGTAATGACTTCTGTGATGAAGAAGATGGGGTGGAGTTAGGGGAGCCATTTTCTCAGGGGAACTATCACAGAATCAGACAGGGAACCACTCCCACACAGAGTCACATGCTTCCTGGCACTCTGGGACATTCCTTGGTGTTAACCAGTTCCTTGAAGCCAGACTGCTATATACCATGACTCAACCTAGTCTGATTCTGCTAAGTAAGGGTGACTCCCCACATCTCCCCCTTATTTATTTTTTTTAAAAATGTAAATGATGGGCAGTTATTTTGAGGTTTTAGATCTTGGTTCTGAGAGCTGCTCCAAGGTCCCAGATCTTGGTTTTGAGGTTATAGCAACCTATTATCATGATACAAAAAGAATTAGTAGCAAACATCATTTAACTATTATACCTTTTAATTTAGGAAGTATTTGATCAACCACAAATGTAGAGTCCATGAGATCAGTTTTGAATATCGTGGATGTATTGATGCGATTTTATAAGATCCAGGCTATTATTACTGCTATGTCAAATGTCCATTAGATGATTTTTAATTATCTCTTAGTCCCATTGGGAAGTATGATATTCAGTTGTAACAACATACATGTTTACAATCATGGCATTTAAACCTTTGTTTAAATCAGAGAGCAAAAGTCTCATTACTGATATTTGTAATAGTAGTTGTCAAAGCATTTAATTTGATCTCAATCATTCTATTAATACTTAACTTTCAGGTGCCATAGCATCTTAACAGAATGAATTATGTCCCTAGATATAATAAATGTGGGAACAGATAGAAACCTAAAAGAATACATTAAAATATTTAGGAAACAAATTATCATCAAATAAGAAATAACTGTTGGAATATAAATGTGAATTATTCATCTTTCTGGTGTAATATCAATCAGTTTTTTAGATTCTAATTTGGTCTTTATTACATAGTTACCAGGAGTGCAAAATAATATCCAAACAATAGAGAATAGCCCAAATTACATGGAGTTTTAAGAATCAGAATGATTGTATATCTAATCTTATTTTAATTGTATTTTGAAAATAGTTTTAAATAACTCAATCATTTGTCTAGTTTTTTAGATCTTCCATTTTATTAAAAAATTAGATTAAATGTGGTTGTTTGTAAATCTTTTTTAAGAAGTAAAAGTGAAACATTTAGTGGCAATGTTGCTACATTAGGCCTTTCTGACTTTGAATCTTCTAGAGGAAGATATTTTGATATAACCATCTTTTAATTTTTGAAGTTCAATCCAAAAACATATCCATAGAGGTATTGTGTAGTATTGGCAAGACATTTGTATATTTTTTCCATTTAGGAAAGACATCAGACTCTATTACAGAATGATTAAGGCAGTAAGATATTAGTCGATATTTTATAGAAATGAGTGACTTTTTATGAGAAAGTCCTATTCTACTAACTGTTTGAATACACATTCCTAAGTTCCAAGGTCCAGTATAATTGACTGACCAAGGTATTCCTTAGGCTGTCTTTTATTCAAAGGTTATATCTAGACAGCCAGAAAGTCTATCATGAGTATAGATAAGTTTCCATTGCAGCCAGTATAGTTAAATCCACGGATGAGTATAATGTGAGAATCTGTAAAACTTCCCATCATATGAATATCATCAGTAAATACTGGGATTGATTCTCCATTCCACATCATTGAGTGTACTAAAGGTGGATCTGGGAATTGGGCCCAACAGATTTCCCATATATTTCACTTACCTGAGAGCTCAATAGAGTCAGCATACAAATATTGTGGTTGGAGATTTAAGATCTCCTTATTGTAAAATCTGGTGCATCCTATTGTTCCATGTGTCACTCGGCAGCAGTGAAACACCTAATATCATAATTCTTAGAACTAATCTGATTCTGCTAAATAAGGATGGTTCCCCACACATCAGAGTCTTAAACTTTTAATATAAAGATATTTTAATGTGTATATATTTAATACATATTTATTAATATGTATTAATATATAAATACATATATATTAATACATAAACATATTTTAATATGCATATTTTAATACGTATTTTTAATATGTATTGTTGATTAAATATTATTTTACTTTTTTCTTTGATAGAGGATGAGAGTTCTGAAGATGAGTCTTTAACCAGGTAGGATTTCTTAGGTTTTAAAAAATTCATTTTAACCAATTAGGGAATGCAGAGAAAAGAAACACATTTGTTGAGTGTTCTAGCTGGGGCTAGACACCATGGATGTAGGGCCAACAGTTGCAGTGGCAGCCAGTACCTTATTTTTACCATTCAAGCTTTTAGGGCAGATTTTACTTAGCTGTGGCCATAGGATCATGAGTTTTACATAAGCAAGATTTGATAAGTCCTAGAAAAGAGTTATTTTACTGTAAGTAAAGAAGAATATCTACATGTAGACCACATTATATTAATTATCTGTAACATCTATTTGGAGGATATTTTTAATTGATTTCTTTACTTCATGATTTCCCAGTTGGTTTTTCCTTCACGTTACTACCCTTACCTAGTATTAGAAAGTTTTTTTCTTTTTTTCTTATCTTTTACTTTTTCTATGACTATAATCTTTTCTTGACTTTTTTTTTTCCTATTTTACTTTTCTTGGTGTTTATTTGTTTATTTATTTATTTATTTCATTTCTGTCAGCTAAGTATTCCTTAATCAAAGCACATAGAATTTCAGGAGTTTAAGCAACATTAGCAACTAATCAAAATACCTCTGGTACTTAAAAATGTGTTTAATATCCTGGCCAAATAAAAACTCAGAGATTAACGATAATAAAGTGACTTTTTTTGATATGTATGAAGTGGCAGAAATGAAGTCTGAACTCATGTTTCTTAGTTCTAAGCCTTATTCTCATTCTGTAGGTGAATGTTTTGTTTTGTTTTGTTGATACCAGGGATTGAACCCAGAAGCACTTAACCACTGAGTCATATTCCTGGCCTCTTTTACTTTTTATTTTGAGAGAGGGCCTCACTAAGTTGCTGAGGCTGGGTTGGAACTTGTGATTCTCTAGTTAGCCTCCTGAGTTGCTAGGATTAGAGGCATGTGCCACCATGTAGCCAGTGTTTTAATAATAGAATGGGGAAATGAGTTTAGTCAACCCAAATGAAGAGGATGAGAATGGAATTGTAAGTGAATGCAAGTAAAAGATAAGAATGAAAATAACAGAAGAGCACATTTGAAGAGGAACAGTACTGGGTTGGTTAGAAATAAGGGTTTTAGAAAAGAGATCAGAATATTGTAATTTTTGACAATTCTGATAAAGATGATACAGGAATTAAGGTCACAGAATATTGGGAGTTGTCTAGAAAGGAATTTTAAAATAGGTAGTTCAAGGGAGTCCATCATAGGTTGTTGTCTTTTTTTTGTTTAATTGCAATAACTGATAAACTAATGTTAAAATAATTTGAGCAACTGGGAAGAGTGTCTGTAGCAGATAGGAATGTGCTATCACCTGTTTCAACCCCAGTTTACAGAGTTGGCTTAGGTTTCCTCAAGCTCCAGAGGACTAGAAGTTGCTGAACTACTAAGATGTAGGGCCTGGGGAGGTATCCCCTCACCTCTACCTCTTTTCCTAACTTGCTGATATCTTTCCTAGATACGTGTAGGGTAGGGCAAGGATACAATTGGCTTGCAAAGCTGTCAGAACTTCAGTTTGTATAGTTTGTAAAATGCCTGTGCTGAAGGGCTGGTTATTGAGACTTTGTTTTCCAGAAAGAGGGAAAGAGAGCCCCACATCTTGCCTATTTGAACCCATCCTTATTTTAGGAATCTGCACCTTCATAGGATGAAGATTTAAAGGTTGGAGACTGCCATTGAGCCCTGCAGAAGAGGAACGCCCATAAGAAGGAAGATATTTAGATAGAATTTAGGAAAACTACCAGTACCCTGTTTTTCCCAACAGTCTCTCCCCTTGAGTGTCTATGAGAGCCTATAAGTGCTTTCAAGTGCTTACTATCTTTATATGGACCCAACAAAGACAGGGCCTATGTGGAGAAAATAATTGAATTTTTATAATTTTTATGTTTTAATATCTCTGAGAAGAGTATTTTCAATAACAACATATACATTTGTTCTTTTACTTTTGTACATTTAACTTTCAAATTTTAAAATGTTTCAGGGGACTCCCTGTACTGTTTTAGGGTAAAGGGGAGCAACAAGATCTTTTTAATAGGTGATTTCCCTGCTGACGAACCCAGACTGCCATTTCACATTATCTAGCTTAGCCTTTTAACCAAGGATAGATAATGGAAAGTGGGGAGTGAATCTTTCTTCCGTATTATAGGTTATCAGGTTTGTTTTAGTTCAGATAATAATAGTTATCTTAGCTGTTATTTGGTTTTCAGTTCAGGCGTTGGGACATGCAAGTTGTGAAGATAAATTATTCTCAGTTTCTGCCAATAAACTGCCTATAATCCTTTGATAAGAAACTAAGAGTAAGTCTTCATTGATTTTTTTCATAGATTGGGAGAAGTTAAGGCAGAAAGAGATAAATAAAAGCTTTTTAAAAACAGGTAAAATTTTAATTCCATGCATCAGGGGATGTCATTTAATATATAGATAGCCAGACTTTCCCCAGATTTTTTTCTTTAAAACCTAAACTCACCCATTTTTATTGTATATTTTTGCTCTAAAGGCTTTCTAACAAACCTGATCCTAGTGATCCCTGGCCTACATCAGATGAGGATGACTATAATTTTGATACCAAGGTAAAATGCTTTTGTGAAATTAATTTTCTTGCTCTGAATTTTCTTTTGTGTATTGTTCTTAAAATTTAGCAATGGTCTGACTGTCTCTATATATAGAAAGTTAATCAGAGAAAACCATTTTATACAACTATGACTTGTTGATTTTTTTTAATGTTTTTACTTTTGTAAATGTCAAAAAACTGGTACATATTTTAAAGTAGTGTGAATGTAAAAAAACAATGAACTGGAAAATACATTATGAGCAGAAAATCATATTAGGAAAAGTTTGCCCAAAATAGAGCAAATATGAAATTTGGCTAAGTATTATAAGCATAGAAACCCACATTAAAAAGATCTTATTCCACCAGGCATGGTAGACCACACCTGTAATCCTAGTGGCTCGGGAGGCTGAGGCAGGAGGATTGCCAGTTCAGAGCCAGCCTCAGCAACTTAGTGATGCCCTGAGCAACTTGGCGAGACCCTGTCTCTAAATATAAATATAGACAAGGGCTGGGGATGTGGTTTAGTGGTTAAACAACCCTGGTTTTGATCCATCCCCCCCAAAAAAAATGTTATTTATACATTTGAAGAATTTGTAATATTTTTTGAATGTGAATAAATGAACAAATATATTTCTGTATGATGAAGCATTACTTGTAAATGGATGTGTATGTATGATTTATCTAATAAGTCTATTGGGTTTCTGAAAATATGATTTAAATTTATATTTCCTTTAAATGTTTGGTATATTTAACTTCAGGTGAGGTCTATTGAGAAAATGTCATAAATAAAAAGTAAACAAATTAGAGAAATGTTATAAATAGGAAAGGTTTCAGTGTATTTATAATATTATACAACTGTGAGCTTAAATTAGGATTTTAAAATTTTCTAAACCTCTTTTTAGCCCATCCCATGTTTTATATATCTTTTCAAGCTGTACATTACTCTTTAGAGTTCACATCACCAGTTCTTAATCTGAGTGGAAAATTGATGAAATATTTTTCCATTTTTATTTTTCTCCGGTAATAATGTTATAGCTTTTTGGGGAGTAGTAACCATCTTTAATTAAAAGAATTACTTACAGTAATAAATTTAAACCTTATTATAGTATTCATAAAAGAGTAATTGTAGTTTAAAACAAATTAGAATTATTATACTATGAACTAAAGTTTCATATCTCTTTGTATACCTTATATCTCGCTCTCTCTTCTCTTTTCTTACACAAAAATTTGTTCACTGTTTATTCTTTCAATATATTTCCATCTTCATTATTAACATATTTGGTTACATCATCTTTCCTTTTTTTTGGGGGGGTGGGGGGCACTGGGGATTGAACTCAGGGGCACTCAACCACTGAGCCACATCCCAGCCATATTTTGTATTGTTTTTAGAGACAGGGTCTCACTGAGTTGCTTAGCACCTTGTGGTTGCTGAGGCTGGCTTTGAACTTGAGATTCTCCTGTCTCAGCCTCCTGAGCTGCTGGGATTAGAGGTGTGTGCCACCATACCTGGCTGAGATATGGGAATTTTTAAATGATTATTTATACTACTTGCAATTCCAACTTATCTAAATATGATACTATTAAAAACTAAACTCTCACATTTTCCCCTTGAAGTAATTCGTGTAAATGTAAATTATGCAAACACATTCAAAATCAACAACTTAAAATTTACTAAAATGTTAGTTTCTTTGAGAGTAAACTACAGAAGGATAATTTTTTTCTAGAATATTTTGGTTAAGAAAATTAAAGGGAAAATGAAGGGAATAAGAAAGACAGTAGAATGAATTGGACATAACTTTGCTATGTACACCACAGTGAATCTCCACATCAAGTACAACCTTAAGACTGGGATCCTAATTGGAATAAGTTATACTCCATATATGTATAATATGTCAAAATACACTCTACAGTCACATATGTCTAGAAAGAACAAAGAAAAAAATTTAAAAACATTCAAAAAAAGAAAATTGTCTAATGGATATCATAGTATTTTTATAATAATCAGAAGTAAGGGAGTAATATTTGTGGGATGTCTCTTATCACCTCATAATCCTTACCCCATGAGAAGATGTAGGTTAGTAAATGACAGAATTGGAGTTTGATTCTACACATGAATGAGTCCTAAATCTGTGTTCTTTGTGTTAGATAATATAGTACTAGTAAATATTTGAATTAATTATCAAATTTGATACCTGTTATTTTTCAAGTTTTTTTTTTTTTTCCTAGAATTTCCCAAAAGTGAACTTAACAGAGCTGTGGACTGCTACTCAACAATCCCAGAAAAATCGTAAGCTATTTGAAGATTGACTATTCTTATTCTTGTGCTGTTCACTGATTTGAAATTACAGATATTTACTCTTTACTTTGTTTTTATTTTTATAGAAGCAAAATATGGCATTGGGCAACCAGAAAATAGAACCTTGTTTGACAGCAGTAATTCTGATAGTCAAAATGAAGACATGGCCGAAACCCTTCCTAAAATATCAGTCAAAATCCAGAGCTTTTCTGATTCTTCCTTTTCATCTCCTGATCCAAAAGTAGGTATTTTTGAAGCTCTTTTTTCATACTTTATTTACATATCATCTCCCTAATCTACATAATGATGACCAAGATCCTAAAAAATATATATATATAAGGGCCACAAGATCATAATAGAAAACAAGTATAACAACAGTTGAGATATACGTACAGGAATTCTTAGGTATGCCATAATGGAAGGAAATAATTAGAAAGCAACTCAAGAGAACAGCTGGATGAATATGAAGCTGAAGAGTGGAACGAATGGGAAGAATTCATTTAAGAAAGGCAAGATAACTATCAAATTCAAATAAGAGAGTTAAGAGGAAAGACATATAAAAGCATGAATTAAATGAGAACAGAGACTGTTATGAAATATGATAGAAATTAAACTTTTCCAAGTAACTTATTGTTGATTTTAATGAAGAAGAGAAAGAATTTTCCTGCTTTTAAATTTAGCAAAGTGATATATTTAATTAAGCAAAACCTGTGTTGATACATAATGCAAACTGAAATCTGTTTTAGGCCTCTTGAGATTTATTATGAATTACTAATTTTTTATTCTTTTGTTCTTACAGTTTTCAGTTTAGTGTTTGTTATTTCCTTAAGTTACTTACCTAACTTATCTTTCCATTTGGGTATATAATTTTGATAACTGTTTTAGATTTTTTTTTTCTTTTTTCTTTCTTTCTTTTTTTTTTTTTTTTTTGGTACTGGGGTTCCATCCCAGTGCTTTGTGCAAGTGCTCTACCAGTGAGCTACATTACCGGCCCTGTGTTTTAGATCTTTTTTGGGAATAAAGAGTTAGGGGGTTGGGTATGTAAAGTTCTTGCCTAGCATGCAGAAGGCCTTAGATTAGATCCCCAGTATTGCAAATAACAAAAACCAACATAGAATGAAGAATAAATAAGCAAGCATTTAGTTAATGTTTTCACTAATTTAAATTTTTGATTATATTAATTAAGTTCTTCTTTGTGTTGCTGGGGATTGGACCCAGAGCTGAAAACACACTACCACCCAGCTGCATCCCTAGCACAAATATTTATAGTTGTTAAACCTTATATGTAAATTCTTTCATCTTTAAAGCTTAGGAATTCTGATGATTAGATCGTCTAAAATCTTTTTTTCTTCATGTGAATATTGGATACTGATTAACAAGAATTTGAACAGTATTTGAAAAGTATTTAAAGACCTAAAAGTATTTAAAGACTTAGAAATCTTCAACTTGGAAAAGTTTTTAGAGTTGATCCTTTCTCCAATTTTTAACTACCATTCCACATAGTGTAAATAGGAAATTAGAACTATAAGTATGCTGTTTATAGGAAAAACGAATTTTAAAACTGGGTTTTACATTTTTTCCTTACATCATTCTGGTACTTAAAATGCCTGATCTATAATCCATTAAACATTTCCTTATGCAATTTAAAGCATTTGTTTTTGAAGGTAGGGTCATGCAATGTGCCTAGACTGACCTCAAATTCCGGGATCAAGTAATTCTTCCACCTCACCCTCCCATGTAGCTCCAACTTTAGATGTGACCTACCATGCCTAAGCTTACAATTTAAACCTTTTATGATTATTTATTTATTTGTTTTGGTACTAGGAATTGAACCCAGCAGCACTCTACCTTTGAGCCATATCTCCAGCCCTTTGTATTTTTTTTTTTTTTTTTTTTTTTTGAGACTGGATCTCACTAAGTTTCTTAGGGCTTCACTTTCGATCCTTCTGCCTCAGCCTCCCAAGTCACTGGAATTAAAAGTATGTGTCACCACGCCAGGCTTAGGATTTATTTTTTAAAAGGAGTCTTCTTGCAGCTTCTTGAATTGGTATCTTAGAATTAAATCTTTTCATTAAATTAAACAATGCATATTAGTATAGCACCCCAGAAACAAGTAAATACATATTGCATATATCAGTATTTTCATATCCTTGAAATAAGTGTTGATGTATGTATTTGTAAATGTGGTCACCCATTTTTCTCCTTGTTGTGTTCATTTTTAAAATTGCAGAGTTCTGTGTAGGTTTGCATTATTTAATTATAAATGTAGTATATTTTACAAATACTTATTTTCTTGAATCCATGTCCTTATTAAGGTTGTATGTTCCTACTCTGAATGTATTTATTCAGTTCTGGCATCTAAGTCCTCTGAGTGCCTGAAATTTGATATGTCCTCAACTTTAGACATTGATGTTAACCTTTTCTGATTCTATACTAATATAATATGTCATCCATTTCCCAATTCTAGTAATTAGTACATTTTAAATAGCACTGAAACACTAAAGCTAAGAAATCCTGAACTCAGTCCCTCAAATCACCAGTCTAGTCTGTTACTAAGTTCTGTATATTCTACTTACCATTTTTCTTGTCTTATTGCTGGGATTCACCTTCTCACTTGTCATTTTGAAATGTATTTCTCTTGTTCTGCTTTCTGCCATTATGTTAATTTATCTTTATTTTGCTGCCCAGGTGGCATTTCAAATGCTAAAACTCATCTCCTTATTACCCATTATTATTTCCCACATTACATGAAGGGGAAAGTTCATATTCTAACATGACACATATCTTTTGTGGTTTGGCCCTGATCTATCTATACATCCCTGATCTATCTATACATCCCTTTCCCAGTAACTGTATTCCAGATTTACCACATTTTTTTTCTATTCTTCATTTACTATGTGATTTCATTCCTTATCCTTTTGCTGTCCTATCCCTTCACACCCTCACTTTGTACTTTCTCTTTCTTTTAAAATGTGACCGTTTGCAACATTCCCAGAGCTTTCTAGGTAGAACCGATTCTTTTGTCCTTTTTGCCCTTAACTGAATTCATTTCAGTTGTAGAACTGAAGAATAAATTATACTTTATTCTTATTTATTTCTCTGTATCTCTGCCTCTACTTGATAATAGACAGGAATCGTTTCTATTTTTAGTGTCTTCCAAGGTAGTGCCTAGGATTTGGTAGGTACAATAAATGTCGTCTTACTGACTGATTGAATGAGTGAGTTGGTGACCACCTGAATAAACATTTTTCTCAAGTCAGGTTTTTTTTTTTTTTTTCAGCAGGAAGGAACAACAAAACCAATAATTGGAAAAGAAGAAAATGGTACTAAAAGTGCTTCACAAGATCAAACAAATAATGGGAATTTGACTTACGTTGACACAGGGCCCAAAAATAATAAAAGTGGTAAGTCAGTGAATATCTATGAAAATTTTTCTATATTTAAATACTATTATAAAAAATAAAGTGTTTAGATCCAAGAAAAGATACCCATTTCTTTTATATTTTTGCTTTTGCTGTCATTCTCCTGCAACCAACTTCTTCCTAATACTGCATCAACCCTCTGAAATTCCTTTTTGTTCTTCCTTTTATTTTATTGCAATATTATTAATGGAGATAGACTTGTACATATATTTAAAATTCACAGTACTAAGTATTATTACTGTATCTGTTACTACATTTTATAGATATGATGTCTGCATTGGGATTAGGAGACGAGGAAGATGAAGAATCACCTTGGGATTCTGAGGTATTGTCTGTTATTGTTATTTTTGGAATAAGCATTGAGTGACGTTAAAACATTGAAGAGGATGCTTTGTGTTTATTCCACTGTCAGTTCTTTGGTGCTCATCCATTCTATTAAAAGAATAATCAGTACTTTACAAACTGTATGACACAAGTACCATCTTTTTAAAATTGGTGATTAAAATAATTGTCTTAATAATAAATTATACTGTATTCAGTCAAATTACTCAAATAGCATAGGAGTTACTATCTGACTTACTTTAAATATATGGGATCATACTGTAATATATCTAAACGTGATTAAACCTGTGTTGCCAAAGTTTTATGGATTTTTTAACTCAGTATTCATCATATTTTGATATTTCCATAGGTTTTTAAGATTTTTACTTTGTATTTTGATTCTCAGATTTCATATTGTATATCTTTTTTTTTCTTTTTGAAATATAATCTTTAAAAGCATCTCTGGGAATTAAAGTACTCAGTTTTTACTTTTGAAAATATTTTTACAATTATTTTACCAAAAATATTTTGACTAATTATTCAGTTCTAGCTTGAATATTATGTTTATCTGAACTACTAGTATTTTCTTTCTCTGAGTTATAGTGTATCCTTAATAATGTGGGAATTCTGCTATCATCTTTGTAGATTATCTGTTTTCTTTCTTACTGATTTTAAGCCTTTTCCTTTTGGTATTTGACTACTAATGTTTCGTTATTTTTATTTATTCAACTCTTTTATGGCCCACTGTACTTCTGAATAAGAAGTATCATGTTTAACTTTCAATTTTATAAATTTACTTCTTTATTATTTGTCCCTCATTTTATTAATTTTATGTTTTATTCCTTCTTAGTTACCAAATATGTAACAATAATTGTATTTTCTATTTTCTTTTCTGTATTATATTTGGTTACATTTACTCTGCTTAGTCTTCCATTTCATTAATCCTCTTATCAGCTCATTCCAATTTAGTGTTTAATCCATATAAAAAAAATAGACATTGTTACATTTCTTAAAAAGAAGGTGCGGCTTTGACTTTACTTTCTCACATCTGCAAATAGCTAAAAGGAATAATATCCTCACACTTTAACATATAATTAATAAAGTAAGTATATGCTAATAAGTATATTACTACTGCATACTAAAATTCTGATCATTTGTAGGATTCATTTAATGAAGCCAATGTGGTATAGTGTAAAAAACTAAAACTTAGAAATCACAGGGAATCAGCTTGCATTCTGAGGTTGTTTATCTAAAAACTAAAGATTTATTCAAGTCAACCTTGTGACTCTGTGTTATATATGGATATATTAAAGTCCTAATGTGATTCAGAGTGAAAATTTGGACTAATTTTTATAGCATTAATAAGTAAACATGAAAGTATTTCTGTATTTGAACTGTGAAGAATAGATCTGCAAGGAATGTTTCAGCCTCTGAGAAGGAAAAGCATGAGAAATCGTAAATATGTGAGAATATAGTTAGTTTTTCTGATGTTTTAGTTAAATAGAAGCCATTTTTGAAAATAAAATTTATTGAATACCTTTATGTCAGCTATGCTTACCATAATATAAGTATAAACAGTGGTGAACTATTTTAAAGTGATCACTGTGGAAAAAGATTGGAAGGACCTGATTTTTATAAGCAGCTGCTTCATTATGGTACCAGCACAGTAGCTGAAGTTAGAAAACAGAAAATGTCAGTATACTGGTTTTGTCATTTGGTAGCTATGAAATCTTGGAAAATTTACTTAAACTATTGAAATGTCAGTAACCTATGGTACCATAAAGATGGTACAATGTCTCTTAGATATGTGTAATGAACAAATATGGTGAAGAAATGTGAAAACACTTTGTAAACTAAGAAATGTGTTCATATTTATTAGACAAAGTGTTTATTTGTTAGACAAAATGATCTCAGTGGTATTCAGTGACTTATTAAATTTCAAGATTTTTTTTTAAATCTGAGGACAATAAAATGGAAAGTGTCAAGGAAAGTGTGAAGCTTACAAGTTGAAGGGGGCATATATGTTTCTAATTTGGAAATGGTTTCAGTAAACTATTAATGGGTGTTTTATAGGAATATAGTGATTTGGTGCTTGAGGCCTTCCTGATGAGATTATAAATGTTTTGACCTTGAATAATTTCCTGCTGTTAACTGTCTACTATGTGGAAGGCAATTAGATATGGAATTCACCACATGAAGACTTGTGCTATAGTGATAGAATAAAAAAACAAGTAAGCAGGCACGGTGGTGCACACCTGCAATCCCAGCAACTTGGGAGGCTGAGGCAGGAGGATTGTGAATTCAAAACCAACCTCAGCAACAGCAAGGCGCTAAGCAACTCAGTGAGACCCTGTCTCTTAAAAAAAATACAAAATAGGGCTGGGCATGTAGCTCAGTGGTTGAGTGCCCCTGAGTTCAAACCCCAGTACTAAAAACAAAAACAAATAAACAACAAACACTTGTTAAGTCACCGTAAGTGCTTCATATAAAGTAAACAGAATGCTAGTTTAAAAAATACTGAGGAAGTTTGTAGTTGGGATGGGTATGAGAATGAAATTCTGTACTAAGGGGAGATAGCTCAGTCAGTAGAGTGCTTGCCTTGCAAGCACAAGGCCCTGGGTTCAATCCCGGGCACCGCAAAAAAAAAAAAAAAAAAAAAAGATTTCTCTAAAGTGTAGATTGTTCTGAGTGCGATATTGAAGCTTATAATTAAAGGATGGGAAGGAGCCAACCATGTGAATGTCTAGGAGGAGAATATTCTTGGTAGAGAAAACAATGAATCGCATCTGTCCATCATTTTACTCTCAACATCCTGGAATGACCTGGACGCAGGGAGTGGGATAACCATCATCAGTAATCATTTTTATTAGTGTAATGCATAGAAAAGAAAATATACAAATAAGTGCCTGGGCACATTTTATTTAAAAAATATTCTTATGCATCCTCTCTTATTAAGATTTGCTGTACATTTTTTGACATTCATTGTTTATTGGGAAAGAGTTGAACAATGAGTCTAATATTTGTATGCTATTAAACATAGCATAAAGATAAGTTTTTGTTACCACTCTGTCATTTTATTCAGCCATTTTTCCTATAAGTAAAAATTTGTCAAAAATATTTGATATTCTCTTTATTTAGTTTTATTGTTTGTTTTTTGGTTTATGGTATAACAAATTGAACCCTGGGGCTCACACATGCTAGGAAAGCACTCTTACTGAGCTACATTCCCCAGCCCTTCTATTTTTCATTTTGAGGCAGGTTTTCATTGAGTTGCCCAGGCTGACCACCAGCTTGTGATCCTCCTGTCTCAAACTCCCAAATAACTGGAATTACAGGCATGCCCCAACAAACTACAAAAAAAATTTAGATTTTCTAAGTCCATGTTTACCTAAACGAAGGAGCTTCTACAATGTTTACACTCAGGATGACACTCTCTGAAGTTGCTTATCATACCAAGTTTCTTTATTTTAACACTAAAATTATTTCTTGTCCTTAGAAGTGTTTGCAGTGTTTCATGCTATACTTTGCAAGTGTACTTACAAGAATTTTTTTAAAATGTATGTTTTAAATGTTCTCTTATGTTTGGTGGGGAATGCAAAGTAGAGTTAGGTATTATGGAGTTAAGTTTCTTTTTGAAGTATACACATTTGTTAGTATTTTATCTATGAATATGTTTCCTGTGCCCCTCCATGCTTAGTAGCCATGTGAAGATAAAAGATAGTCTTGATCTAGACAAAGCATATGAAGTTCTTTATTGAAATGTTTGACTTTTTATGCATGCATCTGTCATTTTAAAATGTAATTGCTTTTAAAATAGAACATTCAGCTATCTTCTTATAGCTAGAAAATCTTTATGCAACTCATTATTAATATTAATTTCACTAGAGTATCTCTGAGAGTCTTCCACAAAAGGGTATTAGTCATTTATCTGGGGCTGTGCGTCAAAGAGGAAACAATATAATCAATGGACAAGGAGAAGGTAAGAGCTGTATTTTATTAAAAAGTTATTTGGCAAAGTGTTTATTTGAAAATGAGCACTGATACGTTCTAATAGTCAAAGACACATTAAATGCATGGTAAGGGAAAAAAGTAAAATGGTAGTAAATAGTACATCTTATCAAGTTTCAGCAGCAGGTTAAATTTGTAGTGTCGAAGGAGCTGAATTATTATTATTATTATTATTATTATTATTATTATTATTATTATTTTAAGATAGAAGACCTGAGGAAAGTTAGTAAATAAGAAAGTGGAAAAGAGAACAGGGAATGAAGAATTAAGAAAGGCAGAGAGTACGGGAAGTAAATGAAGGGAAAAGAAGCAGGTATACATAGTGGAGAGTGGGAAAATAAAGTAATGTTTTGGAAAAATGAAGATCAGGGTATTAGAAATGTGGGATGAATATAAAGTAAGCTTCCAGTTCCAAAAATTTAAAGCAAAATTTTTCTTCTCTTGCCATTTTCCTCACTGTTGGGAGGGCATTGAGAATTGAAGTACTCATCACACAGAGCTATGTTTTATTTACCATAAATGAATATAAATATATATGATCAACCATGAATGCATATAATTTAATGTCATGTAAAATAAGAACAAATAAAATGTTTTTAAAAACTGAAGAGAATTATAAAGACCAGAAAAGTAGGATTAGCTCTGAGGAGATCAGAAAAGCCATAGCCTGATGAAACCATTAGAAAGTTTTTCACTTTTTATGTAATTTCAATTTAGAGAACATGATAGGGATGAACTTGAAGCTATTAAGGTAAATTAAGGTAAAGGAACTGGGAACTGACTTAGACCACCTTTTGTGGATCATTTTAAAAATGTGCATCCTGACTCAGCAGATCTGTAACTTTGTTTCTAATAAGATCTCAGGTGATGCCAATGCTGCTGGTCCTCAGGCAATACTCTGAATGGCAAGGACCTAGACTTCACTTTAAAGAAACCTGGAGGACCAGCCATTGGATAATAATACAAGACATTACAGGATCAAGGGAAAGTATAGATTTTGTTTTTATTTCTGAGCATGTTTTCTACCCAGAGGGAAAGGACTAAAGAGATGATGAAATAGATATAATTCTAAGATACTACTGCTAAATAAAGAGGAAAAAGTGCTGGGAATAATTCATTTAAAAAAAAATAAAATGGAGAAAAATCAAGACCAGAATCTAGAGATACAGCAAAGCAGACTTAATTCTGGAAACAAGAGACTATAATGCAATTCATTCCTTGAATATCAAAATTGTTATTCTTAGTGAATATAGCACTGATTTTGAAATATAAAAGGTCATTAGTATCTAAAAATTCTGTGACAGTTCAGTTTTTTTTCTTTTTTTGATAACCATATTTCAATATTGAAAGCTTGTTATACATTATTTCTTAGATATGGTTTATATACCATCTTGCATGAGTGGATCAAGAAACGTTAAGATGGCTAAACTAGAGAAAACAAGAGATGTAGGCATACCAGTAGCCAACATGGGTATGAAAAAAATGAATATTTTTATTAACTATTATTCTACAAGTATATATCCCAGCTGATCATTTCAGAAAACTTTGTTGAGAAATACATTTTTGCATTCTACTGAACTCTTAACTACAACTTTGTACTTCCTAAATTACAGAACAAATTGAGTGACATGATAAATACTTGTAGTATATGGTTCTAATGTGTTACATAAAGATCTATGCTGTTACATTCTGCCATCAGCTTTCACATCCTGTCAGGGTCATGTGTTGCTCCTCCGATTACAGATCACTTTTCTGTCCATCAATCGGCATGTTCATATCGGTTCATGTGCACACTTCTACTTTAGTTATGGTCATTAGAAACATAATCTCACTTTTGAAACTTTAACTGCATGTTTTATTAACCTTGTATTCCTGGTTTTTTTTTCTTCAATATATTTATCATGTTGCTGTCCTAACCAGGGGGAAAAAAACAAAAAACAAAAAAACCTCAACTCTAATTTCCAAACCTAAGCATGAAGATTCAGCTCCATACTAACTCTGCATAAACATATGATTGGCTTTGTGATATCTACATTTAATTGATTGTATGTCCCCTTTGCTTTTTAGAATCTCCTGCGAAATGTCCTCAGTTAAAGGTAAATATCTTTTATATTTTTATCTTGAAATTATTAACTGTATGCTATATGCAATATATAATATTTATTAAATATCTTGTTTCAAAATGCATCCAGACTACCAGTGAAATGAAAGATTCTCTTCTGAGTAAAGCCATAGGAATGAAGGATGTACAAACATTCAAATCAGGTAAATTTTGCAATACAAATTATTCTGGAAAGAACTACATTAAACTATTTGAAATGCTCAGTCTTCTTATTCCCAATTTTTTCCATGTTTGTTGGAAAGATTTGACATAAATAATACAAATGTAATTATTGGTTCATGTTTGAAAAAAAGGTATTTATAAGCATAAAAATTTTCATGTAAGCTTTAATTCAGATATTTCTACTTTTATGTTGCAGTGCCCTAAAGTTCCCAATTTGGAATCCCTTTATTTGTTAGGGATTCACAGAGGTTAATTATGAGATTCTAAGATTTTTCCAAAGTTTAAAAATGCTTATTGGAGAGCTAGGCACAATGCTTATGCTTGTAATCCCAGCTTCTCAGGGCATCTCTGAAGAGTTTTAAGATCCTCTTTAAAAATGAAAAAAAAAAAATGTGTATTGGATTCTAATGTCAAATTAACTTTATTTCTTCTTAGTAATTGTTAATACTGATGATCTTAAGCCAATCAGATGTTCTGATTAACAGATTGTGTGTGTGTGTGTGTGTGCAAGCATGTGTGGGTATGTGTGTTTGATGATTAATAATGGGTAAAGTAATCATGCTTTAATAGCTATTTGGAACACACAGTTCTTCAAAACTAATTTTGAAACTTTTGGGCCTTAGGATTCTTTTATAGTACTAACAATTATAACAGACTCTAAAGAACTTTTATTTAAGTGGGTTATATCTATTAATATTTACTATATTAGAAACAATCTGAAAGATTTAAAAAATAAGCATGCATAGTCATACCTTACAGTAGCCATTATATTTGACTCTTTAGCCATTAGAACTATGATTTTTTCACACATCATATCTCTGAAAAACTCCACTATACATTTATAAGAGAATGAGTGTGAAAATGACGAATAACATTTAGTATTAATTAGGCTTCTTGGACCCCTGGAATAGATACTGAATTCCAGGGATTCTCAAATCACTATTTAGTACCAATGTTTTAAACCATGGATATCAAATGGTAAGGGAGCCTGATGAAATGACTTTTAAAGTTACACTTCTATATTTCTTTTTTCTTTCACTTGTCTTAAAAAGTTTAAATCTGACAATTTTGTTTATAAAGAAATTTTTATTATCTATACATTTCCTATTTCATGTCATTTTTATATTCATTGAATTTTCCAGTGAATTATTATGAACCTAGATTTTTTACCCTTGCCCTTTGAAAAATGGGAACAATTACATCACGTCAAGGTATCATTTTTTGTAAAAATTTATGATGTTTATCCAGGACATAAAGGTAAATTTTGAGGCACTGAAGAAAGACCATCTTATTGTAATTAAAGTAGATTTTTTAATATAAAATGGTGTATTAACTAAAGTCCATGTCTTCAGAATGCAAATACTGTCATGCATATTTGAATTTAAAATAATTAATAATTTTAATTCAAAAATTCACATTTCTGAAGGATCTTAATAATAAATAATGCTTTCTTGGAAAACAATATGTGATAGTAATGGCTGTGTGAAACAATACTGTAATACTAATAAATAAAAATGTAGAAAAATAGGGAGGTGATAAATAGGTAATTGAACTTATCAAGTACAGTATATGTAAAATAAAGTAAGCCATGAAGGAGTAGATGTATGTGGGGCACAGGGGAACATGGGACTATTTATCTGAAGAAAGAATTTGCATAAGTTGGTTTCAGTTCTATTATCATTCACATTCTAATAAATGAAAACCTTGTTTTTGAATTTTTCAGATCAGTTCTAGTTTTTTTTTTATTTTTAAAATTTTTTAATTTGTTGTACATGACAGTAGAATGCATTTATACATTCTGATAGATCATACATAAATGGAGTGAAGTTTCATTTTTCTGATTATATATATCGTAGGATCACATCAGTCATGCAGTCATATATGTACATGAGGTAGTAATTACTGTTTTATTCTACGGTCATTCCTAAGACTTGTCAAAGATCTAGTAATTTAATGCAAATCAAAACCCCATCAAGATTTCATCTCTCTTCAATCAGAATGGAAATCGTCAAGAATACAAATAATAATAAGTTTGGGGGAGGATATGGGGAACAAGGTACACTCATACTTTATTGGTGCAACCACTCTGAAAGGCAGTATGGAGATTCCTCAGAAAACTAGGCATGGAACCACTGTATGACACAGCTCTATCCCACTCCTTGGTATATATCCAAAAGATCTAAAAGCAGCATACTGTAGGAATGTAGCCACATCAATGTTCATAGCAGCACAATTCACAATATCCAGATTATGCCCTTAATCAAATAAAGAGATAAAGAAAATGCGGCATATACACACAATGGAGTTTTACTCAGCCATGAAAAAGAACAAAATTATGTTGTTTGCTGGTAAATGGATAGAACTGGAGACTACAGTGCCAAGTAAAATAAGTCAGACTCAGAAAGTCAAGAGTCAAATGTTTTTTCTAATATGCAGAAGCTATTCTAAAATTAGGGGGGAAAAGAGAGAAAGAAATAGGGGGATGCCATCAAAATAAAAGATCAGGGAGTAGTGGAAGGGGATTGACGGGGAGGGAGGAGAGACTGGATAAGGTAAAAACAGTGGGATGAATCTGACCTAACTTTACAATATACATACATGAATAAACTACATGAATCTTACCATATGCATATCCACAAGACACTAATTTTTTTAAACAAATGTAAATAAATAGATCTCAAGTAGAGGAAAAGGGGAAGAGGGACGAAAGTGGGGGAAGGTAAAAGTAAGTACTGGAGGCTTAATTGGAGCAAACTACACACCATGCATTTATTATTATGTCAAAATAAATTCTAATGTTATCTATGACTAATATGAACCAATAAATTTTTTTTAAAAAAATTGAAAGATCTGGAAAAAAAATCTAGTAATATGAAAGCTGATGATAAATATCCATTTGTATCATAATCAGTGACTGAAAATCAGTCACCATCCACAGAATTTGGAAAGATGACCTTAAAGAAAAGATGAATATTGGGGCTTTGTTTCTGTTAAGGAATTATACTCTCCATGACCTGTGAATCACAAAAGGCAGAAAACAAAGAGAGTAAAGAAGGTAATAAAGAAGCATAGAGAATACAACCATAGAGTTCCTGTGCATGGTTTCATGTTACTGTAGTTCTGACTTTTCAAAAATCTTTACATGGTAAAATTTGCCATATGAGCTTTTTTTTCCACATTTTTTAAATTGGTACATTGTAGTTGTATATGTTAATGGAATTTGTTGTTACGTATTTGTACATGCACACAATATAATAATTTAATTTGACTGGTTTCACTCCCCAGCACTTCTCCCCTCCCTCCCAAACTCCGACCCCTTTGTCTCTTTCCTCTACTGATCTCCCTTTTATTTTTAGGAGATCCACCCTCACCTTTGTTTTCCTTTTTTCTCTCCAGCTTCTGCATATTAGAGAATACATAGGACCCTTAACCTTCTGAGTTTAACTTATTTCACTTAACATGATCATTTCTAGTTCTATTCATTTTCCAGCAAGTGCTATAATTTCATTTTTCTTTTTGGCTGATTAAAACTCCAGTGTGTATATATACTACATTTTCTTTATCCATTCATTCCTCTGTGGACACCTAGACTGGTACCATAGTTTTTTACCTTGTGTTTTATTCTCCTTACCTAAAACCATACGGAATATCTCTTTAAGAAGGCATGTGGATTCTTTCCCTAACCTAACATAAATAACATATTCTTCCCCTAATATACAAATAACAAAAAGAATTAGGAGAAGGAATAATTTTGTTTAGCCTAGTATTTAACATAAACTTAAGAGTGGGGATCAGGATATTTAGAACTCCTAGGCTAAGTGGGAAAAGTTTAAAGATTGCCTACTCAGACACAACTTTTTTTTTTTTTTTTTGCTTTATTTTTAGGTTCAGAAGCAAAAGGAACTGATATAAAAAGAAATAATTTACAGTACAAGTAGTAAACATACAATAGAGAAATTGATAAAGTAGGTAAAATTGATAAGGTAGCCCTCAGGAAAGTAATACCTATTTATCTAGGAAATGATAGCCACAATTAAGGAAGACTTCATCTAGCATGCCAAGTCTTAAAAGAAGAAAAGAAATTTGTCAGAGCAGTCTATGAAAACATTTTAGATATAAGGAACAAGTGTTGACTGATAAAGGTGAAAAGTAACAGTAATTTTGGAAGCCATAATGATGAACAAAATGTTTAGCAGGTTGTTTAAAAGTTACTGTTATTAGGTAGAGAATGATATAGAGTGCAGATTTATTTATTAATATAGAATTAATAGTTTTGATTCTGAGGGTTTATTTACTTACATTGAGTGAATGAATTTGTTGATGAATCTTTTGAGTTGTATGTATGCTTTGAATGTGGAAACATCTAGTATCTCTAATTTGTTGAAGTTTTGGATTATTACAGTTATTTCCTAAAGAAGTAAATATTCAATTAAAGATTAAGCTTAATTTAAATTTGTATTTAGGAAGATAAAAATAAATTATTTTGACTTTTATTATTTTCTATTTTTATAAAGATTATCACTTTTTTATCATTGTTCTAAGTAATTTGTGTTAATATTTGTAAACAGAACCAGACTTAGAAATAACATCAGAGGAAGAGCAAAACAGCCTTGATGGCAATGAAAATAACCAACCACAGGTATGTAAAAATTTAAATTTCTAGTTTAATATCTTTTGCTTTAATATTGTAGTATAGGGCAAATAAAATTACTTTTCAGAATAGCCTCTTAAAATCAGTAGATCATAATATAATATTAATATTTAGTTTTAAAAGCATTATAACTAGTTATAAAACAAAATCTTATAATGTATAGTAATCTGTAACTAAACTTTTCCTTGGAATTTAGGCAAAATTTTTCTGAATATCATTTGTGCTTCCATTTGTAAAATCTTCTTTACATGATAAAGAAGGTAAGATCAAATTTGAGTTTTTTGATGACAGAACTGAAATTATGAATACTATAACAGTGATGGTCACTGAATTGTGTTCATGTTAAGGGATAATTATTCTCAGTGACTCAAAATTTGTAGTTTTATATATACTAATACCAGACTTAAAAGTTCTGACTTAAAAGTTAACACCACATTCTGCCTTGTGGTCTCTAATGTATTTCAGTGTCTAAGATGAGAAAGAAAACAAGATTATAAAATCAATCTAACTGCCTGTTAAGTGAATCATTTCTTCTAGAATGAAACCTTTGGCATTAGAAAACAAATAACTTTCTACCTTATTTCATTTCAATGTGGGAAGTCAGTAGATATTATAAAAATATATTCATCCACTATCTTCAAAGCACTTTAGAATATAATAGAACAAGACTTAACACAGTCCATATAAATGCTTAAGACTATCATAGTATATCACTTGCATTAAAATTTTGGATTTTTTTTCTATTTGGTGTTTATTGATATTAGCTTTCCAGTTACCAATCCTTAGTAAAAGGATTTATATGTACAGTAAGGCCTCCCTATTTAAGGTATGATGAAGTAAAATCTTTTATGTGATGAAAACTTTGTAATATTAAAAATCATTTTTGATAAATTTAAAACATAATAAATTGTTTAATTCAAACAAATAGTGACAAAGTTAAGTTTGTTAGTTCATGTTTTTCTCCTATTTTAGTGTAATGTAAATTACTTTTCACTTCTTAGTTACAGTCCAGTGATTTGGGAGTAGCTGAACATACACTAAGTAGTTCAGCAATTAATTTTTTATTATTTTCTAATTTTTCTTTGCCCATGCCCTTTGATTATTTAAGGATAAAGTTATCTATCTCAAAGGCATGTACCCTGACAGAAAATAAATCTGAGAATTAAACCAAGAAAATTTGTCTGCTACTTTAGCATCTGCAAAAAGTAAATCAGGAACTATAAATGAATAAGGATTATGATAGGATATATTTGTATATTCGGGACTACTATGCAAAAGCATGAGGAAATGTTGATAAAACAAGACAAATTAGTTTGGACATAGAATGTACAACTCATCACAAATAATTAGCACAGAAGTTTGATTAAATTTGTAACAAATTAAAAAATTTCTGTTTGTTCTAAGGAAGAGCCACCATATGGCAACTCTGAAGAAGAAACAAACTTATAGGAAATACCCTCTAATTTGACAAATAATATACTTGATTGTGAGGAAAAAGATGCACCTATGGTGTCTATTTCTGTGCTATTACCGACATGTCCAGAACACAAAGAACCCAGTGTTGAAAATGTCTTTCCTTTCTCATTGGGGATCTGGATTCCCAGCATATGCTTGTCAGTCATCTAAGCTTTACTTAAGTGAGAATAAACAAACAAAAAAAAACAATAAAACAAAACTAAACAAAAAAGAAATCAGGCCGAAAATAATAACAAACTAGAAACAGAACAAGCTTTTAGCACAAATGAGAACTTTTATAATAATACAGAAAATAAACAAGGAACCCAAAAGTAATTACAGTTGAAAGAAGACTAAGAGTTTAATGTACAAATGAAAATAAATTCGAGCCAAAATACCACTAATCAGAAATTAGACATTGGACAGACTGATCACCACTGAGAAGTCCAAATTTGAGAGTCTTTATGAGCCGCCTGACAGACTATCTCATACAATGCCCAAAATGGCTGTTGGGAGAACAGCCCCAACCATAGTGTTGCAGGGGTTTTTATACAGTAAGTCAGTACACCGGTCGTGTCCATTTCTATGATTCAAAATTACAAACTAACATCATGAGATCTAAAATCATAAGCAGAAGGGGAAGTGGGTCAAAACGACCTTAGTTGGGTACAAGTTAAAGAATGATTACTAACATATAGATAGTAGCTGTTGACATGGTACATTGTCAAAGAAAAATAGGAATCAAAGAGAGAACAATTTTACATTATATATAAGAATTGCCATTTTGTGTTGGCAAACATGCTATGATAAGCAACTGTTAATGGGTACAGAGGCAGGGTGTTCCTACGGGAAAAGCATTTCCTACACAACATGGAGTCTCAGGGTAAAATGAAGTCTGTTTAGTCATTGCCCGTATAGCCTGGCTTATAACAATTCCATGGAGTCAAATATGTCAACCCATCACAATATGCCTAAATTTAGTAATCCAGAAAACTCCAATAAATGAGTCTTATGACTCAAATAAAAGGAAACCATATTTCTGCTATTAAGACACTTATGACCTAAAGTTCCTCCATTCTTCTCTTTTGATTCTGTAGAAGGATATGAGAGGGAGGGGCTGTATGAAAAATGGTGGAATTAGACAGACATCATTGCCCTATGTACATATATGATTACACGAATGGTATGAATCTACATCGTGTATAACCACAGAAACAAAATGATGTACCCCATTAGTGTACAGTGAATCAAAATGCAATCTGTAAAAAATAAAAAGATAAATAATTTTTAAAAAAAGACACTTATGAAAGAGCAAAACCGATGTAGAATTTGTCCCGGAGCCATTATATGTTAATTGCAGTGCCAGTAACTATAAATTCATGAACCTGAATTAGAAAATTTAAATTCTTCTCCACCATATAGTGATAGAATATCAAAAGTATGTCTAAACGAAGAATTGCAGCAAAAGAAGCAAAGGTTTAAGAATGAGATGGGCATGTTACATCCTGACTTTGGAGAAAGAAGAAATTCACCTTCAAAAACAGGCAAATGTTCTCTTGCTGGAACTCTTGGTTTTTCTCCTTATCAGTTATATTCTAATTTTTCTGCTTATTAAAAGCTCACTAACAAAATGAAGTTATAGAAATATGAAATTGTGTTTAGAAATACATTATTTCTCCTATCTAAAAATTAAGAGTTCAGGAAAACATTCTCATAATCTTTGTTCTTTAATCATCTTTAATTTTTCAGTCTTCCAGGTGGCATGTGAACTAGGAAACTAATTTATCTCTGTATTATAAGACTTTCTAAATCAAGATAAGCATAGAAGAAGTCTCAAAAAAAAAATAAGTTTGAGTTGGTTTTATTCTCCTATGTGAACATAATGGTAAAGGAAATAATCAGTGAGAAAGGTTGTAGATTTGAGAGTTGTAACAAGTACTCCCAGCCAAACTAATATGTTTATTTTGTTTTCATGTGCACAAATAACATTTATTTTACTCAAACCATTCCAACTTATAATTCCAACATGATCGCTTTAAATATTTTTTAAAAATATATGAAGTTCCATATTTTTATCACCACTCTCAAATGTTTTTATTTAATTAGTCCTTTACATTATATTCTTTTATAAAGTTTGTTAAGCTTTGGCATGTATGATATCACATAAGTAGCAGAAACCATCAGCCAAAATTTTGATATTTGGTATTTGACTCCAGAGTAGAAAGGTGGAAATCTGAGATCAACAAAAATCTGGAGATGTAGTTTAAAAGTGAAATTAAATGAGTATCCCCATCCCTCACAAAGGCATTTAATTACTTTGCCAAAGTCACTTCTGTGTGATTAATTTGGTTATTTTATCTGGAAATTTATTTGATGTGACATATGGAATTGTAACATTTCTTCAGGTGCCATAAAATGCTGTATAATTCCACTTAACCTTAATAAATACATAAAGCCTTGCAGGAAGTAAAACTTTTCTTGGTTTTACTCCTGTTATTTTAAGTAGATAATGGGACTGAGTAGACAGTAAATTTCATACCCTCCAGATATAAAGCTTTATGATTATTGAATGTGAAATTTGGAAAGATCTCATTTTCCAGAATTTCACAATATTAACTCAGCACTCTACTCCATCTGGTGTTGAAGACCCACATTGTGAAATTTTCTAAATCCAGCTGTTTAATGTAAAATTCATGTAGTAAACACAGAAGAGGGAAGGTACATTTTGTGTATTTTTCTTTTTATTTCTGCCAGTCATACAAGGAGTAAAAACTAGGTTAGATAATAAAGTGTTAATGAAAATACAAAACATAAAATTAAGAATGGCCCTTTATGAAATTTTTGGAAAATTCTGTTTCTTTCATTCAAACAGAATTGAAGTAGAATTCTGAAAAATATCAATGACCTATAATGATTAAAGTAAGCACAAAAGTTTTTTATGGACTGAAATTATGGCAAACTCAACTGATAAAATCATTGAAAACAACTTTTTTTATTGAAAAGTAGCACCCCTATTATCAAACATTTTGTTACAGGTTGAAGAAAAAAGGAAGAAACACAAAGGTAATGAAATAGAAGTGTCAGAAAGCCTGTCTGATGGTTTTGCTGCTATAGCTGATGATGGACTAATTCAACAAGGAAAGAATGGAAAAACTGATAACCAACAATTTCCTATTGAGGAGAATGAAGAACATCATGGGTAAGACTATGGCAGTGTTTAACAGCAGATAACAGTTGATGTCCTGTAAAACTAATTCTAATTTGGGCTAATATTTGTGATTGACAAATATATTGCTATTCTAGAGATATTCAGTCTGGGTATCAGAAAAATGAAAATAAACATGAGATACCTATCTTCCAGTTACACTGATGTTTTCTTAAAAAAATAGTAACTAGCATTGGCCACAGTATAAGGAAAAAGATATCTTCATGCTGTATTCTTAAAGGAAATTGGTTAACACTTTTTGAAGGGTAATTTTAGTTAAGTAACATGTATCAAAATTTTAAATATATCATTCTTTTAACCTAACAGCTTCACTTCTGTTAACTGGATCCTTCTGGGATAGGAAAATAAACAACCTATAAACTCATGCTTGTACACATTTGTTATAGACATATATTATATGTATATATAATATATTATGATACCTATATATTATAATATATATTATATAGTATCAATATATTATATCCATATTATGTATTACATATTATTATACATATTATATAAAATGTACATAAAGGACATATAATATATAAAGAATATTTATATAAATTTGTTACATGTATGTATGTGAATGTTAAGGATATTTACTATAGCATTGTCATGTCACGAAGTTTGAGATTAAGTACTCTTCAGTGAGGAAATAGTTAACTTTTCATTTCAATAAAATAAAGTAGAATAAAATGGTTTAAAATGAGGTTACATCTGTAGTGTGCTGATTATTTCACAATTAAAATGTATTTAAAGCTTTTCATTTGATGACAAATCTTAGTCAAATTTTGTTCTAACACTTGTTAAGTTGTAGGAGGCAGATACATACTATACTCACACTCTGTTACCAACAAAATAACTAGTCAGTAGATTTTTTTTAGGTTTTGCTCACAATTTCTAGTGCTCAAATATTTGACTCTCAATCTGAAAATTGCTAAGGGAATCATGTTCAATATATTAGATAAAGCCTGTTAAAATTTTCATCAAAGAAATTTTGATATACTAAATCAGGAATTGACATACTTTTTTCTGTAAAGAACCAGGTAGTAAATATTTCAGTCTTTGTGGACCAGAAGGTCTCTGTTGTAGTCTATCATAGACGTTAAATGAATAAATGTGATTAAATTCCAATAAAATTTTAGTTACAGGGGCTGGGATGTAGCTTAGCAAAAAAAAAAAAGTATGACTGGAAAACATTTAGGTCATTAAGTATGGACCCTTCTTTTAAGAGCATCACAGCTAAGTGGCATTGGGAATGACCTAATTTTTTTCTTGTTTAGCTATATTTTTCAATCCTTACATAATGATTATATGGTATATTTTAACACTTTAAAGTTTTTTTAAATTACATATATGTGGTACTAAAAAACTACTAGATCAAGGAATTAAATAATAAATTCATAAACTTTTAAACTTAGTTAAAAGACCCCTGAAAATGTCTTAGTTATATCTGATACAAACTGATAATCACGTTGTTCATCTTTATCAGTAAAGACCAAAGTTTCATGAATGGTATTTCTTGCTTCACAAAAATCTTCTAATTCTAGGATGTTTTACACTACTCAAGTATAGGAAGTAGTTTTTCATATTAAATTATTGAATTCTGTAACAAGAATAAAAGGAGAAAAATTCAGAAAATCATCTTATAAACTGAATTTTTGTAAATTCTATATGATGTCACTTGAAATATGTGGTGTGGTGCATACTGAAATATATCATCTTTAAAATGCATAATGAGTTGGGCTCAGGGGCACACACCTGTAATCCCCGCCAGTCAGGATACTAGCAGGAAGATTGCAAGTTTGAGGACAGCCTCAGCAACTTAGTTAGGCCCTAAGCAATTTAGTGAAACCCCGCCTCAAAATAAAAAGTAAACGAAATCAGAAAGTTAGCCCAGTCGTAAGACACCCCTGGGTTAAGTCCCCAGTACCTGTAAATAAAAAAATGGACTAAATTAAAAAGCAAAAAAGGTAATTATATGCATATAGGTATCTTTGAAAAGGTTTACTGCATTAGTCCTTGGGGTTTAGCACAAGGGCTAACAAATCTAGCTCATTGCATTTCTATAGAATTTTTTCATTGTGTGCATATGCACATGTGTTGTTAAATGGAACCCAGGGTCTTGTGCTAGTCAAGTGCTTTACCACTGAGCTACAACCCCAGCCCTCCATTCACTCTTGAACTCAGTAATTTTCATTCCTTGCCATTCCTCCACAATTATTTTTCCCAAGGTCACCACTGATTTTCACTTTAATAACTCTAGACATCATTTCTTCCACCTCATTTTACTTACCCTGTCAGCAGTATTTGACCCAATGAATAACTCCTCCAAAACACCTTTTTCACTTGACTTTCAGGATATTACTCACTTCCTTGTATGTAGAAATAACTTTTCATATGTCCACTTTTATATAACACTTCATATTATAATTGTATATTTACCCATTTCTTTTTAAACAGGTAATATACATTTTGTTTCATTTCACTGGTACTTCATAACTTTCTGAATTAATAAATAAATTAAAATGAGAAAGATTGGAATTTTTTTATTGTTCATCAGTAGAATAATTACCAAACACAGGCTTTTTAAATTTATTTTTAAATTAGCAATCCTGCCTTACATACAAAAGAAGTAAAGAAAAGTGAAAATGAAAAATGTACCGCCAAAGAATCTGTGACTACACCAGCATTTGAGATGACTGATTCATTAACTGGTGGTCTGCTACAAGTGAAGGATGTTTGCTACTTAAGTGAAATAGATCAGGATGAAGGAAGGTAAAATCTATAAATTTATTTCCTTGTGAAAGAGTGTTAACAGTGATTACTTTTTGGAAATAAAACAGTGTAGCTTGGTCTGCAGGAAGAGAATATTCAGTGATATCAGTACTGTTAACAAGTTGATTAAAATAAGGATGAGTGACTGACAAGGAGCAATTTCAATAAATGGTCACCATGGAAACCTGACTGCAGTAGATAAGTGTGGACAATACCTTAAAGAATTCTTAATGGGAAAGACAATAGAGAAGTCAGTAATAAGAAGAATGTAGAGTTGTTTTCTTTTAAATAGAAGTTTTGAGAGGATGCTTTTGTGCTGTTGGAAATAATTCAGCAGAAGATGACGTATTTATTCAATTGTGTTTGCATGTCCAAGTATTAGAAAACTTCATACTTTATCTGTGAGGTATTATACTAAATTAATTGTCTTTAGAACATCTATCCATGTGTGTGTATTTTTTTATGGTAAGGTACTGTTCATCATGAATTGGTTCAGAAATGGAATATCCCAATATAACTGAGCATGTAAATAATGACCTAAAAGTTAACTGCCATACATAGATTTTCAAAATTATGTAATAAAAAACATATAAACACTGAAGTTTGAAGTTGCACTGAATAGAAGGTAATCAATCAGTCAAACCTTGTGCTTTGAATAGTATCATCATAAATAGCTATATAATTTTGTATGTTACTCTAAAATATCAGGTGTGTCAATGGTTGTTTAAATTCTGGGGAAATGGGGAGGATTTTTCTTATATACAATAGGAAAGTAACAACCTAGCATATATTATTGCTTTTGAATTACAAAGTTCTGAAGTATAAAAAGTCTGTTTCCCTGTACCAGCAGTGTCATTGACATTATAATGTTTGATAAGTTTATATTGAATGCGTGAATATACAGTTGAATAGATGAATGATGCCTGATGATGAATACAGTTCAGTAAATGAATGAATACCTGTTCATTAATTTCTTTAGGAAACAAAATCAATCATTGGTTTAATGAAAATAAAGTTTCCAAAACTACCTAGGTATAAAATCTTTTTCTTTTTAAAAAATATTTGCAAGATTCAGAAATCATTATTTATAACCAGGTGCAGTGGCGCATACCTGTCATCTCAATGGCTAGGAAAGCTGAGGCAGGAGGATTGCAAGTTCAAAGCCACCCTCAGCAGTTGGCGAGGCCTTAAACAACTTAGCGAGACCCTGTTTCAAAATTAAAAATAAAAATGAACTAGGGATGTGGCTCAGAGGTTAATTAAGCACCCTCTGGGTTCAATCCCAGGTACCAACAAAAAAAAAAGAAGAAGAAGAAAAAGAAAGAAATTATTTTTGTAATTATAGAAATGAAATGATTATGTGGATTAATCTGCTATTTTATTACTTAAAAACACTTGAAAAGACATGTTAGTTTCACAGCACATTGTGAAACACAGGTTGTAGAGCCAGAATTCCTGGGTTTGAATTCTGGATTTGCCACTGATGGTCTCAGGCAAGTTTCTTGACCTTTCTTTGAAAACCTAGTTTCTTCCAAAAAATACCTAATGTGTTACCTACCTCTCAGAATTGTTACGAGGATTAAAATGAATTTAACATATGTACAGTGCTTAAAATAATGCATAGCAGTTCCATAGTAGGTCCTGATAAAGTTAACTTCTATCATGATTTTAAAAGGGTTTCCTTCATATAAGCACTCAAGTGATATTTTCTAAATGGGTCTTAGTGCCCATAAAAGTGTTCTTTTATTGAAAACAAATAACAAAAAAACTTATATTTTCTATCAAGTAAATATAAGTAACGTTATGTTTAACATATTTTTCCTTTTGCTTTGATTAAAGTTTGATCTAAATTTAATTCTTATTTTCTTTTTTTTTCAGTCAAATCACTTTTAATTTGATTTCTCATTATTCTTTGTTCCTCAATCAATTTGTATTGATAAATTAAAAGGTGACAGGTATAGAAACAGATTTTCAAAAGTGCAAATATGTTTTTGGAGCATACCCTCTGAAAATCAATGAGGAAGAAAAGACAGTTTCTTTTAAGCATGAAATTTATAATTCTTTTTTTTTTTTTTAATTTTTTTTTTTTTACGTTTATATAGGGTAATGATGTTTATTTTATTTTTCCCCTCGCCCCCACCCCTCCCACCCCTCTTTTCCCTCTACACAGTCCTTCTTTCCTACATTCTTACCGCTCTCCTTAGCCTAACTCTAAACCTAACCCTTAACCTAATGCTAGCCCCTCCCACCCCCCATTATATGTCCTCATCTGCTTATCAGAGAGCTCATTCGTCCTTTAGTTTTTTGAGATTGGCTTATCTCACTTAGCATGATATTCTCCAATTTCGACCATTTGCCTACAAATGCCATAATTTTATCATTCTTCATTGCGGAGTAATATTCCATTGTATAAATATGCCACAGTTTCTTTATCCATTCATCAACTGAAGGGCATCTAGGTTGGTTCCACAATCTGCCTATGGTGAATTGAGCGGCAATGAACATTGATGTGGCTGTATCTCTGTAGTATGCTGATTTTAAGTCCTTTGGGTATAGGCCAAGGAGTGGGATAGCTGGGTCAAATGGTGTTTCCATTCCAAGCTTTCTGAGGAATCTCCACACTGCTTTCCAGAGTGGCTGCACTAATTTGCAACCCTACCAGCAATGTATGAGTGTTCCTTTTTCACCACATCCTCGCCAACACCTATTGTTGCTTGTATTCTTGATAATCGCCATTCTAATTGGGGTGAGATGAAATCTTAGGGTAGTTTTGATTTGCATTTCCCTTATTACTAGGGATGTTGAACATTTTTTCATATATCTGTTGATTGCTTGTACATCTTCTGTGAAGTGTCTGTTCATTTCCTAAGCCCATTTGTTGATTGGATTATTTGTATTCTTGGTGTAGAGTTTTTTGAGTTCTTTATAGATTCTGGAAATTAGCACTCTATCTGAGGTATGGTTGGCAAAGATATTCTCCCACTCTGTAGGCTCTCTCTTCACATTTCTGATAGTTTCCTTTGCTGAGAGAAAGCTTTTAAGTTTGAATCTATCCCAGTTGTTGATTCTTGCTTTTATTTCTTGTGCTATGGGAGTCCTGTTAAGGAAGTCTGATCCTAAGCCAACAAGTTGAAGATTTGGACCTACTTTTTCTTCTATAAGATGCAGGGTCTCTGGTCTGATTCCGAGGTCCTTGATCCATTTTGAGTTGAGTTTTGTGTAGGGTGAGAGATAGGGGTTTAATTTCATTCTATTGCATATGGTTTTCCAGTTTTCCCAGCACCATTTGTTGAAGAGGCTATCTTTTCTCCATTGCATATTGTTGGAACCTTTGTCTAGTATGAGAAAATTGTATTTATTTGGGTTTGTGTCCATGTCCTCTATTCTGTACCATTAATCTACCTGTCTATTTTGGTACCAATACCATGCCGTTTTTGTTACTATTGCTTTGTAGTAGAGTTGAAGATCTGGTATTGCAATACCCCCTGCTTTGCTCTTGCTACTGAGGATTGCTTTAGCTATTCTAGGTTTTTTATTCTTCCAGAAGAATTTCATAATTGCTTGCTCTATTTCTGCAAGGTACATCATTGGGATTTTAATTGGAATTGCATTGAATCTGTATAGCACTTTAGGTAGTATAGCCATTTTGACGATATTAATTCTGCCTATCCAGGAACATGGGAGATCTTTCCATCTTCTAAGGTTTTCTTGAATTTCTTTCTTTAGTGTTCTGTAATTCTCATTGTAGAGGTCTTTCACCTCTTTTGTGAGATTGATTCCCAAGTATTTTATTTTTTTCGATGCTATTGTGAATGGGGTAGTTTTCCTAATTTCTCTTTCTGAAGATTCATCACTTATGTATAAAAATGCATTGGATTTATGAGCATTGATCTTGTAACCTGCTACTTTACTGAATTCACTTATGAGTTCTAAAAGTTTTCTGGTGGAATTTCCAGGTTCCTCTAAATATATAATCATGTCATCAGCGAACAGGGATAGTTTGAGTTCTTCTTTTCCTATTCGTATCCCTTTAATTTCTTTGGTTTGTCTGATTGCTCTGGCTAGAGTCTCAAGGACGATGTTGAATAGAAGCGGTGAAAGAGGGCATCCCTGCCTTGTTCCAGTTTTTAGGGGGAACGCTTTCAGTTTTTCACCATTTAGAATGATATTAGCCATGGGCTTAGCGTAGATTGCCTTTATAATGTTTAGGAAAGTTCCCACTACCCCACTTTTTTCTAGTGTTTTGAGCATGAAGGGATGTTGTATTTTATCGAATGCTTTTTCTGTATCTATTGAAATAATCATGTGATTCTTAACTTTAAGTCTGTTGATATGGTGAATGACATTTATTGATTTCCGAATGTTGAACCAACCTTGCATCCCTGGGATAAAACCCACTTGATCGTGGTGCACTATCTTTTTAATATATATTTGTATGCGATTTGCTAAACTTTTGTTGAGAATTTTTGCATCGATGTTCATTAAGGATATTGGTCTGAAATTTTCTTTCCTTGATGTGTCTCTGTCTGGTTTAGGTATCAGGGTGATATTGGCTTCATAGAACGAGTTTGGGAGGGTTCCCTCCTCTTCTATTTCATGGAATACTTTGAGGAGTATTGGAATGAGCTCTTCTTTAAAGGTTTTGTAGAACTCGGCTGAGAACCCATCTGGTCCTGGACTTTTCTTTGTTGTTAGACTTTTGATGACCTCTTCTATTTCATTGCTTGAAATTGGTTTATTTAAGTTGTGTATGTCCTCCTCGTTCAGTTTAGGTAGTTCATATGTCTCTAGAAATTTGTTGATGTCTTCGAGGTTTTCTGTTTTGTTGGAGTATAGATTTTCGAAATAGCTTCTAATTATGTTTTTTGTATTTCACTCGTGTCTGTTGTGATGTTTCCTTGTTCATTCCGAATTTTAGTAATTTGAGTTTTCTCCCTCTTTCTCTTTGTTAGTGTGGCTAAGGGTTTATCAATTTTATTTATTTTTTCAAAGAACCAACTATTTATTTTGTTAATTTTTCCGATTGTTTCTTTTGTTTCGATTTCGTTGATTTCGGCTCTGATTTTAACTATTTCCTGTCTTCTACTACTTTTGGTATTGGTCTGCTCTTCTTTTTCTAGTGCTTTGAGCTGTAGTGTTAAGTCGTTTATTTGTTGATTTCTACTTCTTTTTTTGAATGCACCCCATGAAATAAATCTTCCTCTAAGTACTGCTTTCATAGTGTCCCAGAGATTTTGATATGATGTGTCTTTGTTCTCGTTTACTTCTAAGAATTTTTTTATTTCCCTCCCGATGTCTTCTGTTATCCATTCATCATATAATAGTGTATTATTTAGTCTCCAGGTATTGGAGAAGTTTCTGTTTTTTATTCTGTCATTTATTTCTAATTTCAATCCATTATGATCTGATAGAGTACAAGGTAGTATCTCTATCTTCTTGTATTTGCTAACAGTAGCTTTGTGGCATAAAATATGGTCTACTTTAGAGAAGGATCCATGTGCTGCTGAGAAGAAAGTGTATTCGTTCTTTGTTGGATGGTATATTCTATATATGTCCATTAAGTCTAAATTGCTGATTGTATTGTTGAGATCTATAGTTTCTTTATTCAATTTTTGTTTGGACGATCTATCCAGTGGTGAGAGAGGTGTGTTAAAATCGCCTAGTATTATTGTGTTGTGGTCTATTTGATTTCTGGAATTGAGAAGGATTTGTTTGACGTACGTGGATGAGCCAATGTTCGGGGCATAGATATTTATGATTGTTATGTCTTGCTGATTTATGCTTCCCTTAAGCAGCATGTAATGTCCTTCTTTATCCCTTCTGACTAGTTTTGGTTTGAAGTCCACATTATCTGAGATGAAGATGGATACTCCAGCTTTTTTGCTGTGTCCGTGTGCATGGTATGTTTTTCCCCATCCTTTCACCTTTAGTCTATGGGTGTCTCTTTCTATGAGATGAGTCTCTTGCAGGCAGCATATTGTTGGATTTTTCTTTTTAATCCAATCTGCCAGTCTGTGTCTTTTGATTGATGAATTCAGGCCATTAACATTCAGGGTTATTATTGTGATATGATTTGTATTCCCAGTCAATTGACTCATATTTGTTTTTGACATGATTTGATTTCTCCTTTATTTGGCTATTCCTTTAGGCTAGCGCCTCCTGTTGCTGATTTGCATCGTTGTTTTTCATCTCTTCCTCATGGAATATTTTGCTGAGAATGTTCTGTAATGCTGGCTTTCTTTTTGTAAATTCCTTTAGCTTTTGTTTATCATGGAAGGATCTTATTTCATCGTCAAATTTGAAGGTAAGTTTTGCTGGGTATAAGATTCTTGGTTGGCATCCGTTTTCTTTCAGGGCTTGGTATATGTTGTTCCAGGCCCTTCTAGCTTTTAGGGTCTGGATTGAAAAATCTGCTGATATTCTTATTGGTTTCCCTCTGAATGTAATTTGATTCTTTTCTCTCTTGGCCTTTAAAATTCTGTCTTTATTTTGTATGTTAGGTATTTTCATAATAATGTGCCTTGGTGTGGGTCTGTTGTAATTTTGTATGTTTGGAGTTCTATAAGCCTCTTGTACTTGGTTTTCCATTTCATTCTTCAGATTTGGGAAATTTTCTGATATTATTTCATTGAATAGATTGTTCATTCCTTTGGTTTGTTTCTCTAAGCCTTCCTCAATCCCAATAATTCTTAAATTTGGCCTTTTCATGATATCCCATAATTCTTGTAGATAATGTTCATGATTTCTTACCATCTTCTCTGTTTGGCCAACTTTGCTTTCAAGATTAAATAATTTGTCTTCAATGTCTGAGGTTCTGTCTTCCAGGTGTTCTATCCTATTGGTTATGCTTTCTATGGAGTTTTTCACTTGGTTTATTGTTTCCTTCATTTCAAGGATTTCAGTTTGGTTTTTTTTTCAGTATCTCTAACTCTTTATTGAAATGATCTCTTGCTTCCCGTATTTGGTCTTTTAACTGTTGATTGGTGCGATCATTTAATGCCTGCATTTGCTCTTTCATCTCCTCCTTCAATGCCTGCATTTGCTCTTTCATCTCCTCATTAGCTTCCCTGATCGTTTTAATTACGTACATTCTGAACTCCCTTTCTGACATTTCTTCTGCTGTGCTGTCATTGGGTTTTATTGATGTAGTATCTAGGTTTGTTTGGGACATTTTCTTCCCTTGTTTTCTCATATTGGTCAGTTGTCAGTGGGACCCTGAGATATTGCAGTTTTCCGCTATTGGCTTATAGTGTCCCGGTAGATTTCCAGTGTATCACCTCCCAGCCTTCAGTAGCCTGATGTCTTGGAGGAATCTGATAAAGCAACTCATCCGAAGAAAACTGCCCCTAGCCCCCTACTGGTTCCACGGTTTGGAACTGGCTCTGTGCAGAAAGGCTCTCACTGTGGGCCTGCACCGTGCAGCTGGCCGTGTGGGAGGAGCCCACTGCCGGAGCGTGGAAGGCTACCTTGGGAAGACTCTAGCTGCCCTGCCCGGCTCCAATAAGCCACCTCTATCTGGGCCTGCCACCCGGGCCGAGCTTTACCCAGTGGGCAGACTCACCCGTGGCTCTATTTCAGTCCGAGTCTCTCAATGCCTCCCCTTCTTAACTCCTGGGTTCTGGAGTGACTGGGGGTGCAGTCTCCCTCTAGGCCGCCATCTTGGATCGCCCCGTGAAGAGAGCCTGCAGCCAGAGTGGGCAGAGCCGCCTGAAGAGGTCTCTGGCTGCCCTGCCCTAATCCCAGGGGCTGCTTACGGATCGAGGCTCTCCGCTGGTTCGTTGCCGGAGTATGCTGGGCTGCAGTGGCTCCGGGACTCGTAGCTTGTTCTGGTCAGAAAGGCTCTCACTAGCGGGCCAGTTCCCTTCCGAGAACCTGGAGAAGGTGGCTGTGTGGGCGGGGCCCACCGCCGGAGTGCGCAGGGCTGCCTGTGGATGACTCTAGCTTCCCTGCCCGGCTCCGATAAGCCACCTCTATCTGGGCCTGCCACCTGGGCCGAGCTTTACCCAGTGGGCAGACTCACCCGTGGCTCTATTTCAGTCCGAGTCTCTCAATGCCTCCCCTTCTTAACTCCTGGGTTCTGGAGCGACTGGGGGTGCAGTCTCCCTCTAGGCCGCCATCTTGGATCCAATTGTTATTTTCTTGTAGTATCATTTGTTGTCCCTTCATGTTACTCTTTATTTATAGTTGAATTCCTTATAGAAAATTCTTACATTTTAAATTACCTATTAATTTTATGAATAGGAAAAAATTTTAAATGCAAATATATAAAGTGATAATAGTTCAGATAGTCTTTACATATTTAATATTTGCCTGTAAAAATTTTATGCTTCTATTTTAGGCCCATGAAGAAAGCATCTTTTGAAAAGGAAAAGGTATTGTAAAAGCTAATCATTATAGAAATATACATTTAAAGATACATTATAAAAGGTAAAGTGAAAGAATAGAGAATCCTTTGCTATGGCTACATATTTCCTTTGAAAAAGTGATTAAGAAGTAGTGGTCATTGATAGAGTTATCCTTTTGACAAAAGTCAATTTTTTTTTTTTTTAGATTCAAGATATTTTATTAACAGCTACTACAAACAGTAAGATAGTTCACTTCGATTACCAAGTACAAAATCAACATACAAAAATCAGTAGTTTACATATATTCAAACAGTCTTATGGAAGAGTTAATAGAATAAAAGATTTCATATATAACAGTAACAAAAAAATATGTTTCTCAACAAAAATGTAAGACCTATTAAAAATTAAAATTAAAATACCACTGAAGCCAAAAAAAATAGTGTTTCTACAAATAGAGGGACCATATTATTGTGTAAATTAATTTGTAAATTTAACAAAATCTCAGTGAAAACGTAACAGTTCTAAGCTATATTACCTGATTTTTTAGTGAAAAAAATAAACGCAGAAGTGGGACCAGCACTAAAACATATTAAGGCATTTTTAAAAGCATAACTAATTTAAGAGTATCATACTGGTCTATTAGCAAAACAGAATGCCCAGATGTAGGTACATTCAGAAATTGAATGTATAAAGAGGACATCATCTCAAATTATTGGGAAAAAGAAGTAGTCAATAAATGTTATAGGGATAAGTAAAGTAATATCCCTGCCTTACCTATGTACCATGATAAATTCCATTTGTATCAAAGATATTTTTTAAATAACACAACCAGTAAATAATGAGAAGAAAATTTGAAAATTTTTTCTTTACAAATCTGGAGTTAGCAAGAACTATCTAACCTTTCATGACTCAAAATCCTCATAAATTATTTCACTGGTACTTTTTGTTACATAAAAATTTTTTATGGAAATTAGCATCATAAATAAACTTTTTTAAAAAAGACAACTAAGGGAGATATTTACAGCTCATATCACAAAGAGCTATCCTTCTTAACATGTAATTTGACAAAATCTTAACCCTTTCAAAACATAGAAAAAGGAATAAAACTTGCTACTAAAAAACAAGAAGATAGTTAACTTCACTCATTAAAAAAGAGAAATGTAAATTAAAACTACGGATGAAAAGACTGTTTTCTCTCTCTCTCCATTGGCAAAATTCCAAAGTTAGCTTACATACTCTATTGAGAGGACTGTGGAGGAGAAAGCATATTCTCATGCATTCTGACAGTGGTGTGTTAAAGTCACCCAGAATTATTGTGTTGTGGTCTATTTAATTCCTGGAATTGAAAAGGATTTGTTTGACGTACGTGTATGCGTCATTGTTTGGGGCATAAATATTTATGATGGTTTTGTCTTCCTGATTTATGGTTCCCTTAAGCAGTATGAAGTGTCCCTTCTGACTAACTTTGACTTGAAGTGCACTTTATCTGATATAAGGATGGAAACCCCTGCTTTTTTTTTTTCACTGAGTCCATGTACATGGTATGTTTTTCCCCATCCTTTCTTCTTTAGTCTGTGAATGTCTTTTTCTATGAGATGAGTCTCTTGAAGGCAGCATATTGTTGGATCTTGCTTTGTAATTCAGTCTGCCAGTCTATATCTTTTGAGTGATGAGTTTAGGCCATTAACATTCAGAATTATTATTGAGATATGATTTGTATTCCCAGTCATTTTGGCTTATTTTTGGTTTTTAACTTGAAGTCAGTTCTTTTAAGAAGCATGTGCTTCTGCTCATATTACAACGTGGATAGCTGGGTGAGGTAGCACATATCTGTAATCCCAGTGACTCAGGAGGCTGAGGCAAAAGGACTACAAGTTCAAGCCCAGCCTCAACAACTTAGACCCTAAGCAACTTAGTGAGACCTGTCTTAAAATAAAAAAATTAAAAGGTCTGGGTATGTAGTTCATTGTTAATGCACCACTAGGTGGTTCAAGCCCCAGTACCAAAAGAGAAAAGAAAAAACTTAGGAATAATTGTTTCTTCTGTAAATTTAGTATATGGTCTAAATATTTAGAGGGGACATTTTGAAATACTTTATTTATTTTATAGGTCAAAAAACAAATAAATGCTGTGGTTGATCTTGATGACTTAACTCAGTCATCTGAAACAGTCTCAGAGGATTATGAATTGCTTTACCCTAGTTATGAGAATACGTTGCTGCTGATTGAACAACTTAGAATGGAGTGTAAAGGTAGGATCATTGTATAAATATAAGACCTGTTATGTGTACTATATTAACATATACACACATTGCTTAGCATTGCACCATAAACACTGATGTGTTACAGTGCTATTCATATCAGAAGTATGCTTTATATTAAAATAGAATGAGAACTGTTGTGTACACTCTGAGTCAAAGAGCTACAGTAATTCCCATCGTACTTTTCTTAGCATGAATGGTACTCCTGTCTTTTTTGGTAAATGTTTTGTTTTTTTTTTTTGCTTTTTTTTTGTTGTTGTTTGTTTGTTTTGTGTGTGTGTGTGTGTGTTTGGGGTTTTTTTTGCTGTGTTTTGACCACAGGTCAAAAAACTGTTTCTATCTGGAATGCTTCAATAATCTTACAAGTGTTTGCTCTGCTATCCCACCTCCTGCAACCATGATCTGCTTTGAAACCATATTACATATTTTTAAAAATTTAGATCTGATCATTTTAACTCCTGCTTAAAACCCACCCATCCCTTATCATTGTTATAAGGATAAAGATCTCCATCTTCCAGCTTTATCCTGCTTCTTTCTGTGTTCTAACCACTGTTTCAGATATTTGTTCTTATAATAAAATTTTGGTTTTTAATACCTTGAATGAAGTATTATTAATATGTGATAAATTATACATGTGTGAAGTATAGAATTTGATGCATTGTGACACATGTATTAAACACATATAATAATTCATATAATCAAGTGAGTTAATCACTTGATTATATGAATTATTATACAAACATCTCCTAATGTTCCTTCTTATTAAGAAACTGCCAAATTCTTTCCCAAAGTATTTGTACCCTTACTTTCTCAGCAGCAATATAGAAAACTCTGTTCTTCCCTATCTTCACAAACACATAGTATTCTCACTTTTGTTTTGTTTTATTTTGTTAATTTTAGCCATTCTAATGAGTGTCTATTATGCATATCAGTATTATTGTGCATTATGTTCAGGATTAATAATGTTGAATGTCTTTCCATGTACTTTTATTTGCATTTGTATATCTTCTTTGGCGAACTCTCTTTTCAAATATATGTCATTTAAAAACTTAAGTTGTTTATTACTTGTAGAGTTTTTAAATGCTAATTATATATTCTGGATACTATATTTTTTGCAAGACTTTTCTCAGTTAGAGGCTTGTATGATTTTAATCTTAAGTCCAAATTTATGTGTTGTTATATAGAAGAAAACTAATATAACAAGTATAAAATAATATTTCTTGTCTATAAGATAGTATTTTAAAGAAATCATAGGGGATTTTATGTTTTTAATTTTTAATTTTTTTTTTAGTTATACATGACATTAGACATACATGCATGGAGTATAACTCCCCTTTTTGTGATTGTACATGATGTCACGTTATACTGGTCATGTATTCGTATAAGAACATAGGAAAGTTATGTCCAATTCATTCTACTGTTTTTCCTATTCCCATTCCTCCTCCCGTTCTTTCATTTCCCTTTGTTTAATCTAGTGAATTTCTATTCTTCTCCCCATGCCCTGACCCCTGCTTATTGTAAGTTAGCATCACATATCAGAGAGATCATTAGGCCTTTGGTTTTCTGGGATTGACTTATTTCACTTAGCCTGATAGTCTCCAGTTCCATCCATTTACTGGCAAAAGTCATAAAGTCATTCTTCTTTGTGGCTGAGTAATATTTCATTGTGTGTGTGTGTGTGTGTGTGTATATATATATATATATATATATATATAACCACATTTTCTTTGTCCATTCATCTGTTGAAGGGCACCTAGGTTGGTTTTTATACCTTAGCTATTGTGAATTGAGCTGTTATAAACGTTAATGTGACCACATCACTGTAGTATGCTGGTTTTAAGTCCTTCAGGTATAAACCAAAGAGTGGGATAGCTGGGTCAAATGGTAGTTTCATTCCAGATTTTCTGAGGAATCTCCATACTGCTTTCCATAATGGTGGCACCATTTTGCACTCGCACCAACAATGTATGAGTATACTTTTTTCCCCACATCCTTGCCAACATTTATTGTTGCTTATATTGAACATAGTATTGAATAGAATTGCCATTCTGTCAGGAATGAGATGAAAGCTCAGTGTAGTTTTAATTTGCATTTCTTTAATTGCTAGAGATGTTGAACATTTTTTCACATATTTGTTGAACATTCATATTTCTTCTTTTGTGAAGTGTCTGTTCAGTTCTTTTGCCCATTTATTGAGTTCTTTAGGTTTGTCTGTCATAGTGCTGTTTGATTTTTCTCAGCTTGCATCTCCCTAAGTACAATTTGGTTTTTTGGTTTTTTGTTTTGTTTTCTTTTTGAATTTTAGTTTGGAATTCAGTTAGGTTACTTACATATCACTTGAGCCTTCCTGGTCTTTTTATTTTTATGATTTGTTAGGTGTATCAGAACAGTGTTTAACCGAGGGTTAATTCCCCACTGCTCAGTCAAGACCTTTCTGATTACTCATTGCCTAAAGAATTACAAGTTTTTACAATCTGCCTGATAGGAATGACACACTTCCTGGTATAGTTTCCTCTAATCTTTCCAGATGTTTTCTCATTTAGTCTCAGGTAGTTTCCTGGCATACATGTGCTGTTCATTACTCAAATATTCAAGGGTGAACCTCTGCAGATCCCCAGGGTTCTTCCTCTGTATTGCTCCTTCCTCTCCAGTGTTCTATCCTGTGATCTCTCTCTTCCTTAGTTTACCATATTTCATCACCTCAACCTCAGGAAATCTTAGACTCTAATTCAGTTCCTTCAGTGTAATGATCTGGAAGCTCTAACACAGCAGAGAACAGGAACCTTCAGAATGTTTTTACTTCATTTGTTTCCTATTGGAGATTATTGTTTTCATTACCTGAGGGAAATCTGTCTTGAAATTGTTACTTGATGTGTTTTGTCTGTTTTGTGTTTGGTTGTTTCAGGTAGGAACATGAAGCAATACCTGTTAATCATCTTGTCTAGAAGCAAAGCTAATGTTCTTCTTCACCCTCTGCCTAACTGCTTCCTGTTCACCCTTTATTTCTCAGTGTAGCCATCTCTTCCTCAGGAAAGTCATCCTAGACCCAGTATAGATCAGATTCCCTTGTGTGATCACAGAGTTCTGTATTCTTACATAATCCTTCTGAATGTATAATGGTCACTATTTGTCTTTTCCTAGTGGACATTAATCTAAACAAGAGCAGGAGTTTTGTCTGTTCTGTCTGCAGAGGTTAATATAATGTGCTTCACATTGTAGGCACTCAGTATACTTTTGTTCATATATGAATATGTGAATGTGAAAATGCACAGTACTTTTTAGACAAAAATTACTTATATATCTTCTATCTTGTTTTCTCCCTGACGTAGATTCTGTTAGCCTTTTGAAACTTTGGGATGCAGTTCATTCATATAAAAGATTAATAGAACTTAAAAAAAGTCATTGTGAACTACTTACAGGAAAAATTAAAAAGATGGAAAATAAGGTTAGTGAACTACAAAAGGAGCTCTCAGACACAAAAGAAGTGAAATCACAATTAGAACATGAAAAAGTGGAATGGGAAGGAGAACTCCGCAATTTGAGGTATGATATCCTAATTTTAAAGAAATATTTGAACTACTTGTTTATATACTAGAGGTGTGTAGGAAACTTGTAATTATTGACTTACCTTTCAGTGTATGCATAGAAGAGGACTTCTTAATCTTGTGGAGTATCAAATTCTTGAAAATAATAAATGAATTGTCAGCCATGAATACATCCAAACAATTAAATGCATCTTCTTCTATATCAGACTGTTAATGGAAATGTAGAAGTCTGCCATGTAGAAATCTCGCTATTTAACAAATAAAATTTGGATTTGGTTTGGGCGTTTTTTTTTTGTTTTGTTTTGCAACAAACCTAAACGTTATATTGTTTTTGAGATCTTACCACTTTCTTTATTTGTATTTTTTATTAGGGTATTATAGGTGGAGGTTCATTTTGACATAATCATACAAGCATGGAATAATTTGCTGCACTTCAATTCCCAGTACTTGCACATTTCCCCACTTCTTCCTTTCCCCTAATCCCTTTCCTCTACTCTATTGGTCTTTCTTCTATTTATTTATAGTTTTCATATTATTGCTTTATAGATATACATAAAGGTGAAATTCACTGTGCTATATTCATACATGTACATAGAATGATTCAATTTCATTCCACCATTCTCCTTTCCCATCCTTCTTCCCTCCCCACCAATACCTTTTCTTTCCTCCACATATCTCCCTTCTTTTTCATAGAGTCCCTTCCCCTTTTTTTGATTGAGCTTCTGCATATAAAAGAAGCTTCTGCATATAAAAGATCCATTTCCTAATCTGCTTATTTCATAAGCTTTAGCATGATATTCACAAGTTCCATCCATTTACCAGCAACAGCCATAATTTTTTTCTTCTTTATGTCTAGTAAAAATGCATTGTGAATATATACCACTTTTTCTTTATTCATTCTTCTATTATTGCACAACTGGGCTAGTTCCATAATTTGACTATTATGAATTGTGCTGCCCTAACTATTGATATGCCTGTATGACTACAGTATGCTAATTTTAATTCTTTAAGATAAATAACAAAGGGTGGGATAGCTGGGTCATATGGTGGTTTCATCCCTAGTCTTTTGAAAAATCTCTGTATTGCTTTTCAGAGTGGTTGTACTAATTTGCATCCCACTAACAGTATATGAGTCTATCTTTTCCCCCACATCCTCACCAGCATTTATTATTATTTTGTTCTTGATAATTGCCATTCTGACTGGGGTGAGATGAAATCTCAGTGTAGTTTTGATTTGCATTTCCCTGAATGCTAGTGACATTGAACATTTTTTCATGTATTTGTTGGCCATTTTATTTCTTCTTTTGAGAAGTGCCTATTTAGTACTTTTGCCCATGTACTGATTGAATTATTTGGTTTGGGGTGGGTTTTTTTTTTTTTTTTTTTTTTGAGTTCTTTATAGTTTGGATATTGATCCCTTGTTAGAGAAGCAGTTAGCAAAGATTTTATACCATTCTATAAACTCTGTCTTCACACTCTTGTTTCTGTTGCTGTGGGGAAACTTTTTTGTTTGGTATGTTTTTGTTGTGTGTTTTTATTTGTTCTAATTGTATACAAATGGAGCACAACTTCTTGTTTCTCTGATTGTACACAATTCAGAGTCACACTGTTGGTGCAGTCATACATGTACATAGGGTAATAATGTCTGTCTCATTCCACCATCTTTCCCACACCCAAACCCCCCCCTCCCTTACCCTCGCTCCCCTCTGCCCAATCCTAAGTTCCTTCATTCTTCCCTAGCCTCCCGCCATTATGAATCAGCAACCACATATCAGAGAAAACATTTGGCCTTTGGTTTTTTGGGATTGGCTTATTTTGCTTAGCATGTTATTCATGGAGAAGCTTTTTAATTTGATGTCATCCTACTTATTGATTCTTGGTTTTATTTCTTGTGCTTTAGGAGTTTTATTAAGGATATTGATGCCTATGTCATTGTGTTGGAGCATTGAGCCTATGTTTTCTTCTAGCAGTTTCAGAGTTTCTTGATCTAATATCTAGGTCTTTGATCTACTTGGAATTGACTTTTATGTAGGATGAGAGATGGGGATCTGGTTTCATTCTACATGTAGATATCCAATTTTCCCAGCACCATTTATTAAAAAACTGTCTTTTCTCGAAAGTATGTTTTTTACACTTCGTCAGAGTATTAGATGACTATATCTATGTGGATTTATCTTTGTGTCTTCCGGTCTATTCCATTGGACTTCATGTCTCTTGATATCATTTCCATGCTATTTTTGTTACTAAAGCTCTGTAGCATAATCTGAGTCTGATATTGTGATGCTTCCAGTATTGTTCTTCTTTCTTAGGATTGCTTTGGCTATTCTGGGTTTCTTATTCTTTTAAATAAATATTAGAACTATTTTTTCTACTTCTGTGAAAATATGTCATTGGTATTTTAGTGGAAATTGCATTGAATTAGTGTTAAACTTTTGGTAACATGGTCATTTTGACAATATTAATTCTGCCTATCCAAGAACATGGGCAATCTTTGCATCTTCTAAGAACTTTTTCAATTTCTCTTGTCAATGTTATATAGTTTTCTTTTTTCTTTTATAATGATATTTAGTTTATTCCTATAGATACATTTTCTAAGTAAAATTCTGATTTGGGACTTGTTGCATTAAAAAACAGACAGTTGATCTAAAAGGATAACACAAAAATAATTCTATTGAAACCAACAAGTAATACACTCAACTGATTTATGCAATCTGAAAGGACTTAGAGATCCCATGGAGTAAAGTAGGTTATTGGATGGACAAAGGTTTATTTCTTATCCATTTATACAGTTTTCATTGTAGAGATCTTTCACCTCCTTTGTTAGATTTATTCCCTTTTTTTGATTTTGAGGTTATTATGAGTGGAATAGGTTTCCTAATTTTTTTCTCAGTTGATTCATTATTGAAGTATAGGAAAGTGATTGATTTGTATATGTTAATCTTGTATCCTGCTACTTTGCTAACTTGTTTATCAATTTTAGAAATCTTCTGATAGAGTGTTTAGGATCTTCTAGATATAGGATCATGTCCTCTGCAAACAGAGATAATTTCACTGCTTCTTTTCCTTTTTGTATCCCTTTAATTTCCTTCTCTTGCCTGATTGCTCTGGCTAGAATTTCAAGGACTATATTGAATAGGAATGGTGAAAGTGAGCATCCTTAGCTTGTTCCTGATTTTTGAGGAAATGCTTTCAGTTTTTCTCCATCAACATGATGTTGACCTTGGGTTCATTGTATATAGGCTTTATAATGTTGAGGTAAGTTCCTTCTATCCCTAATTTCTCAAATATTTCTAATATGAATGGATACTAAATTTTGTCAAATGCTTTTTCTGCATCTTTTGAGATAATCATGTGATTCTTATCCTTAACTTTATGTGGTGAATTACATTTATTGGTTTATTTGTTTACCCAACCTTGTATCCCTGGGATAAAACCTGCTTGATTATAAAGTACTTTTTTTGTTATTTGTTTAAAAATATTTTTAGTTGTAAATAGACAAAATGCCTTTATTTATTTTTATGTGGTGCTGAGGCTCTAACCCAGTACCTTGCACATCCTAGGCAAACACTCTACCACCAAGCCACAACCCCAGTCATATCACATGCTTCTGAATGCAGTGTGTGTCATAGAATGAATGTGGTAGTGTTCCTTCCCTTTTTACTTTGTGGACTAATTTGAGGAAGATTGGCATTCTTCTTTAGAACTCAGCCTTAAAGCCCTAAAAAAATGAAGAACAAACTAATTCCAAAATCAGTAGAAAACACAAAATAATTAAGAACAAAAATTAATGAAATTGAGAATAAAAAAACACAAAGGATCAAAGCAACAGAGTTGGTTCTAGGGAAAGATAAAAAAAGATTACCCAAACTAGACAAAAGAAAGAAAGATGAAAATCAACAAATTAGAGATAAAAAAGGAGATACCATCACAGACACTTCTGAAATAAAGAGGATCATTAGAAACTATTTTGAAAATTTATACTCCAATAACCTGGAAAATCTCAAAGATATTGACACATTTCTATTCACATATGACCTACTCAAAGTGAACCTAGAGAATATAGAAATCTTAGACCAATATGAAGCAATGAGATTGAAGTAGCAATTAAAAGCCTTCCAACAAAGAAAAGCCCAGGACCAGATTAATTTTTGAAATTTTTCATATTACAATTAATGCTGCAAGGAACACTTTATATAGAAAATATATAGAAAGCTCTTTCCACAGGGCGATCCAAGATGGCACACTAGAGGGTGACCGCATCTCCTGTCACTCCAGAACCCAGGATTCAAGAAGGGGAGGCATTGAAGACTCGGACTAAAATAGAGCCACGGGGTGAGTCTCGCTCACCGGGTGAACCTTGGCCCGGGCAGCAGACCCGGATAGGGCAACTTCTCAGAGCAGAGCAGGGCAGCTAGAGTCTTCCCCAGGTAGCCCTGCTCCCTCCGGCGGCGGGCTCCTCCACACGGCCAGCTTCTAAGAGCAGGCCCCCCAGTGAGAGCCTTTCCGCACAGAACCAGCTCCAAGTTCCGGAGCCAGCGGCGAGCTCTGGCCCGCAGGCAGTTTCATGGACTAGGACAGGGCAGCCAGGGACTTCCCCAAGCAGCCCTGCTCCCTCCGGTGGCAGGCTCCTTTCACGGCCAACGTCTCGGAGCAGACCACCCAGTGAGAGCCTTTCCACACAGAGCCAGCTCCAAGCCCTGGAACCAGTAGCGGGCTAGGGGCAGCATTCTTCAGAAGCACTGTATTATCAAGTTCCTCCAAGACTTCAGGCTACTGAAGGCTGGGAGGTGATATACTGGAAATCTACAGGGACACTATAAGCCAATAGAGGAAATCTGCAATATCTCAGACTCCCACTGACATCTGACCAATATGAGAAAACAAGGGAAGAAAATATCCCAAACAAACCTAGATAATATATCAATAAAACCCAAGGACAGCACAGCAGAAGAAATGTCAGAAAGGGAGTTCAGAATGTACATAATCAAAACAATCAGGGAAGAAAACGAGGAGATAAAAGAGCAAATGCAGGCATTGAAGGAGGAGATGAAAGAGCAAATGCCGGCATTAAATGATCGCACCAATCAACAGTTAAAAGAGCAAATATGGGAAGCAAGAGATCATTTCAATAAAGAGTTAGAGATACTGAGAAAAAGAACATGTATCCGATTTGTTTAGAATAAAAAAATAAATAAAAATTAAAAAAAAAAGAGATACTGAGAAAAAAACAAACAAAAATCCTTGAAATGAAGGAAACAATAAACCAAGTTAAAAACTCCATAGAAAGCATAACTAATAGGATACAACACCTGGAAGACAGAACCTCAGACATTGAAGACAAAATATTGAATCTTGAAAACAAAGTTGACCAAACAGAGAAGATGGTAAGAAATCATGAACAGAATCTACAAGAATTATGGGATATCATGAAACGGCCAAATTAAAGAATTATTGGGATTGAGGAAGGCTTAGAGAAACAAACCAAAGGAATGAACAATCTATTCAATGAAATAATATCAGAAAATTTCCCAAATCTGAAGAATGAAATGGAAAATCAAGTACAAGAGGCTTACCGGACTCCAAATACACAAAATTACAACAGACCCACACCAAGGCACATTATTATGAAAATACCTAACATACAAAATAAAGACAGAATTTTAAAGGCCACGAGACAAAAGAATCAAATTACATTCAGGAGGAAACCAATAAGAATATCAGCAGATTTTTCAATCCAGACCCTAAAAACTAGAAGGGCCTGGAACAACATTTACCAAGCCCTGAAAGAAAACAGATGCCAACCAAGAATATTATACCCAGCAAAACTTACTTTCAGATTTGGCGACAAAATAAGATCCTTCCATGATAAACAAAAGCTAAAGGAATTTACAAAAAGAAAACCGGCATTACAGAACATTGTCAGCAAAATATTCCATGAGGAAGAGATGAAAATCAATGATGCAAATCAGCAACGGGAGGAACTAGCCTAAAGGAATAGCCAAATAAAGGAGAAACCAAATCATGTCAAAAAACAAAAATGAGTCAAATGACTGGGAATACAAATCATATCTCAATAATAACCCTGAATGTTAATGGCCTGAACTCATCAATCAAAAGACATAGACTGGCAGATTGGATTAAAAAGAAAAATCCAACAATATGCTGCCTGCAAGGGACTCATCTCCTGGAAAGAGATACCCATAGACTAAAGGTGAAAGGATGGGAAAAAACATACCATGCTTTTTTTTACACGGACACAGCAAAAAAGCTGGAGTATCCATCTTCATCTCAGATAATGTGGACTTCAAGCCAAAACTAGTCAGAAGGGATAAAGAAGAACATTACATACTGCTTAAGGGAAACATAAATCAGCAAGACATAACAATCATAAATATCTATGCTCCAAACATACATGGCTCATCCATGTACGTCAAACAAATCCTTCTTAATTCCAGAAATCAAATAGACCACAACACAATAATACTAGGTCATTTTAACACACCTCTCTCACCACTGGATAGATCCTCCAAACAAAAATTGAATAAAGAAACCATAGATCTCAATAACACAATCAACAATTTAGACTTAACCAACATATATAGAATATACCATCCAACAAAGAATGCATACACTTTCTTCTCAGCAGCACATGGATCCTTCTCTAAAATAGACCATATTTTATGCCATAAAGCTACTGTTAGCAAATACAAGAAGATAGAGATACTACCTTGTACTCTATCAGATCATAATGGATTGAAATTAGAAATAAATGACAGAATAATGAACAGAAACTTCTCCAATACCTGCAGATTAACTAATATGCTATTATATGATGAATGGATAACAGAAGACATCAGGAGGGAAATAAAAAAATTTTTAGAAGTAAACGAGAACAAAGAAACATCATATCAAAATCTCTGGGACACTATGAAAGCAATTCTTAGAGGAAGATTTATTTCATGGGGCGCATTCAACAAAAGAAGTAGAAATCAACAAAGAAACAACTTAACACTACAGCTCAAAGCCCTAGAAAAAGAAGAGCAGACCAACACCAAAAGTAGTAGAAGACAGGAAATAGTTAAAATCAGAGCGGAAATCAACGAAATTGAAACAAAAGGAACAATTGGAAAATTTAACAAAATGAATAGTTGGTTCTTTGAAAAAATAAACAAAATTGATAAACCCTTAGCCACACTAACAAAGAGAAAGAGGGAGAAAACTCAAATTACTAAAATTCGGAATGAACAAGGAAAAATCACAACAGACATGAGTGAAATACAAAACATAATTAGAAGCTATTCTGAAAATCTATATTCCAACAAAACAGAAAACCTCGAAGATATCAACAAATTTCTAGAGACATATGAATTACCTAAACTGAATGAGGAGGACATACACAACTTAAATAAATCAATTTCAATCAATGAAATACAAGAGGTCATCAAAAGCCTACCAACAAAGAAAAGTCCGGGACCAGATGGGTTCTCAGCCGAGTTCTACAAAACCTTTAAAGAAGAGCTCATTCCAATACTTTTCAAAGTATTCCATGAAATAGAAGAGGAGGGAACCCTCCCAAACTCATTCTATGAAGCCAATATCACCCTGATACCTAAACTAGACAGAGACACATCAAGGAAAGAAAATTTCAGACCAATATCCTTAATGAACATCGACGTAAAAATTCTCAACAAAATTTTAGCAAATCGCATACAAAAATATATTAAAAAGATAGTGCACCATGATCAAGTGGGTTGTATCCCAGGGATGCAAGGTTGGTCCAACATCCGGAAATCAATAAATGTCTTTCACCATATCAACAGACTTAAAGTTAAGAATCACATGATTATTTCAATAGATGCAAAAAAAGCATTCGATAAAATACAACATCCCTTCATGCTCAAAACACTAGAAAAAATTGGGGTAGTGGGAACATTCCTTAACATTGTAAAGGCCATCTACACTAAACCCATGGCCAATATCATTCTAAATAGTGAAAAACTGAAAGCATTCCCCCTAAAAACTGGAACAAGACAGGGATGCCCTCTTTCACCACTTCTATTCAACATCATCCTTGAAACTCTACCCAGAGCAATTAGACAAACCAAAGAAATTAAAGTGATACAAATTGGAAAAGAACTCAAACTATCCCTGTTTGCTGATGACATGATTATATATTTAGAGGAACCTGGAAATTCCACCAGAAAACTTTTAGAACTCATAAGTGAATTCAGTAAAGTAGCAGGTTACAAGATCAGTGCTCATAAATCCAATGCATTTTTATACATAAGTGATGAATCTTCAGAAAGAGAAATTAGGAAAACTACCCCATTCACAATAGCATCGAAAAAAATAAAATACTTGGGAATCAATCTCACAAAAGAGGTGAAAGACCTCTACAATGAGAACTACAGAACACTAAAGAAAGAAATTAAAGAAAACCTTAGAAGATGGAGAGATCTCCCATGTTCTTGGATAGGAAGAATTAATATTGTCAAAATGGCCATACTACCTAAAGTGCTATACAGATTCAATGCAATTCCAATTAAAATGATGTACCTTACAGAAATAGAGCAAGCAATTATGAAATTCCTATGGAAGAATAAAAAACCCAGAATAGCTGAAGCAATCCTCAGTAGAAAGAACGAAGCATGGGGAATCGCAATACCAGATCTTCAACTCTATTACAAAGCAGTAGTAACAAAAACGGCATGGTATTGGTACCAAAATAGACAGGTAGATCAATGGTACAGAACAGAGTACATGGACACAAACCCAAATAAATACAATTTTCTCATACTAGACAAAGGTTCCAACAGTATGCAATGGAGAAAAGATAGCCTCTTCAACAAATGGTGCTGGGAGAATTGGAAAACCATATGCAACAGAATGAAATTAAACCCCTATCTCTCACCCTGCACAAAACTCAACTCAAAATGGATCAAGGACCTCAGAATCAGACCAGAAGAAAAAGTAGGTTCAAATCTTCAACTTGTTGGCTTAGGATCAGACTTCCTTAACAGGACTCCCATAGCTCAAGAAATAAAAGCAAGAATCAACAACTGGGTTAGATACAAACTAAAAAGCTTTCTCTCAGCAAAGGAAACTATCAGTAATGTGAAGAGAGAGCCTACAGAGTGGGAGAAAATCTTTGCCTCTCATCCTTCAGATAGAGCACTAATTTCCAGGGTATATAAAGAACTCAGAAAACTCTACACCAAGAATAAAATAATCCAATCAACAAATGGACTAAGGATATGAACCTACATTTCACAGAAGAAGATGTACAAGCAATCAACAGATAGATGAATAAATGTTCAACATCTCTAGTAATAAGAGAAATGCAATTCAATCTCTAGTAATAAGAGAAATGCAAATCAAAACTACCCTAAGATTCCATCTCACCCCAATTAGAATGGCGATTATGAAGAACACCAGCAGCAATAGGTGTTGGAGAGGATATGAGGAAAAAGGTACACTCATACATTGCTGGTGGGGCTGCAAATTAGTGCAGCCACTCTGGAAAGCAATATGGAGATTCCTCAGAAAGCTTGGAATGGAACCACCATTTGACCCAGCTATCCCACTCCTTGGCCTATACCCAAAGGACTTAAAATCAGCATACTACAGAGATACAGCCACATCAATGTTCATTGCTGCTCAATTCACCATAGGCAGATTGTGGAACCAACCTAGATGTCCTTCAATTGATGAATGGATAAAGAAACTGTGGCATATATATACAATGGAATATTACTCCACCATAAAGAATGATAAAATTATGGCATTTGCAGGCAAATGGATGAAATTGGAGAATATCATGCTAAGTGAGATAAGCCAATCTCAAAAAACTAAAGAATGAATGATCTCACTGATAAGCGGATGAGGACATATAATGTGGGGTGGGAGGGGTTTGCGTTAGGGTTAGGGTTAGGTTTAAGGAGGGGGATAAGAATGGAGGAAGGAAGGACTGTATAGAGGGAAAGGAGGGGTGGAGGGTTGGGGGGACGGGAAAAAAATAACAATGAATCAATCATTACCCTATGTAAATTTATGATTACACAAATGGTATGCCTTGACTCCATGTACAAATAGAGAAACAACATGTATCCCATTTATTTACAATAAAAAAATAAAATATATAGAAAATCATTTTCTGTATTCTAATTATTTACTTGAATAAATTTTCAATAGATAACTATTTGGTTAATGTATAAAAACTTTTTGAAAAGATCTTTGATCAATATTTCTAAATTGTTCTAAATAAACTTTATATTAATTCCTTCAACAGAGCATGAAGTGACTATTATTCTTAATACAGGAAAAAATTCTTTAAAAATGCAATTTTATTCTTTTTTTTTTTTTAGTTGTGGTTGTGGTGCTAGGGATTGAATTCAGGCCTCATACATGATAAGCAAGTATTCTGCTACTGTGCTAGAACCCCAGCTTCAGTTTTATTTTTATTTTTTTTACGATAAATGCATTTATTTATTTATTTGTCTAAACTCTCGCACTAAGTTTTTATAAGCTGGTGAACACTACCAAATTATTTCTCACACAGAACTATAACCACACATTCCAGACAGTATAAATATATGGTTAAACTAACATTAATACACATCACCATTTTATCAACTTACTTAATAAAACAAAATTATCACATATCCATATATTGTTACACAGTTCAAAAGGCATATAAAATATTGGATATCTGCTCAGTTCATCATCAGAAACCTACTCTTATTTATTTATTGATTTACTTTTGCAAAAGGTTGGGAAGAAAAAAAAACACTTCAAACAAAGTTGGTAAAGAACTACTGATAATTATGAAAAAAATTACAAGAATTTAAGAAATTTTATGATTAAAAATTTTTTTATATACCATAACAGAGTATCTCTACCTTTTTTAAAAAAATACTGTTAAACAACATGTATTCTACAGGTTCTACACAAGACAAAGGCAACATTTTACTAAAAATATTTAATAGCCCCCTATCCCTTTTTTTTTTTTTTTTTCTGGCCCTCCCTCTGAAGTTGCACCTCAGTGGAAACATTAAATTAGCTGTGAGCCTTTTTTTTTTTTTGGTCTGGAGACAGTAAAGACATGCTTTTGTAACAATTAGGTTTTCAAAATGGAGGTTTCCCATAACAGCAAAAATTTAAAAAGATGTTAAATAATTGCCATAAGACTTGGTAAAAATTTAAAAAACAAACCAACCAAAAAACCCCAATGATTAAAAACAGACCTGATATATACCAATATGAATGTGGGAGATAGAAAATGCACAGGCAAATAACCATATAGGCCTTACAGTGTTTGAAATGAATGAAGGAATAAATCACATAAGGTCTAGGGTGTTCTTATTTCCTGGGATTTTGGTATTATATGATACTAAAAATATACAAGTACTATACTGGGTATTTTGATACCTAATCTTTCTAAAGTTAATAACATTAAATCAATACCACATGATTTCAGGAAATCATGATACAGATGATAAGCACATTTTAAATTGTGAACAGCAAGAATCTTTTGCTAAGTGTCCAAATAGGTTGATCATAACCCAAACATAGAAGTTGAAATTCTGTCAAGCTTATGGCCTGGCCAAAGTTTTCTAGTACTTATGTGGAATCTTCATCAGATTTATTCACCACACCAACATATAGGCTAATATGTATGACAGATTAGGCCCTGTCTTAAGTTCCACTTAATAGCATCAGGTGTCCAAGTTTTATTGAATGCAACAGTTGTTTCTAAGACCATTGGAGTCTGTGAAGCTCAGCCACATTTTAGGACTGTACTTCTCCAAATACAAAAGTTGTTTACTGTTAAAAGTTCTACACCACTTTTGTCTGATGAATTATACTGCATCTTCATATTTCATTCCACCTTCAATTAAGGCTAAGGCATCAAGTACTGGAACTCTCCCAAGGCCTGCAACACAGTGAAGAGCAATACAACAACCAGGTTCTTCATGAAACTTAATTTTTACAAGACTTAACCATCATTGACAATTTGGTTGGACTGATGGTGCACCATCATCAAAAGGCCAATCAAGAATATGGATGCCTTCTTTCTCCACAAGAGTAGTGTCATAGGCTCCTTAACCTAGTCTTGAATTATAGTAATGTGTAGATATGTGTTGTGTAAATATGTCCAAATGTACTATGTTACACTGTGAATCATTTTCAGGAGATATCAGTGAAGTTTCATAAAGATAAAAATTTATTTCTTGAATTTATAAACTGGCTTATAAGTAATGTTTTTTCAAACTTAGTTAAATTTATTTTTTAATTGAGGAGGAATTATTACTTTGTAAAAAAGATAATTTGAGCTATAACTTTATTGAATAATTTCAAAATTCCTTTTCCATAAAAGTCAGCAGAATTAGTACTAAAAGAAATTTATCAATGTTCTTTCATTGTTCCCTTTCAAGTATGTATGTCCTTTAGAAGAGACTTAAGTGAGAATTTAAAATGAGAACTAGAAATGAAAAATGTTCAAAAGTATGGTAATTTTATTTGGATAAATAAATCAGTGTATGTAGAGCAAGATCACAAAAGGAACTCTTCATTTTTTAACAAAATACTTTTTAAAATAAAATATTATTTAACTGTAGATTTGCTTTAAAAGAAGAAAAGGAAAAGAGAAGAAATGCTGATAACTTTTATGAAAAAATTAAACAACATTTAAGAAAAAAAGAAGAGCAATATAATAAAGAAGTTGAAGTGAAACAACAACTTGAAATCTCTCTCAGGACACTAGAGGTGGAGTTAAAGACTGCAAAAATTAATTTGAATCAGGTAAATTCATCTTTGGTAAAATTTCATATTTCTTACTCATATCAATATTACTAATATCCCTTAATATATAGTCAAGTGTCACTAATGATAAGAATGTGTGACCTGAGAAATATGTTGTTTGGCAATTTCATCATAATGCAAAGATCATAAGCATATGCTTACATGAACTTAAGATACTAGACAATATACTCTTAAAAGACTGTCATTATATAAGTGGTCCATTGTGAACTAAAGCAATGTTAGGTGGCATGACTATTATTTATGTTTAAAACTATATTATTTTACCCCAAAAATAAATTATGATACTTATAACTAAAATTATTTATTGTGAATCTTGACCTCTAACAGATGCTCACTATATTTTCTGAATGAAGGAATGAAAAATAAATTGAGTTTGATTACTAACATAAATAGTAAATGAGGCAGTTTTATGTTAAAAAACAAAAATACAAACTAAATAGCTTTGAAACTATCATGAAACTAGTTAAGTGTTTTGTAAAAATGTTTATTTGATGATATCGTCTCTACCTGTAGTTAAGAACTGGTTATGTTCTTTGACAAATTTAATTGTAATCCCAGCAGCTCAGTAGACTGAGGTAGAAGGATTGTAAGTTCAAAAACAGCCTCAACAACTTAGCAAGGCCCTACACAATTTAGTGAGACTCTGCCTCAAAAACTAAAAAAGAATTTAAAGGATGGGGCTCAGGGGTTAATGCCTCTGAGTAAATTCCCTAATACAAATAAAAAAAAAAAGTAATTTTTAATAGACTACTTCCTTTTTAGAGATTTTTTTAAAATTTTGTGGGTTCTGCTTTTAATTAAGCTTTTAGACTTTCCCCAGTGGAACAAGACCAAAAAATTAATGAAATGTATCTCTAGGTTTTAGAGGAACGAAATGACCTGGAGAGGCAGCTTACTCGAGAACAGAATGCTAGAATTTTACAAGATGGGATTCTGGCAAATCACCTTTGCAAACAAAAGGAAATAGAAATGGCACAAGGGAAAATGAGCTCAGAGGTATTTTCTTTAATCATTGCCAAATATGTGTACGTATTTGTATGTGTTCATAATTTACAATTATGCATCTTGGAATGTATAGCAGATTCTTTAAACCATATGTTTTAATATTGTTTTTTATATACATAGTTACACAGTTTGGGAGTGGTATGGCATTTTTGGCTCATTGGATAAAGTAATGTTCTTAATTCAGCTTCATTTGTCTGTAGTAGTCCAATAGAGAGTTTCACAATGACCTCATTCAAAGGAAAGACTAGGTGTTTGCAGTGATTTCATCCCCCTGATATGATAATGTGGAGGTTTGTTTGTAACTTCTACTGCAAGATAAGAAAGAAAAGTATAGAAGCAGAGACCTATTTTGGATGTCATTTCCTCAAGTAACTTATTTCAGTACAAAGAGCTTTAGAAGACAATGTTATACCATAATATACACTTAGTATATTTATAGTTAAGTATTTTGTTCCTAGTAAAATAGGTTTGTATTTTTCTCTATTTTTATTAGTGTCTAAAACACTATGAAGAAGAAATAAAAGTTACTACACCAGCAAATATCAGTATTGTCTAAGAATAACCTGACAAATTCCACCTTATTTTCCATAGCATTTTGAATTACAGAACTTTTTTTTATATTTATATATTTACAATATAGAAATAACTGGTTTGATGGAAGAACACCAGAAGTAGATTCAGAAAATATGGGGAAAATCCTGTGACTTCCTTACCTTTTTAACCTGCCTTGCAGAATGGTGATGATTGAGTTCAGTGATATATGTAGAAGTGCTTATTATAGTGTCTAGATTTAAGATTTATTAGTAACCATAATTCTTATAAATGACTATTAAAATGTTAGAGTATTATGGAATATTTTCAGGAAAAATGAATCTAAAAACATTGAAAATTTTCATCTGTCCAAATATATGTAGAGCTGTCTTTTATTATGGGCTGACCATGTAAATTAGATATCAAAGTGCAATCCTAACTTTTTAATGTTGTTGAATTTATTTTTTTACTAATGCTTTATAATTATACATAATTGTGGGGTTCATTTTGACATATCCATAAATGTATATAACATAATTTGTTTCATTTCAATCCCCAGTACTACCTATCCTTCCTCCTCCTGATCTATTTCCTCACCTCTGTTGGTCTTCTTTTACTTAATTTATTTTTTTAATTGGTACCTCATAGTTATCCATAAAGGTAGAATTTATTATGATATATTCATATATGCACTTTTTCATAGTTTGGTCAGTTTCATTCTGCAGTTTCTTCCCTTTCCCATCCCTCCTCCCTCTCCCTAAATCTCTTTCTTCTACTCCACTGTTCTCCCTTCTATTTTTATGAGATCCTTTTTTTTTCCTAATTATTTCTCTCTAGTTTCCACATGTGAGAGAAAAAAATTATTTCATTTAGCATGATGTTTTCCATTTCAATCCATTTATCAGAAAATGACAATTTTATTCTTGTTTTTGGATGATCAAAAATTGTGTATATGTCTGACATTTATCCATTTGTCTATTGAGGACATCTAGGATGATTCTATAACTTGGCTCTTGTGAATTGTGCTGCTGCTATAAACATTAGTATACATTTATTACTATAGTATGCTGATTTTAGTTCTTAGATAGGTATCAAGGAGTGGGACAGCTGGGTCATATGGGGGTTCCATTCCTAGTCTTTTGGGGAATCTTCATACTGCTTTCCAGAATAGTTGTACTAATTTGCAGTCCTACCAACAGTACATGAGTGTACCTTTTCCCCCATGTCCTCACCAGCAATTATTATTCCTTTTCTTGATTCTAACTGATGAGATGAAATCTTAGTGTAGTTTTGATTTGCATTTTCCTAATTACTATACACGTGTTGAATATTTTTTCATCTATTTGTTAACCATTTGCATTTTTTTCTTTTGAGAAGTATTTGTTAAGTTCATTTGCCCTTTATTTGATGGGGCTATTTTTTTTTTCATGGTAACGTTTTTAGTTTTTTATATATTCTGCATATTAATTTTCTGCCAGAAGAGTAACTGGCAAAGATTTTCTCCCATTCAGTAGGTTCTTACTTCACACTCCTGTTTGCTGCACAGAAGCTTCATAATTTGAAGCCATCCCACTTAATTGATTCCTGGTTTTATTTCTTGAGCTTTAGCAATCTTATAAAGGAAGTCAGTGCCTGCACAAATATGTTGGAGTGTTGGTCCTATGTTTTATTCTAGCAGCTGTAGTGTCTGTGGTCTAATTCCTAGGACTTTCATCCACTTTGGGTTGATTTTTGTGCAGGGTGAAGAGATAGGAATCTAGTTTCATTTTCGTACATATTGTTATCCAGTTTTCCAGCACCATTTGATTTAAAAAAAAAAAAAAACTCTTCTCCAAAGTATGTTTTTGGTACCTCGGACAGGGACTACTTATAGGGATGTGTCTTCATCTCTTCCACTCTATTCCATTAGTCTCCATGTCTTTTTACACTAGTACTATGCTGTTTTTTGTTATTATAACTCTGTCATAAAATTTGAGAACAGGTATTATCAATCACCAGCATCATTCTTCTTGCTCAGTATTGCTTTACTCCACTGGATCTCTTTTTCCTCCAATGAATTTAAAACTTTTTTCTAGTTCTGCAGAGAACGTCATTTTTATTTTGATGGAGATTACATTGAAACTGTATATCACTTTTGGTAATATGTCCATTTTGACAATATTAATTCTACCTATCTAATAATATGGGAGGTCTTTCCATCTTCTGAGGTCTTCAGTTTCTTTTTTCAGTGTTCTATAATTTTCATTGTAGAAATCTTTTACCTCCTTGGTTAGATGTATTCACAGGTTGATTTTTTGGTTTTGGTTTGATTTGATTTGGTTTGGTTTTTGAGGCTATTGTGAATGGAATTATTTTTCTGATTTCCTTTTTAGTAGATTCATTATTTGAAGTATAGGAAAGCTCTTGATTTTTATATGTTGATCTTGTATCTTACTGCTTTGCTGAATTTATCAGTTCCAGTAGTGTTCTGATGGAATTTTATTTTGGGTAGGTCATCTAGATATAGGTTCATGTCATCAGGATACAGAGATAATTTAACTTCTTTTCCTATTTATATTCCTTTAATTTCTTTCTCTTGCATCAGAGTTTCAAGAACCATACTGAATAGGAGTAGTGAGAGCGGGCATCCTTGTCTTATTCCTAATTTTTAAAAAATGCTTTTCAGTTTTTCTCCATTCAATATGATATTTCCTATGAGTTTATCATATGTAGCCTTTATTTATGTGGCGAATTACATTTATTGATTTGCATATGTTGAACCAACCTTCCATCCCTGGGCTGAAACCAACTTGATCATGGTGTACCATGTTTTTGATTGTAAATGATCAATATTATATTAGAATTTTCGCATCAGGGCTATTTATTGTTCTGTAGTTTTCTTTCCTCAGTGTGTCTTCATCTGGTTTGTGTATCATGGTGATAATGACTTCATAGAATAAATTTGGTAGTATTCCCTCTTTTTCTATTTCATGGAATAGTTTGAGAAGAATTGGCATTAATTCTTCCTCACTAGACTCGCCTGAGAAACTCTGATCCTGGGCTTTTATCTTTCAGAAGACTTTTAATTACTGCTTCCATCTTATTCCTTGATGTTGGTCTATTTAGGTTGTCTATATCCTCTCAGTTCAATTTGAGTGGATCATATGTGTCTAAAAATTAGTTATTATCTTCTAGATTTTCCAATTTATTGGAATATAAGTTTTTAAAATAGTTCCTAGTGATCCTCTGTATTTCAGAAATGTCTCTGATGATATGTACTTTTCATCTCTGCACTTTTGATTTGGTTCTTATTTGACTACGGGCTTATCAATCTTGTTTAACTTTTTAAAGAACCAGCTCTACTAGATGCAGTGGCGCATGCCTGTAATCCCAACAACTGAAAGTCTAAAGCAGAAAGACTGTATGAGGTCAGCCTCGCAACTTAGTGAGGCCTGGCCCAAAATTAAAAAACCAAAAGGGCCAGGGATATATCTCAGTATTAAAGTGTTCCTGAGTTCCACCCACAGTTTAAAAAATAAAAAATTTTTAAAAACTCAGCTCTTTATTGTATCAATCCTTTGTTTTTTTTTTTTTTTTATTCTTGATTTCATTAATTTTGGCCCTGGTCTTACTTATTTCCTGTCTTCTACTAGTTTCAGAATTAGTTTGTTCTTACTTTTCTAGGACCTTGAGATATAACTTTGGATTATTTATTTGGAATCTTTCTGGATTTGTTTTTACATAACCAGTCAATGTTGTGAACTTTCTTCTAGAACTGCCTTCATACTCTCAGATATTTTAATTTTGTAATTCTGTTCTCATTTGTTTTATTATTTCTCCCCTGATTTCTTCTATGACCCATTCCTCATTCAGAAGTGTATTAATATCCACGTGTTCAAGTGGTTTGTGTTCTTTACCTTGATATGGATTCCTAACTGCATTCCATTCTGATCTGATAAAATGCAAAAAAATTGCCTTTTTCCTCTTTTTTTTTTTCTTCTAAGACTTGCTTTGTGTTCTAAAATATGGACTGTTTTGGAGAAGGTTCCATATAAAGCTGAGAAGAAAGTGAATTCTATTTTTGATGGATGAAGTATTATATAGATATCTGTGAGGTCCATTTGATTAATAGTAGTTTTTAGGTCTGAAGAGCTTTTATGTACTTTATTTGTGCATGACCTACCTCTTGGTGAGCAAATTGTGTTGAAATCACCTAGTTCTATTGTTTTGAAGTCTATTTGAGGTTTGTTTGTTTGTTTGTTTAATTGAGTAGTGTTTATGTAAGAGTTACATTGACATCTGGGACATAAATGTTTACAATCATTATATCTTGTTGTTGTATAGTGCCCTTAACTACCATAAAGCGACCTTGTTTATTTCTTTGGATTAATTTTGGTTCAAAGTCTACTTTGTCCATATGAGAATAGTTAACATCTACTTATCTTCAGTTTCTGTTTGCATGGTATATCTTTTTTTTTTTCATCCTTTCACCTTCAGCCTGTAAACATCTTTGCCTATAAAGTGAATTCTTGTAAACACATCATGATTGGATCTTCTTTTTAATTATTAATCCTCTCTGCCAGTCTGTGTCTTTTTTTTATTATTCATTTTTATTGTAAGCAAATGGGATACATCTTGTTTCTCTGTACATGAGGTAGAGGCATACCATTTATGTAATCATACGTTTACCTAGGGTAATAGTTTTTGATTCATTCTGTTATTTTTTTCTCCCCCCCCCTTTTCCCTCTATACAGTCCCTCCTTCCTCCATTCTTGCCCCCCTGCCACCACCTATATGTGTCATCATCCGCTTATCAGTGAGATCATTCGTCCTTTGGTTTTCTGAGATTGGCTTATCTCACTTAGCATGATATTCTACAACTGCATCCATTTGCCTGCAAATGTCATAATTTTATTATTCTTTATGGCTGAGTAATATTCCATGGTATATATATACCACAGTTTCTTTATCCATTTATCAATTGAGGGGCATCTAGGTTGGTTCCACAATCTGGCTATTGTGAATTGAGCAGCTATGAACATTGTTGTGGCTGTATCTCTGTAGTATGCTGATTTTAAGTCCTTTGGGTATAGGCTGATGGGTATAGGCCAACCAAGGAGTGGGATAGCTGTGTCAAATGGTGGTTCCATTCCAAGTTTTCTAAGGAATCTCCACACTGCTTTCCAGAGTGGCTGCATTAATTGGCAGCCCCACCAGCACTGTATGAGTGTACCTTTTTCCCCACATCCTCTCCAACACCTATTGTTGCTTGTATTCTTGATAATCGCCATTCTAATTGGGGTGAGATGGAATCTTAGGGTAGTTTTGATTTGCATTTCTCTTATTACTAAAGATGGTGAACATTTTTTCATATGTTTCTTGATTGCTTGTAGATCTTCTTCTGTGAAGTGTCTGTTCGTACCCTTAGCCCATTTGTTGATTGGGTTATTTGTATTCTTGGTGTAGAGTTTTTTGAGTTCTTTATGGATTCTGGAAATTAGTGCTCTATCTGAGGTATGAGTGGCAAAGATTTTCTCCTACTCTGTAGGCTCTCTCTTCACATTGCTGATAGTTTCCTTTGCTGAGAGAAAGCTATTTAGTTTGAATCTGTCCCAGTTATTGATTCTTGCTTTTATTCCTTGTGCTATGGAAGTCCTGTTAAGGAAGTCTGGTCCTAAGTCAACAAGTTGAAGATTTGGACCTACTTTTTCTTCTGTAAGATGCAGGGTCTCTGGTCTGATTTCAAGGTCCTTGATCCATTGTGAGTTGGGTTTTTTTGCAGGGTGAGATAAAAGGAAGAAAATGGGAGAGGAGGTTGAGACAGAAATAAGTAATGCAATAGTGAGAGACTTAAAAAGAGCAAATATAAACCTGAGCTAAGAGAGGAAAGATAGAATGATTCAGTTTATGCTTTAAAACATTAGAAAAAAATATAATCAATTGGCTGGAAGACTGAAATATTGAATATTAAAAAGAATGCCTACTAATGCAATATGAAAACTAATACCTGTAACATCAAAACTGACATTAGAGCTATTTATCATATATCATGCCAAGCTATTTGAGGTGGGTAATGTCTTATTGAGACTTCCTGATTTGGATTTCTAATGGGACCATTAGAAGATACCCACCAATCCTTGAATTTACCTCTATATTTCCCTGGATGTGGAGGTAGTGATCATACCAGCTCACCACTGATACAATTCTAGGAGGTTGCCCCTCTGATCTTGTTGTGTCCAGGCACCTCCTGGATATCCGGTGAGTCAAAGGAGATGATCCCTAATTGCGACTAAGCATTTGGGTCACTCTGTTAGGGGGTATAGTCTTGTTTGCCCTCACAAAGAAAAGCCCCATGTACCCAGCACTGTCAGATCCAGGGTGGAACCCCCCCATGTGTACTTCAAAGTGTGTGGGGTGTGGCCATCTAAGGTGGAGATACAGTGATTTGGTTGAAGTGATGATGAGCAGCATATGGGAGGTTCAGGGCTGCTGCACCCTGTGGAGTGTGCAGGTTCCTGATCAGTGGACTTGTATCTGGGCACACTGGGCAGTGACTGGTGTCTGTGGGATGCTCCTCTGTAAGCCCCTTTGTGAGGTGTACTGCATTTCATATGTGAGGTTCTCCCCTGGCTCCTAGGGGATATCCTCAGAAATGCCTTCTGTGTGTTTGTGTGTCTCAGTAAGAATTATGTCAACTGACAGCTCTGGAACTTGAAGCTCTGGACCCTCCAGTTGGTGCACAGGAGACAATTCCCTGGTTGCTACAGTTTGTGTACCAACTTTTGATGCTTATTAGTCAGCCCAGAGGGCCAAGTCTTCATGTTTGTTGTGTGCTGTCTGCTAGCCATTTCTGTTGGGTGCAGGGATGCAAAATTCAGAATTATAACTGGCTGCTATATGCTCTATATCCACTATGTACTATATACCCACTCCCCTCTGCTGGGGTGTATTGATACAGCTATATCTAAGCACTTAGTGGCTGTCTGCAACTGTGAAGCCTATGAATGCAGACTCTCTATGGGCAATCTGTGGCACAGAAACCTCCACTCTGGCTGCTGCAGATTCCTGATGTTTTACACATTATCACTGGGGTAGTGTCAGTTGGTCTGTCTTCACTTGAGCTCATGCAGATGGCAACTATGAGGAGTACTGGGTTGGTACTAATGCTCTCTGGGAGTTTCTTGCTTTGGGTCAGCTCCACCCCGCTCTCCTTGTCTGTGGTGAGGGGGAGAGGGTTTCAGTAACCTTCAGCTAGCAGTGATCCCTCTACAAGGTTCTTCTAGACATATTACTAAGACAACACATTTCAGATGTGTTTCCTGCGCTTTTATTTCTATAGGTGGAGAGATGCCATATAGATTTAATTTCTTCTAAGGAGTTCAGAGAGCTATGGTCTCTATGAAATGGCCACCCTGCCCAGTTTTCTGCCAACAACTTGGAATGAATTGTGCAGTCTCCTTCACTGTCTGCTGCTTCTGTCCCATTTTAACTTCATCTGCCTTTCTTTCCAAATTGTTCTTAAGGAAGTAAGCTTTTGGGTTTTGCTTCTACCTCTTCCTCACTTTGTCACCCCACCCTCCCAACCCCACTCTGGTCAGGGATTGGGGTCAAGGAATTCTTTTATTTTTTTGTTCCAGTAACGAAATTCCAAGTCCCTCCAAGTCTCAAATTATCCAAAATTGAGTTCGAGCGTATTTATTCTGTCACCCACATCTCTAGTCAGCCGTTCTTTCACGTCTTCAATTCTAGACTGTGGAGGAATGGAGGGTTGCTACCTAGATTCACTCTGCCATCTTTTTTCCACTCATTATCAAATTTCTTTGTTTTACATTTAAGATCTCTTGTAATTATTGCCAGAAGTTGAGAGTCTACTGTAAAGTGATCCTCAGCCTTTGATGTGTAATGCCTAAGATTTAGGTAGTTTCACCAGGGCAGAAACAAGTATAGCAAGGCCGGGACAGTAATTAGAGCAGGTTTATTGCAAGGCAAGGAAATAATAAGAGAAAGTGAGATACACCCCAGACAAAGAAGCAGGGCAGACTGTTAACCCAACAGTGTTGAAATGATTATGCTTAGGCTTATGTTACAATAGGGGGTGAGAATTTGCAATGGCATGAAACCTTAGATTGGCCTTAGATAGACTGGTAGCCACTACCGTTGGGGCCTGGCACTTGCACAACCCTTGCCCATTTGGGGGTAATCATAAGTCTGTACTATGTGAAAACTAAGGGTATGCATCTATGAATTTGAGTCACTTTGTTCTTTCTGGTCTAGCAACTCTGACAGAATTCATATAACATGGGTCAGCTGACCCTCGGAGCACCCGGTAGGTACAAATGTGACCTTGGAAACATGATCTGTGCCCCAAAATTGTCCAAAGAATGTGGTGGGCCCCCCTCAGTGTGGAGGGAGGAAGACTGATAATACCTCTTGAGTTGTCTACCCAGTTTCCTATGATAGATTTCTTCCATAGCTCTACCCACACAAGAGGAAGAAGGAATTTGTGTCCTTATGGCATCACATGATTAGTAATGAGTCCTCTGGGTCAGGGGCTCTTTAAAGCTGCTCCCCTCTTTTGCCTGCCCCTTTCTCCCTTTCCTTCTCATTTCTAGCTAACTACCTCTACTAACATAATTCAGAGAAAGTCTTTTCCAATTCTGAGATTATTTTTTTAAATTATCATTTATTTTTTACTTTTATGGGTTCATTGCCTTCAGTTAAATTTTTGAACTTTTGAGAATTTTATGCTTCTGTAAGCTTTGAAAGTTAGATAAAATTTTTCTCCAGTTATCCATTGATTACAACCCTTTTATTACATAAATGTACAGAGCAAATTATGATATGCCATTTCATTGAGTAATAGCTAAATGCCTCCTTTTCTTTTAACTTAGGTTTCTGTTGGTCATGAAAAAGAAAAAGATCTACTGCATAAAAATCAGAGTTTGCAGGAAGAAATCACCATGATAAGACTGGAAATAGACACAATAAAAAATCAGAACCAGGAAAAGGAAAAGAAATACCTCGAGGATGTTGAAATTGCAAATGAAAAGAATGATAACCTTCAAAAGACAATAAAACTGAATGAGGAAACTTTTACAACAACAGTACTTCAATACAATGGACAGCTCAGTATTCTGACAGCTGAGAATACAATGCTAAATTCTAAACTGGAGAATGAAAAACAAAACAAGGAAAGACTGGAAACGGAAGTTGAATCATACCGTTCTAGACTGGCTGCTGCTATTCATGATTATGATGAAAGTCAGGCATCCAAAAGAGACCTAGAACTTGCTTTCCAGAGATCAAGAGATGAGTGTTTTCGTTTACAGGATAAGATGAATTTTGATATATCTAATCTAAAAGATAACAATGAGATTCTTTCCCATCAGCTTTCTAAAGCTGAAAGAAAATTCAATGACCTAGAAATTGAACTCCACCATACAAAAGATGCTCTTAGAGAAAAGATTTTGGTTTTAGAACAGGTACAACGGGACCTAAACCAAACACAGTGCCAAATGAAGGAAATTGAATTTATGTATCAAAATGAACAAGGTAAGGTTAATAAATACATTGGTAAGCAGGAATCTTTAGAGGAGAGATTATCTCAACTACAAAGTGAAAATACATTGCTTCGACAACAATTAGATGATGCTCACAACAAAGCTGATAACAAAGAAAAGACAGTAATTAACATCCAAGACCAATTTCATGACATTGTAAAAAAACTTCAAGCTGAGAGTGAAAAACAAAATCTAATGCTAGAAGACAGAAATAAGGAGTTAATCAATGAATGTAATCATTTAAAAGAAAGACTCTATCAGTATGAAAATGAAAAAGCAGAAAGAGAAGTAAGTATCAAGAAAGATGAATGTTTTTTGCAAACTTCCTGAAGGAAAACTCAAAAGTTTTATTTCATTATGGTTAGATGTTTCATCTAATTGAATATAAAAATATATACATTATAAGTTTACTTGCTATGTCAACTCAAAAATATACCTTGGTTCTAGGAAATGCAACAAAGCCTCAATTCCCAGCACAAAGAAATGGTTCATGTTTGAGGTGTTGAGTATACCAATGACCCTAATCTTATCATTATAAATTATATATGCTTTTTTTTTTTTGCGGTGCTGGGGTTATATACGCATTTTGAAATATCACTCTGTACCTCATAAATATGTACAATTATGTGTCAGTTAAAAATTTAAAGGTTCAGAGTTACATAGAACTAAATTTGAAATCCAAAAATAAAAAAAGGGGAGAAAATTTTTAGATTAGACTGAGATGCTTAACTTTGAAAAGAAGACATTGTGTTGCCTATGAAATTTTAATAAGTTCAGTTACAAATTGTTAATAGATATATACTGATATTAATAATGTAGTCTTCTAGTACTGCTGAAATGATTTTTTTATTTGTTGCTGGGAATTAAACCTAAGACCTTGAGCATGTTAAGTACATACACTACCATTGACATACACCCAAGTCCTAAAATAATTTTAATGTCTTTATGTTACCATATTTTGAGACCACAATGAAGCAGATAAATAGAAATGCTCATACCTAAAGTATTTTAAAATTAAAATTCAGTTAAGTGGGTATCTTCAATAATTAATTTCAGATTTTGCATATGAACTAATATATAGATGCTGTTTTTTATAATATCTCTCCCATACATATTTTAGTTGGTGTGATTTTATTTTAATTCAAATCAATATAACCTAAATCTGGTAATATTTATCTCAAATTATGAATTTTATAACATCCCAACTCTTTAAAGGCATCTACTTTTCATTAAATCATAATTTGGGACAAATGTGATTTTTATCAAAAACCATAGTTGATTTTATCATTCCACTGGTATTTTTAATTTGTTGATCATTTTCTGAAATATCTATCTCATACTTTTCAAGACTCAGTTAATATCATCAAAGTAAAGGATATAATAACTTTTTCTAGTACAAAGATAATTGTAGCTAAGTGTGATTTGTTTATTTGGTATTGAATCTCCATTTCACATTAATGACTGGTGGTAGGATTCATGTACAGGAGGAACTGAATAAAGTAGAGGGGAGAGATGCAGAATCTGAGGTTAGGGAGGAAGGTGAAGGCCAGTTTGCCTGGGGACTCACTTTTATTCTGAGATAAGAATCTATTGGGCCAGGCACAGTGGTGCACACCTGTAATCCCAGTGGCTCAGGAGGCTGAGGCAGGAGGATAGTGAGTTTGAAGCCAGCCTCAGCAACTTAGCAAAGCCCTAAATAACTCAGTGACACCCTGTATCTAAATAAAAATATAACAAGGGCTGGGGATGGGACTCAGTGGTTAAGTGCCCCTGGGTTAAATCCTCAGTGACAACAACAAAAAAAAAAAAAAAAAAAGAAGAAGAAGAAGAAAGGAAGAAAGAAAGAAAAATAATCTATTGGAAGGGTTCAAGCAGAGGACTGAATATGTAAAGGACTCTGAAGTTAATTTGTGCCTCCAATGAAATAGGAGGAGCATGTTATACTGTGTAAAAACTCACCACCACCATTTCTGCCCATGAACCTATTTCTTTTTGAGACTTCAGTAGGTTTTTAAATGTTAAAACTTCATCAGGGGAGGAGTGGATATAAGTCTGAATCTAACATCTAGATAATAGAATAGTATTAGGCAGGAAGACAATACCTTCTGTATGTTTAACTGAATTCAGTAATAAACAGAAGTATATACACACCTGAAGGGAACGATGAATTGATGTATGTGGTGATATTTTCATAGTATAAGTGAGTTAAATATTAATATAATTTAATAATAAGGTGGTTTATAAAATCAGTAACAGAAATATCTTATCAGGTAGTTGTGAGACAACTTCAACAAGAACTGGCTGATACCCTGAAAAAACAGTCTATGTCAGAGGCTTCACTAGAAGTTTCATCACGTTATCGCATTAGTTTGGAAGATGAGACACAGGATTTAAAGAAAAAACTAGCTCAAATAAGAAGTCAAGTATGTATGAAATTTAACATGTCAATAGTTAAATTGTTTTGGGATACTAATTCCAGTGAACAGGTTTTCTATTTAATTAATGAAATAATTATAATGTTATATAATTCAATGTAACATAATTATAATGTTATATAATAATAATGTTATTGCAATATTAATATCTTTGTGATATGCTTATTTCTTAAATTCTCACTTGAATGCAAGTGAGAATTTAAGAAATTTCATACATCCTTAAAATATTTACACTAGGAAATTTGAGAATTTTACATCATACATTACAGAAGTTGAGAGACATAATTCTGTTAAACAGTATTTTTTTAGTGATATCTCTGTTGCCGTTCTGAAGTGAGGCAGATTAAATCAGAGAATAATGTTTAATGGACTGTCCCAGAAAATTCTTATTTCTTACCTTCTGTGAATAGGCAGAATCTATTATACAGTATATATTTATTTTGCAGATTTCAAGATGATTTGCACAGAAATGTCATTATACTTTTCTGAAAAATGCAAAAGTTTTACATTAATTTTAAATCTATTTTACATTAATTTTAAAACTGTTTAAAACGTTAGACATTTCCCTTGGTTTTCTTTCATTTTAGACTTATTATACAAACATGTATAGGATTTGTAGCCAAAGTAAAAAATTAGAAAATTATCGATATTCTCTCTTTGGATTTTTTAAAAAGCATCTTTATTGAAATAAAACAATATACATACAGGTCACCAATTTTAAGCATAAAATTTATGTATATTCAGAGTGGCATACCATCGCTGCATTTCTATAACATTTCATCACCTTAAAAAGAAACCCCAAATTCCTTAGCTATTATCCTCCCCAATCCCTTCATCTTCCCCAGTCCTAGGAAACTCTCAATCTTTTTTTTTTCTCTCTATAATTAACCTGTTCTGGACATTTCACATAAATAGAGTCATGCATATTTAACCTTTTTTTTTTTTTTTTTGGTACCAGGGATTGAACTCAGGGGCACTAAACCACTGAGCCACATCCCCAGCCCATTTTTTGTAGAGACAGGATCTCACTGAGTCACTTAGGGCCTTGCTAAGTTGCTGAGGCTATCTTTGAACTCACGATCCTCCTGCCTCAGCCTCCTGAGCCACTGGGAATTGCAGTGTCCACCCAGCCAAATCCTTTTTGACTTGCTTCTTTCATTTAGTGTAATGTCAGTGTCCATCTCTGTTGCAGCAAGTGTCAGTACTTAATTTCTTTCTATTGTCAAGTAATATTGTATTATATGGCTATGCCACTGTTTTACTCATCAGTTGATCAAATTTAGGTTGCTTCCACATTTTGGCTATTGCTAATAATGCTGCAATTAACATTTATTTAGAAGTTATTATTATGTGGACATGTTTTTATTTCCCTGCCATTGAATTGTATCCTCTGTGCTAACAGGGCTGATTTCACCTCTCTCTGCCTTACTTATGCTGTCCTTTCTGCCTTTTCAGCTTTTATACATTTGGCGTCATTTATTCAGAACTGGCTCACAGTTTGCTCTTTTTCATGATGCTTTCTCTCACTGTTCTCTGATTGACCTTACTCTTTTCAGTACTTACCTCTGTAGAACAATTTAGCCCTAAATTTTACATTGGTATTAAGTTTTGGAAGAGAATAAAATCATCTCTAAGTATACATTTACCCAAGTGGGGAATAGTGTGTGATATGCACGTCACCTTGAAGAAACTGAAAATATTTTTGCTTTTACAGTCATTATGATTAAATTAAGTACATTATACCATGCCAGTAACATCTTCTTTGAGACTTTGGCATAGTAAGACTTTTATTCTACCCACAGTTTAAGTAATTAAATGTAAAGTTTAAAGCACCTAATCTAACAAGAGAATTGTTCTGTCAAATGCTCATATTTTTCTCACTATGAAAAAAAAAAAAAAAAACAAAACACACAACTAGATTTGACTTACTTTATTATATAGCCAAGACAGGACTTTATAGATTTCTAGTACTTTACTAATCAAAAAGCTCAGGCTACAGCTTTTCTGATATGCCATACTGTTATCAGAGTTCTAGGCCCAGGCCTGACATCAGGGATTTCAACAAACCAGCAGTAAATAGAATTATCAGTGGGGTGTCTTCATTCCATGTGTAGAAATTTCAGCTACTCATGAGATCATCTCCATTTGCTTCACAGGATATTTATCTCTCAGGCCTATGATCCTGGAAGGGGCACACTCCATTTGCTTTACAGGTTGTTTATATAATCAGACTGATGATCCTAGAACTTAAGGCAAACTGAAGAAAAGAATAACTTCAAAATAAGGCAGTTCCAAGAGAGACAAAATGGTGTCATTTAGGTTATAATTGAATCCTCCTTCAATTCCCCAGAAAATCCCCATTTCATTTCAAAGGAAATGGGCAATCATTTCTTCTATAAGTAATTCTGGCTGACAGGGCTGGATGTAGGGATCTTGAAATGAAAGACTAATAGCGTGAGGTAGCCAGGTTTAAAGCTGATATTGTTTGGAGGTTCACATTAGGGTCATCTAACTGAATACCTGATATTAACCTACCCTCCTCTTAGCCAATGTCCTCCTTTTTGGTCCAGCAAAGTTAGGACCTGGTATGGTACATACTTGCTGTCCAAGTTTAAACTTTCAGTTTGCTTTAGCAAATCATAAGTGGCTGCTTCTGCCAGGAGACAAGAGGACCATCCCTTGACTGTGTATCTAATTGTTTTGAAAAGTAAGCTTCAAGTTGGAGAACTTCTCCCAGTAATTGATAAGAACTCCCAGACCAATTTCCTGCCTTTTGTATATACAACTTAAATGACTTTTCTAGGTTAGGTAGTTCCAAAGCAGGGGGACTTTTAGCATTTTGAAAGCATTTTGACATTCTGTTGTACAGATCAAGGATTCAAGATCTGTTCAAATTACAGCTTCATATAGAGGGTTTGCTTAGTCCCCAAATTAGGTATCCATATTCTGCAATAGCCTGTATCTCTGGGAATTCTCATAACTGATTATCCATTAGGTTTCATGGACCTTACTATAATTGGAACCCTAGGTAAACAACTCATTGCAAATCTGCACTTTAGAGGGAAATACCTCAGCAAGGTGGTTTAAAATCTGGACATTTTCTAAGCCAAGCTGAAAAGTCAGACTGGTGATTATCAAGTCATCTACATATAGTAGTAGTGTTCCCTGGTTTAGTTGTAACATTCTTAAATTCTTAGCCAATATATCTCCAAAGATCCAGGGGGTACATGTTTCAATCCTGGAGGAACCACTGCCCAGCGGTATTGGGGGGTGACTTTTGACGGGGGTTCTATCCATTCAAAAGCAAAAATTGATTCTCTTCACAGAGCAATGAAAAAGAAAACATTTTTAAAATCGAAGACAGTAAATCATTTGTACTTTGCTGGGAAGGCATCTAGAAAAGGGTATAAGTATTAGACACTGTTGGGTGAATGTCTTGGATGTTTTCACTAATGCCTGCAAATCCTGAACAAAGCAGTATTCCTCAGATCAAGATTTCTTTACCAGCGGTACAAAAGTATTATAAGTGACTGGCAAGACTGATCACACCATACTTCAAAAACTTTTAGAGTACAGATTAACTAACTTCTTCAGGTTTCTCCTGTCACAGTACTTATTGTTTTAAGCCAGGAGTTGGTACACCTCCTTTTAGGAGGATCTTAATGGGCAAGGTGTTTTTAGCTCTGCCTGATGTCCCATCAGCCCATACTTCTTGAATAACGTGTTGGTAGAATTCTGAGGATATTGACTCTCAGATAGCTTCTCTTGGATCAACATCAGCTAGAGGTAAAGTGCCTACTCAGGTAGAATTTGCACTTGCATTTGCTATTTTTCCCAGGGAAGGGGTTACGTTTGCAGAGCAAATCCTTGCCTAGGAATGAAACTGAGCATTAAAGAAAGCTATGATTTAAGTGTAGGTCTTCTAAGCTGCATTCCAGAGACTGCAAGAAAACCTGTTCTTGGAGTGTACCTGGTACTCCTATAATAGGCACACAGTTCTAATGTCTTTGTCAAGAGATCTGTAAAACTGAAAGAGTAGAACCCATGTCAATTAGGAAGGTTAAGGGTTTGTTCCTACTGCCATTTGTACCTGAGACTTCTGTGGAGAGATAATGGTTGAATCTAATCATTATCTGGAGAACTCCTAGGGTACCCCAGTCCTCAGTAAAGTCACCAAGTGATGTTTTAGCTCTTTATTGAGCTGATTCTTTTTATTTAAGAATTTGGGGCTGGGTGTGGTGGCACACATCTGTAATCCCAGCAACTTGGGAGACCGAGACAAGAAGATTCCTAGTTCGAGACCAGCCTCAGCAACTTAGTGAGACCCTAAGGCACTTAGCAAGAACCTGTCTAAAAATAAAAAATAAAAAGGGTTGGGGATATGGCTCAGTGGTTAAAGTACCCCTGGATTCAATCCCGGTACCAAAAAATAATGAGTTTGGGGCAGTGTTTCTTCCAATGCTGATTTTCTTTACACCATATACATTGTCTTTTTCTAAGATCCTTTTTCTTTTTCAGGTTGAGCCCCCAGTATTAGGTTTCCAGCTTTGAGTGAAGATGATGTCTTGCTTAGCCCTTCAAATTTCTTGGTCATTGAAAACAGTTGAGAAGGGTTTATGCCCATGGCTCCTTTAAAGTTTGCACCTGCTCTCAGGAGCATTTGTTTAATATAGGTCATATTGAAAATTCATACTTTCTCAGGGACCTCTGTGTCTAAGTCAGTATAGGTCTATAAGTCTGATATCTTCTTTCTAGCCTGGCTAAAGAGGCCTCAGAGGCCCCTGATTCAGCTGTCATATTTTATTTAAGCTCTTTGTCATGGCTACTCACTCTCTGAGCCTTCCCAAGATACACTTAATGATAGTGGTGCAGTCAGGCCCTGTTGTTTTTGTTGTTGTTGTTGTTGTTGTTGTTTGTAGTCCACTTCAGTTCTGTAGTAGGTATTGCATCTACCAGATTCCAAGTATTTGGGGGATAGCCTGGTAAAGATCTCACTCGTTATTAGCCTTATTTAAGACAGGGCACCTCTCATCAGTAGTTAAAATTATGTTAAACAGAGCTTGTATAGCAGCCCAAGTGGGATAGTGGGTGGCAAAAATACTAAAAAAGAGTTTCATTGCTGGGCACAGTGGAACATGCCTATAATCCCTCCTGCTCTGGAGGCTGAGGCAGGAGGATCTTGAATTCAAAGCCAGCCTCAGCAGTTTATCAAGGCCCTAAGCAACTTAGCAAGACTCTATCCAAAAATAAAAAAAGGGAAGGGGATGTGGTTCAGTAGTTAAACACCACTGGGTTCAATCCCTGGTGCAAAAAAAAAAAAAAAAAAAAAGTGTAATCATCTTCTGAAGATCATTGTGATAAGGAGGGTTAGCGTTCTTCCAGTTTAGAAGATCAAAAGTAGAAAATGCAGTGTGTAACCGGGAATAGCCAGTTGACTGATCTTGAACATTTAACTCTACTACAAGATACTGTCTTAATGGGAATGGCCATGCCCCATTGGGATGGATGCCCTGGCCAAACTGGGTGCCCTGATGGGTCTTAAATGAGGAGTCTGTTTGAGACTCACTGTCATATCCAGGTAGGTGTGCTTTCTCCAACATCCCAGTAGTTCCATCCACTGGAGGGAGAGTTCATTGAGGTATAGCCCTGTCTTTCCCTTCATTATTACTCTTCCCCTTCAATATCTAGGTTTGTTTTGGTGCCTTAGATCTTTGCACTATGAGTTTAGTTCCTTGAGAAGTCTTAGTCATGTAAAAGCATAAGAGTGAACATGTATTTTTGATCATTTTCCTCATCTTTGGCAAAACAATTCTAGCTGTAAAGTAGTACGGTAGGTCAATAACCCACTTCAGAGACCATCTTTTTTCTGTATCCAACACACATGTTACTGTTAAAGCAGTACGTGATCGTTTTCTTGGACATAGGTTCACAGCTATAGGCAAACAACCAGCTAAGATTCTAGGGGGCTTTCAGCCACTATCAACTTAGTATTTCCCATAGTTATAAATTATAACAAATTATCTCCCAAATTCCTGATTACTTTATGTCTTTATCTTCTCTTTTCACTATCCAGTACCCTAATTCTAAAAATTTTAAATTTTCCCTGTTAAAACAAATGACTTAAGCCTCAAATAGCCAAAAAAGAACCCAAACAAAAAAGAAATTAAAAAGCAAGGACCAATATGTACTGTTGTAAAGAACTAAATGGGTCTCAATTTAAGGACCATTGAATTCAAAAGAAAGTTCATTTTTCTTCTTCACCAAATAATATTAAAAAGTAGCCAGAGCTAGCCCAAAGTGGAAGAAAAAAAAAAAAAATCCCCTGAAACAAAGGTAGTAGTGTCAGCAGCTGCCTAAGATTACCCTTTATTTACCCCTGACTGGATCAGCTAGCTTCAAGTGGTATTACTACATATCTAAAGATATCTAAAGATAAGAGATATCCCCCAAAATCACATGTGTGAGACAATGCAAGCATGTTCAGAGGTAAAATTATTAGATTATGAGAACTTTAACCTAATCAGTGGATTAATCCACCAATGTGGATTAACTGATAGGCAAGTAGGTATAACTTGAAGAAATAGGTCACCAGGAATAGAGGGTATGGTTTATATTTTGTCCCTGGTACGTAGAACTCTGAACTAACTAACTCTCTCTCTCTCTCTCTCTCTCTCTCTCTCTCTCTCTCTCTCTCTCTCTCTCTCTCACTTTCTCTCCCCCTCCTTCCTTCTTGCTTGCCATGTCCTGAGCTGCTTTCCTTAGCCATGCCCTTCTGCCTTGATATTCTGTTTCAACTTGGGACCAGAGCTATGGAGTCAACCAACCGTGAACCAAACCTCTGAAACTATAAATTAAACCTTTAATTTATAGTTAATTAAACCTTTCTCCCTCTAAATTGCTCTGATCAAGTATTTTGGTCACAATTACACAAAGCTGGTTAAAACAAGTGACTGATGCCCAGAGGGGCTGCTTTGGCTCACCAGTGCTATTACCAGGGTCCTAGACCACAAAGGTCTGATGCCAGGGACTCCCAACAAACCAGATCCAACCCCAAAAATAACATACAGAAAAGGTAATAACAAAAAGCAGGGGGAAAAAATGTCTTTAATCAATATGACAGTATTAAGAAGGCAAGGTGAGAATCCAGCATTTTAGCTATGTCTTCAGAGTGCTAACAGGAGCTTCTAAGTTTACATATAGGAAGAATTGGGGCAGGGGGCAAGAGGTATGCATAATTTAGAAGTCTTAATCAAACTGTGATATGGCTAATCATTTTCCCAGTTCTGAGTCTGCAAGGTGGCTCTAAAGACGTCCTTATCCCTTGAGGGGGCAGTTTCTACTTGCTGCTTAGGCTGACACTTGATTAGCCTGCCACTGATGGTCACACCAGTTACATACTGCTTAATCCAGGAGGTGCTATTTGCATTGTACTGCAGGATTATAGCCCACTGAGTAGTATTGAGAAAAAGAGCTATAAATTATGTGAAGTGGAAAACAGTACCATTGGCTAGAGGAACTGGTGAAGGTTTTATGAAATGCTGGGGATGTCTTCTGGGCCTCATGTTTCCCCACTTACTACCACTTTCAGTGGTATGAAGAATGACTCAGGGCAACTTGTATAGAAGACCTCTTCCATTGGCATGCCACTTACCAACAATATCAAATTTTATTAGTATACAAAATATACTAATAATACTAATTGCAAATACTATATATAGCTCAGTATGTGCTACATACTCTTCTAAGTACTTTATGTCTATTCGCTTATTTAATTGTCCCAACAGTCCAGTAAGTAAATAGTATTATTATTTGCCACTTGATAGATGAAGAAACTTGAGACGCAAAAAGTTAATTTACTCAAGATCACACAGCTAGTAACTGGCCAGCTAGGAGTCAAACGTAGGCATTCTGACTTCTGTGTAGATACAGCCTCTCAAAGTATTCTGTGAAACATCTAGTTGTCACCTAAAGCATCATATTAATTTTTGTCATTATTGGCATAACTATAGTTTTATATATATGTATATACACATGTATATATGTGTGTGTATTTATACATATATGTGTATATATATTTTCCCCAAATTATAGTTGAGCAGGTGGTGCTTGGAACACAAAAATATGAATGCATACCATAAGGAATTTCCTCTTTCTGCATTTTTTCAGTTTTGTCATTTTAAAAGCAAAAGACCTAGGGATATAAATAGTTCAGTGTCAGAGTACTTGCCTGATATTGGATGAAGCCCTGGATTCAATATTCAGCACCACAAAAAACAACAAAAGCAAGAGTAATGTGTTTCAGCCTTAGAGTAAGGATCTATAAACTTTTCTAAAAAGGGTCAGATATTTAAGTCTTTTATGGGCCATGAGATTCCCTATTGTAATAACTCAGCTAACTCTGCTTTTATAGCACTAAAATAGATACAGTATGCAAATTAAGGGATATAGCAAAAAAAAAAAAAAAAACAGGTGATGGACAAATTTATACTTGATTATTGGTATCAATTTTTTTTCTTTGTTTTAGTTACAAGAAGCAGAGGATCGACACACAGAGGCTACACAATGTGTTGTGAAGATGCAAGATCACCTACAAAAGTATAATTTAAGCAGCATACAAATAACTTTAATTATAATTAAAATAAGCAGTGTAGCGTGAGAATTATATCATTTACCGTAACAAATCTGTGTGAAGTGGGGGGGATTTCAGATTTAAGTTACTTAAAATGTGTATTTTAGGGCTGAGGTTGTAGCTCGTTAATACAGCTCATACTTCACATGTATGAAGTCCTTGGTAGATCCCCAGTACTACCAAAAGAAAAGTACATGATTTTTATACATTATCCACTGAGCTCAGCTAGAAAAATGACAGTTACCAAATTAATCTGCTTTTCAGATTTTTAAGACTTTAGGTACTCTTTCAGATGTTTGTACAAAAATTATGTAGTATTTTAAAAATTGTTCTAAGAATAATTATTTTAAAATACACATTTTAGGCTTGAAATTGAAAATTCTAAGTTAAAAGTTACAATAAAAAAACAAACAGGAAAAATTGAACAGCTTCAGAAAAACCTGCTAAGTGCAAATTTGGTAAGTCAATCTCCTATTAATTTATGTCATACTGAAAAGGAATTTTTTTTCATTTCTGTAGTAGCATATGGGAGTATTTTAGACAGTATGAAAAGTCTTACTGATAAAAATATTTGTGGTATTCATATTGATAGTACTTGCTACTAGTATTGTTAAGTCCTCCTTGTAGAAGTTGACTGAATGCATAAAATTATTTTGATAGTAAGATTTACAAAAAAAGACTGTGATAGTTTAAAACCAGTGTTTACACATTTCACTTATTGTTTATCCATTCAGCCATTGATGGACATGTGAGTTGTAATGCTTCTCTGGGCATTGGTATACAAGTATTTGAATCCCTGGTAGTATTTTAGAACAACTTTTTATTCAGTAAGTTTAAGTAATTATTTGATTTAGAATTCTGAATTTCTCTCATAATTTAAACCTTTCAGTGAGGTTTTAGAATGAATTACTTATACTTTGTATTCCTCATCAAGAATGAATTATACACTGGGCTGGGGATATAACTCAGTTGGTAGAGTGCTTGCCTTGCGAAGCACAAGGCCCTGGGTTCAATCCCCAGCACTGCAAAAAAAAAAAAAAAAAAAAAAAGAGAGAGAGGGAGAGAGAGATGCCACTGAAGAAATTGACCTGGCTGCTTGCTTTAATAGGAACTTACAGAGTAATATAGCACTCCTAGAATCACAGGTTCAGAAATAATTTTTTCCCTTCACCTTTGTTCATTAGTCTTTCAAAGACCTACAGTTCAGACTCAGAAAAGACTGATGATACCATCAGGATGCCATTTTATTGATGTATAATAAAAACATATAACTCTTTACCAAGCAAAATAGAATTCTCCTATTATTCATGTTTTCCTATGTAGGTATTATGATCACAAGATTGCATTGTGAACACCAAACTGGAGCAATGAGGTAGTTGTTTCCACTAACTGGTTTCTTTTTCTTTTAAATATTTTTTTAGCTTTTGATAGACCTTTATTTAATTTTATGTGATGCTGAGAATCAAACTCAGTGCCTCACACATGCTAGGCAAGCACTTTACCCTTGAGCCACAACCCAAGTCTGTAACTGGTTCCTTTAAGTCACAGCAGCTAGAGTCAAGTAATTCCTTTATGTAGATACATTTGTCAGGGGAACAAGAACACTTATGTTGACTGGTCTTTCTAATAAAATAAATCAAAAAGATTTTTTTCTAGATTTCACATAAATTTTCTCCCATTTTATTGGCATACTTTTTATGCATATCACAAGATCATATGTTGATTAGGAGTCTTCTGTGAATGAAAGTGTCAGGAGATATCCTGACAGAAATGTCATAAGGTATAAAAAAATTGATAAATTTTTAATAGTACCCAAAAGCTATTGAACTTATTAAAAAATAATGAGGGATCTTCTAAAGATTCCCAAAGAAACGATTCAGGGATATGACGTAGAGTAATTAGCCACTTTGAAGTCTACTTTTACTAAATCAAAAATTTTTTTAAACTTTGATTTAATCAAAAAATTCCATGAGAAATGGCTTTTAGCTAACTGTTAGTAACCCCCAACTTTCTGCAAAAAGTTCTCTTATCATGGGTCTCTATGCCAGTTTACATGGGTTGAGACATTTGATATATACAGTTTTGAGGTAAAGAAGTCTGGACTGGAAAGAATAGAGAGTTAAAGCTGACTTAAGCCTTCACACAATATAGTTGAGTGTACCTCTGAAAGGAAATTCAGAACAAGACTTCTATAATGTTATGTCTTTATAGGAAATTATTCAAAAGAAAACAAAGCAAACAGCTAACAAGCTGACCTTCATGGTAATGTTTAGCATTATGAAAGAAAATGGTCAGCATCCTAAGGGTGAGAACCTCCCAGCCACTCTCCAAATTAGAAAACTGCTACTTAAAGTAACATTGTTTCAGTCAGCTTTTTTGTTTCTGTGACTAAAGGACCTGACCAAAACAATCATAGAGTAGGAAAAGTTTATTAGAGAACTCCTGGTTTCAGAGGTCCTAGTCCATAGAAGGCTAACTACATTACTCGGGGCTTGAAATAAGGCAGAACATCATGGCAGGAGAGTGTGGCAGAGGGACCACAGCTCTCATGATGATCAGGAAGCAAACAGAGTCAGTCTCTATCTCCAGATACAAATTATATACCCCATGGCCACGCCCCAATGAACCACTTCCTCCAGCCACAGCCCCCCTACCTCCAGTTACCACTCAGTTAATCCCATCAGGGATTAATTCACTGATTATATTAAGGCTATGGCCTAATCGTTTCTCCTTCAAACCTTCTTGCATCATCTCACATGTGAGCTTTTGGGGAACACCTCACATCCAAACCATTGCAAACATCAATAAGAATCGTAATAAAAATGCATAAGATTTGCTGTCTACAGAAGTTATCCACATCAAGTCATAGCCCGTGAGGTTATTATCTGTGAGACGTTAACTAGAAGGAAAAAGTAAAAGTATAAGTTATCTCAGTAATGAGGTCAGGGCTAGAAATGTGAATTAGGCAGTCTTGAGATTCTTAAATTTCCAAGCTCGAGATTTAATGAACTCTTGAGCATTTAAAAAGACAGACAGAAATGGACAGAATAAAAACATCAAGGACTGCTGTGTTTAGAAGAGAAGTGGGGCCAAAGGAGTGAGAGGGAAGGGTTGTGGTCATGTTAGCATTGCTGCTAAGAAGTAAAGCAGGATAAGTACTTTAAAAAGGTTATTTATGGACCTCAAAATTTTTTTTGGAATTATAGAAAATCAGATTTTAGTGTAAAAGAAGATACTGTGATGGAAAATATATTTTAAAATGAGAACTTGTACTAAAGAATATTAAAATCTAACGTAAGAGGAGAAACAGAAAGCCACAAAAATAAAAAAAAAAGTTATAGTTTTGTAAATCATTTATAAAGACTTAAAGAGAAATAACTAATAGCAAAGGAAAATAAAATTGAAACTCCTGGGGAAATGCTTACAAAGAGTAACGTTTATTTTCTCACCCCAGAGTCCAGGTGAGGATCAAAATGTAATGGGAATCAGATGGGAGTTTTACAAAAATTGTCTTAGTTAAATATGATTTAAATAAACTTGGAATGTCTTGAACTATTGATGAAAATGTTTCTAGGACATGTTTAGAAACTAAATGTAAATATAACCACTCTAAAAAACATTTTTTCATCAATACTTATATGCAAAAACTTCTATTTTTAACAAATTATGGCAATTTAAATTGTAGAAAAGAAAATGATGAAAATGTAGATCATTTTTAACTATTTTAAGAAAGATCATTATATTTTGAAGTCTATCCTTAATGGCATCAGATTTATGAATATCTAAACATATTAATCATTAATTCATGAGAATTAATATTTCTAAGAAAGGAGTCTCTAGATTTTTTAAAAATAATTTTGTTTTAAATTTTTCTGAAGTCTGAAGATGATAAGGAGCAATTAAAGAAACTTACTGAATTAAAACAATCTCTGGAATATGCTTTGGATCAAGAAAAGAAGAAAAATGGCAAATTAGAAAAAGAGCTAACTGGGTAAAATTTTATATTTCACATCTTTTCAGCCAATCATTAATTGATATAACTGTAATTTTACTAAAACCCAAATATAAATTTATTTTATATCTGCATTTTTCTAATTAAACAAATTAGTTAACATTTTCTTTAGAAACTCACAGCACAATCTGAAACTTTTCAAATCCCCCAAAACACATTTACTCTAGTGGTTTTGAAAACAGCAACAATGCCTTTGGGATTAATCTGAACTGCACTCTTCTTCATCTATCTTGAATTTTTATTTCTGAAGATGTTTTTGCTGTCTTCTTTTGGTAGTGTCTTTGTCTTCAGTATTTACATTTGAATATCTAAAAGCCTATCTTTGTCATTCCTTAACAACTTCAGAAATTATCTTTTTTTTTAGTTATAAAATACATTATGGAGATATACTCCTTTCTCATGAGTTTGTCTCATGTGTACGTGAGATATACATGGTATTAAACTTCTGGGTTTAATACACACACACACACATCCAGTATATAGTTATCCCTTGGTCTGTGCAGGGTTGGTTTCAGAACCCTGCAAATACTTGAATCTCAAATCCCTTATATAAAATGGCATGGTGCAGTTTGTATTATAACCTACTCAAATCTTCCTATATACTTTAAATCATCTCTGGATTACTTAAAATACATAATATAAATGTCACATAAATAATTGTTATACTATATTGTTTAAAGAATATGTCGAGAAAAATGATCTGTATGTGTTCAGTATAGATGCAATTTTTTTCAAGTATTTTTGATCCATATTTGGATGAATACTTGCATATGGAACCTAGAGATGTGGAAGGCTGACCATATATATGTCTCATACATACAAATATGTATGTCTGAGTTAAAAATGAAGAATTAAATCAACAACTGTGTTTCTACCACCAGAGGCAGGGAGTTACTGGGGAGGGACAATGTTTTCCTCTATTTTTAAAGACACTTGTATGGCTGCTTTTTTATTTATTTGCTCAGAAATTGAATTTATTCTTTGATTCTAATCAATATTTTTTTTTCTCAGTAACTATCTGTTTTTATGGTTTTGCATCTCTTGCATTTTGTCAAAGCAAAGCCTAGCAAAAACCTCTTTTTTTTTTTTTTTTTTTTTTTTTTGGTGCCAGGGAATGAACCTAAGGGAGCTTAACCACTGAGTCACATTCCATGCTGTTTTTATATTCTTCGACACAGGGTCTAGCTGAGTTACTTAGGGCCTTGCTAAGTTGCTGAGGCTGACTTTGAACTCATGATCCTCCTGCCTCAGCCTCCTGAGCTGATGAGTTATAGGCATGCACCACACTCTACTACATTTTTTCTTAAAACAGTCTTTCTTTACCCATTATTTCTCTGTTGATTTCTTTTCTTCTAGAGCTCTGCCTGGTGGTTTTTATTGCTGTTGTTGTCTGGTTGGTTGTTTGGTTTTGTTTTTTTCCCTCAACTCAGACTTCAAAGATATTTTTTGTCTTTTCCTATTTTGAATGATTTCTTCAATATTTCATTTTTGTTTTGTTTTGCTTTATTTTGTTGAGATTAAACCCAGGGCCTCCCACATGCTAAGTACAGGCTTATTATTAAGCTATACCCACTGTCTGTCTTAATGTTTTTCATGTGTGCTTTCTTCTTGTAGACCGTGGTCAACAGAGACCAAAGTATATTTTTATATCCCTTTAAAATATGTCCTCTTTACCTTAATTACTGATCTCTGAGTTAAATCTAATATTTACTAATAAGTTAATTTTATGTTAACATATTAAAATGCATATTGATAATTATAAGAATTTGTGTATTAACACTTTATCTACCATTTCATAAAATTTTTCTCCATATTTGTCTAAGATGCTAATTTCATTAGAATGCTTCCAAATAATGTTGGGTTAAAACAGATGAGAGATCATCATAATTTATAGGTTTCTTTCTTTTCTGTGATAAAACTAATATCTAATTAGATAATTATTGTTAATATTTAATAATTATCAAATATTTACTCTTTAAAAACCTTACCCATTCTTTATATTCTTGCAGGTTTAAGAAGCTCTTAAAAATGACAAAAACAAAGTTAAATAAGCATGAAAATGGGGAGTTTAGTTTCCATGAAGATTTAAAAAACAGTTTATTTGAAATGGATATTCCAATTAATATGCTTATACACAAGGTAATTTTAATCAGTTTTGGAACCAGAATCACTTAATTTGGGGAAATATAAATTTTAAATACTTTGCACAGTGAAATAAAGATTTTTTTTAATTTTATAGATGTGATATCAATGAAAAATATATATGATTTTTTCTATTAAAAGAGCATAATGTTGCTTCTGTGATGTTTTAAACCCTAGCTAATGATCTAAAACCAAGCAATAAACTATTATGTGACCCCAAATTATGAGTACCAAATCAATTTATTTTCTTTAATTGAAATTTTTTTTATTAGAGCTTTATGGTTATACATAGCAGTTGGGTTTATCCCAAGAAACTCATCTACACATTTATTGCAATATTATTAACATACCATAAAATCCAGTTATTTGAACTATACAGTTAAAATCTTTTAGCATGTTCATGCAATCATTACCATAATTTTAGAACATTTTTATCAACCTAAAAAGAAACAATCACCCATCCCCTTCCCCACTTAGGGACACATCCAAACTATTGCATATCTGTAGATTTGCCTCTTATACACATTTCATGTCAATGGAATCACACAATATGTGTGATCTGGTTTCCTTTTTGTGATTTCTTTTACGTAGCATGGTGTTTTCAAGGTTCATCCTTGTTGTATCAGTACTTAATTTCTTTTTACAGAGTAATATCCTACTGTATAGATATACCATACATTTTTTCATTTATCCATTCATTAGTTGATGGACCTTTGGGTTGTTTCCACTTTGAACTTTTTTAAGCTGCTATGAACATTCATGTTAAAAGTTTTTGTGTTTGCAAATATTTTCATTTCTCTTGGCTGTGTACTTATGAATGGAATTGCTGAGTTATGTGGTAACTGTCCTCAACCTTTTGAGGAGCTACCAGTATCACTTGTTTTCCAAAGTGGCTGCCCCATTTTACATTCCATAAGCATATATAACAGATATAGTTTCTCCACATCCTTGACAATACTTGCTTTCCATCTTTATGACTAAAAAAAGGTCCCTGTAGTAGAATGTATTTAACTTCACTCCTGTGGAAACTTTTTGCTTCTTGAAGAAGTTTGTACCTTGTTGACTTCATGACATAATGGGAAGTCAAGCTTGCAAAGATGGTCCATACCTTTCCTTTTCTACTTTCAAACCGTTGTAAGTTATTACCCAGAACTTCCCTCTTCATTCCCATTTCCATCAAATCTTGGTCACAGGATCTGCTGACTTGGTCTCCTATTTATAGCATTATGTTTTATTAACTCATCATAATTCATGGAGTTATCTATAGCTTTTTACCAAGTAGGAATGAGAGGATTAAGTCTGAACTATCAGCTTTCTTCATTAAAAATCAAGCTAACAGTTCACAATTAGATCTTCTTTTAACCTGGTATCTGTTTTTTGTGTTTAACACTGGAACTGATCATTATTTGGCACAGATCCCACATTCTCAGAAGTAACAGTTCCTTGTATTCACCTGCTTTTAGTTAAACAAATAGAGATACATAGCTTTACTTTATAGCTCAATATAGGATTCATGAAATAAAGTGTTACCAGAATTTTAGGACAAATGCCTGAGCTCCAGTAGTCTCCACACCTAGGCTCAGCCACCTGTAAGAAAAAACTAATTGAAGAGACAAGCAGTGGTGAAGGCAGGAAAGAAATCATCCTCACTGTGACCATGCAAGGAAGAATAGAAAGGTTTAGTGACCTAAGATTCATCTTTTGAGAGCTAACAAGATCTTTGAGATTTCATAGAAGGGGAAACAAAGATTAAGGGCTGAAGAATTTGCATAGTTGGCAAAATAGGTAATGTTGATCAGGCCATGATCTGTGGTACAGTTGATCATTATTTTAGAATGGTCAGTAAGAAAATTGCTGATGTCTGGGGGTGCAAGGGATAGTTTTGACATTTGTCACAAGAGTTTTATCCATGAGGCCAGGCTCATTGGCACATACTATAATCCCAGCAACTCAGGAGGCTGAGGCAGGAGGATTATAAGTTTGAAATCAACCTCACCAACTTAGTGAGACCCATCTCAAAATCAAAACTATAAAGGACTGGGGATGTGGTAGAGTGCCTTTGGGTTAAATCCCCAGTTTAAAAAAAAAAAAAAAAAAAAAAAGTTGGGCTGTAATCCTGGATCCAAGATGACTGTTGGATAGAATAATTCATGAGAAATCAAAAGGAGAAAAAGAAAAAGAAGTCAGAAAAGGTGAAGTCAGAGAAATAATATGGAGCTCGTTAGGCCGATGACTAGACTGTCCTTCAATAATTCAACTCATCCAAGGAAGAATTTTTCAGAAGTACTGCTCTTAAAAGTCAGGTAGTGTTCAGGCACTTTATCAAAGACAAATAATAAAGAAGTAATTTGAATTTCAGGATTTCAAAGCCACTTTGTACGATATGCAGAAGTGTACGGCACAACAAAGATGAGATGACCTTTATATAAACAGACTTGAAATAAGATAAGTTATATTCATTTTCTTTATGGTCAAAAGATACTGCATTTGGTTTATTGCCCCTGAGGAAAGGAAAATGACAATTTGATACTAGATTAATAAATACTGAAATCTGCCTTTCTTTTAGAATCCACTAATTTAAATCTAGTAAAACATCTGATTTTGATTATTAAGCCAAATATTTGTAGTTGCTTTTCAACTGTTATACTTCAAATCATGTCTCCTTGCTTCCCATTCTCCCATATTCCCAAACTTCAGGAAAAATTCTAAAGAGGCACATTTGCCTGGTTCTAAGAATTTGCAATTAAAGAAAACTTCAGAAAAACTTCTTCCTTGATGTCTTTCTTCTAATTGCTGCTTCTCATTAGCATTGTTTTTTATTAATAAATTAGTGTGTGTGTTTATTAGAGCCTACTTTAAAGGAGACTAATTCCTACTATAAGTTATCATTTATTACTGTTTCTGTTTTAAATCCATCTTCTTCTTTAATTGTTCCTTAATTAATTACCCAAAGTTCAATGGCTTAAAACAGCATTTCCCTCCCAAACTTGACAAAGGCAGATTGTCTCTGCCCTCCTGAGCTTTAGTTGAAATAGTTCAATGACTGGGGACTGGAATCTTCTGAAAGTTTGCCCACTAATATGTCAGGTTGTTGTGGTTGTTGGTGCTGGCCATTAACAGAAACTTCAGTTAGGGCAGGAAGCTGAAACACCTACCCTGATATGCCTAGACTCTTTGTTGCCTCAACTGCCTCACATCATGGAAACTGGGTTTCAAGTGCCAGCAGGATGAGATAACTTTTTAAATTAGCATTGAAGGTCATATGTCATTTTTATCACAATCTAGTCATTACAAGCAAGTTAAAGCTTTGCCTAAATTTCACTATTTTTATGGAATTACTATGAAAGTAACACAGACAGAGTGGAACCATCTAAAGGCTTGTTCATTCACAGTTGAATCTGGCTTTTAACTGGGCCTTTAGCACAGGAAGTCAGCTGGACCACCTACATAAGGATTCACCTGTAAACTGGGCTTCCTCACAATATGGTGTGGATTCTAAAGGTGAGCTTCCCTTAGAGAAGTTAGACAGAAGCTATATCATATTTTCTAACCCAGCATTAGAAGTCACAGAGCAGTCTACCATATTCTGTGAAACCAGTTATTAAGTCTAACTCTTATCCAGGAGAGGAAATTTTATGTGAGAAATGTCAAAGAATTTATAGATATTTTTAAAATCACTACTCTTAAATAATCATTATATCTAAGGGGAAGTAATTTTTTCCAACTCAGTATCACTGAAATTCTATCAAATTTGTGGGGGTTTTTGTTGTTGTTGTTTGTTTGTTTGGTATGCTTCCTTATTCTGTGGGTAGAGTTTACAAAATTATGCTATTGAATTAAGTTAATTTCTGTCCCCCGCCCCCCAAAAAAATGTCTGGATCATTTCACTAAGTTTTATATGCCCCTTACCAAGAAACATTACTTCTTGGAATGCAGTTCAAATTAACATAGAAGATTGACTGTTCAGAAACAGGCTATGACATATCCAAATTTTAAATATTCATTAATTTAATTTAATTCATTAATTTAATTTATCTTTATTTTCAAAATCTTGCTCCGAGAGCCATCTGTTCATGTACATCTAATAACTCAATGTGATTATCCCTAAAACGTCTTTAGATTATGGGAGGTAAGGATGAGTGGGAAAGAGTAAGATATTTTTTACTGAAATATGAGTTGAAGTTATTGTAAGAAGGAAATACATGAAACAATCAAAACAATTTAGAGTCTAAGATCAAGTGCTAATATTTTATGATAAATATCTTGAGTGTAAAGAGGCTTTTGTGACTCCTGGTAGTTTTGACTTTTTGATTTTCTGAGTAATTTAAGAAACCACATTCTAAGAATCTAGTATGTATTATATTTTATCACAACCAAGTTTATATCAGAATTTGTTACTCGTCTTGTGTTAGACTATTCTTAGCCTGCTTCATTATAAAGCTATTATTTTATTCATGCAGATTGATGATCTTGCAGCAAAACTGGAAACCGCATCTTCAAAATGTCTACATCTGGATAAAAAAAATCAGTTTCTTCATCAGGAGCTATTATCCATGAAAACTATACAAAAAAAATGTGAAAAACTAGAGAAGAATAAAAAAAAGTTGGAACAAGAAGTAGTAAACCTTAAAAGTCATATAGAAAAGAAGAACATGGCAGAATATGGTCAAGTAGAACAGTACAAACAGGAGATTGAAGACAGAGCAAGACAAGATTTAGTGGAAAAATTAAAACAAGTCAATCTATTTTTAAAGGTTAGCTTACCTATAATGTGCTTTAATTTATTTCATTGCAAATTATATTTTGGATGAGTACATTTTTGTGTTTTTTCTACTTTCCTTGTAGTTCTTTGTTTTGTAGATTTTTTTAGGAAAATGATTTCTGATACTCCTTTTAAATAGTTCAGTTTTCTTTGTTATTATAATTAAGTTGATCTTTTGACTCTTAAGATGAGTGGATATTAAACAAGACTATTAGGAAAAAAAGAAAAAATTATGATGTAGAAATTATGCCACTCTTGAATTGTTCTTAAGTTACATTGTTCAATTTTTTAAATTTTGAATTGATTCTGTAATTCTTTATAGTATCAGATTACATAAGTACTAACACGAAAATGATTCAGGACTAAGGATATAACTCAGTGGTAGAGCACCTGCTTGGCATGCAAGAGTCCCTGGGTTCCATCCCCCACACTGCAAAAATAAAATTTTAAATGATTAAATTTTTTATAATTTGGATTAATGCAGTTGATATTTATGGTATAAATATTTTAAACTCTAGCATATTTTTTCATATATTTAGAATTTCTTTCTGAGTTACTGACTCAAAACTAAAGGAAACAAATACACAATAATTGTTTGGATTATAATTATTTTTCTTTAATTTATCTTTTTAATTTGCTTTAGACACAAGCAGCTTCTCAGGAAAATTTGGAACAGTTAAGAGAAAATAATAATGCCTCAATAAGAAGTCAGATGGAATTCAGAATCAAAGATCTGGAATATGAACTCTCTAAAATGAAAACTCAAGAAGATTCCAATAAAATAGAACTGGAAAAATATAAGCAACTCTATGTAGAAGAATTCAAAATTAGAAAATCACTATCAAATAAACTAAACAAGTAAGTCAAAACATAGAATCATAGGGAATAAATTAAGTTCATTAATTTGTCTATGAAAACAATCTTTAGTTAAGTTCATAAGATCAGATAAGATGGGAACCATAACTATTGACTATAGTTTTGGAAAATATTGCTCATAAATTAACTTACCTTTAAAAGTAAAAGCCTGGACAGTTGATATCACTTCCCTTTGGTTGGTTGGTTGGTTAGTTGGTTTGGTTTTATATGGCTTTTTACCCCTTAATATTCTCCTATGGCTAACCTGATCTATTAGTCTTTCATCTAAATATTTTTAAAATTTTAGGACAGTTTTATTATTATCAAATTACTTGTCATCATTCCCTTAAATGAAAATATCAACAAGTTTAACTAATTTTGGGAACTTACAACTTAAACCCAAAGGGTAAAGTGCTACTGATAACACTCTACAGGCACATTCTGCCACTGAATAAATTAATTTTCCTTCATTGTGATGATTGATATTATCACTAAAGGTTACCTAGAGACAAAATGTGCTTTATGGTTTTTCTTCTCTATATAAGAGAACATATTTGTGATATAGGAAATGAGTAACAGTGATGAGGGAAATATAATTTGCAGAGTCATTAAAAACAGTTTCTTGGTCATGTGAGGGGGTGTGCAGAAGGCAGAAAGGGCCAGTCCTTCCTCTGATGCCTTGGAAATGATTATATGAGCTAGTTGCCTTAGGAGGAGCTTTATAAGTTCTTTTTGATCACCAGCTTAGCCATCTCATTCACCCCTAAATGTTGATGTTTAAGTGCTTAATTTCCACAAGGTAATGGGTGAAGGAGGTGGTGTTTGCAAATGTCTTTGAGGAATATTTTTTAAATCCCTAAATTGGTGAGTCAATACGTTTCCAACTTGTTTTTTTTTTCAGTTTCATTTTTTAAATTACATTTAAGGAGTATAAGGTGAGTTATAGTTATACATACTAAAATGGTTATCATAGCCAAGAAAGTTAATATATCCATCATCTCTCATAGTTACCCTTTAAATACAAGTACTTCTAATGAAATCTCAAGAATCTTTTAAGTGGAACCCTTCCAGTGGTATCAAATGTTATTTACTAAACCATACATCATTAGCCATTTCTCTCCCTCCTACTTTGAATTACTTTTTAGTTGTTCCTTAGAACAATTTTAAACCAATAATTATATATAACACTTGAATAGAAAAGTCCATTTTTTAAAATTCAAGCCATTTATGAGTCCTATAGGGAAATGTAAGATACTAAGTATTTTCCTTTTGCAATCTTCACAGGGCTAATGAAAGACTAGAGGATGTCAATACCAAACTTCTTGTGGAAAAACAGCAGAACAGATCTTTACTCAGCACTGTTAGTACAAGGCCTGTCCTAGAGTGCCCTTGTGTTGGAAATCATAATAATAGTTTGGTACTCAACAGAAGTTATTTTCCAAGAGAAAACCTAGTGGTTCCTAATTCTAACCTACAATCTTCAAGTAAGAGCATGGAGAACTACTTAGCTGAGGTTTGTTATATTTTCCTTCCTTATGGTCTCAGATTTCTGCTGTAAGTTTCTTTTTATTTTGGTAAAATACAGAGTTGTTTAATGCATGTTAAGTAAAGTTGACAATAATCTGTTTTAATGAAACATTTAAGATTTTTAAAGTTTCTAGTGCTCATTTTCAAGAGATTCTCATCTGTTAACTTTATTCAATAAATGTGATTAAACTGATTGATTTGACTTTTTTTGAAAAACTGCCTTTAAATTAGACTTTAAGAAATGAATATTATTGCTTATAACTCAGTGTATACTTTGAGTTGCTTTGGCTTACCTTCTAAGCAATTTTAGTCTGACTGTGCTTTATAAAAGTTTTCCTGCACCATCCCAAGTTTTCTACCCCTAATAAGTGAATAATTGACAGCCACATACTTAACCACATATAGATGTTTATAATTTTAAGGAATCTGAGATAAACTTTTTAAAGCATACCTGTAACAAAAAAAGATTAATTTGCTTTTAAGTTAAAAGTTTTGCTGTTTTCACAAATAAGAATATATTCTTAATTGCTAGGATCTTTATCTCTAATATTATAAAATATACTATTGCTGTTTATTGCTATAGTAATAGTTTTTAATAGATAAATTAAGCAATATTTGAATTTTAAATGAAGTTCACCTGTCAATCTTGCCTTCATTTGAATGATTGATGATTAAGATGGCAGTGATACCAAGTCTTTAGACATCAGACTCAGTTTTACTCTGCCTATTCAGAATCCCATGAAACCCCAATTCAAAAATAAAAAAAACTCATAGAAGTTCAAGTCTAAAATATCTATGATAGCATTGCAGTCAAATAGCTTAAAATGGAACAAATTATATGACATAAACAATACATACATTATAAGACCCTAGCTAGCTGACATTTTTTCATCATTTTCTTAGTTTTATATTTTTCTGAAAAAAATGAGGATGAGGGTCTAAGTACCTCCGAGGTGTGAAATTAGACTACCATATACAAAAAGAGAATGAACATTAAGTACTTAAATAAATTATTAAGCATGATTCAAATATAAAATGTTCTAATTTGTTACCAGCAAAAAATCAAGAAATATATCACTTTACATGAGAATGATAAATGTAGTATAAATGAAACTACAATGCAGAGGAAGATTTGGAGAGAACTTTTTTCCCAAATTTTTCTGGATGAAAGCAATGGGTTTAATTTTGTTTTATTTTTAGTATTTCTAGACATATTGAAGAATAATTTATTTTTAACTTAAACTAGCAATTCCAAGGTATACATTATTTCCTTGTGTAACATTAATTTGCCAAGTCATAGTAGATATTGAAAAGCACTCTCCTGTTAAGATACATGTCTGTATAGTTACTGCAGAATACCTTGAAAGGTTTTTTTCATATGACTTTATTTATTTCATTTTTTTTAGTGCTAAGGATCTAACCCAGTGCCTCACATGCACTAGGCAAACACTCTACCTCTGAGCTACAACCCCAACCCCCTCAAAAAGTCTTATATAATTGTCACTTACAAAATTTTTTAAAGAAAGAACGTCCCTTCTATAATTGCAAGGAATTTGACTATTTCTGTTACCATCTAAACTGATAGAAAATGGTAAAGTTTTTGTTGTTTTGGTTTGGGGTTTCTGTTTTTCATTTTTTGTGTCTTGGGGTTTTTTTGTTCATTTGTGTTCGTACCAGGGATTGAATCCAGGCGCACTTAACCACTGAGCCACCTCCCTGCCCTTTTTATTTTTAATTTTGAGATAGGGTCTCACTAAGTTGCTTAGGGCCTCACTAAGTTGCTGAAGCTAGCTTTGAACTTGCGATACTCCTTAGACTCCCTAGTTGCTAGGATTACAGGAAAGTGCCACCACACCCAGTTAAATGGTAGGTTTTTGAATAAGGTATTATAAAACAATAGACATAAAGATTACTTCTGTGATTCCAGAAAGTAAAATGTTAAAAACTAGCGTTACTGAATCTTTTTACCCATTTTCTTATTTCCAAGTTTTTAATATTTTGGATTATTTCTATTATGAAGTTCTATCTCATAGCATTTTTTTTTCTAACTTTACATAAAATTGTTATATTATTGCTCTGTTGTGATTTCAGTCGTACTGGTTTTTGACCAAGTTTTCTCCATGTTCTTAACATTTAATACTATTTTATCTGTTACCATCGTATGAAATTTAGCCTTGCACTTAGCACCATTGTGGTGGCAATTACTACGTATGTTTTGCCGATTTTTGCTTTAGTTTTTCCATTCTAGTATAAACCTTGGATGCAGTTCTATAAAACAAACACACAGTTTTATTGGTTCTTTATTCATTTTTATTATTAAAAAATGCAAAGTTTTGGCCTGAACAACAGATATATTATTAGATTTTTTTGTACATAGAATTCTTTTGTGATAACTGAAACCTTTTTCTTTAACAATTTTTTGTTTCAATATTTTTTTAGTTGTCAATGGATTTTTAAATTTTATTCATTTATATATGGTGTTGAGTATCAAACCCAGACCTCACACATGTCAGGCAAGCACTCTACCACTGAGCCTGGACTTCAGCCCTGAAATTTTGTTTTGTTTTGTTTTGTTTTGTTTTTGGTGCCAGGGATTGAGTGCAGAGCCTCATGGGTGCTAAGCACACGTGCTACACTGAGTTATACACCTTGCCCTGATAAGTGAAATCTTGAAAATGTATTCCCATTTTATAGAAGATAAAACGTAATTACCTAATACAATGCATAACACACAGTAGTAACTCAGTAGATATTCTAAATAGGGAACTTTCACCTGTGTCCAGTGATGGTAGAGATGCCTACCACATGGTAGGCAAGTGCTCTTAACACTGAGCCACATCCCCGGCCCAGTGATTGTATTTTTCATTTTTGGTGCATTACTGAAACTTGAAAATTTTCTCATTATTTATTTAAGTATGATTCTACTTCTCAAATTTCCATTAATTTTAGCAATTCTTATTCTCAATGTGGCTGTCCAAATAGATCAAAACCAAAACAATATTCCTGAAACTTGAACTTCTTACGTGAGGGAACATTGTGTCTCCACACATTTGGGGTCATATTTCTTCCCAAGTAAATATAGACCTGTTTGCATCACCAAGGAAATGCCCATTTACGCAGAGTTTTAACTCTAACCACACTCATATAGTTATGCTTATTACTCTGTATGCTTATTATCTGAAGGCAGAGTTAAATAAACTTGTTTATTATATCAGTTAAATGTGCTATAATTACTCCAGTCTTCATTTCATTTTCTCTGTTAAGCCAAATGCCATTTTACCCTTTAGAAAATTCACATATTCTTTCAACTTCTTCCAAATTTCTCCTTTTGTTCATTTTTCTTCACAGTGTATATATGGCTCTGTACTTAATTCCTCAGCTTCTCAATTAACAAAGGGACAAAATATAAGTGTAATTCCTTCATATATTAGCCTATTTGTAATTTGATAGTGAATTGCAGTGGTTTAAAGGACAAACAACTGTTTTCATTATATTTAAGTGGATATTTTTATAAGATGTGGGTGTTCCTTGAAAGAGAATGATGCCGAAATTTAATTTTTAAACATTGTTACTGAAAATATATTAATGGTGGAAGGTGTATGTGTGTGGCCTTATGTATATTTATGAAACTGTCTCAAAAGAGAATGCACCATTATTTTCCAACATATAAGCTCAATTATCATTTAATAAGAGCCTGACAATAAATCTCTTAAGTAAACTTTTATTTTTATTGTGCTTTGCTACTATTGATTCATTTTTACTCTCTAACATTTTTTAACCTTTCCCCTGTATAAAATAGGAATCGTTTTGAAATATATACAGTAAGAATATAAAAAGAAGAAAATACTTCTCTAAGTTAACAGTCATCTTCCTTGGGGCTATTGGGTGGTAGGCAGCAAATGACACTCTTCCTCCCCTTCTGAGTTCAGAATATAGGAGTCCATCACAGGGAGATGAACACACTAACTTTATTCCTAACATATAACAACTAATGGGAGTTTGTGACTTAGTTGTGCAGCCACAACTGATGCTACATTACAGATGAGATGCTTACATTACAAAGTTGTAAGTAGAAGAAACAAATATTTGACCCTAACTGCAGATTTGATTTCACATTTCTGTGGATAGACATATCTCTTCAAAGAGATGGCAGATTCAGGCCAGTGCATTCAGTGTGCTTCTGATTTCACATTTCTGTGGATAGACATATCTCTGATTTCACAAATCAGATTTCACATTTCTGTGGATAGACATATCTCTTCAAAGAGATGGCAGATTCAGGCCAGTGCATTCAGTGTGCTTCATCTAGTTTTTACCCATTAGGTAAATTTTCCCTCCTCTCATGAGGAAGGTAGTGAGAAAGTAAGTCCTCACTTGAGACCAGGGAATGAGGTTCTCCTATCATTGCTGCCTAGATTTAAATTATAATTGAAATTAAACTCATATCTTTATATATCCTGTTATCACTTTATATAATCCAGTATCCCTTATATATCCCTTAATGATGAGAAGTTGGCAAGATATATGCTGGATAGTATAAACAAATGTTTTGTGTATTTAATTTTTCTATAAATAACTCAATATGGATCATTTATTCACAGAATAATTTTGGTACATTTTATTTGGAGAAAAATGAATAGTTCTTTTAAGGAAGAATTTTCTGAGTTTACAGCTTGCTTGGTTCAAAATGATAATACTTCTCTTTTAAGTTCCCTGTTCTGTGGTTTCATATCTTTATGCTTTAAAACTTAAGTTTACTTATCTCCTACTATTAGAAATTATGATATTAATTTGTATTTATTTGTATTGATAACTTTTAGAACTTATAATTTATTAGAGAGCTACTCTTACATTGTAGGCTTCAACATTATCAAACCACATGACAAAGTTTTACATAATGAATTTTCTCTGAGCCACACTTAAATATGTCTCTCTCTTTGCTGAATATGAGAGAGGTAACTGCAGAGAACAACAGGCTCATAAGAAGACCTAAAGCCCATTCCTGACTTGCAGCCAGTTGACTTTGTGACCCAACCAACCTAAGTCTGAGTTTATTTTGGTTCTTATGTAAAATTAGGGTCTTACTGACTTTCATAATTTTCTAAACACTTTTTCACAATAGAATTTTTTTAAAAATGACATGAAACTGCATTATATAAAACATAGAAGTAAAGCTATCTTGACTAAAGGAGGTCAAGGGGTTTTAAGCTATGACTTCCTTAACTCTTTATCCTTCAGTCTCATCCTTTAGTATCTTAGGTTTCATAGTTTGAAAACTGCCAATTAGAGAGAATTCTTCTAATAAGCTAAATGTGTGGTACATTATTCTATTCTATATCATTTTCTCACTTTTTTGAAAGATGGAAAGGTTTAAATGAAGTTGCAGGTGTTCTCCCTTTATTAAGGGTATACTTTAGGCTTCCTTCACCACCTGAAACAATGCCCACATAAAAATAAACAAAGGCTACAGAGAAATGAGGAGTGCTTTTATTAAATATGTATTTAACTTCATAATAAGATAACTTTTAATTTAATATTAAACATAACATGAAGATTAGCAACTTAATAAGCTTTTTTAATTTCTTCTGATAACATTTAGTTTATCTTAAGCTATTTTTTATGCATTTCAAAAGGCTTGGTATTGAATATGATTGCCCACACCTGTAATTCCAGCTACTGGGGTGGCTGAGGCAGTAGAATTTCTAGTTCAGGACACCCTGGGCAACTTAGAAAAATCATCTACTAAACAAAACTTTTAGAAAAAAAGCTGGGGATTAGGTCAGTGATAGAGCATTTGCCTAGCATGCGTGAGGCTCTGGCTCTGGATCCCCTTATCTAAGAATAGGACAGTGATTAGTGTCACCAAGATACATTTCTTTTTTTATTTTTATTTTTCCTTCCATAATCTGGTACTTACTATATTAAACCATTCACCTGGGTACAACAATTCTGAATTTCTACTAAGGGAAACATGAAGAAACTCTGAATGGGAAAATAAGAATTAAAAGCTTTTTTTTTTTTTTTTTTTTTTTTGGTACTGGGTATTGAACCTGGGGCACTTAACCACTGAGCCACCACCGTACCCTTTTTTTTTTATGAGACAGGGTCTCCCTAAGTTGCTTAGGGCCTTGCTAAGTTGCTGAGACTGGCTTTGAACTAGCAATCCTCCTGCCTCAGCCTCCTGAGCCACTGGGATGACAGGTGTGTGCCACCATGCCCAGCTGAAAGGCACTTTTTAAAAGTTATTTAACATTTGTTAGATTTAACTTGTGAGCTAAACCATCCCAACCTCTCACTAGCCAGAACAAAATCAAAGTTTTCAGCACTCAGGACCTTTATGTTTTTGGGTGCCCCTCTCCAGAGCAGCCCCCTCCCTCCCGTGTTCTGAATTTGTCCTTTTCCCCTCTCAGCTTTCGTTGTTTTGTGTATCTTTACCAAAAAGCAGTTGCCCTCAGCTGTCATTAATGATGTAAAGTGTAGTTTCTCTTGTGCCGGACTAGCTCTTATGGGGGGTAAGGGCGCGGAGTCAAGACCCATACTCTGGGAGTTGGGTGGAAGCAGGTTTGTGGAGAGGAGCCTGCAAACTCATTTATTGTGGGAACAGCTATATATTTTATAGGTTTCTTGCCCAATCACAATGCACCACGGGGAATCAGACCACCAGGTTCCTATACGGGTTCCCTTGGTAACACTGAGTCAATTTGGGGAAGTTGTATACTTTCCTAGGTGGCCAGAGTGGAATGCTCCTCCTCACAGGTTTTCCTGTCGGGTCTGAATGTGCGAAGGTTTTCCTTACACACTTGAGATATTCACTGCTGCCGGCCAAGAACTAGGATTTCTCCCAACAGTAAAGTATTAAAGGGTTAGTGAAAACCTGGGAGGAAATTTATGGAGGGGGAGGCCACTCCATATCCAGAAAAGAGGTAACTACTTCTACCAGGTGCTCTTTAACAGATAATAGAGTGAAACAGACATTATTTCCTCATGTACATGTATGACTGTGTGGCCAATGTGATCCTGCAATATGTATAATTAGAAAAATGAGAGTTTATACTGTTTATATATGATCTATCAAAATGTGTAAATGCATTCTACCATCATGCACAACTAATTAGAAAAAATATTTAAAAATTGAAAAGTTTGGAGGAAAAACTGCCATTTAAATTTGTTATATCACAAGTATTCTCTAGAGAGAACGTTCATATATTTAGTACAGGGCTAAAGATTTTGCTAAGTAACAGAATGCATATTTACCATGCATAAAGCCCTGAATTCAATCCCCTGCACAAAAAGAGGGGTGGGGAGGAAGGAAGAAAAAAGAGAGAAAAAATGAATTTCTTCAGTATAAAACACATCTTTTGAAAACAAAATTTTGTATTATGCAAGTATTTGTGGATGAGATATAAAGACATAATAAAATGTATTACCTATAGGTAATAATAATAGGAGAAGGGCTTTGTGGTGAAAAGATAATAACATGACAGTTGTTTAATTCAAGTCTTATAAAATATATTTTATATTTGACATAATGTTTATTAATAGTATTATGATTCTTTCAATAAAGACTTCTTTCATCCATTATTGAGTTGTTATTTGTACAAGACTTATCTATAATGTTGCTGTCACAGAAATTTTAGAGAAAACAGTGGCTTAAAATATTAGGAAACCTATCCATCAAAACAATTTGTCATACCACCTAAAATTCCTGAAGACTTTAGATACCATTGTCATCACTGCATTTATTATGTTTAATATCTGTGTTAGGCCTGATTTGGAGCACTAGTAAGAGTATATTTTTTCTACAAAATATTTAAGAAGAGCATTATAGATTTGGACACCTGCAATATAGTTTGAAGTATTCCCACACTTTTCATAGTTAAGTAGATAACTATAATTGATCAGTGTTTCAAAAAATTGATTCTAATTTCTGAAAAGAAATCAGTTTCATTTGAAGAGCTGTATGTTTTTTTCTTTGTTTCCAAATGTAGAAAGCCATGAATCAATGAAAGTTAACTTTGAAAACTGGCTCTAACATATATTTATGCTTTGTTTCAAGCACATTTCCTGAAATCTTTGCATCCATATTAACATAGAAATGTTTGTTCATAATTCGAATAGTATAATGTTTTAAATCATTTGCCAGTAGAATTTTTAGATAACATAATGAGAATACCTCTTTATCTGTTTAAGATTCTGTGCTGAGAAATTAATAGCATAGAACATATGTTAAAGTTTTAATTTTCTAAAAGTAGAGAATGGAAGTTTTATTTTAAGAAAAAATCCATTTAAGTGAAAAAATGAGTCAACTTTTATAAAGGGCAGAGTTTTGCTAAGAATCACAAAATCATGCTTTCTGTATAAGATATGAGTTGAACCGATTAACCTTTATGTTAATAAAACAGCATCCTTCTTAGGAGTCTTAACTACCTGGGAAAAGATAACACCCAAGAGTTTATATCATTACTGTAATCACCTTAATAGTAGTGTATGGCTTTTAAAACCTTAGAAATTTGAATCTTAGTCTGCAAATTGACATGTCAGATTTACCAAGATAAAAATCCATCTGTCTGCTGAATGTATATATGTTAGATGTGGCTTTAGATTCTGTCTCAGGAGCTTAACGTTGCTGGCCCTGGCAGCAGCAGGAAACTCCTGTCTAGTAGTAAGCAACTGGCCTGAGTCACCATGGCCTGACCTCAAATCAACTTAAAGCTTTAAATCCTCTCTCAGAACTTGCACTTCCAGCTTCTCCCCTTCCTAGTGAGAGAGGAAGTGGGAAAGGGCTAAATAAAGCCCTAGAGGCTCATCAGAACATTTGATAACTCTGGAGTTTTTAATAACTCCCAGGAGGGGCATGTTCTGCTAAATGCCAACCCTAGAAATAAGAATTACATTTCAAACAGTTCTGACCATTCTCAGCCTTTTTTAGTGCTTGCTTGTTCATCCTGCTCCACTACAAAGGCTAAGCTTAAATGCCCTTAGCCAGGCAGGCACACTCATGTGTGTGTTATTCAGCAATGTTATGCAGAAATCCACTCGTTGAGATAGATAGTTTTAGGATAGGAAATGAAATTGCCTCTCAGTGAAAGGAATGGCCTGAGCCTGCTTCCTAGTTTGATTATTTTTTTAAACGGATGGTACAGCATGTCTATGTGGCCATTTGTTGCTAAATTTCATATAATGCGTGGTTTCAATTCAGCTTGAAAAATTATCTCCTTACACTGTTAGTATTTCTACTTTGAATCCTTGGCATTGCAATGGAATTAATACTTTTTAAAATGTGTTTGATATGCTAGGTATTGTGTGCGATTTAAACTTTTTTGCTTTTTCTCTTTTCTGGTCACGTGCTTCCTTTTACGACAAGCCTCTAGAAACATTTTCTGAAAATTACTGAGCCCTTTGTAATGCAGATGTATTATTGAGGGAATATGTAAAATAATCGTTTTAACAAAAGAAATAGATATTTAAAATTTAATAATAATTCAGGAAAAAGTTCCCTTGTGTAAAACATGGTTTATCTTTGGATTCAATGTTTGTCTTTGGTTTTACAAAGTAGCTTATATTTTTAGTATTTTATACATAATATGGTAAAGTGTAGAACAATTGCAATATATCAATAAAATGGGTAAATTTTCTGGAAAAAAATTATTCTGAAATGATATATACTTAATTGGCCAGTATTATTTATACTTTTCATGAAATTAAGCTAAACATCATTGCACATATATATTCTCTATTACCTATACTAAAAATAGGAATTTTATTTAACTCATGTAATTTTTGTAAAGTAATCCTCAAGTTAGGTGTAGTTTCTAAAAGTCTTATTTAAAGGCCACATGTTCATAAGTGATATAACATTCCCATAATAATGTCTCTTATTTAGCTTAAACATTATTAATATTGTTTAACTTATTTCAGATGCAGCAGAAATTGGAAAAAAGTATAACTAGAGAACTAAAAGAAGGTATGTTGCCAAAATTTATTAAATCTAGTTTTTTATGAAATAAACTATAAATTGCAAATGGCATTCCTTTCCTTTGTTTAATAGATTCTATATTAAGTATTATTTTCTAATATACATCAAATGAAAGATATAAAACATAGACATTCCTAGGGAAAACTACACTTATTCCTCACTTATTTATGTTCTATAGCTTTTAAAATTTTTCAACAAGTACACGTAGCTCTTTTCTTTTCTCCTCAACACTTTCTTCTTTACTTCTGCCATCCCTATAAAACTGTCAGTCTGCACACTAAAATTATTCTTATAAAAGAAGGGTATTATCAAATGCTCAGGTCTTTGACAAAAACCCAGACTCATCTAAGTAATACTTAGTCAAGCAATGAAGTTCATGTGACAACATGATGTCTCATTTTAAATCTCCTGTCACTTACTTAATCTTTGGATTATGTTTTGCCCTCTGGAAAAGTCCATATTCCTTACCATGGACTAAAAATACCCAAACCAATTTGATTCTTGGCATTTACCTTATTCAGAAAGCTTTCTCTCTCTATCACTTAGTGTTCTCTGCTTCTTTGCTCTAGCTTCTAGCCACACTGGATCACTTATAATTCCACAAGTGTTCTTCCTCACCTCTAGGTGTTTGCATGTACTTCTTCCTCTTTCTGTCATACCTTGTCCTTGTCCTTTAGGTTTCAATTTACGTGTTACCTCCACCAAAAAGCCTACAATATTGACACAAACTGGGATACAAGTCCCTTCTCTATGTTTTTGTAGTGCCCTATTTTTCATACTTGTCATAGCATCTGTGATTCTATGGCACTTGCCTATTTGTATGTTTTTTTCAGGTTGTGGTATATGATTATTATAGTGACCTGTATCATCTTGTCATTACATTACTTAGAACATGGCTGTTGAATGGGAAAACCAGAAACTCTGATATCCAGCCATAATGATAATCCAGTGTACAACTATGGGCAAATTATACTTAATAATGATTTTGAATTGTAAATGTACACACATATTTTTCATTTTTATTAACACTGATAAACTTTTCAATTTTAATTTTATACTATTTACATAAAAAGTATAATTATGGTAATATAATTCTTTTTCTCTCCAGTGGCTGCTGAACTCGAATCTGGGTCCTTTAGAGCTTCTCCCCTAGGATCTACTCATAAGTCAAGTCAAGATCTACTTTCAGAAGCATCACAAGAATATGTAGAGATTTTAAAGAAAAAATATATGATCTGAAAGATAACATTTCATTTATCAGACTGTTTATATAACATTTTAACATTGTTTCCCAGACAGGTATAATGTGAAAATTTTGAAGTAAATTATTTTTGGCTATCATATATGTATGATGAAATTGCATATAATATTTTAAGCTATTTCTTGGCATCAGTAACTTTTAAGTGGATTTTGCAAGTGAAAACTAGTGTTATTAACTTTTGCATACTCATATTCCCCAAATGACAGCTGTTTAAACAATATCCAAACAATTGTCTTACCACTAATATTTTTGGGGAATGAAATATCATTTCATTGATAGCTTAGTTGTATTTTTCAATTTTTATTAGTATATATGGGTTTAGAAATTTAAAAGTCATTTTAGTATAATGATACTGTAGCCCTTGTTGATGTTTTAATGTATTACAATAGTAACACTACCATCAATCTTATATAATTTTAATTTTATTGTATTGTTTTATTTTTAAGCACTAATTAATAGTTCTTTCCTAATGAGGAAACATTTCCTAAAAACAGGAAATTATCTTATGCAACTATAGCATAGTGATAAAAGTCAGGAAATTAAAATTGGTGTAGTATTAATATTTAATCTATAAACCTTATTCATATTTTGGCAGATATCCCAATAATAAACTGTATATTTCAGGTATTTCGGTAACAGTGATGCAAAGCTGATTAACACACAAGAGAACTTAAACATATAAATAAATATTCTAAGGGTGAATGGAGACAGGTTATAATCAGAAAAATGAGCTACAGGATTTAGGGCACTGCCACCACTAGGGCATGTTACCAGTACCAAACAATATAAACTGCCTGGAGGGCAAGAAGAGATAACTGACTGTCATGGAGCTGGAAAGGGTAGGTATGGTGTGACCCACCTATAGTCCTTTTCAACCACTCAGTGCAGCCAGTGAAGAAACCAGGTGAATCCTGGAGGATGACTGTGTACTATTTTGAACTCAATGAAGTGGTTCCCCCAATGTGTGCCACCATTGCTTCAATAGCTGACCTGATGGACCAGTTGAATAATGACATAGGGATGTAGCATTGTGAGGTAATTTAGCTAATGCTTTCTTTTCCATAGATATTGCTGCTGTCAGCCATGATCAGTTTGCTTTCACCTAAGATGAGCAGCTTGTATGGATGACAATGCCTTTGCAACCAAAGACAGACATTATCTAGTTTAATACTGATACAGACAAAGTATCCAGTGGGCTGAACTACAAGCTGTCTGGATGGTGGTAGCAAATGAGGTATTCCTCATAGTGATGTGTACTGACAGTTGGGCAGTGTACTAAGACTTAAGACTTCCACAAGCAGTAAGTCATGCATCATCCACTGTAGGGGCAAATCTAGACCAGCAGAAACAAATGACTGTTTATCATGTTACAGGACATGCATTTGTAGTAAAGGGAAGTTTTGAAAAAGTCATTGATTGTGCATATCAGTATTTATGCATGCCTGAGCATCACAGTAACAACTTTCCTAGCTGTCTGCCCCTTCTCCCCTGCACACCCTCACTCCACATCACCTATCTACACTCTTTCAAAAATCTCTCAGCAGCAACTTTAGAGTAGTTCATGGCAAGCAGACTAAACATTTGAATTCTTCTCTAAGTCACTGGGTGCACCCACAGCCAGACCTTCCATTTCTGAATCCCCACATCCTCACATGACTTCTATACCTCAACCAGGCAGCAAAAAGGGAGAAATTTAAGAACCACAATTAAGTATACCAGGAGAGAAAGTGTCTGCCTACCCAGAGGTGCCTGCCCTGACTGGTCAGCTCTGCATGTGCATCCCCAGTTTTTCACTACAACTATCAGTGTCACTGAAGCAGACCAGAGACCCCCACCCAGAAGACCCTCACCATAATTGTACTTGTTAACAGAATATCAGCAAAGATTTCTACAAAAGAACTCAGTGAGGTTAGAACTTCCTATTTCCTGTTGCAAGAGCTAAGTTTAACTGAGGACTTGCCGATATTACTCTTGCTTTTGTGGTAAAATGTGTAAAATCTCTGCTCTTAAAAAAATGAAACAAAAAGACACTTTCGGAGAATGCAAAGAAAAAAATTATATTTTTGTGGACTTCTGCAAAAATGAAAACCTTAAGACCCCTACCCACCCCCCACTGAGTATAAAGTCCAAAGAATTTCTAGACCCCTGGTCCAGAGAAGGAAAGGCAAGTTCGGACTGGCTGCAGCCAAAAAACCTGTTTCCTGCTAATTCCTTGGGTGTCTGGCCTCATCTATCCTACATCATTAGCAGTCCAGATGGGACAGTGAAGTTGAAGATGACTTTTCTGCCTCTCTTGAGTCTGGGATCTGGCTTCCCCAGGATTTTAGAGGATAAATGCTTCTTGGTGCACCACAGGAGATTCTTTGCCTATAGGGGAGGTGACTCACCCAGTGCCTCAGAGCAGCCACCCCAAAGCACAATGGAAGCCCTGAGGAGCGGAAAACAGGAATAGGGAACTTGAATACTGCCCGACTGAACAGGTAGGACTCAGGTCCATAAGTGGTATCCCACCTGACTTCCCCATAGAGGCTTAAGCAGCTTGATCAGCCTCTGAGGGTCCCTGAGTAACCTCCTAAGGAGTTGGAGCCAAAAAGGACCTAGGGGAGTCACCCAGGCAGTCTCTGTTCAGGGTCAGCAAGCAGAGGGGAAACTGACTCTTTTGGTTTTGGGATTTGTGGACTTGCGGTGGTATTGAAATTTTGCTCTAACCATGTCTGTGTGAAAGTGTATGAATGAGACAGACAATAGAGGGGTTCCAACCTGACCCAAGTGCTGAAACAAATATGGAGTCCCGACCCACAGTTCTGTGGTACCTAATACAGTCTGAGGCAGAATTCCACCAACCAACATCCAGGTGGAAGCTCCAGGTCAGGGTTTGTTGATACCAACCCACAAGGCTAAGAGGACCCTAAGTCCCAGAAAGGGTAACAGCCAGAGACAGACAAAACAAATCTTGTCCTAAGTGTGCAATACTGACACAGGATGGAACATGGGAGGCACATAAAGTAAACTCAAGTCTTTTGAAATGTACGTTAGAAAACTAAGAAAGGTGTTAATGGTAAACATAGGGTGAAATTCACTCCACAAAGGTTATATACTCTCTGTGAATTAGAATGGGCCAACATCTGAGGTGGGATGGCCATCAGAAGGATCTTTAGACAAACATGTCATTAGTGAGGTCCTTTTAATAGTTGTCAGAACCCCTGGACACCATTCCCTTATGTTGATGGCTGGAAGAGATAGTACAGAAACAGCCCCCTGAGGCACCAGACAACCAGCAGGTAAAAGAAGCCCAGAGAGACATTTGCTGAAAACTCCAAAAACTGCAGGACTTTGCTTTGGTTGAGATCCTGTCTGTAAGGACAGTCCAAGTTGATGCTATTTCAGACTATAGTAGTCTCTGAGACCCAACTAAAGGAAATCAAACAGAAAAATCTGGCAAAGATAAGACAGAAAGAAAACCAGTGTTTCCTTGTCAGCCAGAGAGAACCCACTACCTTATGTGCCACTCTACCCTATATTGCCAAGATCACCAAGGCTGTCCCCACAGCCCCCTCATCCCCAGAGGCAGCAGATGGTGACTTGGCAACACCAGCTACTCCTTCTTGATGTCCTCAGTGCCAGAGGCTTCCCCAGAGCCAAAGACTCCACCCGCAAGACAAAGGCAGGAAACTTGTCCCAAGACCAGAACCATAACCCAGATGACAGCCCTCCAGATACCTACCCCTATGAGAGACTACAGGATTTGCCTATGTTGTCCAGAAAGGAAACATCTGAGAGGGACAGTGCATTTTGTGTGCCAGCCTTTAACCATCAATGATCTCTCGAACTGGAAAAATCATACTCCCTCCTAAATGGAGACACCCTGGGCCATGATTGAGCTGATGCAGTCCATTATCCAGACCCACCAGCCTACCTGGGCTAACAGAGGAATGCAGACAGGTGACCCAAGAAGCTTTAAAATGGCTAGAGGAACATGCTGTGAACATAAGACAATATCCAAGCCTATACCCAGGCCCAGTTCCCTGACACAGAGCTAGGGTAGGACCCCAACAAAGAGGAGGACCTCCTAAAGATAAAGAGATATCAAGAGGCCCTCATAGGCAGCCTAAAAGAAGGGGAAAGGAGAGCCCTAAACATGAACAAGATATCAGTACTCCAAAAGCCTGATGAAAGCCCTAGCCAGTTCTATGAATGACTGTGTGAGACCTTCTGACTCTTCACTCCCACTAATCCTGAGGCACCAGACAACCAGCAGGTAAAAGAAGCCCAGAGAGACATTTGCTGAAAACTCCAAAACCTGCAGGACTTTGCTTAAAAAAAAAATGCCAGTGAGCTGATTAAAGTGGCCACCACAGCTGAGACCAAGAGGCTCAATGAGAGGCAGACCAAAAGATAAGAAAGAGATGGATCTCCTTGCAACCACACTCACTGAAAACCCAGAGGTCACTCAAAGGGGAGTCCCACCAGGACAAGGCCAAAACAAGTATCAAATTGAGGCCAGACGTAGGGCTGAAGGAAGATCTAAATGGAAGGACCGCCTTATCCAGGGACAAGGCTGAGACCAAGCCAATGTGCCACTGCCATCAAGAGAACCACTGGAAGAGAAAATGCCCCAAACTGAAGGCTATTAACCTGAACCAGGCTGCCACGGGTCTTCAAAAACTCACCAATCATCTTTGGGATGATTCAGGCTTCTAATTTAAGAGCCTTTCCTGTAAAACAACATGGACGCCAGCCTCCGATATGGATGCACATTGCTCCAATATGTAGATGATCTGTTGCTGGCCATAGCAACCTGAGAAAACTGCACAAAGGGGACACAACTGCCTCTCACTCTCCTATGTAAAACTGACTACAAAATCTCAAAGGAGGAAAGCCCACATCTATCAGGAAAAAGTCAAGTACCTTGGTTTTTATGACTCAGAGAAAATGGCAACTGGAGCCCAAGAGGAAACAGACAGGTCTGCTCAATTCTGGTCCCTTCTATCTGATGCCATATCTAAAAGTGTCCATGTGCTGCAAATTCTGCCAGATATGGATTCTTAACTTTTCAGTTACAGCCAAACCCCTCTATGAGTTCACAAAGGAAGGAAACCAGGATCCTCTGATGTGGGGACCAAAAACAAAAGCCTTTGAGGACATTAAGCAAGCACTCACCAGTGCACCTGGACTATGACTCCCTGACCTCACAAAGTCTTTCTCTCTATGTTCATGCATGGTTTGGAATAACTGTAGGAGTCCTAACTCAAATGCTGGGGACATGGCACCATCTGTTGTTCTATCTGTTTAACAGCTGGACTCTGTGGTTCAAGGCTGGCCACCTTGTCTATGAACCCTTGCCATGGCCTTTCTGGTGTTTCTTGGCTAACAAACTGACTATGGGACAGGAATTGACACTCTGTACTGGCACCGTACAAAGGACAATATTGGCTGACTAATGTGAGGATAGTCAGATACCAGGGCATGTTATGTGAAAATCCACATGTCCACATTGAAGTCATCCAGACTCTAAACTCAGCAACTCTGCTTCCCATTGGGACTGGGCAACCTGATCACATTGAGGTCATAAGATGTTCTCCAGTAGGCTGGACCTGACAGACCAGCTCCTCAAGGATTCTGATGCAGAGTACTTCACAGGCAAAAACAGTTTCATAGACAACTGGGTATACAATGGTCACTCTGGACTCTATGCACAAAAAGCAGAACTTATTGCTCTGAGCAGAACACTCCAGTTGGCAGCATGGATCTGTGTAAATATCTACACAGTCTTTTACCACCCTTCATGTTCATGGGGCTTTATATAAAGAAAACGGCCTAATTAACTCAGGAGGAAAAGGCAAAAAAATATGGACAAGAAATTCTTAATTTTCTGGATGCAGTGTGGGTGCCCAGAAAAGTTTCAGTCATGCATTGCCAGGGCCACCAAAGGGGAAATACTACAGTTGCTCAGGGCAACTTAAGAGCAGTCAGAAACTAAGGTTAGCTGCCTGCAAGAAACAAGAAGGAAATCCAGCCCCAGGCTTAAATGCCATCCTTCTGCCTGCCCCTATTACAGAATGGGAGCCAAATACTGTCAACATGAAAGTAATTGGTTTAAGACTAAAAATGGAAAGTATCTCCCAGGTAGATGGTGGAAATTTTCCGATGGCCACATAACCATCCCTGAGACTCTAGCCCCTGCCTTCATCAGGCAGTTCCACAGGGGAACACACATTGTCCAAAGAGCTCTTGAAAAGCCAAATGGGGAGTGGTGCCTAGTCCAGGACCTCAGAATAATTAAAGAAGCAATTATTCCCCTCCACCTTATAGTTCCTGATCCGTACACTCTGTTATCCGAGATTCCTGCAACCGCTGCTTGGTTTACTGGTGTTAGATTTAAAAGGCGCCTTTTTTTTCTTTTTCTTTTTCTTTTTTTTTTTATATATACATCTAGAATCAATCACAGTATCTGTTTGCCTTCCAGGAAACAAATAATGGATCTCAATTAACCTGGACACTGTTGCCCCAAGGATTTCGAGATAACCCTCACCTGTTTGGACAAACCCTAGCTAAGGACTTAACAAAATTCAGAGATAAAACATCTATAGTTGTTCTCCAATATGTAGATGACATGATTCTATATGCCTCCACCCAGGAGGAATGTCAAAAGGCCACTACAGAACTCCTAAACTTCTTAGCCAATAAAGGTTATAAAGTCTCAAAAAAAGAAAGCTCAATTATGTCAACAACAGGTTCAATATTTAGGATTACAACTGTCTCAAGGAACCTGCAAACTAGGACAGGAAAGAATAACCCCCATAGGTCCCAGACTGTAAGGCAGTTCAGAGGCTTCTTAAGGATAACTGGATACTGTAGGCTCTGGATTCCTGGGTATGGGTAATTAGCCAAGCCTCTTTATGGCCTCCTTAAAGAAACTACACCAAGGAGCAACCATCCTGACATGGGAACCAGAACATATTAAGACCTTAAAGACATTATAAGGGGTCTTACTCCAAGTCCCTGCCCTCAGATTACCTACTGAAGAAAAATTTAACCTGTTAGTCTGAATGAGGAGAAATAGCCCTAGGAGTGGTCACAAAAAAGAACAGACCTACTCAATAACCAGTAGTTTATCTCAGTAAGAAACTTGGCATGGTGTCTCAGGGATGGCCCCACTGTTTGTAATTGCAGCTGTAGCCCTACTAGTCCCTAAAGCAATCAAAAATCACTCTGGGAAGAGACCTTATTGTCTACACTTCCCATGATCTCTCAGGGATTTTAAATACAAAAGGAGGACCATGGCACTCGGATAGTCATCTTCTAAAATACCAAGCATTACTTCTAGAAGGACTCTTAACTCAGATAAGGACTTGTTCTAATTTAAATCCAGCTACTTTTCCTCCCAGAAACATTAGAGGAAAATCCTAAACATTACTGCCAATAGGTCCTAGCTATAAATTACTCAGCCCAAGAAGACCTTCAAAGTCTTCCCCTGTCTAATCCAGATCTCACCATGTTCAGATGGTAGTTCCTTTATGGAACAAGGAGATCACATGATACCTTAGAGGCATAAAATTTGCCCCCAGGCACAAGTGTACAACTCATAGAATTGGTAGCCCTAACAAGAGCACTCGAATTAGGGGAACAACAGAGAGTTAATATTTATACTGACTCTAAATATATCTACCTAATCCTGCATGCACATGCAGCAATTTGGAACGAGAGGATTTCAAACAACTGGGGGAATATCTATAAAAACTACAAACAGATCTTAAAACTATTAGAAGCTGTCCATTTACCCAAAGAGGTAGCAGTAATCCACTGCCCAGGACATCAAAAAGGAATAAATTAAATAGCAGAAGGCAATAGGTTAGCAGATCAACAAGCCAAAGAGACTGCTAAGGGAACTTTACAACAAATAACAACCTTAGTGCCTCTAATATGAACAGGCCTTCCCCCAGATATAAGACCTCAATACACCCAGGAGAAAATACACCAGGCCTTATCTAAAGGAGATATTCTCTTACCTTCTGGGTGGATTCAGATGGAAGATAACAAATTTTACTTACCCGCTAATTCCCAATAGAAGATTTTACACACCAGCAACCTTTCATCTTGGAGAAGAAAATACTCTCAAATTAACTCAAGAGATATTTGAATGAAAAAATATTTCAAAAACCATCCAACAAATAGTAAAAGCCTGTGAGACATGTCAGAGAAATAACCCACTTAACTCTACCAAAAAGCCCCCAGGACTACAAAGGACAGGGAAATTCCCTGGAGAAGACTGGAGACTCAATAATTTACTCACATGCCTAAGAGCAATGGGTTCCAATATTTATTGGTTATGATAGATACTTTTACTGGATGGACTAAGGCCTATCCCTCCCAAACTGAACAGGTAGGAGAAATAGTCAAAGTCGTATTACAGGAAATAATTCCTCAATTTGGGCTGCCCTGCAGCCTCCAAAGTGACAATGGAGAAACTTTCAAGTTAGCAGTCACTAAGGGAATATCCAAAGCCCTAGGTATAAAATACCATATCCATTGTGCATGGAGACCTCAATCTTCAGGAAGGGTAGAAAAGACAAATGACATCCTAGAGAGGAATCTAAGAAAACTCACTCAAGAAACTTACTACCCATGGCCTAAAATGCTTCCCTGGACCTACTCAGAATCAGGAATACCCCAAAAACATTAGGGCTCAGCCTATTTGAGCTGTTACACGGGAGGTCATTCCTAAGGAACGATATCCTTAAAGATCAGGAAACTGCAGGTTTAAGGCTCATTTCACGAAGTTGACCAAGTTACAAACTGAAATCTGTAACTATTCCATATCTGAACGAATCACTTCTCCACCTATATATGAGCCTAAAGATCTAGTTATGATCAAGACCATACATTCAAATTCTCCAAATCTAGACCCTATTTGGAAAGGACCTTTTCCTGTAATCTTATCTAACCCCTCTACAGTAAAGCATTGAGACAGGAGAACTGGATCCACCGCTCTTGAGTTAAAGTCTGCCATCCTCAGCTGACTCCCAAAAAAAACTTCTTCCCAAGGAACTGAGGAATGATACTCCTGTACTCCAATAGAAGACCTAAAATATCTCTTCCACAGAGATATTTTCTTCCTCTCTATTTTTATTATTGTAGACAGATCCACTAAAACTAACTCTCTTCTAAATTGGGTCCAACAGTAGGCCACTAGGTTACAAAAGATAATTACTGGATATATGAACTATTACCCCTTTCCAGCACCTCTGGACTACCTTGGTGTGTATCCCCCTTTTCAGGGAAATGACTGGATAAATTTACAATCCCTAATATTAGAACAAAAGGAAAAATCCTCTTTACAAATTGCCAATGTTAATTTATGACCTATAAATGAAATTCTATCACAACCAGGTCATGAAAAGATTTTCACTTTAGAGTAGACCAAAGTTCAAACTTCTACCACTGTTATGTCACATGTAGGCCCCTCTGTCACCGACCATCAGGACACAAAGTGAAACAGGCACCACACTCGACTTGCTTGGACAGAAAGACTTTTATTACAGGAAGAACACTCACTTATATACAGTTAACAAACCAATCAGAAACTTGTCGCCAAGGGAAAGTAAGTCTTGGAATATTACTATTGGTAGCTTAGGCATGGTCTGACAGGGATAGCCAGTGTGCTCATCTTCCTGTTTACAGTGAGAGACAAACTACATGCCCACTGGCACTGTGCCAGCCGCCATCTTAGCTTGGTATTAGCTTGGTCTTAGCTTGGTCTTTGTGGTGCGACCCCGGGCATCGCCTGCCACATCTCCCCCTTTCTGTTTATAAAAGAGACCGTGCCTATCTTAGGTTGTCCAGGACAGAGCCACATCCTTACCTGTCATTGGGTACTGAAGTCTAAATCCTTCAATCCCTGTCTTAGGTTGGTATGGGCTCCTCCCGAATCTTACCCGTCACTGACTACCGGTCTAGCATATTTAGCAGACTTGAGGGGAGGTTCCCACATCTATAGCGACCAGAACTTGGCGAATGATAGCTGTCTCTCTTTGTTGACGCCTATGTATCTTGTATAAGCACCAGATACACAGGATAGATATAACACACAATAGACCACCAAGGGACAAAAATACAAACTAATTCTTTCCCCACTGAACAACAGACTGGAAGAAGGAGGCTAATTGTAGTACTGAGGCAACCTCCACTCGGGTACTATTAATGGCAAATATTTGAGATCTCAAGACATATGTGAGGTTGTCAAATTGAGAGTTCCAGTTTCCATTAATATGTTTAGACAGACTTTTGGACATATTAGCTGCCAAACTTAGGTTCTGATATACTACAGAAGTTACACACATGGCTGATAGATAATGTATTTACCCCACGGACATTATATGAGTAATTATATCCAATTGTTCTTATACTAGGTCCACTCTCTGGTTGACAAGTAGAATTCCAGCTCGTAATTGTTGATTGATCTCTGATTGAATGTTCAGTGCTGTAGCAGTAGCTTCTGATAAGCTATTAACAGTTTCTGCCGTAGGAATCGCAGTAGCTAGGGCAGCAGCAGCAGTTGCAGAAGCAATCACAGTGACCACAGCAGCAGTTATGCCAAAATGTCTTTTTGGTCTTAGTAAAACAGTCAATTCCTCTTCCTGGATTTGTACCGGCAAAGGAAGGTATGTAGGGATGCGCATCATGACAGCTATGGGGAAATCAGTTGCATTCCAACATTCTGTAAGAAAACAAGAACTTTCTGGACAAGTAAGGTGGCTACCATTAGTAGTAGCATTGGATACAAGGAACATGAAGGGAGGCCTGACACATACAGGTGTAGGGGGGAAGGCATTTTCCTTAGTACAATTTTGTACTTGGACTGTAGATTCAAAGATAGCAGACATATTTTGTATATACGTGCAATTCTTTAAAACTCCTCCTAGAATCATAGATAAGGCTGAAATATCTGCACACACTCCAAATGAATTGCAGAGGAGCCAAACATCAAAAGGATCTGGAGTGATAAATTGTGTGTGGTTTTGTTTAGTAAAGTTATAGCCCTGGAGAGTCTCATTTTTATAAGTAAGAAAATTAGGAGAAAAGGTGAAGGAATGTCCTTGATCAATAAACACAGGTGGGGTTCTTGACTGACATCCAGCGGCCCTCAGAATCAAGATTTAAAAAATTTAAAATGAACAAGGCAACAGATAATTTGTCTTTTGGGGATCTGTATGATGCCCCTATTCCCCCTTTTTGTTTATAAAGCATGTTCTTAAGTGTTAAATGGGCACGCTCAACAATGCTTTGTCCAGTAGGATTACAGGGAATTCCTGTGACATGTTGAATACCAAAGGTGAAACAAAATTGTTTAAAGGCCTGGGACGCATATCCAGGACCATTATCTGCTTTAATTTGTTTGGGGACCCCTAGGATGGAGAAAGAATGTAAACAATGTGTTATCACACCTTTGTTTTTTTCTCCAGAGTGAGCAGAGGCCATAATGAATCCTGAAAAGGTATCTATAGACACATGGATGAATTGTAGTTTTCCAAATTCTGAATAATGAGTTACATCCATTTGCCGAATATGATTGGGTTGAAGCCCTTTAGGATTTACTCCTAACGAGGGGTTAGGAATAAGTGTAACACATTTAGCTCAAGACTTGACTATGTCCCGAGCTGTTTCCTTAGTAATTTTATAGCGTGTACATAGAGTGAAGCATTTACGTGAAATTTGGAATGAAAAGTTTTTGCATTTTCAAGGGTATTAAAGATGTGTGGGTCTCTGGTGGCATGTCTGTTAAATCATTGTGTAAACTTAGAGGACCTGGAAGGCCAGTATGAGCCCGAACATGCCAATAAAAAAAGGAATTTTTCTGTCCCAAATAAGTTTTTGTAAAGATTGTAAATATTTAGTAATGGTGGAGGTGAGGGAGATCATACCAGTTAATTCTAAATTTTGAATAGCATTAACAACATATTTGCTATCAGAGAATAGGTTAAAAGGCTCATGGTGGGTTTTGAATACTTCTATAGCTACTAATAGTTCTGTTTGTTGTGCAGATAGAGTATTAAACAGCAATGTTTCTGTAACATTATTTATAGTAATAGCACCCGTACCATTTTTTGATCCATCAGTAATATAAGGGTAGCTCCTATAATAGGTTCTTTTTGGGTGACTTTGGGGAAAATTATAGGACGTTGACTCCAAAATTTGAGAAGAGGATCAGATGGCAAATGATTGTCAAACACAGCAGAAGTACTAGTAAAAACTATAACCCATGAATTTGAATTATTAATAAGATATTGTATCTGATCAGTAGTATAAGGAGTAGTTATTGTCGAGGGATGTGACCCAAAGGTGGAAAGGGATACTTTTATCACCCTAAGGATTAATTCTGCCACAGATTCAGTAAACAAGGATAAGACCTTGCTAGGGGCATAATTCATGTGAACCCATAGAATAGGACCTTTTTGCCAAAACACTCCTGTGGGTAACTTATTTGTGGCCAAGACAATGAATGATAAAGGCTTAGCTAGGTCAATACGATCAAGATGAGCCTTTTCCATAGCTGTTTCAACAAGTTTGAGAGCTGTTCAAGCCTTAGGGGTAAGCACCTGCTTAGAAAGGGGATCAGAATCACCTTTAAGGATGTCAAACAGGGGGCCCAAACTTGAGGTGGGTAAGTGAAGATAAGGTCTAATCCAGTTAATATCACCTAACAGTTTTTGAAAATCATTTAAGGTCTTAAGTTGGTCTACTCGAATACAAATTTCTGTGGGTTTAACCATAGTTGTATTTATATTAGATCCCAGGACGTTTTTTGTGTCTGTCATTGGTACCTTATCTGTGGCAATGTTTAAACCCCATCTTTCTAGTGTCTTTATTAAGGAGCTATAATAGGTTTTTAAGACAACTTTATCTTTGTGAGCTAACAAAATATCATCCATATAATGATAGATTAAAAGATGAAGGTTTGTTAGGCGTATGGGTTCAATAGCCTTGTTTACATATATTTGACACATAGTGGGGCTATCGGCCATGCCTTGTGGGAGAACTATCCATTCATATCTTTTATTAGGAGAACTGTTATTAAGTGAGGGCGCAGTAAATGTGAAACTTTTGGTATCTGAGGAATGTAACGCCAGAGGGTGCGGCACGGTAGGGGCTAAATGCCACTGAGAAAACTTCTTTTCTTGCTCTGTCTCAGATAGTTCCTGTTCTTCAGAGTCACATCCCTGTTCTGAGTCTGAATATCTACTTTCTCTTTCAGAAGCTCGACTTGATTGTTCTTCTTTTACAGATTCTAGTATCTCTTCCCCTTCTCTTAGCTGTTCTTGAAATTTTGGTTTTTTGGAAGTCAGACAGGAATGAACTAATGTCCCTATAGGCAAAGTACCAAGAGAGAGAGGCGTTTTTTCATTTTGTTTACGGAGGTCCTTTCCTAAGTGTTCCCACTGGGGAACACTAAGGAGTCCCTCATCTAGGAACCAGGGACAGTGTTCTTCTATAGTTTTAAGGAACGCCCATTCAGTTTTAGTCTTTAAAGGAGTTCCATTTTCTTTTAATAATGCCCTAAGTGGACTCTCCATGCGGAGCCGAGAAATTTTTGATCCCATGATTAAAAATCTGAATAGCTTCTCTAACTGCTACTAAAATAACAAACAGCAATCAAGCAAATAAAAGCAATAGAAATACTAACACAACTAATACTTTAAACACATTCATTTACTATAGGACATCCTTTGCTGTTTCTCCGGACAACCTTCTGTTAAGTTCCCTCACTAGGGGAGCCTTCTGTTAAAACCTTAAGGCTGCTGTTTCCTCGAATAGGGAAACCTTCTAGTTAATTACACTAGCAAAATTGTCTTTTACTTACCTTATCCTTGTGGTGCTGATAGCTATATAAAATGTTACGGGTCCCCGTACACAGAGTTCCCCGTACGTTCCCTTTCCTTTCCCCATACATTCCCCATCCCCGTACGGGCCACCAAATGTCACCGACCAGTGGGACACAAAGTGAAACAGGCACCACCCTCGACTTGCTTAGACAGAAAGACTTTTATTACAGGAAGAACACTCACTTATATACAGTTAACCAATCAGAAACTTGTCGCCAAGGGGAAGTAAGTCTTGGAATATTACTATTGGTAGCTTAGGCATGGTCTGACAGGGATAGCCAGTGTGCTCATCTTCCTGTTTACAGTGAGAGACAAACTACATGCCCACTGGCGCTGTGCCAGCCGCCATCTTAGCTTGGTCTTAGCTTGGTCTCTTTGTGGCATGACCCCGGGTGTCGCCCGCCACACCCATCCACTTCTCACTCTCCACCATCATTACCAACATGTCACAGATACAAGGTTGGTTATTATCAGGTTTGGGATGGATATTTATGGTTTACACCATTGGTATCTAAAAAAAAAAAAAAAGCCCCAATCTGTTGGGAACAACATAACCATACCTATGACAAATGGCCTAATGCTACAGAGAACTCAGGATGGAACCCAGAGTCACTATGCCAACAATTTGTAATTTTACAAGTCAGTGTTTGGTTTGGGACTAATTGGTTCCTAGACCTGAAATTAGCTGGCCAGCACCCAATGGGACTCAGTGGATATGTGGAACTAACTTATGGTCCTATCTTCCCCCAGACTGGATGGGAAGATGTACTATGGGTACCCCTGGATGCACAGGAGATGGACCCCAAGTATAGAACAGCCAGAAAATCTCCCCAATCTCAAACAGGGATGGGATGATCTGTTTTTTGTTGGTATGATCATCTAGCTTCAATGTTTTTTATTCCACAAATTGGTTTAGTAGATGTAATGCAGCACATGGAAATCCTAAACAATTATACTCAAACTTCCCTCCATGATGTCGAGGAAAGTATTTCTATACTTAACATAGAAGTAACACTCATGAGGAAAGCTGTCTTACAAAACTGAATGGTTTTAGGTGTCCTCACTGCAGCCCAAGGTGGTACTTGTGCCATTATTAGAACTGAATGCTATGTTTACATCCCTGACAACTCTAGCAATGTGACTGACATCCTTAAAGATTTGCACTCTCAGATAGAGGCCATGTCCTCACCAGACTTATCATGGGGACACATTCTTAGTTCCTGGTTCTCTAGTACCTCCTGGTGGAAGACATTGTTAGTCTCTGTCATCATCATCATATTCATTGGCACGTTCCTATGCTGAGGCATTTGTTCTTGCATTAATCTTATCCTAGCCCTGAAAGTCCATGTGTGAAATAATGCAGGAATGTTCAGAGGTGAAATGATTAGATTGGGAGTTGTAATCTAATGAGTGGACTAATCCATTTGCTGGATTAATAATTTGAAAGGACTACTGTACTAGGTGGTAACTAAACAGGTAGAATGTGATTGAAGGAAGTAGGCATTGGGAGCATAACTTTGGGTTTAGATTTTTGTGCATTCTCTGCTTTCTGACTGAAATGAGCTGAACATTTTTCCTCTACCATGCCTTTCCACCATGATGTTCTCTCTCAGGCCCAAAGTAATGCAATCAGATGACCATGGACTGAAACTATAAAACCACAAGTCTAGAATAAACTTTTCCTCCAATAAATTGTTCTTGTTGGTATTTTTGTCATACCAATGAAAAACTAACATACTACTTAAGTATATGGATGATTAAGGTAGCAAAACAAGGGCTACCACCTGTGGAGGTGAGGCTGATCATGCAGAGTTAGTGTGGGAGGATGATAAATGCATAAACCAATGTGGATAGTCATATCTTTAGAGCACAGACCAACCTTATGACCTAGGATCAATACCCCCATGTGCTTTGGAGATGTTCCATAGGTCATTAGAAGTAGGCAGAGACCTGTATCATCCCCTTAGAAGAAAAAAAAAACTTGTTGGATAAATACTTACATATATGCTCTCAAAATATATTTATACATTACATATATATCCACATATGCATGTATATGTGGATATACATATATAATACAGGAATTTATGCAAATGTATATGTGCCTCTATCTTCTAGTCTGGGTTGTTTCACCATACTTACATGGAATTAAAGCCATAAACACTTTATTCCCACAAATGTATACACAGATTAATACAAATGTACTTTCTAAAGAAAAGTATATAACAAAATATATCAATTCATAAATATATAAATCAGTGATATAAATATGTTAATATATGTGTAATATAAACAATCCAAAAAAATCACACAAGATCTGACACATGTGTCCATTTGTACCAGGAATAATTGGGCATTCCCAACATCTACTAGGAGCAATTTGAGTTGAAAGGATTATGCAAATCCCCTTGCTGCCACTTCCAGATGGCCCTCCTCTCAATATAATCACCAGAGAAGTATTTTTTTACCACATGCAGGCCAAATGCCATCACTCTCCAGTGAGGTGCTCACCTCTTCCGAAAACTATCCATTAGTATTAGAATGCTTTTGAACAGGAAACTATGGTACCTATAGTTGGATCCCCAAGAGGTGGGTAAAGAAAGGGCTCTGTCTAGAGGGAAAGAAGAGTTAGCTCTGAGACCTCAGATTACTGTGGTAACAGAAGGAATATGTATTAGATCAGATGATACTATCCTGGAAGAACAACCCTGTCAGCTAGAAATACAGTGAGGATCCTTGGGAGTTTAGAAATGCCATGGAAATGTCTCCAGATCTTCAGGACTCTATATCCCTGAGTAAATCAATATTTTCAAGATAACAGGTATAATTTGCAAGACTCTTGAGAATGAAGATAATATACATGGTCACTTCCATCTTAATAACCATTTGAAAAAGCAAATCAATTTTGAGAGCCCCTACCTGGAAACATAGAGCCTTGCAGCAAATTACCTCGAATGAAAATGCCTGGGGAACCACATGCTTTAGGACTTTACAATTTTAGTAACCACTTAAGACTGGGGTCTGGCACCACAACCCCTTGGTCAAAAAACAACTGATTATCCAGGAAAATCATGTCAGGGACAGAATTTTTAATCTTCCAACCTAAGTAGACAGATGATGAATGTAGCCAAACTAATATTCCCACATATGTAGCAGCAATAATGGCTACAGCATTTTGTTTTATGCCTCCCTATTTAAGATTAACTTTACAAGGCAAAATTGCCCCTTGTAGTTATTCTTTGTTTTTCCCCCTTGCCCAGCATTATAAACTCTAAAGAAAAAAAAGTCTTTCTTTGATTATGATATTAACTTCTGGAATCAGCTTTTGCAGGAGGGAGGAATGAGACAAACATTGGTCTGAGACCTCCTATGCAGTAACCTCTCTTTGGTTTTTAAGAACCTGAAACAATTGGTAGTCTTCAGATAACATTAAAGTGTAGGCTAAGAACTTACTAATATTATTCTTTTAATTAAAAATTGAATAATGTTTAACTTGAAGGAAAATAATATGATGGTCTAAAGAGGCCCCAGGAGTCAAAGGTAGATTATTGCAAGGATGTTCTGGCTAACAAGAAAGGAAAACATCCCTTGAGTGACACAAATGGTTATCACATCTGGATACACATCCCAGCACCAGCTTTTCTGTTCATTACCCTACTCCCCTCCTTTCCACCTTTATAAATATTGTTTTTGCACATCCAAATTCCTGGCAAAGGTCATTAGGATGATAGCCTACTCATTTTCCCAATCAGTTAACTCATCATTAACCAAATCCACTTCCCACCAGCTCTTGTCTCCCTCATATTGGCTTTCAAATGGTGGACAGAATAGAACCTCGATTGATCACACCTGGGAGTACAAGGCTGCTCTTGCCTTGAAGAGCTGGTGGGAACAGATGATAAATGTAGACAGGTAAATTATTGGTGTATTTAACCATCTTTTTCACATTATCTTTTAATTAAAGAACAAGATTAACAAATCCTTGACCCACACTGTGATGTTACCTGAAGATGTTCCAAGTTCTGAAAATCCAAAAAAAGTTTACTGTATTAGTCAGGGTTCTTTAGAGGAACAGAATTAACAGTAAGATGATTATAAAAAGGGGATTTATTAGACTGGCTTGACTATCTAGAAGCTGGATAGTCCAAAATGACCGTCTGCAGCTGGAGAGCTGGAAGAACCAGCAGGTGAACAGTCCAAGACACAGAAGCCCCAGAACAAGAAAGATCAACAGTGCTACCCTAGTCTGAGACCAAGGCTTCTGGACACTACCTGGAGAATCACTGGCAGAATCCACTTTGGAAGAGTGAAGAAATGAGAGTTCAATATCCTCAGATAATCAAAGCAGCAATCAAGAACCAGTTTAAGAAGAGTTGAGCTTTCATCTGCATCTGCTTCCTTGTTTTTTCCCCTTTTATTCCATCCTATTGGGCAGTGCTGCCCATGCTTAGGGAGGATCACCAGTTCACTATCCCACATTCCAATCATTCCTAGACATGCCCTCATTGACACACCCAGAAACGTTTTAATCATCAGCATTTCTTAATCCAATCAAGCTGACAATTCAAATTAACCATTACAGTTACTTATTGGTATTGAACCAATGTTTGTCTTATTTCTCCTTCTTTCAAAAGCTGATTCTGGAAGATAATATCTTAATCAAAGAAAAGTGATTTTTCCTCAGTCATAGTCCAGCTTTGGTACCTATGGCCCTGTGAGTTTTGAAGATCTCTTAGGAAATCAGTGATAAGCAGTGACCTGTATTATCCCCTCAGAAGAAAATCCTGTGTTTGATAAATATTTATTTATGTACAATATATGTGTGCATATATTTATGTAATATATGAATACATATATACATCTATAACATGTATATCTATAAAATGCAAGAATTATCCCAATATATCTATGCCTACCTGCCAGTCTGGGTGCTTCATCATATTACCTAGAAGTAAAGCCAAAAACAATATTTATTAAAAAGTATATACATAAAATTATTAATAAATGTATATTATATTAATAAATGCATAAATAAATAAATACATGTAACATAAAATGTATAAATTCATAAACATAATATATAAATTATATACATATGCAAATATATTAGGATAATATGAATTTAACCCAAGAAAATACACACTTCCATACATACCATCTACTGGTGGGTAGAAACTGAAAATACCAGTGAATTCTTGTTTTCTTTTATAGTACTGGGGATTGAACCCAGGATCTCATGCATGCTAGACAAGCACTATACCACCAAGCTACATCCCCAGTTCCTTTTTAAATTTATATTTGGAAATAGGGTCTCACTAAGTTGCCCAGACTAGCCTTCAATTTGTCACCAGCCTCCCAAGTACCTGGAATTACAGGCATGCACCACTGCATGGGGCCCAGTGAGTCCTTTGCTGCCAGTTCCAGGTAACTCTGATCTGAATTCAAGCCCCAAGGAACTTCTTTATTATCAGATCAACAGGTTCCAGTGGAGATATGGCCTCTAAACTCAAAAGCCTTCATCAGTGTAAGAACCCTCTTTGAATACTCCATACAGTTGTGTTCTCATGGCAGGGATTGGGGGTTGAGAGGAGATGGTCTGAAAATGAAGATAAGATAGTTTTAAGTCCTCTGGTTATACTGGTGACCATGGGAATATGCCTGAGGTAAAATGGTATGGGTCTAGGGGGACAGCCCTGCCAGTGGGAGTAAAGTAATGATCTTTGGGAGTTGCAGTTGCCATGGAAACAGCCTGCGATGCCCAAGGCTAACATTTCTGAGCAAACTGGTTATGATCACTTCCAACTGAATAGAGAGACCTATTGAAAGGTCCTGCAAATTACCTTGATTGGATACATCTTGTGAACCTGGTGTTTTAGGCCTTTTCAACTATTCTGAGGACCATTTAAGACAAGGAACTGTTACTAAAACCTTTTCAGACAACAAAAACCCTGGAAGACAAAAGTGAACTAGGTCAGGGGCAGTTTTGTGCCTGCCTTTGTAGATAGATGGCAGGTAAATATAGCCAACATACGGACCCCATGTAGAAGCAACAGGTTGTTCTTGCACAGCTGATGGGATGATGATAAATGGGCACACACAGATGACATTTTCACATAGCCCATGGACATATGTCAGCCTTAGGAATTTGGCTATCAGCTCTGTGAGTTTTGGGGATGTCTTTTAGGTCATGAAGGGTAGGCAAAGACCTGTGCGGCCTCTTCAGAAGAAAAAGGTGTTTTAGATATATATGTACATGCAAATATATGTATTTATGTAAATATATAACTATGCACATTAATGTACAAATGTCTTATATACAAAATGTTATAATAAATGTTACATATGTAATATGCTATTTTATATTTTATGTATATTTTTACAATATATATACAAAATAAAGTAATTTAGGCAAATTCATATATACATCTCTCTGCCAAACTGAGGTTGTTTACAATGTGGAAGTACACCAGTGCTTTAGCAAAAATACTTTTTTAAATAAATGTATACACACAAAATAGGTACAAATGTATATTTATAGATTAATAAATATGAATAACATAACATATAGATTCATAAATAACAAATACCTAAGTATATAAATAAACAAATATAAGTATATAAATTAATACTTAAGTATATAAATGTTTCACCATTCTATTTGGGAGAAAACATATAAGATACATAAGACATACTAATATATAATTATTTACACATATATCACAGACATAGACATGGACCTGTATGTCTGTACAAAAACAAATATGTATTTATAAACAAATAAATATAGATAATAAAATATATAATTTTTATCTTTATCATTATTTATGCCTTTAAGGGAATAAACACAGATATATAAACAGATTTATAGATAACTATAGATAACATAAAATATAAATAAGTACATAAAACAACATACACATAAGTATATTAACTTATAGACACTATGTATACACAAATGTTAAACATATATATAAATATATTAAACTAAATACATACTCATAAAATAAATATAGCCCAAGAAAACACATGCAAAGACATATGTGCTTATGTCTATGCCAGTGGCGAGTGGGTCTTCTCACTATTGCTGAGAGTGGTGGCAGCCCAAAAACCCACAGCAGTCCCTCAGTGCCAGTTTCAGATGTTCCTAGGCTGATCACAAACACTAGAGCACTACTCATTTACCAGACCCAGTTCCACACCCTAAAGTTAGAAGTTGGCCTCTTTTCTGGAAACTGTCAATCTGGTTAAGGGTTATTCTTTTTGACACCTAAAAGGCAGGTTGCTACAGATGAAAGCAGGTGTTTTTGTTGGTTGGTTGGTTGGTGGAACACTGGCTCACGATTGGAGAAAAACAGCTGAACACTTGGGATGCATTAGCATCAGTGTAAATGTGGTTAAGGTAGGGTGACATGAGGCTGAAGGGACATCTAATTCTGGTCAAACTGCATTGAGGGCCCACTGGGAATTACCAAGGTCAGGGAATTGATCAGAGACAAGCTACATATTCCTAACCATGCTAAATCTGGCCACTTCTATCTGAATCTGTAGAGCCCTACCTAGGCAGCCTGAAGAGGACCTAGATTAGAAATACCTGTGCCATTGGATGCCTGAGTCCTTCTCCCACCTGTTAAAGGAACATCAAAGAAAGGGTTTTGGCTGAACAATCCCTTTTGGTAAGAAAAGCAGATGACTGATCAGAGCAACCAGGGAAGAGGCAGAATGTTGGACCCTGTATACACATCTGGATGATGATGAGTGAAGCAAATCCAGAGTCCAACTTGTGAAATGAGGTAAGGCAGGTACCACAGAGCCAGGATTTGGTGAATATGAACTCTGCATGCCAAGTGTACCTTGTATAGCCCTGAGGTCTCCTACAAGAGCAATATAAGAACTCCTAATTATCTAGACTCATATCTAGAACATATAAATCACTCAAAAAGCAGAAACATAAAGATAAGCAATACAATTTAAAAACTTGGAAAGGATCTAAATAGACACTTATCAAAAAGAAGAAACACAAATGGCTAACATATGTATGAAAAAATTCTCAATGTCATTATCCAACAGTGAAGTGAGATCCAAACTACAATGAGATATCATCTCATGCCATTATGGTTATTATAAAAAACAAAAAACAGCTTTTCACTTCCTTCTGTCTGTCCTACTCACTTTTCTCTATCCTCCTGGCTTTCCACTCTCTCTAGCACGTGCCCTTTCTTTTCCTTTCTATTTTCCTCTCATTTTCTGTCTTACCCTGCAGGGAGACACTGTTTTCTTAATAAATTCCCTAATGTGATTTCCCATGTCCGGCATGGTTTTGTGGGATTTCCTTACATCTGGTGCCGTGACTTGGGATGGGTCCTTCCACTGACATGAGTGGAGCCCCATCTAAGCCCCAATGCCCCCCAGACACGCCTCCAAATTCCATTCTGCCCAGTCGCTCTGCTCTGCATTTATCACCGGACTTCAGGTTGGTGAGTATGCCGGTTTATCTGCTGGGTGGATTCCTGATTTTATAGTGGAGATCTCTCTCAGGTTCGAGGCTCATCTCATTCGCACTCGAAAACCCTGATATCAGCTCCTCAACTCTTCTCGGCTTTTGCCTGGCCCCACATGCTTGTGTGACGACACAAACAATGTGCTGCCCCTCCTCTCCAGTCCAGTACTCTGGCCTCGGGACGCCCTGGCCACAGACTCAGCTGTATCAGTCCCCACCATAGAATCTGGGTCCTCCAATCTGGCAGATTCCACCCTGGGAACCCTTTGCCCGACCCCCGGTACTTAAAACCATCAAAATCTGTTTGTGTAATGGCACACAGCTTCCATGAGCAGGCAGGCAGATGGAAAGGGATTCCTTATATTCAAGTCTTTTCTTTCTCGCTTCTTGGCTCTTCCTGCAGGCTTAAGCGCCTCCAAACCTAAATTAAAAGGACATAAGCATTAAGCTTCTGCTAGAACATTTTAGCCTCTTTCAGATTCAGATCTCAGTCAAGACTTACATTGAAATGTAAATGGAGGAAGGTGCTGTGGGAAACCAGTCTGAAGCCCAAGGAAAAAAAGTGTCCATTTTAAATTTCTCCTGGACTACAACTCAGAATACTTTTCTCCCTTTCACCTTTTCTTTCCTTCTCATTTTCTTATGCTTTAATTAATAACCATTATCATTTTTCTTCTAGGACTTTTGTTTTTCTTAAATGCTATATTTTTGAGCTCACAATTTTGATCCTACATACCTAGGTTAATGATTTTTGATCAGTTGTTTTTATCCAACTCTAGAGTTATTTTTGAACATCCGTTACATTGCAATGGAGATAAATATTATAAGGCCTTTGCTTTTGTGTTAAATATAAGCGGACATAAAAGTTAAAATTTTAAAAATGGTTCCAGGTTCCAAATATTTTTAATTCACATGATTTTAAAAGGTTCAATTTTAATTGGGTAAACTAATAGAAATAAAATATCCTTAAAATTAACTCACAAGTCTCTAAGTGGTCAAACTATTAAAATGTTAATGTTTATAAAATGTCTAACATCAATTTTTCTAGGACTTTTCTTCAACAGGAAAGAGATGGCAAATACTGTTGGTACACTTGTCTGATATCTTGGTTTTTCTACAATAAGATGGGTGAATTAAAGTCAACAAGTATGGGATTACTCAGATGTGTTTGTTAGAGACATCTAATTAATTTGTAGTTATTCCATGGAGTAATATACTTAAAAACATTATTATTTGTATATTAAATGTGTTCATATTTTCCAGGTATACAAGCCTTTAAAGCAGAAAATTTATCAGGCTGCTGTTCTCCAAATTAACCTTGTCTGTAATGGTAAACCTATCATTTAATGTTCTATTATAGGACCTGTTATCAATAGGGTATATGTAAAATTTGTTAATGTTCATATAGACTCAGGAGTCAATATATGTAAACTTCTTAAAATGACATTTAAGAAAGAGTGTAATGTGCAGTAGCAAAAATGGGACAACAGTGACTGAAATTGGGGTCTCTGATGACCTCATGGCTGTGGCATGCCTGGTGCCTGGGAGTGCTCCTGTGCAGGGGCACAAGATGCCTAACTGCTGTGGCAGTACATTGATCTCAGGCACACAGCTGTTGGGCAGGAAGGAATTCTTTTGCTAGATAACCAGTGTTTCATCAGCTCCCTTCTCTGGTTTCTGCCCACCTGACAGTAACTTTGGAACCTAACATTGCACATATATAAAGCTTGCTGACATAACTCTTCAGATCTGTGTTTCCATCAGAGAACAGAGTTCCATCTGATCTCAGCTTAATCTTCAAAATCTGTGTTTATAACCCTTTATTTTCTAATACTCCTTTGCCCCTAACTGAAAAGCCCCACATTACCTGAGATAAGGCTCTGCCTCACAACCCTCCTACACATTACATTGGCTCAAAGTAAGTCTGACTTTAACTCATTTAAAGTTGCATTCAAAAGTTTGATGTTTGTCATAAAGATTACTGTGATCTCAAATGGGAACTCAGTCAAAATTCAAGATAGCTATTGCACAAACTGAATGTTTTACTGTTGGTGATTCCATTTTGTATTTTCCTTGTAAACTCTAATTGTTGCCTGATCAATATTTTGCAGAAGTATTGCTTCAAGAGAGAATATCATAAATTAACTTGGAATAGTAAGCCATCACCTATAGGACAGATAATGTAAACCCCAATTAGATAAAAAGGGGTAAATAACTGTAAAGTTATGGACATTGAAGCTAAAGCCCAGTACTCTTACTTTATGACTGGTGAGACTGACTTGCTTGATGGTTAAGATCAAACTTAGAGATTGAGATTAAATACAGAGGTCAAGACAAGCCCATATTTTGGTCTTGCCCTCAAAGTCAGACTGAACCCAGGGAACAAGAGGACTTCTCCAAGGAACTTTGCAACTCTGGGTCACACAATCTCCTGACCAAGGAGATTGATGAGACCACTAGAGGATGAAAAATCACTCAGTGCATCTGCTGCAGAGGAGGGTCATGGAAAAAGGGAGAAATTCCTGGTAGTTTCAAGGAAAGCCACCTCATGGAGGAGACCCTGCCTAACCAATGGCGCTGGTGGAGCTAAGAAGCTGCTCTTAAGGTCTCTACAAGTGACCCCTGTGGAAACTCAGCTGACTCTTTAACAGACAGGGACAGGTCATTTTGACCAGCTTGATCTTAAACACCTAGCAAAACAGTTAAAACCAAAATATAGCCATTCTTGGGCATTTAAAAGAAATAATACTTAAATGTAACTTAAGATGTATACTTGTGTTAGCCCACTAGAATAAAGACTAAAAGCTACAAAAGAGAGATTCTTAGGCAAATGTACATAATAACTATCAAGAGAAACTGCCAGAGTCAGAAGTTTTTAGTCAGTTTAAGGCCTACAGACACAGGTAGGCTTAATCTATGTTTGCTAGTATCTCTACTAAATGTTGTGTTTACATTCCTGATAACCTAGACAATGTTAAAGTTCCCAAATAAACTTGTCCTCTCCAGCCTTTGCTAGGCCTTGTTATGGGAACAACTTCTCAGTTCTTCCACCCCCTGGTGAGAAATTATTGACTTCTGTCATCTTTATGATATGCATTGGCATGTTCCAGATTCTGCAACATTTATATTGTATCAATCTCATTTCAGTACTTATGTCTTTTTGTTCTTCCCTCATAGAAGCACCCATCCCCAGATGCCTTTACAACCTCCTCTTCCCACCCGGACTTCTACCATGAACCCCTCAATTGACCCGATTTCTAAAAAGAGAACTCCAAACTGCTTGCTCCACACTGCCCACTTCCAGCTCGAAGAAGCCAGATCAGTCATCACTCCTTTTCCCTACAGCAGTGAAGGAGTTCCTAGAATTAGAGGGGTAAATGAAGTCAGAATTGGGGACCGGCAGTTAGTGTAGAAATAGGGGATCAATCAAATTGAGGAAATGAAGTCCATGAAAATCATCTGCCTTTGGAAGTCTGGAAGGAGAATGGACTTTTTACATCTCACCTGCAAAACCAACCCCAGTCACTTAGGCAGGAAGGAGAGAGAAGGCTTCAAAAAGAACTGGAGAGCAAAAGATTTTCTTATAAAAAAAGAAATGGGGGAATGTAATGTATAAATCTGCTCCACCGCCCATCAGGTACAGCCATTTTGCCCACCTCCCAACCACTTGTCAATCTGTGAACATCCTAGCAAGCTATTGGTTCATCAGTCAACTTGCAAGTATCCCTCTCTGATATTGGTCCCCTGTTAGCCCGGCGGAATTCAACTGTTTTACTGTAGCTTCCCCGCCATCTTTTCCCTTCCTTCTGTCTGTCCTACTCACTTTTCTCTATCCTCTTGGCTTTCCACTCTCTCTAGCGTGTGCCCATTCTTTTCCTTTCTATTCTCTCATTTTCTCTCTTACCCTGCAGGGAGACACTCTGTTTGCTTAATAAATTCCCTTATGTGAAAAAAAAAAAAAAAAAAAAAAAAACACCAAATGCTGGTGATGAGTTTGGAGATAAAGAAACTCTTGTACACTATTGGGAGTGTAAATTAGTACAGACATTGATAGAGAACAAAATGGAGAATCCTTAGCAAACTAAAAAGATTTATCATATTATCTGACTATCCTACTTGTAGGTATATATCCAAAGGAAATGAAATCAGTGTATCAAAGAGAAAACTGCACACTGATGTTTATTGCAGTAATATTTTTAATAGCTAAGACAATGGAATCAACCTACATCCCTATCAGTGGAGGAAGAGAAAAAGAAAATACAGTATATATACACAGTATTCAAAAATTTTTGATCTAAAGGTAGAATAGGAGATATAGCTCAGTTGGTAGAGTGCTTGCCTTGCAAGCACAAGGCCCTGGGTTCAAATCCCCAGTACTGCAAACAAACAAACAAACAACAACAACATAAAGGTAGAATAGTTATAGTAGAGGCTAGAAAGGGTAAGTAGACAGAGGTTGTATTTGATCAATACATGCTGTATGCATGTATGGAAATATCACACTGAACTCAATTACATGTACAATTCATACATGTTAATAAAAAAATTAAAAAGAACACCTGGGTATGTAGAGTATTACACAGGGGACAGAGGTCTGCAATTAATGTGAAATCTTTCTGTACACCTGCAGAGAAAGATAGTTTATCTATCTTTGTATCTGTGTGTCTATATAGGTAATGTTGCATTCAGAAAAAGAAATGTTGACTACATGGGCAGATGACTTCATCACTAATAATGAGATATTTTCTATTTTATTTTATTTTATTTTCTGTTTTTATTTGTTCTAATAAGTTACACATGACAGTAGAATACATTTTTTTTAGTTTTATTTATTGTAAACAAATGGGATACATGTTGTTTCTCTGTTTGTACATGGCATAAAGGCATACCATTTGTGTAATCATAAATTTACATAGGGTAATGTTGGTTGATTCATTGTTATTTTTTCCCTTCCCCCACCCCTCCTATCCCTCTTTTCCCTCTATACAGTCCTTCCTTCCCCCATTCTTGTCCCCCTCCCTAACCCTAACTCTAACCCTAAAACTAACACCTCCCACCCCCCATTATGTGTCATCATCCACTTATCAGTGAGATCATTCTTCCTTTGGTTTTTTGAGATTGGCTTATCTCACTTAACATGATATTCTCCAATTTCATCCACTTGCCTGCAAATGCCATAATTTTATCATTCTTTATGGCGGAGTAATATTCCATTGTATATATATATATATGCCACAGTTTCTTTATCCATTCATCAACTGAAGGGCATCTAGGTTGGTTCCACAATCTGGCTATGGTGAATTGAGCAGCAATGAACATTGATGTGGCTGTATCTCTGTACTATGCTGATTGTAAGTCCTTTGGGTATAGGCCAAGGAGTGGGATAGCTGGGTCAAATGGTAGTTCCATTCCAAGTTTTCTAAGGAATCTCCATACTGCTTTCCAGAGTGGCTGCACTAATTTGCAACCCCACCAGCAATGTATGAGTGTACCTTTTTCCCCACATCCTCGCCAACACCTGTTGTTGCTTGTATTCTTGATAATCGCCATTCTAATTGGGGTGAGATGGAATCATAGTGTGGTTTTGATTTGCATTTCTCTTATTACTAGAGATGTTGAACATTTTTCCATATGTTTGTTGATTGCTTGTAGGTCTTCTTCTGTGAAGTGTCTGTTCATTTCCTTAGACCATTTGTCAATTGGGTTATTTGTAGTCTTGGTGTTGAGTTTTTTGAGTTCTTTATAGATTCTGGATATTAGTGCTCTATCTGAAATATGATTGGCAAAGAATTTCTCCCACTCTGTAGGCTCTCTCTTCGCATTGCTGATAGTTTCCTTTGCTGAGAGAAAGCTTTTTAGTTTGAATCTATCTCAGTTATTGATTCTTGCTGTTATTTCTTGTGCTATGGGAGTCCTGTTGAGGAAGTCTGGTCCTAAGCCGACGTGTTGAAGCTCTGGACCTACTTTTTCTTCTATAAGATGCAGGGTCTCTGGTCTGATTCTGAGGTCCTTAATCCATTTTGAATTTAGTTTCATGCATGGTGAGAGATATGGGTTTAGTTTCATTCTGTTGCATATGGATTTCCAATTCTCCCAGCACCATTTGTTGAAGAGGCTATCTTTTCTCCATTGCATATTTTTGGCCCCTTTGTCTAGTATGAGAAAATTGTATTTATTTGGGTTTGTGTCCGTGTCCTCTATTCTGTACCATTGATCCACCTTTCTATTTTGGTACCAATACCATGCCATTTTTGTTACTATTGCTTTGTAGTAGAGTTGAAGATCTGGTATTGCGATACCCCCTGCCTCATTCTTTCTGCCAAGGATTTCTTTAGCTATTCTGGGTTTTTTATTCTTCCAGATGAATTTCATAATTGCTTGCTCTATTTCTGTAAGGTACATCATTGGGATTTTAATTGGAATTGCATTGAATCTGTATAGCATTTTAGGTAGTATGGCCATTTTGACAATATTAATTCTTCCTATCCAAGAACATGGGAGATCTTTCCTTCTTCTAAGGTTTTCTTTAATTTCTTTCTTTAATGTTCTGTAGTTCTCATTGTAGAGGTCTTTCACCTCTTTTGTGAGATTGATTCCCAAGTATTTTATTTTTTTCGATGCTATTGTGAATGGGGTAGTTTTCCTAATTTCTCTTTCTGAAGATTCATCACTTATGTATAAAAATGCCTTAGATTTATGTGCATTGATCTTATATCCCGCTACTTTACTGAATTCACTTATGAGATCTAAAAGTTTTCTGGTGGAATTTCCAGGTTCCTCTAAGTATATAATCATATCATCAGCAAATAGGGATAGTTTGAGTTCTTCTTTTCCTATTCGTATCCCTTTAATTTCTTTGGTCTGTCTAATTTCTCTGGCTAGAGTTTCAAGGACTATATTGAAAAGAAGTGGTGAAAGAGGGCATCCCTGCCTTGTTCCTAGAATACATTTTGACACATCATACTTAAATGGAGTATAACTTCTCATTCTGCTGGCTGTACATGACGTAGAGTTAAACCAGTCATGTAATCATATATGCACATGGAGTAATAAGATATTTTCTTGAATCAATTTTATTTTTTTCTTACAACTTCTCAGACTTATAATAAGTATTCTTTGTGAGACCTATTATCTTATGTTTTTCAAACATCTCAATTTTTTGGCTTTTCCCTTGCTACATTCTTTCTTTTTTAAAAATATTGATTTTTTTCAGTTATACATAACAGGATTCATTTTGACATAAATATAAAAGCATGGAATACAATTTATTCTAAGTCAGTTTCCAGTATTTTGCCTTTCCCTTCCTTCTGCTGATATTTCTGCTGTAATAGTTTTTTTTTTTAATTAGCACCTTGTGGATATACATGATGGTGAGATTCACCATGGCATATTCATATATGTACACAGGAAAGGTAGGTCAGATTCATTCCACTTTCTAATCCTATCCTTCCTCCCTTCCCTTCATTGCGGTTCATCTACTGCACTGATCTTCCTCCTATTTTTTGTTATTCCCCACCTTATTTTGGGTTAGCTTCTGCATATTAGAGAAAATATTCTACCTTTGACTTTTGGAGACTGACTCATTTCGCTTAGCATGATAGTCTCCAGTTCCATCCATTTACAGGCAAATGTCATAATGTCATTCTTCTTTATCACTTAGTAATACTTGATTGTGTATACTTACCACATTTTCTTTATCCATCCATCTGTTGAAGGGCACCTGGGGTTAGCTTCATAGAATGGCTATTGTGAATTGTGCTGCTATAAATATTGTTGTGACTGTGTCACTGTAGTATGCTGACTTTAAATCTTCTGAATATGTACTGAGGAGTGGGATATCTAGGTCACATGGTGGTTGCATTCCGAGTTTTTTGAGGTACCTCCATACTGCTTTCCAGAGTTGTTGCAATAATTTGCAGTCCCACCAACACAGTCTGAGTGCACTTTTTTCCCCACACCCTTGCCAATATATTTTGTTATTTGTATTCTTGATAATTGCCATTCAATTTGGAATAAGGTAAAATCTCAATGTAATTTTAATTTGCATTTCTCTAATTGCTAGAGATGTTGTTGAACAGTGTTTCATCCATTTGTTTTTTAATATATTTAATTGTAAATGGACACAATACCTTTATTTACTTATTTTTATGTGGTGCTGAGGATCAAACCCAGTACCTCATACATGCAAAGCAAGTACTCCACCGTTGAGCCACAACCCCAGTCCCCATCTATTTGTTGATAATTTGTATTTATTCTTTTGAAAGTGTCTGATTAGTTCTTTTGCCCATGTGTTGATTGGGTTATTTGGGGGTGTTTTGGTATGTTTGTTGTTGTTTTTGTTTTGGTGTTCAGATTTTTGCATTCTTTGTACACCCTGGGTATTAAGGCCCTGAGGAACAGGTGTCAAAATTTTTCTCCTATTCTGTTGCCTCTCTCATCATGCTCTCAATTGTTTCCTTTACTGTGAAGAAGTTTTTTAACTTGATGTCATTCCACTTACTGAGTTTTATTTTACTTCTTGCATTATAGTAATCTTAATAATGAAGTCAGTTTCTGTGCTGACATGTTGGAGAGTTGCGCCTTTATTTTTTTTCTAGTAGGTGAAGCATTTTTGGTCTAATGCCAAGACCTTTGATCTACTTTGAGTTTTGTTCAGGATGAGAGGTAGGGGTTTAGTTTCATTTTTCTGCATATGAATTTGCAGTTTTTCCAGCATCATTGGTGAAAAAGTCTATCCTTTCTCCAATGTATGTTTCTGGCAACTTTGTCCAGTATGAGATAACTATTTATGTGGGTTTGTCTCTGAATCTTCTATTTATACTATTGGTCTTCATGCCTGTTTTGGTTCCAGTACCATCCTGCTTTTGCTACTATACCTCTACAGTATAATTTGAGTTCCAGTATTGTGATGCCTTCTGCTTTGCTTTTGTTGAGGTTTGCTTTGACTACTCTGGGTTTCTTATTTTTTCCAAATGAATTTCATGACTGCATTTTTTAGTTCTCTGAGAAACATCATTGGAATTTTGATGAGAATTGCATTGAATCTGAATAACACTTTTAGTATTATGGTCATTTTGACAATAAGAATTCTGCCTATCCAAGAATATGGGAGGTCTTTCCATCTTCTAAGGTCTTCTTCAGTTTCTTTCTTTAGTGTTTTATAGTTCTCATTGTAGAGGTCCTTAACCTCTCTTACTAGATTGATTCCCAAATTTGTTTTTTGTTTTGTATTTTTTTTTGTGGGCTATTGCAAATGGAGTTTTCCTAATTTCTTTTTCAGCAAATTCATGATTGGAATATAGGAATGGGATTCATTTATGAGTGATGATCTTACTATGCTGAATTAATTTATAAGCTCTAGAAGCTCTAGATGTCTTCTGGTGGAGTTTTTGAGTCTTCTAAATATAACATCATGCAAACAGATAATTTGAGCTTTTCTTTTCCTGTTCATGTCACATTAATTTCCTTCTCTTGCTCTGGATAGCATTTCAAGGACTTTATTGAATAGAAGTGGTGAAAATGGTCATTCCTGTCTTTAGAGAATTCGCTTTCAGTGTTTCTCCATGCAGTATAATATAGTTCTTTGGTTTGTCATACATAACTCATACAATGTTGAGGTATCCTCCTGCTATCCCTAGTTTTTGTACTGTTCATGAATGGATGTGGTACTTTGTCAAGTGTGTTTTCTGCATTTATTGAGATAATCATGTGATTCTTGTTGTTAAGTTTATTTATGTGGGGAATTACATTTATTGATTTCTGCATGTTGAACAAACCTTGCATCCTGGGATGAAGTCCACTTATTCATGGTGCACTGCTTTTAAATGTGTTTTTTTGTGTGTGGTTTACCAATATTTCACTTAGAATCTTTGCATTTATGCTCATCAAGGATATTAATATGAAGTTTTCTTTTCTTGGTTTATCTTTGTCTGATTTTGGTATCACGGTGATAGTGACTTTGTAGAATGATCTTGACAGTGTTCCCTTCTTTTCTGTTTCATGGAATAATTTGAGTATGATTGGTATTAGTACCTTCTTAAAAGTCTGGTAGAACACAACTAAGAATCCATCCAGTCCTTGGCTTTTGTTTATTTATTTTTATTTTTTAATAGTTTAGCAGTAAACTTTATTTTTTTAAATTTATTTTTATTGTAAACAAATGGGATACGTGTTATTTCTGTTTGTACATGGAGTAACAGCGTACCATTTGCGTAATCATACATTTACATAGGGTAATGATGTTTGATTCATTCTGTTATTTTTTCCTTCCCCCCACCCCTCCCACCCCTCTTTTCCCTCTGTACAGTCAGTCCCTCCTTCCTCCATTCTTGCCCCCCTCCCAACTCCCATTATGTGTCATCATCCACTTATCAGCGAGATCATTCGCCCTTTGGATTGTTGAGATTGGCTTATCTCACTTAGCATGATATTCTCCAATTTCATCCATTTGCCTGAAAATGCCTTATTATTCTTTATAGCTGAGTAATATTCCATTGTTTTCATATATATATACAGACACAAAAAAAGTGATATATATATATATACATAATATATATATATATATATATATATATATATATATATATATACACTCTTTCACCACTTCTATTCAACATTGTCCATTTCTTTATCCATTCATCAATTGAAGGACATCTAGGTTGGTTCCACAATCTGGCTATTGTGAATTGAGCAGCTATGAACATTGATGTGGCTGTATCTCTGTACTATGCTGATTTTAAGTCCTTTGGGTATGGGCTGAGGAGTGGGATAGCTGGGTCAAATGGTGGATCCATTACAAGTTTTCTAAGGAATCTCCACACTGCTTTCCAGAGTGGCTGCATTAATTGGCAGCCCCACCAGCAATGTATGAGTGTACCTTTTTCCCTACATCCTTACCAACACCTATTGTTGCTTGTATTCTTCATAAATGCCATTCTAATTGGGGTGAGATGGAATTTTTTCATATGTTCGTTGATTGCTTGTAGATCTTCTGTGAAGTGTCTGTTCATATCCTTAGCCCATTTGTTGATTTGGTTATTTGTATTCTTGGTGTAGAGTTTTTTGAGTTCTTTATAGATTCTGGAAATTAGTGCTCTATCTGAAGTATGATTGGCAAAGATTTTCTCCTACTCTGTAGGCTCTCTCTTCGCATTGCTGATAGTTTCCTTTGCTGAGAGAAAGCTTTTTAGTTTGAATCTATCCTGGTTATTGATTCTTGCTTTTATTTCTTGTGCTATGGGAGTCCTGTTAAGGAAGTCTGATCCTAAGCCAACAAGTTGAAGATTTGGACCTACTTCTTCTTCTATAAGATGCAGGGTCTCTGGTCTGATTTCAAGGTCCTTGATCCATTGTGAGTTGATTTTTGTGCAGGGTGAGAGATAGGGGTTAATTTCATTCTGTTGCATATGGATTTCCAATTTTCCCAGCACCATTTGTTGAACAGGCTGTCTTTTCTCCATTGCATATTTTTGGCCCCTTTGTCTAGTATGAGAAAATTATATTTATTTGGGTTTGTGTCCATGTCCTCCATTCTGTACCATTGATCTACCTGTCTATTTTGGTGCCAATACCATGCCATTTTTATTACTATTGCTTTGTAGTATAGTTGAAATTCTGGTATTGCAATACCCTGTTTCATTCTTCCTGCTAAGGATTGCTTTAACTATTCTGGGCTTCTCATTCTTCCAGATGAATTTCATGATTGCTTGCTCTATTTCTGTAAGTTACATCATTGGGATTTTAATTGGAATTGCATTGAATCTGTATAGCACTTTTGGTAGTATGGCCATTTTGACAATATTAATTCTGCCTATCCAAGAACATGGGAGATCTTTCCATCTTCTAAGGTCTTCCTCAATTTCTTTCTTCAATGTTTTGTAGTTTTCATTGTAGAGTTCTTTTACCTCTTTGGTTTTATTGATTCCCAAGTATTTTATTTTTTTTTTTTTTGAGGCTATTGCAAATGGAGTTGTTGTCCTCATTTCCCTTCAGATGTTTCATCGCTTGCATATAAAAATGCTTTAGATTTATGCATGTTGATTTTATAGCCTGCTATTTTGCTGAATTCATTGATGAGGTCTAGAAGTTTTCTGGAGGAGTTTTTTGGATCCTCAAAATATAGAATCATGTCATCAGCAAATAGTGACAGCTTAAGTTCCTCTTTTCCTATTTGTATCCCTTTAATTTCTTTAGTCTGTCTAATTGCTCTGGCTAGAGTTTCAAGGACAATGTTGAATAGAAGTGGTGAAAGAGGACATCCCTGTCTTGTTCCCGTTTTTAAAGGGAATGGTTTCAGTTTTTTCTCCATTAAGAATGATGTTGGCCATGGGCTTAGCATAAATAGCCTTTACAATGTTCAGGTATGTTCCTACTATCCCTATGTTTTTTCTAGTGTTTTGAGCATGAAGAGGTGTTGTATTTAGTCGAATGCTTTTTCTGTGTCAATTGAAATAACCATATGATTCTTATCCTTAAGTCTATTGACATGATGGATTACATTTATTGATTTACAAATGTTGAACCATCCTTGCATTCCAGGGATGAACCCCAATTGATCGTGGTGCACGATTTTCTTAATATGTTTTTGGATACGGTTTGCCAATGTTTTGTTAAGGATCTTTGCATCTATATTCATCAAGGATATTGGTCTAAAATTTTCTTTCCTTGATGTGTCTTTTCCTGGTTTCCGAATGAGGGTGATATTAGCTTCATAGAATGAGTTCCATAGGGTACCCTCCTTTTCTATTTCCTGGAATACTTTGATAAATATGGAATGAGTTCTTCTTTGAATGTCTTTTAGAACTTGGCTGAGAATCCATCTGGCCCTGGACTTTATTTGGATGGTAGGTTTTTAATTGGCTTCTTCTATTTCATTGCTTGATATTGATCTGTTTAAATTGTGTATGTCCTCCTCGTTCAGTTTGGGAGGAGCATATGTCTCTAGAAATTTGTCAATGTCTTCAGCAGTTTTTATTTTGTTGGAATACAGATTTTCGGAGTAGATTCTCATTATGATAGGTATCTCAGTGGTATCTGCCATGATATTTCCTTTTTCATCACGAGTTTTGGTAATTTGAGTTTTCTCTCTCCTTCTCTTTGTTAGTGTGGCTAAAGGTTTGTCTATTTTGTTTACTTTTTCAAAGAACCAACTTTTTGTTTTGTCAATTTTTTGAATTGTTTCTTTTGTTTCAATTTCATTGATTTCAGCTCTGATTTTAATTATTTCCTGTCTTCTACTACTTTTGCTGTTATTCTGCTCTTCTTTTTCTAGGGCTTTGAGCTGTAATGTTAGGTTATTTAGTTGTTGACTTTTCATTCTTTTCTGGAATGTGCTCCATGCAATGAATTTTCCTCTTAGTACCGCTTTCATAGTGTCCCAGAGATTTTGATATGTTGTATCTTCATTCTCATTGACCTTTAAGAATTTTTTTATCTTCTCCCTGATGTTTTTTGTTATCCATGTTTCATTCAATAGCATATTATTTAGTCTCCAGGTGTTGGAGTAATTTCTGTTTTTTATTTTGTCATTGATTTCTACTCTCAGTCCATTATGATCTGACAGAACACAAAGCAGTATCTCTATTTTTTTGCATTTCCTAAGGACTGCTTTGTGGCATAACATATGGTCTATTTTCAAGAAGGTTCCATGTGCTGCTGAGAAGAAAGTGAATCCGCTCATTGATCGATGGAATATTCTACATATGTCTATTAAGTCTAGGTTATTGATTGTGTTATTGAGTTCTATGGTTTCTTTGGTTGGTTTTTGTTTGGAAGATCTATCTAGTGGTGACAGTGGTGTGTTAAAGTCACCCAGAATTATTGTGTTGTGGTCTATGTGATTCCTGAAATTGAGAAGGATTTGTTTGATGTATGGGGATGCACCATTGTTTGGGGCATAAATATTTGCTATCATTATGTCTTCCTGATTTATAGTTCTCTTAAGCAGTATGAAATGTCCTTCTTTATTTCTTATGACTAACTTTGGCTTGAAGTCCACTTTATCTGATATAAGGATGGAAATCCCCCCTTTTTTACTGAGTCCGTGTGCATGGTAGGTTTTTTTCCCATCCTTTCACCTTTAGTCTGTGGATGTCTTTTTCTATGAGATGAGTCTCTTGCAGGCAGCATATTGTTCAGCCTTTCTTTTTAATCCATTCTGCCAGTCTATGTCTTTTGATTGATGAGTTTAGGCCATTAACATTCAGGGTTATCATTGAGATATGATTCATATTCCCAGTCATTTGGATTATTTTTGGTTTTTAATTTGACTTGTTTTCTCCTTCGAGTGGTTTTTCTCTAAGGTAGTTCCTCCCTTTGCTGACCTCCATTGTTGTTTTTCATTTCCTCCTCATGGAATATTTTGTTGAGAACATTCTTGTAGCGCAGGCTTTCTATTTGTAAATTCTTTTAACTTTTGTTCATCATGGAAGGATTCTATTTCATCTTCAAATCTGAAGGTTAGTTTTGCTGGGTATAGGATTCTTGATTGGCAACCATGGTCTTTCAGTGCTTGAAATATGTTGTTCCAGGCCCTTTTAGCTTTTAGAGTCTGGGTTGAGAAGTCTACTGCTATCGTATTGGTTTCCCCCTATATGTACTCTGATGCTTTTCTCTCGTAGCCTTCAAGATCCTATCTTTATATTGAATGTTAGGCATTTTCATTATAATGTGCCTTGGTGTGGATCTGTTGTGATTTTGTGCATTTGGTGTTCTGTAGGTCTCTTGTATTTGATTTTCCATTTCATTCTTCATGTTTGGGAAATTTTCTGATATTATTTCATTGAATAGGTTGTTCATTTTTGGTTTGTATCTCTGTGCCTTCCTCAATGCCAATAATTCTTAAATTTGGTCTTTTAATGATGCCCCATAGTTCTTGGAGATTGTGTTCATGATTTCTTACCATCTTCTCTGTTTGGGCAACTTTATTTTCAAGATTAAATATTTTGTCTTCATTGTCTGAGGTTCTGTCTTCCAAGTGGTCTAGTCTTTTGGTAATGCTTTCCATGCTTTCCATTGAGTTTTTTATTTGGTTTATTGTTTCCTCATTTCAAGGATTTCCGGTTTTGTTTTTTTGTTTTGTTTTTTTTTTTTTTCATCTCTATCTCTTTGTTGAAATGATCCTTTTCTTCCTGCAGTTGCTCTTTCAGTTTATTGGTATTATCATTCATTGCCTGCATTTGCTCTCTTATCTTATCCTTTGCCTCACGAATCATCTTAATCATGTATAATCTGAAGTCCTTTCCTGACATTTTTTCTAACATACTGTCATTGGATTCTATTAATATAGAATCTAGATTTGTTTGGATCATTTTCTTCCCTTGCTTTTTCATATTGTTCATGTATCTTCCCCTCTAGCAGTGCAGATCTGGGTGTTGCAGATTTCCCCCTATAGGCTTATAGTGGCCCTACAGGTTTCCCTCTCCTTTAAGGGGAGATAAGTATTAGCAGTGCCCAATTCAGATACTATGCCATCCTAGACTGAATAGCCCCTATGAGGACAATAACAATATTGTCATAATAAACAGAATGAGTTCAAATATTATCTTTAGTATAACAAACAGATTTGCAATAAGGTCTGCAGTTTCTAATGGAGAACAAGGAGGATACAGAAGGATGTAGAATGTAGCTGTTAATGGGATAAGAAAAGAATATACAGAAGTTCTAGATAATAGAAAGGGTGAGAGTGTAATCAAAAGAAATTGGATGTTAGCATGTAAAAAAGGGGAGAAAGAGACTTTGAGGGAACAGGTAAACAAAAGGAAAAGAGAGCAAGAAAAGTAAAGAAATAAAAACTTAATTTTTTTCAATAAGGTAAGGAGAAAAAAGAAAATCTACAGTATAACAGTCATATAGTAATGAAACCTCCCAGTCTTCAGTAGCCTGATGCATGAGAGGTACCTGACAATGAGCTTCAAGTCTCCAGCAGGTGTCCCAGGATGGGATTTTCTCCACCTAAAGATCAGAGCTATGACTTCCAGGATTATCCAAGATGGCTCTGGCTTCCAAATGTGTTGGCAAATGGGGAGCTGCAGCTCAGGGTGTGGACGTGGTCAGCTGGAGGTCCTGGAGGCGGGGTGTGGTTGGTCCGGCAGGGGTCCTGGAGGTCGGGTGTGTTTGGTGTTGTTGCGGGATCCTAGAGCCCGGGTGCAATCTGTTGGTCTGGGGTCCCGGTGATAGGGTTGCAGTCAGTTGGTCTGGGGGTCCTGGTGGCAGGGAGCAGTCAGTCGATGTGAGGGCCCCAGAGGCAGGGGGTGATCGGTCAGGCTGAGGGATTCTGGAGACGGGGCTCAGTCAGTTTGGTCAGGGGTCATATGGGGCCTGGTTGTTGTCTCAAAATGGCAGTAGTTACATGTAATCAAACCTCTGCAGATACTGTAACAGTGAACTTCCAGGCAATAGCAGGCATCTGGTGCTCCACTGGCAATCAGCAATCAGTTTGCTGACTGTTGTCAGACTATCGGGAGGTGAACCTCCTGCGTTGGGTGATGGATAGGTGTAAGGCAGGCGATGGACAGGTGAGAGGCAGGCAAATGGCAGATGATAGGCACCTGACAGTGAGCAATCTGCCCTCAAAAAAGGCGTTGATATACTGGCAGACTGCAGGTGATCACAGCAGACAAATGGGGGTAAACAGAAGGGGATCGATAAGCAGCAAAAACTGCCTCACCAAGAGACAGATATCCTCTGCTTGAAACCGGAGTTACGGAGCGACAGGGAATGCAGCCTCCCTCTAGTCTGCCATCTTGGATCTCCTTGGCTTTTATTTTTTGGAAGACTTGATGACTGCTTCAATTTCATTACTTGAAATTGATCTATTTAAGTTTTCTATATCTTCCTGATTCAGCTTTTGTAGGCCTTGTGTCTCTAGGAATTTGTCAATATCTTCAAGATTTTCTAGCTTACTGGAGTATAAATTTTCAAGATAATTACTGATGATGCTTTGGATTTCAGTAGTGTCTGTGGTGATATTTCCCTTTTCATCGATAATTTTGTTAATTTTGGTTTTTCTATCTTTATTTTGGTTGACTTGGCTAAGAATTCATCCATTTTTTATCATTTCAAAAATCATTTTTTTGATCTTTTATATTTTTAATCTGAATTTTATTGATTTTTGCTCTAATTTTAACTATTTCCTGTCTTCTATTGATTTTGGTATTGGTTTGTTTTTATTTCTCTAGGGCCTCAAGATGTAATGGTAGATGATATTTGGTATCTCTTTATTACTCTTCTAATGTTTGAGCTCAGTGTTATGACCTTTCTTCTTATAAATGCCTTCATACTGTCCCAGAGATTTTGATATGTTATATCAGTATTCTCATTTACTTCAAAGAATTTTTCTCTCTCCACAATTTCTTCTGCTATACATTCTCATTCAAAAGTGTATTGTTTAGTCTCCAGATGTTAGAGTTGTTTGTTTTTTATCTTACTGTTGACTTCTAATTTCATTCCATTATGATCTGATAGAATGCAAGAAATTATCTCTAATTTTTTTATTTGCCAAGATTTGTTTTGTGACCTAAAATGTGGTCTATTTTAGAAAATGTTCCATGTGTTGCTGAGATGAAAGTGAATTCAGTTGTCAACGGGTTAAATATTATATAGATATCTGTTAGGTCCTATATTACTAATTGTATTTTATAGTTCTATAGAATCCTTAATTTGTGTTTAGATACATCTATCCAGTGGGTTAAGAAGTATGTTAAAGTTATCTGCTATTACCATATTGTAATCTATTTGATTCTTAATATTTAGAAGGGTTTGTTTGATGTACATGGATATCATGAGGCTTGGAACATAAATATTCACAATCATTATATCTTCTTGATGAATGATTCCCTTACACAATATAAAATGTCCTTTTTTGTCTCTTCTGATTAATTTTGGCTTAAAGTCTACTTTATTGATATGAGAAGAATAATCCCAGATGTTTATGAATCCCAAAGGAGTGGAATTTTTTTTTTATCGATCCTTTCATTGTCAGTCTGTGGATCTTTTCCTGTGAGGAGCATCTCTTGCAGACAGCATATTTGGATCTTATTTTTTAAGCTAATCTGCCAGTCTATGACTTTTGATTGAATAGTTTAGACAGTTTACATTCAATGTTATTATTGACAGAAGGCTTTCATTTTCTTCCATTTTGATTTATTTCTAATGTTTAAATTAGGCTTGCTTCTATTTAATGACTATTTTTCTAAAATAATTCCCTCCTATGCTTGTTCTCATGTTTATTTTTTATTTCTTCTTCATGTAAAATTTTATTCTCTGTTTTGTAACACAAACTTTCTGGTAATGAATTATTTTAACTTCTGTTTATTGTGGAAGGTTTTAATATCATATTCAATGCTGAAGCTTAATTTTGCTGGGTATAATATTTTTGTTTTTTTAATTTAATTTTTTTTGATTCATTGTAGACCAATGGGATACAACTTTTCATTTCTCTGGCTTTACACAATGTAAAGCAACACTGTTCATGTAATCCTACATGTACATATGATAATAATGTTTGTCTCATTCCATTATCTTTCCTTTCCCATTCCCTTTCCCCTCCCCTCATTTCCCTCTACATGATCCAAGGTACCTCCATTTTTCACTTACCTTCCTCATTATGCATCAGCATCCACTTATCAGAGAAAACATTCAACCTTCAGTTTTATTGGGATTGGATTATCTTACTTAGTATGATATTCTCCAACTCTATCCATTTACCTGCAAATGCCATAATTTTATTCTTTATGGCTGAGTAATATTCCATTGTGTATATATACCACACTTTCTTTATCCATTTATCTATTGAAGGGCATCTAGGTTGGTTCCACAATCTAACTATTGTGAATTGAAGTGCTGTAAACATTTATGTGGCTGTGTCATTTAAGTCCTTTGGGTATAGGCCAAAGAGTGTGATACCTGGATCAAATGGTGGTTCCATTTCAAATTTTCTAAGGAATCTCCATACTCATTTCCAGAGTGGTTGCACCAATTTGCAATCCCACCAGCAATGCATGAGTGTACCTTTTCCCCCACATCCTTGCCAAAACTTATTGTCACTTGTGTTCTTGATAATAGCCATTCTAATTGAAGTGATATGAAATCTTAGCATAGTTTTGCTTTGCATTTCTATTATTACTAGATATTTTGAACATTTTTTCATATATTTGTTGATTGCTTGTAGATCTTCTTCTGTGAAGTGTCTGTTCAGTTCCTTAGCCTATTTATTGATTGGGTTATTTGTATTCTTGGTGTAAAGTTTTGTGAGTTCTTTATAGATTCTGGAGATTAGTGCTCTATCTGAAGTATGATTGGCAAAGATATTCTCCCACTCTGTAGGCTCTTTCTTCGCATTGCTGATAGTTTCCTTTGCTGAGAAAGAGCTTTTCAGTTTGAATCTATTCCAATTATTGATTCCTGCTTTATTTCTTGTGCTTTGGGAGTCATGTTAAGGAAGTGTGGTCCTAAGTCGACATGATGAAGATTTGGAACTACTTTTTCTTCTATTAGGTACAGGGCCTCTGGTCTAATACTAAGGTCCTAGATCCATTTTGAGATGAGTTTTGTGCAGGATGAGAGATACGGTTTTACTTTCATTTTACTGCATATAGATTTCCAGTTTTGCCAGCACCATTTGTTGAGAGGCTGTCTTTTCTCCATTGTACATTTTTGGTGACTTTGTCTAGTATGAGATAACTGTATTTAAGTGGGTTTGTATCTGTGTCTTCTATTCTGTACCATTGATCTACTTGCCTTTTGGTGTCCAATACCATGTTATTTTTGTTATTATTGCTCTGTAGTATAGTTTAAGTTCTGGTATTGTGATACCTCCTGCTTCACTCTTCCTGCTCAGGATTGCTTTGGCTAGTCTGGGTTTCTTATTTTTCCAAATGAATTTCATGATTACTTTCTCTATTTCTATGAGGTATGTCATTGGGATTTTAGTTATAATTTTATTGAATTCTGCATACTGCTTTTGGTAGTATGGCCATTTTGACAATATTAATTCTGCCTATCCAAGAACATGGGAGATCTGATGTTGGCTGTGTGGGCTTAGCAGACATAGTGTTTACAATGATGAGGTATGTTCCTACTATCCCTATTTTTTCTAGTGTTTTGAGAATGAAAGGGTGCTGTATTTTATCAAATGTCTTTTCTGCATCTATTGAAGTAATCATATGATTCTTAACTTTTTAAGTCTGTTGATGTGGTGAATTACATTTATTAATTTTCAGATGTTGAACCAACCTTGTATCCCTGGGATAAAACCCACTTGATCATGATGCACTATCTTTTCCATATATATGTTTTTGTATGGGATTTGCCAGAATTTTTTAAAAGAATTTTTGCATCTATGTTCCTCAGGGATATTGGTCTGAAGTCTTCTTTCCTTGGTGTGCCTTTGTCTGGTTTTGGTATCAGGTGATACTAGCTTCATAGAATAAGTTTGGATGGGTTCCTTCCTTTTCTGTTTCATGGGATACTTTGAGGAGTATTGGTATTAGTTCTTCTTTGAAGGTCTTATAGAACTCTGCTGAGAATCAGTCTGGTCCTAGGCTTATCTTGGTTGGTATGCTCTTGATGGCATCTTCTATTTCATTGCTTGGAATTGATCCATTTAAATTGTGTATGTCCTTATGATTCAGTTTGGGTAGATCCTATGGTCTCTAGAAATTTGTTGACATCTTTTAGATTTTCTATTTCATCAGAGTATATATTTTCAAAGTAGCTTTTAATTGTGTTTTTTATTTCAATAGTGTCTGTTAAGAGATTTCCTGTTTCATCATGAAATGATGAATTTTAGTAATATGTGTTTTCTCTCTCCTTCTCTTTGTTAGTGTGGCTAAGGATTTATCAATTTTGTTTATTTTTTAAAAGAACCACCTTTTTGTCAATTTTTTCAATTGTTTCTCTTGTTTCAATTTTATTAATTTCAGTTCTGATTTTAATTATTTCCTGTCTTCTACTACTTTTGGTGTTGATCTGTTCTTTTTCTAGGGCTTTTTAAAAAAAATTTTTTTTCACAGATGCATTTTGATTCATTGTACATAAATGGGATACATTTTTTCATTTGTATGGTTGTGCACAATGTAGATTCATATCATTTGTATAATCATATATGTACATAGGGTAATGATGTCTGTCTCATTCCTTGTTAGGTCATTCATTGGTTGACTTTTTATTCTTTATTGGATGGGCTCCATGGAATAAATTTTCCACTTAATACTGCTTTCATAGTGTCCCAAAGATTTCAGTACATTGTATCGTTGTGCTCTTTTATCGCTAAGAATATTTTTTTTTATCACATCCCTGATGTCTTCTGCTATCCATGCATCATTCAATAGCATATTATATAGTCTCCAGGTTTTGGAGTAGCTTTTATTTTTTATTTTATCATTGATTTCTAATTTCATTTCATTATGATCTGATAGAATGCAAGGTAGTATGTCTATTTTTTGTATTTGCTAAGACTTGCTTTGTGGTATATTATATGGTCTACTTTAGAGAAGGATCCATGTGTTGCTGAGAAGAAATTCTATTTTCTTATTGATGGATGGAATACTCTATATGTCTGTTAAGTCTAAATTATTATGTTATTGAGTTCTATGGTTTCTTTGTTCAGTTTTTGTTTAGAAGATCTATCCAGTGGCAAGAGAGGTGTGTAAAAGTCACCCAGTATTATTGTATTTTGGTCTATTTGATTCCTGAAATTAAGAAGGGTTTGTTTGACATGCATAGATGCTCCATTGTTTGAAACATAAACATTTGATTGTTTTGTCTTGATTTATGTTTCCCTTAAACAGTATGAAATGTCCTTCCTTATCCTTTCTGACTAATTTTGGCTTGAAGTCCACTTTATCTGATATGAGGATGGAAACCCCTGCTTTTTTACTGAGTCCATGTGCATGATATGTTTTTTTCCCATCCTTCCACCTTCAGTCTGTGGATGTCTTATCTTATGAGATGAATCTTTTGAAGGCAGCATATTGTTAGGTTTTTTAAAAATCCAATCTGCCAGTCTATGACTTTTGATTGATGCATTTAGGCCATTAACTTTCAGGGTTATTATTGAGATATGATTTGTATTCCTGGTCATTTCAGCTTATTTTTGGTTTTTAACTTGACTTGGTTTCTCTTTTGATTGACTTTTCCTTTAGTGTAATTCCTCCCTTTGCTAACTTTCATTGTTGTTTTTAATTTCCTCCTCATGGAATACCTTGCTGAGAATGTTCTGCAGTGCAGGTTTTCTATTTGTAAATTCTTTTAACTTTTGTGTATCATGGAAGAATTTTATTTTGTCATTTTATCTGAAGGTTAGTTTTGTTGGGTTTAAGTTTTTTGTTGGCATCCATGTTCTCTCAGAGCTTAAAATATGTTGTTCCAGGCCCTTCTACTTTTAGTGTCTGGATTAAGAAATTTGCTGATATCCATGTTGGTTTTCCCCTCTATGCAATTTGATACTTTTCTCTCATGGCCTTTAAGTTCCTACCTTTATTTTGTATATTGGGCATTTTCATTATAATGTGACTTCATGTGGCTCTGTTGTAATTTTGTGTGTTTGGTGTCCTGGAAGCCTCTTGTATTTGATTTTCCATTTCATTCTTCAGGTTTGGAAATTTTTCTGGTATTATTTCATTGACTAGATTGTTTAATCCTTTGGTTTGTATCTCTGTGCCTTACTCTATCCCAATAATTCTTAAATTTGGTCTTCATGTAATCACATAATCCTTGGAGGTTCTGTTGATGATTTCTGACCATCTTTTCTGTTTGGTCAACTTTATTTTCAAGATTAAATATTTTGTCTTCATTGTCTGAGGTTCTGCCTTCCAAGTGATCTAGTTTGTTGGTGATGCTTTCTATTGAGTTTTTAATTTGGTTTATTGTTTCCTTCATTTCAAGGATTCCTGTTTGTTTGTTTGTTTTCAGAAATTCTATCTCTTTATTGAAATGATCTTTTGTTTCCTGCATTTTCTTTTTTAATTCTTTATTAAAGCAATCTTTTGTTGCCTGCATGTGCTTTTTTATATCATCCTTCACTTTGCAGATCATTTTGATTATGTACATTCTTAACTCCTTTTCTGACATTTCTTCTACTCTGCAGTCAATGGATTCTATTATTGTAGCATCTTGGTCTGTTTGGGGTGCTTTCTTCCCTTGTTTTTCCATGTTCTTCATGTATCTTCCCCTCTAGCAGTGTGGATTTGAGGTATTACAGTTTCCACCCTGTAGATTTATAGCATACCTATAGGTTTCTAATACCTCACCTTTAAGGGTGATATCAATATTAACAGTACCCAATGCAAACAATATGCAGCCTTAAACCAAATAGTCCCTATTAAGATGTTAACAATATTGTAATAAACAGAGATGATGTGTTTGATTATTATCTACAGCATAAACAATAGGTTTGCAATAGGGTCTACAATTTCCAATGGTGAATGAAGAAGAAAGGGTAGGGGTGTAGGATGTAATGTTAATGAGATAAGAAACCAAAGTATAGATGTACTAGATCACAGGAAGAATGAAAATGGAATCGAAAGAAGTTGGTTGTTAGCAGGAGAAAAGGGAGAAAGAAACTTTAAGGAAACAAATTAGAGGAAAATAGAGACAGTGAGTAATTAATAAATAAATATGAGATAACAATAAAAGCTAAAGCAAAATTGTAATATACCACTCAATCCTCCCAGTCCTCTGTTGCCTGAAGCATGAAAGGTACTTGATTTCAAAGATCAAGGGAATGTGAGAGTAGGAAATCAAAAAAGGAAAAAGAAAAAAATGGGGACAAGAAAAAGAAAAAAAGAAAAATGAGTCTTGAAGGAAAATTGAACAATTGTTTCTGTTGGAGTTCAATATCTTCTCTGCCTCCCTTCTCTTATGACAGGTGGGGTTGCCTGGAGTGTGCTGGTAACTCCACCCTCAGGATGATCACAGTTACAAAAGCATGAGAATTAGACTTGGAGGCAGAATTCCTGGAGGAAGGGCATAGGAATTGCCAGTCCCTCTGGAAGACTGCACCCCAGGACTCTCCTTTGGAGTCCATTCATGTGACACAGGAGACTGATCTTAGCCCCTTCCATCACTATTCTTGGTCTGTAATTTAGTCTCTAAATTGTATCTCTCCTGCCCTTGCCCATTTGATTTCCCAGTCAGAAACCTCTCTCCCTGGAGGTCCTGAGGACTGAGTGTGGGACTTGCATGCCTGTCTTGGAAAATTGTTCTGTTTTGGGCAAATCAGGACCAGGTTTGAAAGATGTGGGTCAGTCATGTAGTTGCAGGCATTGGGCCAGTTGGTGGCTACAGGATGGTTGGTAGACTGGGGATTGAGGAGCTGGAGGGCCCTGTTGATTGCCAAACCAGCAAGACCAAGTGCTTGGTGGAGTCATGGACCAGGCTGATGTCAGGTCCCAACAAATGCTCACAAGTCGTCTTTGGGATCCTGGTGGGTGCTGGGCTGGTCGGCTGGATGAGCCAGTATCAAGATGCCTTCTCACCCTTTTCCCACCTACCGACCATTTGCAAGTCTCTCTCCTGCCTCTGCAGCACGATGGTGACTATTAGCACACCTAGTAAGGATACCTCAGATGAAACCGAGCCTGCAGAGTCCTTAGTGATAATCTTTCAAGTCCTGACTGTTATCCCTGGATGTAAGTGGCCACATCCCAAGTAAGTGACAGCAGCAGCAGCTAACCTATAGGTACCTTGAAACTAAGCCTCTAGTCACTGGCAGGTGTCTCCAGACAGAAGTTGCCCCAGCTAAATATGGAAGCAGCAGTGGTGGGGATAATCCAAGATAGCAGCAGAGGTGTCCCAAAGTACTGGTAGATGGAGAGCTGCAGCATGTGCATCCTTGCAGGGGTGCAGTGGGCATTGGGTACAAACGGGTTGGGTGGGTTGGTGCTGGAGATTCATGGGCATCCATTGTCTTTCATCATTTGGTATATATTATTCTAATCCCTCCTGGCATTTAGGGTCTGAAGAGAGATCAGTTGAAATCCCAATTGGTTTACTTCTACATGTGACCAGTCATGTTCCTCTTGCACCTTTTAAAATTTTGTCCTTATTGTGTATGTTAGGCATTTTCATTATAATGTTTCTCAGAGTGGATCTTGTGTATTTTAGTTCTATGTTCCTGCTGAATTTGAATTTCCATCTCATTCTTAAGATTGGGAAATTTTGAATGATCTTGCTAATAAGCGGATGATGACACATAATGGAGGGTGAGAGGGAGGCAAGAATGAAGGAAGGAGGGACTTTATAGAGGGAAAAGAGGGGTTGGGGGAGGAAAAAATAACAGAATGAATCAAACACCATTACCCTATATAAATGTATGATTACACAAATGGTTTGCCTCTACTTCATGTACAAACAGAGAAACAAGTTGTACCCCATTTGTTTACAATAAAATAAGAAAGATTGGGAAATTTTTCTGATATTATTTCATTGAAAAGATTATATATCCCTTTAGCTTATATTTCAGAGCCTTCACCCATTCTCACGAAACTTAAATTTGCCTCTTAGGGTTACCTCAGATTTCTTGAATATTCTTTTGGTCAACTTTATTTTCAAGATTATATACTTTGTCTTCAAGGCCTGAAAATCTGTCTTCAAGTGGTCTAATCTATTGGTGATGCTTTTCATTGAATTTTTAATTTGGTTTATTAATTTCTTCATTTGGTTTGGTTATTTTTCAGAATCTCTACTCTTTATTGAATTGATATTTACTTCCTATATTTTCTCTCTGATTTCACTCCTTACCTCTTATTTTAGTTCATAGAATATTTCAACTATGAACTTCCTAAATTCCTTCTCTGACATTTGTTTCACTGTAGTGTTAATGAAGTCAGTTGTTGAAGCATTATGGGCAATAGGATAGTCCATTCCCTTGCTTTTCATATTGGTTGTATGTTTACCCATCTATTGATTTAGTACTCACATCTTTTAAGTGAAGGACTATTTTATGAGCTTCTTTCTCTTATGAGCCCCAGATTGGGTGAACATCTAGATAGTGTTATTTTAAGTCAATGTAATGTGTGACCTGACTGATCCAATATCAGTACTACTTTAAGAGATGTCACTGATCCCTATTGACTATAATCACTTCAGAATCAAGCCTCTTTGTATTCAATCTTATAAGAAAAAAAAAAAAAAACCTTCTTGCAATTGTTTTACCAAGTTCCTCAAATTTAGGTATTCACCCATAATAAAGATTGGAATAAGTCAAAATTTAGTTGTCAAATTTAGCAAACTTATTATAATCTTAAGTAAGAGCTAAAAGGGAGAGGAAGAATGGGCAAAGAGGTGGGGTAAAAAGGGAAAAAGAAAATAAAAAAGAAGGAAAAAAAGAAAAAGAAAGAAAGAAAGGAAAGAAGGAAGAAAGAAAGACATGAAAGAATAATGTACACCAAGGCAGAAAGGAGAAATAGATGACTGGTATTTGAGGTAGTAGAAGATACTGCAAGAGGATGAGTATGAGGTGAGAGGAGCAAGTATAAACTAAAGTTAGGAAAAAAGATTTATTCCAATTAATGTTTTAAATCATTATGAAAAATATATTTGAATGGGTTAAAGGTACAATGGTAGCTATTGGGATAACAATTATCATTCAAGTTAAGGAGTTACTTAAATGATCAGAGCTGATATTAGAATTATTTCTAGCAAATTTTGTGAAGGTGAAGAAAATTCTTGTTCAATCTTGATTTGGATTTCACTGGGGTTTGAACATACAGCAGTTGTCCATAAGTCTTTGACTGTGGATCCCTCCAGATTGCAGAGGCACAGTTGCTATGAATCTCCTACCAGCAGTTTCTGGTTTGTTGGTTCAGAGGTCCACAACTGATTGCTGGGAGGGTGCAGGGTTGTGGGTTTGTTGTTTCTATTGTGTTCAGTAGTTCAGGACGCCGGAGAGTCCCTGTAATTGCTGAGGGTCACCATGTATTTGCTCACCTCTACAGGATTCTTTTCACAGTAGCAAAGATTCTGGTTGTTTTCTTCAGGTGTTCTCTGGTGCAGAAGTATTCCCCCGGTCAAACCCACTCTAGGGTACTGTAGTTAAGGGACTCAAGTGCTTTACCTGGACTCCACTTTCCACTGGCACTGATTTCCTCTGTTTACTGTATCTGATAAAAGGTCTCACCAGTATCCAAACATTGAAATTTGGCTTAACAGTTGTGATCAGGGATCAGGCTGGGAGAAAGATAATGCTGGGAGAAGCCACTTCTTATTGTCTTGGCTCTTATAATTTTCTACCTTAATTGATCTCCCTCTGGCTATCTTTGCAGGTACCTTCAGCTTAATTTTCCTGGGTTATTTAGGGAATTTATGCTAGTAGCCTTCTGTCCACAGCTGCCACCATCAAGGGATCAGGTTTGTATGTCACTGGATATTCAGGCAGCTTCTCTCTGGTTTGGCTCCACAATCCTGGGGACAACTCAGGCTTCTCACAGTGCCTCTGCCAATGTCAGTCATCAGGATCTAGTCAATCTGCTTTCCTCTCTTTGGAGCCAAAGCTACTTCATTTCTGTTTCTGATTTTAGCAGATGCTGTACAGAACTTTCCATCCTTACCTGGGTCATGGAGGCTGAGGAGGGTTAGATGCACTTCCTAGCACAGGTTCCCACCAGCCCATGCTTTCATAATGAGGGGGAAGAAAAGGAGGTTTCATTGACTCATCTAGTAGTAGTCCTAAAATTCCTTTCTAGCTAGATTCTTAAGAGGTCCCACTGCAGAGGACTTCCTCTGGTTTAATTTGTAGCTGTCTGTGTGTGGGAAGATATCACATTGATTTAAGGGTGACTGGTCAGCTGAGGGTTCCATGAGATGGTTGTAGACCTCCAGCTCAGTTTTCTTTTCACAATTTAATTTTAAGCTATTTGCTCTGTTTTAAGGATCCTGTTATTACTGTCATGATTTAAATTTTGTCTGTCCAAGTGTTTTTAAGTGGGTGAGCTCAAAAGATTTTCTGTTGCCCATCCTTTTTCTCTCTTTTTTTCCTCTGCCCCTTCCTCCACCCTGGTCCAGTTCTGGACTTAGGGGATTCTGAACTTATTTTCCACTCTTGTAACCTGTCTTCAAGTGTTTCCAGGTCTCAGACTTTGTAATATTGAGTCTTAGAGCATTTTTTTTTGTTTCACACCACTCACTTCTGCTTTTCCTTTATTACCTCCTTTCTGTGTTGTGAGGAGATTGGCTCTTACTGCCAAACTCACTTCTACCATCTTCCTAATCCCATGTCTCAACTTTTGTAGCTTCTTTTCAATAAGTGTCTTTTCATTTTATTTTTCTAACTTTCAGGCAAGATGATTCAAAGAGTGATTTCCTTGACAGATTCTGAAGTAAAACAAATGCCTTTAACTGTAGATTTTCTAAAGTTTCTTTTAAAAAATATTTTGTATTAGTGCATTAAATTCTGGGTTTGCAGTGAGCATTCTTACTTAATTCAGGGATGACACTGGATATTAAGCATGTGGTAAGACTCCAAGACCACTGTGATTTCAGACTCTTGGCAAGTATATATCCATGTATGAACAGTTAAACAGTCAATGGAACATGGTACAGAAATGGCACCATGGAATTGGAAATGTACTGACAATAGAAGAGACTAGCCTTTTTATAGGCAGATTCATTTCATTGTGAGGCAAACCAAAAATTCCAGTGGATGCAGAAATATTGTTATCAGGATCCATGATGGCTTCATCCACATCTTTTTTATCTGTGAAATCTTTGGAGAAGATCCAGAGGTGAGAGATGTTCCAGGGACTGATTTGTGCTTCATATTTTTCCACTCTTCTAATCTCCAGGCCAGTTTTGCTAAATTGGTGTTCTTCCTTATACTCTCTTTCAGTCCCCTTCTGGGCAATCCCAGAATGCTCAACAGAAGATAGGAAGCAGAGGTGAAGTTGAAAAATACTGTTCCTTCTCACACTTTTAGCTGCAGTAAAATGGGGACAATAGCAAGTGCTGCATGTCCATTTTTTTTCCCTGAGTATGGGTTCTGATGGGAAGCAGAACTCTGAATGGAGAAACCAAGTGCCTCTGCTTTCATTCACTTCCCAGATCAGGAATTTGTTATCTACAGGACAAGGGGAGTCGGTGGGGACTAGGGAATCTGCAGGCTCCTTGAAATCATGTGGAAAACATATGTGTACACATGCTTTACATTATTTAACTTTCATCAACTTTTTTTAAGTTGAGTTCTCTCTATGTTGTCTGGCTCATCTTGAACTCATGGGCTCAAGTTATCCTTCCACTTCAGCCTCTTGAGTAGCTGGGTATAGCTTATGCACTACACTTGGCTAACTTTCATGAGACTCTTGATGGGTTCTTTGTTCACCAAGATTTAAATTCCATGATGTAAGCCCCTTCAAAGGATTTTTATCAATGTTCCTAGTTTTAGATATTTTCCAGCATTTTAGGAGTACAGAAACTACAGGGATTTCCACCTATGCTCATCACTGATAGTACCAAGTAAGGAAGTTTTCAAGGGCTGATAGAGACTAGATAAAGACTAAATATTCTTGAAGGCTATGAAGTATCTAAAACAGTTTATTCATGAAGAATATTTTAAATAAATTTCTTATTGGTACATTATAATTATATATAGTAATGTGTGACATATTAATAATGCAGACAGAAGATGGCAGAATAGAGAAGGTCATGTTCCTGGCTGCTCCATGGCATAAAATGAAGAAAACAGACAGGGAGCTTCTCCCCAGTGTGGGTGAACCAAAAAAAAAAAAAACGTAGGGGGACTTTACTGGAATTCAAAACTGGACATTCAAAGAAGACCAGGGACACAGGAGGTTAAATACAAAAATTAAGGAAAAAATTCCCAGCCATGGCCATGGCCAGCCTGGAATCATCCATAAGCATGGTAGAGGGATAAGGGAATTAAAGGAACCCACAATTTGGGAGGTCCAAGGTGTGTCTGGGTATGGAGAATTTATAAACCAAGGACACTATCCAACAAACCTGAAAGATGCACTGCACATATCCATGTGTGGGGAAAGAAGCTGCCATCTCTCCAGGTGGCATTCAGAGGACAATGGAAGAAAACATTTTGCAGCCACAGAAGTGAAGCCGGCAGCTGAGGAAGCTATGTCCTGAAAAACTGGAGTTTGGCACCAAATATAGGCCCAGTAAACACACACTACATGACACAGAATGTTCTTAAGTGACCAGGAGAAAATCAAACATGGAGAGGTTTACACAGGGGACAACTGGTTATGGAAATCCACCTGGCTCTACCCTTCTCCCTCCAATCTAACTGCTTACAGAACCTGGGAGTGATGCATCTGGCTGGGAACTCAGAAGGGCAGAGGTAGGAGAGATCATTTGGAGATTGAACCTGAGACCAGGAAACGTGGTGTCCACAGGTGACATAGAGGACTAAGAATTGGCTCAACACCACACAAGTGGAACCCAGGGGAGATCCCTGGGGTAAAATCTTCCAGTGTAGATCAGCAAGTATTGGGTATTGGAGGGGCATTGATTTAAAATCTCCAGGCCAATTGATACTCAGAGAAGAGCCAGAGCCCCCCTAAACCTAAACCTCACTTCCAGAAACCCTATCTACAGGATTACCTCTCTCACTCTAGCAATCCAGGGGATGGAGCATCATGCACCAGATGATCCCACCTAAAACTGCTAAGAAGCTGAAAATATTTTGAATTCCAACAGAAATAATTCTTTAACTTTTCATCAAGATGTTTTTCCTTGTCTTTTTAAAATTTTATTTGTTTTTACTGTTTACTTGTGACCTTAATGGCACATGGCCATTTATACAGTCTCCTATTTTTTTTCTTCTCATCACTGGCATTTTTTAAGCCAGTTATTTTACATGGATTAGTTTTTTTGTGTGTGTGTGAACTGGGATGTTTGATTAGTATATTTTAATTTTGCTTTGTTTTTAGTCATTTTTATTTTTAAAAATTTTTTGCTTTATATATTTTTTTCTCCTACCTGTTTCACTTGATTCTCTCTTTTCTTCTGCTGTCAATCTCTATTGGTCTTTCACTCTTCCTTAAATCTTTTGCTTCTGTCTTCTCTTCTTCTCTCTCATGATCATCACATTCTACATCACTTCTATTCTCTTCCTGTCCACCATCTGACATTGTAAACCATTTTTCAAACTTGCTGTTTTTATTCTAGAAAATAACTAATCATATCATTTATGTTTTATTGTGATAATTAATATTGCAGATATCATAGTAGGAACTATTGGGTTTAATGCTATATTGCTTGCATTGGTTATTATTATTGGTCTCTCCCTAAAGAGTGAGATACTGGAAACCTTCAGGGACACTATGAGTTCCTAAGGTAGACTCTACTGCCTCAGATCCATACTGTCATATGGGTAGACACACAAACAACATATAAAAGCAAGGATACAAATCACCCTAAGCAAACCAAGATATTCCAATAAAAAAATCCATTGACACCACAGTGAAAAATCTATCAGAGAAGTTTAGAATGTACATAATTCAATGGACCTGCAAAGTAAAGGATGGTATAAGAAATGAAATCAGTCAGAAAATACAGGAACTTAAAGATCACTTCAATGAAAAGGCAGAGATTCTGAAAAAAACAAAACAAAACAAAAAAAAAAAAAACCACAAGCAGAAAGTCTCTGAATGATGAAAACAAACCAAATTAAAAATTCAATTAAAAACATCACCAGGATTCGCCAGCTTTGCTGGAGCTCACAGCCAGGTCCACGTGGGAATTATGTTTTGCAACCAGTATGACAATGATGTCACTGTTTGGAGCCCTCAGGGCAGGATTCATCAAATTGAATATGCAATGGAAACTGTTAAACAAGGTTCAGCCACATTTGGTCTGAAATAAAAAAACCCATGCAGTATTGGTTGCACTGAAGAGGGCACAGTCAGAACTTGCAGCTCACCAGAAAAAAATTCTCCATGTTGACAACCATATTGGTATCTCAATTGCCAGACTTACTGCTGATGCTAGACTGTTATGCAACTTTATGTGCTAGGAGCGTTTGGATTCCAGATTTGTATTTGATAGACCACTTCCTGTGTCTCGTCTTGTATCTCTAGTTGGAAGTAAGACCCAGATACCAACACAGCGATATGGCCAGAGACCCTATGGTGTTGGGCTGCTTATTGCTGGTTATGATGATATGGGCCTTTGCATTTTCCAAACCTGTCCATCTGCTGATTATTTTGACTGCAGAGCTGTGTCCATTGGATCCCGTTCTCAATCAACTCGTACTTACTTGAGACATTTGTCTGAGTTTATGGAGTGCAACTTAAATGAACTGGTTAAACATGGTCTTTGTGCCTTAAGAGAGACACTTCCTGCAGAGCAGGACCTAACTACAAAGAATGTTTCTATTGGAATTATTGGTAAAGACTTGGAGTTTTCAATCTATGATGATGATGATGTGTCTCCATTCCTGGAAGGTCTTGAAGAATAACCTCAGAGAAAGGCACAGCCTACACAACCTGCTGATGAACCTACAAAAAAGGCTGATGAACCAGGAACATTAAGTGATAAAATTACATTATGTGTATTATTGAATATTTGAGAATGCAGCAACACATACTGATGACATATGTAGAACCAAAAGATGCAGGGGTGGAGCTCTCAGTCCAAACACTGATTTTAGGAATCAGTCCAAATGTGTTTTTTCCAAGTAACTTCCTCAAACCACATAATGGGGTACATTTTTCTTTGAGAGGGTCTAAATAATCATTTTCTAGAAAGTATAGGTATACCAGTGTTTTTATATGAAGAAAATAGAGTCTTTGGGGTTTTAAAGACAATTGTGAAATAAAATTGTTTCCCCTTCTAGTGTAAAAAAAAATCACCAATAGACTAGACTACATGGAAGACAGAACCTCTGGACATGAACACAAAATACATAACCTTGAAAATAGAGTTGACCATGGAGAGAAGATGTTAAGAAGTCATGAAGAGAACTTCCAAGAACTATGGGATAACATGAAAAGGCCAAATTGAGGACTGATTGGGATAGATGAAGGTGAGGAGACACAAACCAAAGGAATGCATAATCTTTTCAATGAAATACTATGAGAAAATTTCCCAAATCTAAGGAATGAAATGGAAAATCAAATATGAGTGCCTTACAGGATCCCAAATGCACAAAATTACAACAGAACCACATCAAGGCACATTATAATGAAAATGCCTAGCATACAGAATAAGAATAAAATTTTAAGGACTGCAAGAGAAAAATATCAGATAATATGTAGGGGAAAACCAACACCAATCTCAGCTGATTTCTCAACCCAGACCCTCAAAGCAAGAAGGTCCTGGAATAACATATACCAAGCTCGGAAAGAAAATGGATGCCAAACAAGAATCCTATCTCCAGCAAAATTAAGGTTCAAATTTGGAAATAAAATAAAAACCTTCCATGATAAACAAAGGTTAAAAGAATTTGCAACTAGAAAGCCTATACTATAGAACATTCTCAACAAAATATTTCATGAAGATGAAATGAAAAAAAAAAAGTGAAAACCAGCAAAGGGAGGAACTACACTAAAGAAATAATCAATCAAAGGAGAAACTAATTCAAATTAAAAACTAGAAATAAACCAAAATGACTGGGATTACAAATCATATCTCAATAATAACCGTGAAAGTTAATGGCTTAAACTGACTAATTAAAAGACATAGACTGACAGACTGGATTTAAAAAGACCCAACAATATATTGTCTCCAAGAGACTCAACTTGTATGCAAAGACATCTAAAGACTGAAGTGAGAGAATAGAAAACATTTATCACTCACGTGAATTGTGTAAACAAGCAGGGGTTTCTATCCTCATAGTAAATAAAGGGACTTCAAGCCAAAGTTAATAAGAAGGAACAAAGATGAACATTTCATACTACTTAAGGGAATTGTACATCAACAATACAAACAATCATAAATATTTATGCCCCAAACAATGGAGCATCTACATACAGCAAACAAACCCTTTTCAATTTCAAGAAATAAATAGATCACAACACAATAATACTGGATGACTTTAACACATCTCTTACTACTGGATAGACCTCCAAACAAAACTAAACAAAGAAACTATAGAACTAAATAATAATACAGTAAATAATTTAGACTTAACATACACAGACATATATAAAATATTTCACCCATCAATGAGTAAATACATTTTTCTTCTCAGCAGCATACAGATCAATCTGTAAAATAGAGCACACCTTATGCCATAGAAAAACTCTTATCAAATATAAAAAGAGAGTTAATACCATGCATCCTATTAGATCACAATGGAATAAAATTAGAAATCAATGATAGAATAAAAATAGAAGCAACTCTAACACCAGAGACTAAGTACTACTCCATTGAATGATAAATGGATAACAGAAGAAATCAGGGATGAAATGAAAAATACTTAGAGGTAAATGAGAGTAGTGATGCAACATACCAAAATCTCTGGGACACCATGAAGGCAATGCTAAGAGGAAAGCCCACTGCATTGAACCCATTCATTAAAAGAATAGAAAGTCAATGAATAAAAGACCTAACATTACATCTCAAAGCCCTAGTAAAAGAAGATCAAATCAACATCAAAAACAGTAGAAGACAGGAAATAATTAAAATCAGAGCTGAAATCAATGACATCAAAACAAAAGAAGCAATTCAAAAAATAGACAAAAGAAAAAGTTGATTCTTTGAAAAAAATAAACAAAATTGATAAACCCTTAGCCATGATAATGAGGAGAAAAAGAAAGAAAACTCAAATTACTAAAATTCATGGTGGAAAACAAAATATCTCAACAGACAGTACTGAAAAACAGAAGATAATTACAAACTATTTTGGAAATTTATACTCCAATAAAATAGAAATCTTGAAGATATCAACAAATTTCTAGGGACATATGAACTACTGAAACTGAATCAGGAGGACATTCACACATTGAACAGATCAATTTCAATCAATGAAATAGATGCCATCCAAAGCCTACCAATTAAGAAAAACCCAAGACCAGATGGATTCTCAGTCAAGTTCTACAAGACCTTCAAAGAAGAATTAATACCAATAGTTCTCAAAAAGTTCTATTTTAGTTATATTTTCCATCACTGTGACAAAAACACCAAACAAGAAAATTTAGAGGAGGAAAAGTTTATTTAGGGATCATGGTTTCAGAGGTCTCAGTTCATAGATAGTAGACTCTATTGCACTGGATCCAAGGTGAGCCAGAACATCATAGTGACCTACTTCCTCAGTTACACCCTATCTGCCCACAGTTATTCCCTAGTTAATCCATATTAGTGGATTAATGCACTGATTAGGTTAAAACTTAATCATCCGGGTGCTTTGCCTCATGGCAAACATTATATTGATTATATTTTGGTACATATCATTTTTTCTCATATAAAATATGAAAAAGACAAGTACTCAACAATTGAGATTTCACCTCACTCCAGTCAGAATGACCATTATCGGAATGCGAATAATAATAAATGCTGGTGAGGATGTGGGGGGAAAAGGTAGATTCATAGTTTGTTAATGGGGCTGCAAATTAGTTCAACCACTTTGGAAAGCATTGTGGGGATTCCTCAAAAAACTAAGAATAGAACCACCATATGACACAGCTACCCATGCCTCTGTATTTATTCAAAAGAACTAAAATCAGCATACTATAACAATAAGCCACTATAATGTTTATGGCACCACAATAACTGAATTCACATAACTGAATTATGAAATCAACCCAGATGCCCATCAATAAATGAATAGATCAAGAAAATAGAGTATATACACATGATGGAGTTTTACTCAGCCACAAAGTAGAATAATATAATGATATTTGCTGATAGATGAATGGAGATGGACAAAATCATACTACATGAAACAAGCCAGACTCAGAAGGCAGTGGGGGAGAGGATCAGATATCATAAAGATATAGAAAAGACTGGTGGATTAGAATAATGACAAGGAGGGAGGATGGGAAAGTGAAAGAAATATAGAATGAAGTTAACACACATAAATGTACCAAAAGTAAAATCTCCTTTACGTATATGTAGAAAGTATGAATCAAAAATAAATAAACAAAGGATGGAAAGGAAGATCAGTATGGTAGAGGAAAGCAATTAGAGGGAGGGAGAGGGAAAGGAAAAGAAAAATGGAATGGGAATTGAAATAAATTCCTTTGTATGTATAATTATGATAAAAGGAACCCAAATACTGTGTATAAATATAATTTTCTAATTTAAAAAAGTCCATTCTTACCAGTCCTATTTAATATGGTAGTTGAAATTAGGCAAGAGAAGCAAATAAAAGGGATACAAATAAGAAAGGAAAAAGTCAAATTATCCCTATTTGCAGATGATAAGATCCTGTATTTAGAAGACCCTAAAAGTTCCATAAAAAGACTTTTAGAGCTGACAAAATCAACATAAAAAAATTAATAGCTTCTCTGTATACCAACCGTAAACCCACTGAGAAAGAAAACAGGAACACAGTTCCAGTCATAATAGCTTCACAAAGTGGCCAGGAATAAACCTAACCAAGGAAGTGAAAGATTTCTATATGGAAAATTACAGAACACTGAAAAAAGAAATTGAAGAATACACTAGAAGATGGAAAAATCTCCTCTTTTTATGGATTGGCAGAATTAATATTGTTAAAGTGACTGTATCACCAAAAGTGAACTACAGATCAATGCAATCTCCATCAGGATATCAATGATATTTCTTTTTCTTTTTGTTACCTGTGATTGAATTCAGACGCACATAACCATTGAGCCACATCCCCAACCCTTTTAATTGTTTATTTTGAGATCGGTCTTACTAAGTTGCTGAGGTTGGCTTTGAACTTGCTATAATCCTGCCTCAGCCTCCCAAATCACTGGGATTTCAGGTGTGCACCACTACATTCAGCTCAATGATACTCTAGAAAAAAATTCTAAAATTTCTGTGGAGGAAAAAAAATATTCACTATAGTCAAAGAAATTCTGAGCAAATGGAGGATCTTTGGAGACAAAACATTACCAAATTTCGTTATACCACAGAGTCATAATAACAAAAGTAGCATAATACTGGCATAGAAACATATATATAGCAATGAAATAGAATGCAAAACACATAGATACACCCACAAAATTATAGTCATCTGATTCTTCACAAAGTTTCCAAAAACATACATTGGAGAAAGAACAGTTTCTTCAGTGGTACTGGGGAGACATCTAGAAGAATAAAACTAGATCCTTATCTCTCACCCTCTATAAAAGTTAGTTCAAAACAAATCAGACACCTGGGTATATGACTAGAAACTTTTCAAGTCCAAGAGGGAAACAGAGGAAATACTTCAACATGTCAGCACAGGCAACAATATTCTGAATAAGACTCCTATTGCTCAGAAAATAATAGCAATAATCGATAAATGGCATGGCATTAAATTAAAAAGCTTCTCAACTATCCTTTGTAAAGATGGATGAATACCCCATTTTTTAATGTCCCATGATTCACAATAGTCAAATTATGGAATCAGCCTAGGTGTCCATCAATAGATGAATGGATAGAGAAAATACAGTATATATACATAATGAAGTCCTTTGACTACTCAGCTAAAAGAAGAAAGAAATCATGTGATTTGCAGGAAAATTAATGAAAGGGGATCAATGGGGGTGGCAATAAGGAAGGTGTTAAGAAGTAAAATTGATCAAATTGTTATATGCACATAATTGGTCAAATTATGTTATATGCACCTACGCCACAGTGAAATCCACTATTCTGTGTAATAAGTATGCATCAATAAAAGTAGACTTTATAAGATAAATGATAGATTTCTGAAATATAATGCAAATAAAAGAGCCACAAATATTTACAGAATGTGTTATTTCTAGTCTGCCACTGTTAGCTGGAAAAAGAATCAGAAACACTTTACGCTTGAATGAAGGCTAAGGCTCCAACTTTCCTCAGCAGTTAAGAGAAAGACAGAAAGTCTGCAGGAATATATTTCTTTTTCTGTGCCCCTTTTACTCCCAACAGGTGCTAAAGAGTGATAGCCCAGATTTCTAGTTATTCAAATTCCACTCTTTTCACTGAGGGTTTCTTGTAGGTGATGTCAAGTGACTGATGGACTTGGATAATTTCTTCCCATTCAGTTTGCTGCTTCCACACCACTCTCCTACCCTCTTCCAATATGGATGTTCAAAGAGAGAAAAATGTCAATCCTACTCCAAGTCCAACCACTTTATCATGAGTCTTCCCTGTCCCAAGATAAAGGAAAGTCATTCTATGGAAACAATCTGAAACTACCATGCTATAAATGGGGCACATGGTTATATTTAAGCAGACAGTTTATTTCTGCAAAGAACATTCTCCTGAGAAATTTTTCTTTCATCATTAGAATAAAATGGCTACTCTCAAGCTCTAACCAAAGAGAACTGGTGTCCAGTTGAGCTGCCTTCTCAAACTGGTATACTGAGGCCCAGGGGTTGGGGAAGAAAGACTGAGTGATTAGCTTCAAGTCTAGGAAGTTTCCAGAGGGCATTCCTCTCCAGGGAAAGTGCCCTAGCTGATGCACGATTCCATCCTTTCCAGCATGTTCATTTGGCTTATTAGACTCTAACAGTGTACCACATCTGCTTGAGAAAAGATCTACTGAGCAAGATTTCAATAAAAATTTGACCTGGTTTGCTTGGAATAGGAAGAAAATCCCAACTCTGATCAACAGAAAAACCAGTTGATTATTTTTATCTAATCATCTTTGGTTTCTGGTTATTTCCTCAAAAATGATTGGGTTACAGTGGCTTCCTTTTAGATAGTTTAATTTGATCCCTTCATTAAAGTGAATGGAGTAACTTGCACTTTTATCCTAATCTGGATTCTGCAGCATACACTTGCAGTGGATACTGGCTCCCAAGTCCTGACAAATAAAAATTTTAACTTTATATTATATAACATAACATTTGCAATATGTATACATTGTAGAATGGGTAAGTCAGGTTAATGAACATATATATTTTAATTTGTAATTGTTTTTTGCTAGCATAGACGAAGTAATTAACTTCTGTGCATGGTTTGTATCCTGAAAACTTGATACCCTCCCTTATTAGTTCTAGTAGATTCCACTGAATTTTTTATGTAGGTGTGCATGTCATCTGTAGGAGAGTTTTATGTTTTATTTCCAATCTGAATGTTATTTATTTCTGTTTCCTGCCTGATTGCAATGTCTAGAACCTCCAATGCCATGATAGAGGTAATGAGAGCCTAGGCATCCCTGGTATGCTTCTAATGTTAGTGGGAAAGTGCCCGTGTTACATAATTAGTACTGTGTTGGCTATATGGTTTTTGTAGAGACACATGATCAGTTTGAGGAAGGTACCCTTATCCCTGGTTTGCCTGATTTTTTTTAGCATGAGAAAAGGGAGAAAGAGACTTTGAGGAAATAGGTAAACAAAAGGAAAATAGAGCAAGAAAAATAAAGAAATAAAAACTTTAAAATTTTCAAAAAGGAGAAAAAAAATTACACTATAATAGTCATATACTATTCAAAACTCCCAGTCTTCAGGAGCCTGATGCATAAGAGGTACCTGAGAATGAGCTTCCAGTCTTCAGCAAGTGTCTCAGAATTTGATTTGCTTTACCTGAAGACTGGAGCTTCTGCTTCCAGGATAATCCAAGATGGCCACGCTGATTTCCAAATGTGTTGGCAAATGGGGAGCTGCAGCTGGGGACATAGACTTGGTCGGAGCAGGGGCCCTGAAGGCGGGGCTCAGTCAGTTGGGCTGGGGGTCCTGCAGGTCCTGGCTGTTGTCTCAAAATGGCAGCAGCCACGTGTAACCAAACCTGTGGGTACTGTGACAGTGGTTTTTCAGGCAACAGCAGGCAATTGGCAATCTACTGGTGGTCTGTGGTCAGTCTGCAGGCTACTGGCTGACCATGGGCAGATGGACCTTGGGGGGTGGTGATGAGTAGGTGAAAGGCATGCAATGGGCAGGCAAAAGGCAGGCAAATGGCAGATGATAGGTGGTAGTCAGTGAGCGATCTGCACTCAAAAAGTAGTCAATATGCTGGCAGACTGCTGGTGATCGCAGTGGACAAATGGGGTAAACAGCAGGGGATCGATAAACAAAGCAAAGACTGCCTCACAGAGAAACAAATTTCCTCTGCTTGAAACCCAAGTTACGGAGAAACAAGGAACGCAGCCTCCCTCTAGTCTGTCATCTTGGATCTCCCGCCTGATTTTTTTAATTAGAAGTTGATCTTGGATATTATCACATCTTTTGCTGTATGAATTGTGATAATCATGTGATCTTTTGTTGAATTACATTGATTGAGTTTTTATTGTTAAATCAATCATGCATTCTTCAGATCAGTAATACTGGGTTGTAATGTATATTTTTTGTTATATTGTAGGATTTAATTTGCTAAACTTTTGCTTAGAATTTTCACCTAAGTTCAGGAAGTATATTGGTCTTTAGTATTCTATCCTTGAAATATGCTTGTCTAGCCAGAGAATAAGAGTGATTTTGGTATCAAGGTAATACTGGCCTCATAGTAAAACCAAGGTTTTGAAATGAAACTTGATTCTCTGTTTTTTGTGAATAGGTGGGCTCTGCAGTTGCCTTCTCTGCAACTCCAAAGTGTTGCAACTCTTAATGGCAAGTCATGCCCTTCAGTGTTGCAACAGACCCAGCAGTTCAACTTCAATTTTTTTCTTCTTTCTGGGCTCTTCCTTGTGAATTGGAAGAATGAAATCCATAGACTAAGATGAATGAGTGTAAGAGTAGGATTTATTGAAGAACAGAAACAGGAACAGAACTCTTGCAGTGCAAGAGGGGATTTATATAGCACTTGCATCAGTGCTTTTAGTCCAAACTTAAGCTAATTAGGATTCATGAAAGTACTATTGGTTCAAAATTAAGCTAATTAGGGTTTGGAAAAGTAATAATTCTACTGGTTAGCCATGAATCCCAATCATATTTGTCTTACATTCTTTTTCTTTCTGTTTCAGGAAATAGGAGGTTAAAGTCATTGAATTGCGGGATGCTCAGTGAGGTATCTGAAGCTACAGTGCTAGTGTGGAGTGAACTTCTATACACTGCTACAGCAGATGCGCTGTGTGCAGACCAGCTGTCCCAGGGTGACAGCCGGCTTGCTCTGGCCACCATGCCTCAGGCCCAGGCTGCCATGGCTTCTCCCACCAGAGCCACCACTGTGCTGCTTCACTGCTCCCAGGTGCACGGCTTGGCAACCAGGGAGTCATATCAATAGAATGAATTGGAAGATATTTCCTCCTCTGAAATTTATGGAAGTTTTTAAATAATTGGGATTATTTTTTCCTTTAATGTTTGCTAAAATTCACCAATGTTAACATCTGGGCCTGGACTTTTTATAGGAAGTTTTAAAAAGCTACAATTAGTTTAACAGATAAAAACCTACTTATCTTCTTAAGTAAGATTTGAAAATTTATGTCTTTCAAGTAATTTGTCAATTTCACCCATGTTGTTGCATTTATTATTGCAAAGGCCTTCTTAATGTTCCCCTACTATCCATTTATATCTACATGGGATATTTTGTGGTGTCCTTACATTGGTACTTTTTTCTCTCTTTTTTCTCCTTGATTAATCAGGCTGGAAATTATCAGTTTTATTAATTTTCTCTAAGAACAACCATTTGGATTTAGTGGGGTTTTCCTATTTTTAATTGATTATTGATTTCCACTTTGATCTTTGTGAGTCCCTTTCTTCTGCTATTAATTTGAATTTAATTTGCTCTTCTTTCTTTCTTTCTGTCTTTTTTTTTTTTTTCCCCGTACCTGGGATGGGAACCAGGGGCACTTAAACATTGAGTCACATCTCCAACCCTCTTCTGTATTTTTTTTTTTTTTTTTTTGAGACAGGATCTTGCTAAGTTACTCAGGGGCTTGCTAAATTGCTGAGGCTGGCTTTTAATCTGTGATCCTCCTTCCTTAGTTTCTAAAGTGGCTGGGATTACAGGCATGTGACACTAGCTGGCATTCTCTATTTTTTTAAAGAGGAAACTGGGTTGCTGATTTGAGACATTTCTTTTTTTCTAATTTGTGCACTTGAGAAAATACTTTTATTTTGCTATTATAGATTGGAAGGTTCTATAAATATCAGTCAGGTCAAATTGGTTGAGTGTTGTTTGAGTGTCATAATTTTACTGATTTTCCTCCTGCTTGTTCTATGAATTGTTGGGAGAAAGGTATTAAGATCTCTGATGGTTGTGCATGTGTTTATTTCTCTTTGCAGTATTATTGATTTTGGTTCATATTTTTGAAGATTTTTTATTAGATATAAAAGCATTTAAGATTGTCTTCATTGACCACCTTATCACTATAAAATAAACTTCTTTAATCTCTGATAATATTATTTGCTCTTAAATGTATTTTTAGATTAATGTAGCCACTCCAGATTCCTTTTGTCAGTGTTAGCATAGAATTCATTTTTTACCTTTAACATATTCTTATCTAGAATATTTTTTATTTCTTGTGAATGCAAGGCAAATACTCTACCACTGAGTTATACCCCTAGATTCTGTATCATTTTACTTAAGGTACATTTCTTATAGACAGAATGTAATTGGTCTTATTTCTATTTTAAAATCTAGCCTCAAACGCTGTTTTCTAAATAGTGTTAAGACTATTTTCATTTAACGTGATTGTTGATATGGTTAATTGAATCTTTTACCTTGCAAAGTATTATCTTAAATCTTTTCTATTCATTATATCTGTATATTTTACCCCTCGACCTCTTTTAATGTCTTCTTTTTGGATTAACCAGGTATTTTTATGATTCCATTTTATTTATTTTGTTAGTTTAATTGTACAATTTTTATTATTACATTAGTGCTTGATTTGGAGCTTGTAGTATACACCCTTAATTAAACTCATTCTACAATCAAGTGATAATATATTGTTTTATGTATAAGAAACTTATACATTTCTCCCCTCCTAGTATTTAAGCTGTACTTATCATCCATTATACTTTAGCTATATTATATTATATATATTATATATTCCATATTACTTTATTATTTTATTTAAGCAATTATCTTTTTAAAAGGTTTAAATTATAATAATAAAGCATATAGTTATCCATGTTGTTACTATTTCCATTGGTCTTTATTCATTTGCATAAAGATCCAGATTTCCATCCAGTTCATTTTCCTTCTATCTAAAGAATGACCTTTCATTTTTCTTGTAACACAATTCTATGGGTGATAAGTTTTCAACTTTTAAGTCTGAAAACTTCTTTATTTTTCACATTTATTAATCTCTTTCTGAATGTATCTAGTTGGCAGTTACTGTCAATTTCAACTATGTTATTCTTCATTTCTAAGATTTCTATTTGGTTCTTTTTCCAAACTACTTGGTTATTTTCTTACTCATGTTCCAAGTCCCCCTTATTCCATGTAAAATATACTTCATGTTGTGTCTGGTAACTATTATTTTAAAACTTCATAGATCTGCTACTTCCGTCCATTGTTTTTGCTGTATCTTGCCTAATTTTAGATGACTTTGTCTTTTATTATAAACTTATATTCCTGAAGCTGTCAGCTCCTTCAGAGAGGGATATATCTCCATTATCAGGAAAGACATTTTCTCACAGAATGGGCATTCTTCCTTGTTGTTGGAGATGAGAGTCAGGGAATCAAAAGAGGTGGACAGATTTATTCCTAATTCACTTTTACACAAGTCTATCCTTCATATTTCCCTTTTTACAAACTCTCAGTCTTCCTACCTCAGGCAGTAGCCCCTTTTCATTCTCTGCTATTCTCCTGCCCCTTCCTTACTCCAAGCTGTAAAAAGAAAAGTCTAATTTCAAATTTGGCAAATACCTTAAGGTTGAAATGTGTCATCAATTTCCTTACTACTTCTTTGGGTTTCCATTTCTCTCTCTCTCTCTCTCTCTCTCTCTCTCTCTCTCTCTCTCTCTCTCTCTGTGTGTGTGTGTGTGTGTGCATGTGTGTGTGTGTGTGTGTGTGTGTGTGTGTGTGTGTGTGTTTTACTAGGAATTGAACCCAAGGACTCACTTATGGTAAGCAAGCACTTTACCACTGAACTATACCCCAGTCCTAAAAATGGTTCTTGATATATATTCCTTTTTTTGTTGTTTTTTAGCTGGTTCTTATCACCATACTACTCTAAATAATATTCTCTAGATAATGTCAAACCTCTCTAAATAAGTTACCATATCCAAAGATCCTTTCCTGATCCAGAGACAGTATAAAGTGAAAACACATTTAGCAACCAGACTGATCTGATATCAAATCTCAGATTCACCAGCAGTGTAAGCTTGGTAGCTTATTTACACTCTGTGCTTCCATTTCCTCGTAAGGTTGGTATGAGAACTAAATAAGAAAATATGTGGTCATCACTTTAAACAGAGACAAGCACAAATAAGATGATATAAATAATTATTTATATTATCTGAAAAAGTTGTAATTGTGAGGTTAACAGCACACATCTTACCCAGTGGTATAATATGCCTGGACCATAGACATCCTGGCCCACTCTACCATGCAGTGACCCACGCCCTGGTGCTTTTATTGACAGAAAGAAATTGGCTATGAGCTATGCACTGAATGATGATAGACCTAGCTGCAATCAGAAATGGGCCCCAAGTCCAAGATAAAACACTAGTGGATGCTGATCTAAGAAATGTCATTAGCTTGTAATCCTGAGTGAACATGAATACCCTTGATCCCTAAAAATGCTGCCATCAATCAGACATAAACAAGCATGACTTCAAATTTTGTATTTTTATGCCATCATTTTCTCCAGGGGCCTTTTGAAGTCAATAATCCAGATTTTTTTTTTTTTTAATCATAAAGTTATAGCCATCTTCTCCCTTTTGAAAACAATGTTCATGTTTTCTCCATGAATCAAGACTATCTTCAAATGCTGAAAGGGACAACATAACCTTTTCACTTTTCCAACTTCAGATAGTCTGGATCAAGGGACTTTTCTTGTCCTGTTGAGGACCTTCTGGGCATAATTAACACAGGTCAACAGGACCAAAAGAGCCTGTTGGTCCCTCCCAAAACTAGGGAAATTTGAGTAGGAAGCTAATAAACAATTTTATCTCTACAATATTGCACCTTTGAAAGTACAACAATCGTTTTTCCATTGAGTTTTTCTAAGTTCATTACTGTATTTTTCTGAAGCTGGAATAAGCATACCAGCAGATCTGTGGAGGACAAAGTAAACAGCATAACATCCTTAGTGCATCTTTCTGGAGCATCAATTGTATTACAAAATTTTGAGGAAGTGATATTTAGCAAATTTCCAAGGTAAGTGATTTAAAATTAAAGTCACAGACTGGAAAATCTTCTGTCAATAGTAACAGTCATCTGTGTCTGAAATGTCAAACCTCCTCGGGGGAAAAATACTCTTAAGAATTTCTTCACATTATTTTAAATAGGAAAAATTATAAGACACAGTAACTCAACCAAAACCTGTGTTAGGTCAGGCAGTAAATGCCTGTAATCCCAACTATTCAGGAGGCTGAGGCAGGAGGGTCACAAATTGGAAGCCAGCATCTGCAACTTAACCAGACCCTGTTTCAAAAAGTAAGGGTAGGGGATGTAGTGTGGTGGCTGAGTACTTGCCCAGCATGTAAAAATCCCTGGGTTCAATCCCTGGTACTGTCAAAACAAACAATTAAGCCAAAAACCTAGTAATTTCCTAAGTCACAATATGGTACCTAGATATAAGTTACAAATATCATATTAAGATATAAAATGAAGCAAGTTACAAAATACTGTAATACTGTGATCCTATGTATGTAAAAGCAAACAACTGTATGTGTGCATTTGTATGCATTTCTGTAACTTGTAAATTGAATAAAGATGACACATTTTGACTGAAAAAAAAAAAGAATTCAAATAATAATAAATGCTGGAAAGGATGTAGAGAAAAGGGAGAGAGGAGGAAGAGGAGAGGGAAAAGGGAAATACTAGTGAATGATATTGACCAGGCAAATTATATTGTTATATTGTGTGCATGCCTGAATATGTAACAACCAATCCAACCATTATGTACAACTGTAATGCACCATTAAAAAATAACAAGAAAAAAAAGAAAATGGGTTGTTCTGCCAGCCCAGTACTTAAAATAATAATGATGATGATTATGATAATAATAAGAAAGTTTAAAACATGCTTAGAAATTGATTGGTACATAAATATTTGTGTCCTCATTATCTAGACTTCAAATACTGAGTATGAGGAATTTCCCACAAGACTGTGTAACTCAGATTTTACTACAGTGTGATATCTATAACACAGTATAGTTGATGAAATTATATATATTCACAGAAAAAAGGAGCACTTGTTACAAATAATTATGAATTATATATAATATTGCAAATGTACTATTAACCATTGTAATGAGTCACATTTAGCTATGAGCACTTTACATAATCTCACAAGAATTGTCTCTGAGATATGTTTTAGTATCTTCAACTTAGAAGATAATTAGTAAACAATACATAGAATTGAATAAGAAACTATTCAAAACACAGAGGGCTGTCAAAAATAAAATATTGGGACTGGGAATGTAATTTGATGGCAGAGAGCTTGCCTTGCTCCACTCTGGATTTGATCCCAGCACTGCAAAAAAAATGTTAAATGAAAAACACAAGTTACAGAAGTATTTATGGGACATTTGTAAAAAGTTTGGAACTTACAAAGTTAAACAATATAGTTCAAATGTATGTGTATGTTCACAAATACACATAAAAATTCAAGGGAATGATAACTTTTTAAAACATAAGATGAGTGATTCTAGGTGGGAAGGCAAAAGAAAGTGACATACACAGGGCTTCTAAGATAGTGACAAATATTATTCATGTGATAGCTACAAGATTTTTTATTTTTCTTTATATCATATATTTTATATAGCATATATATTACTTTCTATATACCTTATATATGTAATTTTTTAAGTATAAAATACTTATTTTTATCTGGAAATTTTAATCGGCTTTATAGATATAATGTGTATCTGTTACAATTTGCTCATTTGAAAGTATACAATTCAGTGGTTCTTCATATTCTTATGTGTATGTGCAACCAACACCATAATCAATTTTAGAACATTTTTATCAGTTCAGAAAGACCCTGTGCCCTTTAGTTGTCATGTTCCCTTTTCCCCTCCCCACTCCCCAGCAACTACTAAGCAACTACTAATTTATTTTCTTTATATATAGATTTGTCTCTTCTAGGCATTTTGCATAAATTAAATCATAAAACAAGTGAACATTTTAACATGGTTTCACATAGCATAATGTCTTGAAGGTTTATCCAAGTTATAACATGTGTCAAAGTTTAATTTCTTTTTTATGGCTCTCATAATTTTTTTTTTCCTTTTATGGTGCTAAGGATTGAACTCACAGGGCCATGTGTATATTACACTAGTGCTCTACCCTGGAGTTATATCCCCAGTCCTGTGATAATAATTTTTGAAATCTTTTATTTTGAATGCTGGTACTTGGGAAACATAGTTTAATTAGAATGGAATAAGAGGCAGTCACCGAGTGAGCTGGCGGGTGAGTCAGGCCGCCTGCATCCCGGAGGTATCAGGTGGGTACCCAACCCACCTGCCTTGCGGAGCTAGGCAGTGGGCAGCCAACCTGCCCAGCCACCAGGCCAACGTCAGATGCCATCACTAGCGACCCCGCCTGACCCCTGCACCAAGGACAGGCGGCATCACTGGTCCGTCACATTCACGGAGCAAGCTGGCCGGTGAGTCAAGCTGCCTGCATCACGGAGCTAGCCACAGGCTTCTTTATAGGCTGGTGCAGGCATTTTGAATTATTCCTGAGGGTGTGGCCATTTTCACTGGAAGGGCAGCTCCCTTCCTGAGACACCTACAGGAGACTAGAGGACTTTTGACAAGACTGAGGAGTCAAGAAGAGGAGGTATTGAGAGACTCAGGACCAACTCAGAGCCACCAGATGAATCTCTCCCATTGGTTGGACTCCCAGGATGGGAGTATTTCTGAAATGCAGGGAAATTTGTGGAGTAGAGTGGCCCAGTGAGACTCCCCTGCTGGAGCCAAGAACCCAGTCAACCAGGAGCATTGCAGAGGAGGACCACACAGCGAAAGGCTTTGACGCAGAGTGAGGGTCCGAGGCCCCAGGGAACATAGCAGAGGAGGGTTGCTCAGCGAGGGAGTCCCTCACAGGGTCAGGTTCCCCAGCCCAGGCAGTAGGTCAGGACCCCTGGGAACATCACAGAGGAGGACTTCCCAGTCCAGGTGGTAGTTCTGGACCAAAGGGAACTTCTCGGAGGAGAGCTGCCCAGCAAAACTTCCCCACCAGGTGAGTCTTCCCTGCTGGGCGAGGCTTTCCCACCAGGGCAGTAGAACCAGAGACACAGACCCAGATCAGACGTGCCCAGTCTGCAGTCTAGTCCCCTTTGACTGACCATCAGTCAACAAGTGGAAGTGCCTCTGCACACTGACAGGGAATATACCCCACCTGAAGGCCACCACCCCTAGAAGGCCAGCTTCCTAGTGCAGCAATGCATTATCAAGTTCCTCCAAGACTTCAGGCTACTGAAGGCTAATAGGTGAGTTATTGGAAATCTATAGAGACAATATTAGTCAACAGAGGAAATCTGCAATATCCCAGAGTTTCACTACTAGAGGGGTAGGTACCTGCACAATATGAGAAAACAAGGGAAGAAAATGCCCCTAACAAACCTAGATGATATAGCAAAAAAATCCAATGACAGCACGGCTGAAGAAATGTCAGAAAGGGAGTTCAGAATGTACATAATTAAAACGATCAGAGAAGCAAATGAGGAGATGAAAGAGCAAATGCAGGCACTGAATGATGAGATGAGAGAGCAAATGCAGGCACTGAATGATCACACCAATCGACAGTTAAAAGCGCAAATACAGGAAGCAAAAGATCATTTAAATAAAGAGTTAGAGATATTGAAAAAAAAACCAGAAATCCTTGAAATGAAGGAAACAATAAACCAAATTAAAAACTCCATAGAAAGCATAACCAATAGGATAGAACACCTGGAAGACAGAACCTCAGATATTGAAGACAAAATATTGAATCTTGAAAACAAAGTTGACCAAACAGAGAAGACGGTAAGAAATCATGAACAGAATCTACAAGAATTATGGCATGTCATGAAAAGGCCAAATTTAAGAATTGTGGGATTGAGGAAGGCTTAGAGAAACAAACCAAAGGAATGAACAATCTATTTAATGAAGTAATATCAGAAAATTTCCCAAATCTGAAGAATGAAATGGAAAATCAAGTCCAAGAGGCTTATTGAACTCCAAATACACAAAATTACAACAGACCTACACCAAGGCACATTATAATGAAAATACCTAACATACAAAATAAAGACAGAATTTTAAAGGCTGCGAGAGAAAAGAATCAAATTACATTCAGGGGGAAACCAATACGGATATCAGCAGATTTTTCAATCCAGACCCTAAAAGCTAGAAGGGCCTGGAACAACATTTTTTAAGCCCTGAAAGAAAACAGATGCCAACCAAGAATCTTATACCCAGCAAAACTTACCTTCAGATTTGACGACAAAATAAAATCCTTCCATGATAAACAAAAGCTAAAAGAATTTACAAAAAGAAAACCGGCATTACAGAACATTCTCAGCAAAATATTCCATGAGGAAGAGATGAAAAACAACAATGTAAATCAGCAAAGAGAGGAACTACCCTAAAGGAACAGCCAAATAAAGGAGAAACCAGGTCGTGTCAAAAAAAAAAAAATAATAAGCCAAATGACCAGGAATACAAATCATATCTCAATAATAACCCTGAATGTTAATGGCCTGAATTCATCAATCAAAAGACTGGCAGATTGAATTAAAAAGAAATATCCAACAATTTGCTGCCTGCAAGAGACCCATCTCATAGAAAGAGATAAACACAGACTAAAGGTGAAAGGATTGGAAAAGATATACCATGCACATGACACAGCAAAAGAACCTGAGTATCCATCCTCATATCAGATAATGTGGACTTCTAGCCAAAGTTAGTCAGAAGGGATAAAGAAGGACATTTCATACTGCTTAAGGGAAGCATCAATCAGCAAGACATAACAATCATAAATATCTATGCCCCAAACAGTGGCTCATCCATGTACGTCAAACAAATCCTTCTCAATTCCAGAAACCAAATAGACCACAACGCAATAATACTAGGTGATTTTAACATAGCTCTCTCACCACTGGATAGATCCTCCAAACAAAAATTGAACAAAGAAAACATAGATCTCAATAACACAATTGATAATTTAAACTTAACAGACATTTATAGAATATACCATCCAACAAAGAGTGAATACACTTTCTTCTCAGCAGCACATGAATCCTTCTCTAAAATAGACCATATTTTATGCCACAAAACTAATGTTAGCAAGTAAAAGAAGATAGAGATACTACCTTGTATTCTATCAGATCATAATGGATTGAAATTAGAAATAAATGACGGAGTAAAAAACAGAAACTACTCCAACACCGGAGATTAACTAATAGACATCAGGATGGAAATTTTAAAAATTCTTAGATGTAAATGAGAACAAAGAAACATCATATCAAAATCTCTGGGACACTATGAAAGCAGTACTTAGAGGAAAATTTATTTCATGGAGTGCATTCAATAAAAGAAGAAAAAAATCAGCAAATAAGCGACCTAACACTACAACTCAAAGTCCTAGAAAAAGAACAGAGCCACACCAAAAGTAGTAGAAGACAGGAAATAGTTAAAATCGAGCTGAAATCAATGAAATTGAAACAAAAGAAACAATAGGAAAAATTGACAAAATAAATAGTTGGTTCTTTGAAAAAATAAACAAAATTGATAAATCCTTAGCCACACCAACAAAGAGGAGGAGAGAGAAAACCTAAATTATTAAAATTCTGAATGAACAAGGAAATATCACAACAGACACGATTGAAATACAAAACATAATTAGAAGCTATGTTGAAAATGTATACTCCAACAAAATAGAAAATCTCAAAGACATCAACAGCTTTCTAGAGACATATGAATTACCTAAACTGAACAAGGAGGACATACACAATTTAAATAGATCAATTTCAAGTAATGAAATAGAAGAAGTCATCAAAAGCCTACCAACAAAGAAAAGCCCAGGACCAGTAGGTTCTCAGCGAGTTCTACAAAACCTTTAAAGAAGAGCTCATTCCAATATTTCTCAAAGTATTCCATGAAATAGAAGAGGAGGGAACCCTCCCAAACTCATTCTATGAAGCCAATATTACCCTGATACCTAAACCAGACAGAGACACATCGAGGAAAGAAAATTTCAGACCAATATCTTTAATGAACATCGACGCAAAAATTCTAAACAAAATTTTAGCAAATCGCATACAAAAACATATTAAAAAGATAGTGCACCATGATCAAGTGGGTTTCATCCCAGGGATGCAAGGTTGGTTCAACATCAGAAAATCAATAAATGTAATTCACCATATCAACAGACTTAAAGTCAAGAATCACATGATTATTTTAATAGATGCAGAAAAAGTATTTGATAAAATACAGTATCCCTTCATGCTCAAAACACTGGAAAAAATAGGGATAGTAGGAACATTCCTTAACATTGTAAAGGCCATCTATGATAAGCCCATGGCCAATGTCATTCTAAATGGTGAAAAACTGAAAGCATTCCCCCTAAAAACTGGAACAAGGCAGGGATGCCCTCTTTCACCACTTCTATTCAACATTGTCCTCGAAACTCTAGCCAGAGCAATTAGACAGGCCAAGGAAATTAAAGGGATATGAATAGGAAAAGAAGAACTCAAACTACCCCTATTTGCTGATGATATGATTATATATTTAGGGGAACCAGGAAATTCCATCAGAAAACTTTTAGAACTCATAAGTGAATTCAGTAAAGTAGCAGGATATAAGATCAATGCTCATAAATCCAATGCATTTTTATACTTAAGTGATGAATCTTCAGAAAGAGAAATTAGGAAAACTACCCCATTCACAATAGCTTCGAAAAAAAATAAAACCTTAGATGATGGAAAGATCTCCAGTTTTCCCAGCACCATTTGTTGAAGAGGCTATCTTTTCTCCATTGCATATTTTTGGCACATTTGTCTAGCATGAGAAAATTATATTTATTTGTGTTTGTGTCTGTGTCCTCTATTCTGTACCATTGATCCACCTGTCTATTTTGGTGCCAATACCATGCCGTTTTTGTTACTATTGCTTTGTAGTAAAGTTAAAGGTCTGGTATTGTGATACCCCCTACTTCACTCTTCCTGCTAAGGATTGCTTTAACTATTCTGGGTTTCTCATTATTCCATATGAATTTCATGATTGTTTGCTCTATTTCTGTAAGATATATCATTGGCATTTTAATTGGAATTGCATTGAATCTGTATAGCACTTTTGGTAGTATGGCCATTTTGACAGTATTAGTTCTGCCTATCCAAGAATATGGGAGATCTTTCCATTTTCTAAGGTTTTCTTGAATTTCTTTCTTTAGTGTTCTGTGTTCTCATTGTAGAGGTCTTACACCTCTTTTGTGAGATTGATTCCCAAGTATTTTATTTTTTTCGATGCTATTGTGAATGGGATAGTTTTCCTAACTTCTCTTTCTGAAGATTCATCACTTAAGTATAAAAATGCATTGGATTTATGAGCATTAATCTTATATCCTGCTACTTTACTGAATTCACTCATGAGTTCTAAAAGTTTTCTGTGGAATTTTCTGGTTCCTCTAAATATATAAGCATGTCATCAGCAAATAGGGATAGTTTGAGTTCTTCTTTTCCTATTCATATCCCTTTAATTTTCTTGGCCTGTCTAATTGCTCTGGCTAGAGTTTTGAGGACAATGTTGAATAGAAGTGGTGAAAGAGGGCATCCCTGCCTTGTTCCAGTTTTTAGGGGGAATGCTTTCAGTTTTTCACCATTTAGAATGATATTGGCCATGGGCTTATCATAGATGGCCTTTACAATGTTAAGGAAGGAAAAACAGACGTATTCAAAACCTTTAGCCTAGTCCTAAATCTGGCACACCATCATACCACTGCTTTCTAATGAGTAGAGCAAATAAGATCAGCCCAGATCCAAGGTTTTGGAGAGAAATTTTGCCTCTCAATGGCAGTGGTTGTGAAAGTATATTGTTAAGGGCATGAATAAGGGGAGGGATGAAGAATTGCTACTGTTTTTATAATCAGTATCATTATGTGTTTTCCTACAGATGAGGTTTATATTAACTGTCCAAGTCAAGTAACTTTTCCAAAGCCCTAGTGCTACTAAGCAGCTGGGCTGGGACTCAGGATCAACTCTACCCGACTCTAAAAGCCCATATTCTCACTAGGCCACATGACTCATGCAGCTTCCGTAGGACTTTAACTTCCTGGAGAATGACAGTTCTGCAGTAGAGCCAGAATTGAGTTCTCCATCCATCTAATACTTACCACCATTAGGAATAATCCATTCTATAGAATGCCTAATCACCTTGGAAGAAGGACTTGGAATAATTTAGGAAAATGACTGAGGATTGTGCTAAAGAAATCAAGGTTATAGAAATATATTTTTAATTTTTCATCATAGGAGAAACTTGAAAACATATATAAAGCACTCAGCAAATTGTTTTCATCTTTTTTTAGCATATGTAAGCTATTTATGATTTTCAATACACTAAATCAAACTACTGTGCCCCAAAACAACTTTTACTCTGATAGTAATTGTATAAAGATAAATCTACTAAAAAGACATTTTTTTTCTCCTAACTATACCTTAGTACCTTTTTCATCCTCAGTTATCCACTAGTGTCCCTAACTCCTGGTATTGACTATTCTACTCTGAATTTCTGTGAGAGCAACTTTTTAGATTCCACAGATGAGTGAGACTACCTGGTACTCATCTTTTGATTTTAACAAACTAAGACATTACAATGGGACAAATCTGTGAAGCACAACATGGAAATTTTAAGAAACGAATGCATCCTTTAATCATGAATTATTGTCTCTGATCTCTGTATACACATTAAAACCACATAGATGTACTAACTCTTTTGTAGAGTCTGTTGAATATTCTACATAGATAGGTCTATATGGGGAAAATAAAGACAGTTTCATTACTTCCTTTCTTGACTGGACATCTTCTTTTTCTTTTTCTTAACCTTATTGTGGTAGCTCCAATTGAACAGAAGTATGAGAGTGAATATCTGTGTCTTGTTCATGTTAGGGGGGAAGTATTAAGTCTTTTTACCATTAAATATGATGTTATCTATAGATTCTACATAGATTTTTTTAGTTCATTGAGACTTCGTGTCTAAGACTGACCTTTCACATTATCTAATACTTCTTTTTAAATTAATTTTTAAAATTGTTGTTCTTTTTAGTTATACATGACAGTAGAACATAATTTAACTTATTTATACAAACATAGAGTATGTCTTATTCTAATTAGTATCCCAGTTTTGTGATTGCACATGATGTTGAGATTCACTGTGGTGTATTCATCTATGTACATAGGAAAGATATGTCAGAATCATTCCACTGCCTTTCCTATTCCTTCCCCCTCCTTTATTCCCCTTTCTCTAATGCTAATATTGAACAATTAGTATTGAAGTAAAAACTGATAACATTGAAAATAAAATCTAAAAACAGGGATAAATCTAATGAAAAGTGTAAAAACCTATACATTGAAAGCAAAAAATAAATCTGAGAAATATTGAAGACCTAAGTAATTGAGCAGATATTCCTTGTTCATGGGTCAAGAGACTCAATACAACTAAGATGTCAGTTCTTCCCTAATTGATCAATGGATTCAATGCAGTCCCATGAGAATTCCAGATTGTCTTGTTGTAGAAATTAATACCTGAAAAATTGATATAAAATGTCTTATGAGCCAGGTGCAGTGGTGCACACCTATAATCCCAGCAGCTCAGGAGGCTGAGGCAGGAGAATCACAAATTCAAAGCCAGCATCAGCAAAAGTGAGGTGCTAAGCAACTTAGTGAGACCCTGTCTCTAAATAAAATACAAAATACGACTGGGGATGTGGCTCAGGGGTAGAGTACCCCTGAGTTCAATCCCCAGTACCTCCCACCAAAATAAAAGAAAATGTCTAGTACTGCAAATAGTCAAAACAACCTTTAAAAAAAAAAAAAAGAATAACTTTGGAGAATTAAAAAAAAAATGGGTTTTTTTAAAATTCTCAAACCCAAGTTGATAAAAACCAATTAAATCAGAATTCCTGGAATGGAAACCAGGCATCAGTATTGTTTGAAGATCTCCAGTCTCACTTGCATTACCACTATTCTTTGCAAGACTCAACTTCTGTTTCTCATTTAGTCCTGATATAACGCAGTTCCAAATTATTGAGTGCAAACAATGCACATGCCATTGTTAAGTGATATGGCCTTGGTGAGCCTCATTATTTAGGAAAAGACATTGCTGGAAAACAATATTTTACAAAAATTTAAAACTATGTCACTTAGCATATTGAGGGAAAAATCCAAAGACCTAGGAGGTCATCCAAGGTTTGGAACATTAATAACTAGTTTGGAATATTAAAGTCCAAAATAATAAAAAAAAATTTAAAACTTTAAAAAATATATTAAAGTCCAACTGATGATGCCATTAGTGAACATGTCCCACCATCAAAACAAAACAGAATAATACTGTTACTCTGAGATACTGAATTAGGAGTTTGTGCAAATATGTAAAATCTGGTTTTTAATTAATATAAACCAGGCACACAGAAATGCATGCATAAATTATTCATGTAAAAGTTCAAAAATATTACAATGTGAATATATTTGTGTAACAAAAAATAGAACCAGATTTGCTTCTCTGTCCCTGAGAACTATTTCTTTCTTCTCTTCCTTCTCAAGGAAACCAATATTTTAAGAGCTAACAATGCAGATAAATTTTATCTTTTTTTTTTTTTTTTTTTTTTTTTTTTTTTGCGGTGCTGGAGTTTGAACCCAGCTGAACTATATCCCCAGCCCAAATTTTATCTTTTTACAAATATTTATTGATCTTTTTAAAGAATCAAGCTTTTTGTTTTCCTGATTTTATCTATTGATTCCTTATTTTTGTTATATCATCATCATCATTATTTTGCTGCTTATTGGATTTTATTTGCTTTCCTTGTTCTAGTTTCTAAAGTGGCATCTTAGAGTATCAGTGGTGTCTTAGAATATTTATTTTAGCCCTTTCTTCTTTTCTAATATATACATTAAGTGCTATACCATTTCCTAAGCACTGTTTTTCACTGCAGTCCACAAAATGGGGTAAGTTGTATTTTTTTTTCATTCAGTTCAAAACATTTTTTGATTTGCAGAATAGTTCTACCTGGTACTTGATTTTTAGGAATCTGTTTCCTGAGCTGTTGAAGGATTATTGTGCCCTCTGATGAACTACCAGAAATACTTGTTTCTCCTACTCTACAAGAAATGAGTGATTATTGGAATTACTGAAGTTTAGAGCATACAAGCAGCTGAAATCAACTCTGTACAGGGGGCAAGCAGGTAAAACATTCGTGATGACAGACAGGACAGTCAGTACTCAGGATACCTGTTGGTGCACTTAGCATTCAGAAGTAGACAATGACTAATGCATACTTCAGTTATTTCCTTAGGTGTTCAGATGCTCTGAAATGTTTTTCCTCTTTCAACTGGAGAAAAGAAAATGTATTTGATAAATATACAAAGGAATGAGATATATAGCATAGGAATTCTTTTTAAATATCTATGGATTAACCCAACACCTACATTCTTTTTTAACCTTAAAAGAACAACCAAAACAAAACAAAACAAGAATTTAAAAGCAGAAGTCATTTTGACAAATGCTCAAGATTTCTCAAAATCTGCAAATTTGAGGCATGATGAAATTTCAAGGAACCAGATGTTTGCCAACAAACTCCTTTTTACAGTAAGATGGCATGTCAATCTATGAAGACAGGGATGTGACACAGGAGGAATGTGATCTGTTCTCAGTGAAGAGCCAGTTTGACTCTCCCCTTAACTGCCCATGATTACCAAGAGGGCATGTCTTCCTAGAAGTGGGATTCATGTCACAGGTTGCTAAGTTCAGACAGACTGAATAAAGCCTTGAGTTCATAGTTCATTTTATTACATTCCTGTAGTGAACAACTAGACTTTCTTGAACACTGAGTAATGTGCCTATGTTTGGGGTCCCCAAATATGTATTCTTCATAAGTTGGTAGATGGAAATTCATTCCACAATATGGTTCAATTGCTTCTTCACTGAGTTGTTCAAAAACTTACAAGAAGTAGAACAAGAATTGAGAAAGGGAAGGGATGCTGAGAGGTGGGAAGATCCATATTTCACAGGAAAGTGGAATGTAAATGTAACAAATGCCTTAGTCAAAAGAAAATTATTGGGCTGGGGATATAGCTCAGTTGGTAGAGTGCTTGCCTTGCAAGCACAAGGCCCCGGGTTCAATCCCCAGTGCCACAAAAAAAGAAAAAGAAAATTATTCTTTTTCCTGCACCTGTCTTTTAAAAATAACAGTGATTGGCAGATAAGGGAAGATACAAGTGGAATATATTATAAATTAATTGATGAAGAGAAAAAAATAAATCTGAGAAGAAAATTGTCAACCAGTTTCAGACAGATAAAATGTCAGTGCCTTATCCCTGTTGTTCTTGAATAGGGTTACAGTCCTTTGCAGGAGGAGCTGCTGTCACTGAAGTACCCATGTCAGCTATGGAAAGCACTTGGCAAAGTCAGTTTTTTCTAGCTCTTCCCTTAGGCCCAGCAGTAATGAGCCCTTCCCCAACCAGGGTATTTGGCTGTATCCTCTCAGACTGGCAGGAAACTGGCAAGACTTCTGATGACAACAGCTTTCCATCCTAGATATTCACATTTTTAACAGAAACTCATGAAGAAATCTTCAAGACTTAAAAGGTCAAGTCTCTAATGCTATAATCTGAAGTATAAGGAAAACAGTAGCATTTTTCAAATCACAACACAAAAAAAAAGATCCTCATCTTCATAGGGTTTATGGTACAAAGTAGGGTAAGCCCAAGGTGGCATATAAAACAGATCATAAGCACTATGATCCTAATTCCAAAGGAACTACCTCACTTGAAGTGACTCACTGAATCTTTATAATAGATAAATGGTAGAATAGCTAGGCGAGGTGGCACATGCCTGTAATCCCAGTTATTCAAGAGGCTGAGGCAGGAGGACAGCAGCAAGTTTAAGGCCAACCTGGGCAATTCTGCAAGACCCTATCTCAAAATAAAAAAATAAAAAGTGCTGGGATATGTTTCAGGGGTTTCAATCCCCCAGTACTGCAAAAAAAAAAAAAATTAATGAATAATAAAAGAATTTTTAAAAAAAAAATTTTACAAGTCGGAGGAAAAACTTCTAGAATTCTCACATTTTGTAGTAAAAAAGTGTAAGCTCTATTCTGTCCTTATTGGGTATATGATCAATAATTCTATACTTTAAAAAAATCAGTGTTCAACTGAAAATACATAGCTGCTTTAAAAAATTTTTTTTAAAAACCCACAAAAGTGAAACTCCAGACACATAGAATTCTGTGTTTTGGGGGGTGGTGCTAGGATAAACCCAGAACATTCCACATGGTAGGCAAGCACTCTACTATTGAACCACATCCCAGCCCCTAATTTTTTGAAGTTATTAAAAGTAACAACAGACCTATGGTTTCCAAAGTAAAAGTTTTCAAATAAAACAACTACTTTTGGTAGGTTTATGGAAGAGGAGGCTATCACTGTGAGGAGGAACCAATCCAGAACAGTTCAGATTTTGAATAATAACAAAGGAGTTGAATCAGATGCCTAGGAACACACACTTGGAAATCAACATTTTATATCTATCCTTGGAATTCATCTTTCAAGACTATGCTAAACAGCAGACAGGAAGATGAATCCTGCTGATGTGGACACTGAAAGGGAATTAGTGCCAATAGGTCACATACCTAGGGGCCCTACTCTATGAGCTTCTACCTGGATCACATGTGTCCCATTCAACAAGCAAAGTGTTCTAGGTCCTTCACCTTACCCCCTGCTCTATTGAAACCAAAGTGAAACAACCCAACAGAAAGAATACATGTTAAAATGGGATTTCTTCATTTAAAGCATGCAAGCATTTCACTATAAAATCAAACAGTGGTAAAACAAAGCTATTTGCCTCCTGGAAAAAACATGACTCTTTCATGAGGACATGCTCTGTACTTCCTAATCTCATCATCAGCCATAAACACTGTTCAGTGTGGCATATAACCTACCTTCCTAAGCTAGGATAAACAAATCTCTTTACAAAAATAGGAGCTACACTTTATTTCGTATCCCACTTTTTAAATATTGTTACTGTAATTGTTTTACAACTATTAGAAACAATTCTAGTGGTTCCCTAATATTAAATTAAAAGACTATGTTATAACTGATTTCACCATTTTCCTATTGGATAGTTAGGTTTCTTCTCATGCAAATTTATATTTATTTATTTAATGAACTTTTGTCTGCCTTATCAGATTGTAAACACTTGTGTTTGTTTTTGCCAGCCATTATATTTTTTTTCTTAGGCAGAATTAAATGTAGTGGAAAGACTATAGCTTTTGCTGAATGAATGAACATGTCATTTGATTCAAATCAAATAGTTCAAATAAGCTGTTCATAGTAGTCTCATAAAAACTTTCCCTGTAGTCCTATTTTTGTAACTCCCTGGCAGAAAAGAAGAAATACTACTCATTGAGCACTATTATGTAATAAGCACTATGCTAGACACATTCAAGAAGAAAGACCATGCCAAAAGGATTTAGCATAAAGGACATGCCAAAAACACCTGCTACAATACACTCAATCAAGGATCCTCTGGAAATCTTCAGTGACCTCTCCAAGAAATATCACTCTGGAAACACCTGAAATCCTACCCTAAATGAGGACACTGTCCCCAGTGCTAGGAATCAAAACTCAGGGGATCTGCTGTAGCAAAGAACTAGGGGATATGAACCAGCTGCTCAGAAAAATGAGTTCTAAACAGCTTAGACCCTCAGGATGCTGGCAGAACTTTGTGACACAATCTGTGGAGAGGAGATGGAGAAAACCCTGAATAAGAAATCATAAGCCCGTTCTGGAGAAAGGGAGAAGAAAGTATTCTGAGCGTTTCTTGCTTTAATACATTGTACTTATTCTTAGAGGTTCCTGTCTAAAACCTCCAGATGTCATTCTCCCTCAGCACCCTCCAGTTGAAAACCAGAAACAAATGTTTGAATTATACCTCATGTGTGCTGAGGTGTCTGTTTTCTTCCCTTAAAAATGACATATAACTAATGAATTTTCACATGTGGAAAACATGAAAACCACAAACCTTCAAGAGAGTTAACTGAAAATAATACAAGGCATTTACTTTCCTTCGCACCATGAATTTTGTGTAGCTCTTTTTTTTTTTTGTAGCTCTATTTTTTGTGTATGTCACAGCACACATGCTTTAGCAGCTGAGCAAGTATCTAATATTTAATAATGACTCCAGGAAAATTCTACTTTACTTCCTGAGAATGTTGATGTGAAGCATTCAGTGTGCAAGGAAAATGAGGGTGGTAACTGGAGGTTCCAATGCGCACCGGATTTCACTTTAAGACAACATAACCTGTCAGAAATAAAGCAATTTATATTGAAAGATAGAGGGAGCCCACACCTGTATAAACACAGGCTTCCCCAAACTGCCCCCAGCCTCCTGAAAGTGGCAAAGAATTTTCCGTCTCTCATCTTATCTGTGAAGGCCAGGGGGGCTGACCCAAGAGCAAACCTTGCTAACGACAACCCTCCTCTCGGAGGTCAGGGTGACTCAGAACTTAAGATAACATGCTTTACAATTATATATGTTAACCAATTAGGAAGAACACTGTATAACTGCTTGCCTTTCATTATATAAACCCTGCTAACGAGGGCTCGGGGCCTCTTAGCGTCACTGGTTTTCGAGGACGCAGAGGACCAGGTTCGAGCTTGCTAATAAATGACTCTTTGTTGCTTGCATTGATTGTGGTCTCTGGTGGTCTTTGCAGGATCTCGAGTCTTTGGGCACAACATATGGGGGCTCATCCGGGATGCCCCAAGCCCACCCAGACACCTGATCATAGAGTCATAAGTGACACCTTCGGCGGGTGAGTAAGGCATTGCCGTGTGTTTTCTGGTCTGGACTGCCTGCAGGTTCTGGTTCTGGGCTGGCATAGTCCTGGCGGACGCGCTATAGGACCCCAGCAGGGTCTCGGGAGACGTCCCCTCGACCCATCTGGTGACATTTGTCACATCTGGATGGCTCTGTCACATCTGGGCAACTTTTGTGCTGCATCTGGGCGACTCTGTTGCATCTAGATGACTCTGTCACATCTGGAAAGCTTTTGTGCTGCATCTGGGCGACTCTGTCGCATCTGGTTAATTCTTTGTCCCATCTGGGCATTGTGTTGCATCTGGGCAACTCTTTGTCACAATCGGAAATTGTTTGTTTTTGTTGACAAAATACCAGCTAGCCAATTTCTGATTTAGCACACTATATGTCTGTCTGTCTGTGTATTGTACCGTATGGTCATTACTCTTGTCTCATATTAAATTCTTCATTGTGTTAATCCGATCTTAGGCTTAGGGATACTCATTGCAGGGTACTTTACAGTCCTTCTCCTTGTTCCTGACAGATTTGTTTACTCCAATCCCCCTAGGCAGAGAGCTCAGCAGCTCCATTCCTCAAAAGGAGTAAGAAATAATGTTTTGTGATTTTCTGCATTCAAACCTAACCTGATTTCTCAACCAGGAAGAAAAAGGGTTAAAAAGTCCCAGGTGATCCCCCCTCCCCCCTGCCTGGCCTTGCTGAAGCCTGCATTGGAATGTAAACTGCAGCAGTCTCAGCGGGAAAGGGGGGTGACCTGAAGAAAAGAAAAAAAAAGGTGTCCGTTTTAAACTTCTGGGCTGCTACACAGAACTAACTCATTCTCTAGGATTCTTGGTTTGTTTTGTTTTTCTTTAATGCTGTATTTTTGAGCTCATAATTTTGATCCTGCATACCTAGGTTAATGATTTTTTTCTTTTTGATCAGTTCTATTTTTTTTTCAACTAGAGTTTTTGAACATCTGTCACATTGCAATGGAGATTCACGTATAAAGTTACAAGGCCTTTGATTTTGTATTATTTGTATGTTGTGCTAATGTCATGTTTTGTCTGTATCAAAACTGAGTGCTCCTAAAATTAAAATTTAAAAATGGATCCAAATACTTTTATTCACATGAGTTAAAAGGGTTCGATTTAAATTGGGTAAACTAATAAAAGTAAAATGTCTTTAAAAATAACTCGCAAGTCTCTAGGTGGTCAAACTAATGGAATGTTGATGTTAAACAATGTCTAATATCAATTGTTTCTAGGACTTTTCTTCAACAGGAAAGAGACAGCAAATACTGTTCAGGACACTTGTCTGATACCTTGGTTTTTACAGAATAAGTGAATTAGAGTTAACATGTATGGGATTACTCAAATGTGTTTGTTAGTGACATCTAATTAATTTGCAAAGTTAAAATGCTAATTGTTAAATAACATCAAGTACTTTTAACTCCTTAAATTCCATGGAGTAACATACTTAAACATTATTGGTGGTTTCATAGGTTGGTAAATTAAAAAGTGTTTAAAATCGCTTTGTGTCATTACTAAAAACAAGGTTATTGAGAGTTATGTTCTAACAGGTAAAACCTCAACCCGGAGGGTGAGCATTCCATCTGCTCCCTTACCACTTCCCTCTGCTCCCCCTCCAGTTCTGCAAAGCTCCAAGGAGCTCTTAGATTTGGATTTAGAGTTACCATCTCCCCTTTCACTGTGTTTCAGTTAGAGTACTATAAACCACAAAGTATTTTATCTTGTTAAAATAAAATGATTTATCTAAATTCAGAAATTTCATAAGAGTTGTTTCAGAATGTGGACAAAAAGGGGTCAACAGATAGAAAAGAGAAAATAAAAGGTTCTGGGTATGGAAATATATTTAATAAAAAGGAAAAGAAAATATTTCTGGGTAAGAAAGTGCTTGTGTGATGGAATACATGAGGGTCTAAGTAAGTGCTAAGAAAGTCTGTGTGTAAGTAAAGGGCAAGTTTCAACAAGTCTGTGTGTAACTAAGTTGGTTGTATGTATGTGAGACAGCTAAAGCTATTTAAGGTTTTTCCTAAGGTGAAATACTAATGTTCTGATATAAGCCAAAGTTTAATCTATATGGTAAAATGACATGGTAAAATAACAAGGATTTCTTAGAAACACTAATTTATTCTTAACTTTGTGTCTATTAAGTTTTATTCTTTAAAACAATTAGTCTTAAAAATTGGGGTTTATACAATTATGGTTAAACAACTGTTAAGAGTATTGTACTATGTTACAGTCTCTAAATTTTTCTTTAAAAACTGAATTTAGTAAGATTAAAGTGTCAAGGTAATTGTGAAATGGTCACTCCTTGTATATTAAATGTGTTCATATTTTCCAAGTAATATATGGATATATTAAATGTATCCATATTTTACAAGTTTTTAAAGCAGGAAATTTGTCAAGCTGCTATTCTCCAGAATAAACTTGTCTGTACTGGTAATATTAAACTTAAAGAGTACATTTTATTGGGGATTTATTTCTATCATTTAATGTTCTATTATGGGACATATTATCAGTAAGGTATATGTAAAATTGGTTACTTATTTCACTGAGATAAAAATTTAAATGTAAATGTATATCTAAGAGTTAGTGACAGCCTGATTTGTTTAAAGGTTCATATTGTAGAAGGTAAAAGCATTGTGCTACACAAAAGAAAAGTTAAAAGCTCTCTCAGCCTTTCTTTGATTGACTCCTGTTTTGGATATAATGTTAGACTGTGTTAACTAATGTTCATATGGACTCAGGAATCAATATATGTAAATTTCTTAAAATGACATTTAAGAAAGAGTGTAATGCACAATAGCAAAAATGGAACAATAATGACTGAGATTGGGGTCCCTGACTTCATGACTGTAGCATGCCTGGTGCCTGGGAGTGTTCCTGTGTAGGAGCACAAGATGCCTAACTGCTGTGGCAGTAGCCTCCCTGGGGAGGCTCTGTACAGGAGTCCTATCAGCTCTTACATTGATCTCAGGCACACAGCTCTTGGGCAGAAAGAAATTGTTTTGCTAGATAACCAGTGTTTCATCAGTTCCCTTCTCTAGTTCCTGCCCACCTTACAGTAACTTTGGACAGTGGACTTCTTTGAGAGCTACACAGAATTCCTAACATTGCACTTCACAGTTGTGGGGAAAAGTTATGTAGATGTTCTAGTCTCTTTAACTCTCCTGAAAACAAAGAATAATGCTTACATAGTCTTTAACCTAATAATAAGACATGTATAAAGATTGCTAACATAACTGTTTAGGTCTGCATTTCCATCAGAGAACAGAGCTCCATCTGATCTCAGCTTAATCTTCAAAATCTGTGTTTATAAACCTTTATTTTCTAATACTCCTTTGACCCCCACTGAACTTGAAAATTTGGTCATGCTGGTCATGGCAAAAGGGGCAAAAATTAGCTTTAGGATTAGATCATTTTACTTAAGACTTGTGAAGAGCCCTGCCTTACCTGAGGTAAGGCTCTGCCTCACCCTGCTACATGTTAGAATGACTCCAAGGTGAGCCGGACTTTAACTCATTTAAAGTTGTGCTCAAAAGTTTGATGTTTGTTGTGAGGATTACTGGGATCTCAAACAGGGTATATAATGTGGAGCTCAGCCAAGATTCAAGATAACTATTATACAAGCTAAATATGTTTTTACTCTTGCTAATTTCATTTTGTAAAACTGTTGCCTGTTACTGTTTTGCAGAAGTAGATGCTTCCAGAACATATAACCTAGGTAACTTGTGATAATAGGCCATCACCTTCAAAACAGATAGTATGTGGTAGTACTTTAATAAAAAATTAAATGACTGTAAAGTTATGGACATTAAAGTTAAAGCCCAGTACTCTTACTTTATGACTGGTGAGACTGGCTTGCTGGATGATTAAGATTAAACTTAGAAATTGAAATTACATATAGAGGCCAAGAAAAAAAAAAACAGTATCTTGCCCTCAAAGTCAGCCTGAACCCAGGGAATAAGAGAACTTCTCTAAGGAGCGCTGCAACTCTGGGTCACACAACCTCCTGATCAAGGAGATTGTTGAGACTAGAGGATGAAAATCACTCAGTGCATCTGCTGCAGAGGAGGGTCATGGAAAAAGGGAGACATCCCTAATGCTTTCAAGGAAAGCCACCTCATTGAGAATACCCTGCCTAACCAATGGCACTAATGGAGCTAAGAAACTGCTCTTAAGTTCTCTATGAGTGACCCCTGTGGAAGCTCAGCTGACTCTTTAACAAGACAGGAACCAGGTCAATTTGACCAGCTTGATCTTGGACACCCAGCAAAACAGTTAAAACCAAAATATAGCCATTCTTGGGCATTTAAAAGAAATAATAGTTAAAAGTAACTTAAGATGTACACTTGTGTTAACCCACTAAAATTAAGAGTGGAAGCTACAAAAGAAAGATTCTTAGGCAAATGTGCCTGATAACTATCAAGGGAAACTGCCAGAGTCAGAAGATTTTGGTCAGTTTAAGGCCTACAGTCACAGGTAGGCTTCATCTATGTTTGCTAGTATGATTATCTATCCCTAAGTAACAGAAATATAGAGATCTCTACTTAACACAGGCTATACCAATAAAGGGATATTGTATAAAAATCAGATGACATTAAGTAGCTTAACTATATTTTCTGGGGACCTCAATGACATTAAGAGTTAAATACTGTGTTTACATTCCTGATAACCTGGACAATGTTAAAGTCCCCAAATAAAGGCCTTGTCCCCTCCAACCTTTGCTAGGCCTTGTTATGGGAACAACTTCTCAGTTCTTCCACCCCCTGGTAAGGAATTATTGACTTCTGTCATCTTTATGATATTCATTGGCATGTTCCAGATTCTGCAACATTTATATTGTATCAATCTCATTTCATTATTCATGTCTTTTTGTTCTTCTCTCATAGAAGCACCCAACCCCAGATGCCTTTACAGCCTGCTCTTCCCCAACCAGACTTCTACCTTGGACCCCTCAGTTGACCCGATTTCTAAAAAGGGAACTCCAAACTGCTTGCCCCACGCTGCCCACTTCCAGCTCGAAGAAGCCAGATTGGTCATTGTCCATTTTCCCTACAGCAATGAAGGAGTTCCTAGTATTAGAGGGGTAAATGAAGTAAGAATTGGGGACAGGCAGTTAGTATAGAAATATGGGATCGGGTCAAATTGAGGAAATGAAGGCCATGAAGGCCATCTGCCTCTGGAAGTTGGAGACTGCCCCTGGGAGAATAAAATGTTAAGGATCTCCTAAGCTCATTAATTACCAAATTTACCTGCCTTTAATGACTGTAAGCAAGGAGGTCTATGTGCAGCCCTGGGAGAAAAATGTTAGTTTTATGCTAATCATTCTGGAGTAGTGAGGGAATACATGGCAAAAGTCAGAGAAGGACTAACAAACAGAAAGAAAGAATCGGAAGCTAGTCAGAGCTGGTTTGAATCCTGGTTCAATTTTTCCCCTTGGTTAACTACTCTGGTGTCCGCTATAGTGGGACCCCTATTATTGTTGCTACTAGCTTTAACTATAGGACCTTGTATAGTCAATAGGTTAATTGCTTTTGTTAAGGATAGAATAAATACAGTACAGCTAATGGTGCTAAGGGCCCAATATCAGCCCATGAAGCAGCAGCAAGGGTTAAAACAATAGAGACCCAAGATTGGCTCTCTAAATGCTCTTGGGGAGGGGGGAATGAAAGATAGAGGGAGCCCGCACCTGTATAAACACAGGCTTCCCCAAACTGCCCCCAGCCTCCTGAAAGTGGCAAAGAATTTTCCGTCTCTCATCTTATCTGTGAAGGCCAGGGGGGCTGACCCAAGAGCAAACCTTGCTAACGACAACCCTCCTCTCGGAGGTCAGGGTGACTCAGAACTTAGGATAACATGCTTTACAATTATATATGTTAACCAATTAGGAAGAACACTGTATAACTGCTTGCCTTTCATTATATAAACCCTGCTAACGAGGGCTCGGGGCCTCTTAGCATCACTAGTTTTCGAGGACGCAGAGGACCAGGTTCGAGCTTGCTAATAAATGACTCTTTGTTGCTTGCATTGATTGTGGTCTCTGGTGGTCTTTGCAGGATCTCGAGCCTTTGGGCACAACAATATGATAGATTCCTATGTGGATGAAAATTATTCTACAGTATAAGCTAAACAGAGAAGATACCTAGCTGAATGGAAGTGAAGCAAATACTACAAGCTTAGTACAAAATCTCTTACTTTCCATCATTTCCCTATCTGAATCCTCCCACCCACCACTGGTGCACAGTCCTAATCTCATCTCTTAAAAGGCACACAGGTCATGACTGATAACTGTAAGAGGATAAGATCAATACAACAATTGCCACTGTCAACACAACCCAAATGAGGTCTACCTTCTAGCAGTTTTCTCCCCTCCTCATATATGAGTCCTACCACTCCTTCTAGACACATATTAAAGACTACTTCCATAAATAGTTCAAGAACACATCAAGTCACATGCTATCCTAGTGATCTATAAAGACCATTTTACCTGAAGGATTGTTAAAGTGTGAGCATCAATGAAAAGTACAAATTTCATAGCTTATTGGAATGAACACTTTGAAGACTTATTCTGACATCAAAGAGGGTAACTAGGGCAACAAGTGACTCAAGAGCACAGAGCACAGAATCTGAAGAAATCTATTCCTTTATCCTCTTTGATGTCCAAGAGTAAGTCAGAGCCTCCCTAAATGAGCAGTCCTCGCCAACAACCCTGACATTTCTAATGTAGATGAAAATGACCCTTTACATGTAACCTACACTTAAGATTTTAGTTAGCTTCCTTTGATACTGAAAAACAAAATTCTCAGCACACTTTTCTTCAGTGCCAAGGGAACAAATAAACATATTGTTTCCCAAGCAATTTGATTATCCTGTCCCTAACAAGAATTCCTACTTTCTCCCAATGATATTTCAACTCTGACAGTTTGACATATTTAATTTCATGGAAATATAGGCCAGGCTATATGTGCAATGACTAAACAGACTCCATTTTACCTTGAGACTCCATGTTATGTAGGAAATGTTTCTCCCATGGGAATATCCCACCTCTGTAACCATCAACAGTTGTTTAGCGTCACCCAAGAGAACACCCTGCGTCTGTACCCATCATCAGTTGCTTAGCATGACATGTTTGGCAACACAAAATGGCAATTCTTGTATAATGAAAAATTATTCTCTTTTGACTCCTATTTTCCTAAACAATGTACCATGTCAACAGTGATGTCAACAGTGATTGTCTAGATGTTAGTAATGTTCTTTAATTTGTACCTAAATAAGGTCATTTTGACCCACTTCCCCCTTCAGCTAATGATTTTAGATCTCATGATGTTTGTAATTTTAAATCATAGCAGCAGATATTTATGATTGATATACTTATTTATGATATAAAAATCCCTGCAACCCTATGGTTGGAGTTGTTCTCCCAATAACCATTTTTGGGGCATTGTGTGAAACAGTCAGCCAGCTGGCAAATAAAGACTCTCAAATTTAGACTTCTCAGTAGTGATAGGTCTGTTCTTAAGTTGAGTCCCATAACATCAACCAAAATTTATCTGTTACATTTATATGCATGCAGATCTCCATGCTGTGTTAAAGGGTCAGAGAATGCAAAGAAGTCAGAAAAGAAAGGAACAAACAATTTTCAGCCCACAGCAGAAGTCTAGCAGTTTGGAGAGCAGAGGAACTTCCAATACCCAGCACTGACCAGATGAGAAGTGTTTTAAGTTGAAGGTCAGTCAGCTGGAAAATGTCTGTAATTCTCCACTTTGGGTCTTCCCATCATTAAATCACCTACAGCCACCTCTCCCTCCAGCTGCCTCCAGTTTGTGTTGATTTCTCAGGAGAGCAGTGAATCTTCAGGGAGATTCTTACCTGTTGGCCTAACCATGGAGCATGAATGCTGACAGCATTTCCCAGAGTGTGCTTAGAACACTTAGGTGCCCAAGATATTCATGTGAAAAACTGCCCAAATTTTCTGGAAAACCAGACCTTCCCCCTCTTAAGATCCACAATAGATGGGCATTTACCTAGTGAATTTGACCTTGGGGGTCTACTTATCAAGTGCTATTGTTGAGAACAGGGTGATATCTGTGCAGCTAACTGTCTCAATCACCTGGATGCAGGCAATACAGGACAAACAGGACTGCTGGGTCCCTGTGCTTACCAAGGTTGTTACGAGATATTTGTCTGAGGAATGTGCAGTTGCCTGGAAACCTTATCTATCAAGGACGGGGGGCGGGGGGGTAGCCCCGACTCATCTCCTGCATAGTTCACCCCTTCCCTCCTCCCTTCTTCCACTAGGACCGTTCAGTTTTGGCGGGATCCAATGAGAATCAAATAGATTGGCAGGACCCAACCAGAGGAGGACTAATGTTTAGCTGTTCAAATGTTAACCAATAATGTACAGGTTTGTGTGTGAGTGCTTAGAAATCTCTTAAATAGAGGACTTTCTCCCCCTTGGAGCCACTCCCCACTCAGCCATTGCAATGGTCTGAGAGGCTGGTTGCGGTCCAGGCTCGAGTTTGCAATAAAACCTCGTTGTGTGTCTTGCATTACCGTGTGTGCACTTTGACTCTCAGTCGATATCGGGGACCAGTCGATATCGGACCCTAACACTATAAGTTAATACTCTAGGCATCTTGTGTTCTACAGAACATCTTCTGGGAAGCATTAAGTTTGTGCATCTGATTTTTTATTGTTAGAATCAGTGTTCCAGGAAACCCAGTGAAGTGTATAAAGAGCCCTTTCTGCCTCAGCTGTACTCCAATGGCCCAGAGCTTACTTCCTGCAATCTACTTTTGCTGGGCCACAGGAATATTGCTCTCACCACCCACATAGCACTGTGATCACTGCTGAAATGTACATCCTGCTGTCATTCTTGGTACCAAGTCTCTGAAGATCTGTCCACCCCACCTTCCTTCCATACTCAAAAATTTCTACCATCCACCATTCAGCCATCACTTCTTATAGGAAGCCTCACTTTCCCTTCACTTCCCACCCACCTACTCTCCCATCTTCCTAGGCAGGATTCAGTGCAACTTCTCCACACATATTTCCACTGTTCCACTATTAAAAGTAAAAATATACTTCTTTATTGCTTGCTCAGGTACTAAGCATATAAAGGTGTTGAATAAATACTTGTGAATGAATCTCTAAAAAGTATGTTTGCTCTTTGAGAACAAACATTACATTGTACTCAGTAGGTCTATCACTATACAAGCACATCGTAGCCATCCAAGAAATACATTTTCTTGACAAATACTTATACATTTTATATACACATCTAATGTCTCAGGCATCCAAATATTAACAACCTTGGTAAATTAATGTATATATGAAAGTTTTTAAAAGACTGGGATAGGGAAAGGGGCTCTTCAGTCTAATAGGTAAATCTTAAATATATAAGAGTTGTTCATTTTAAGATATTATTCCATATTTGCTGTCTAGCTCATAAGATTTGACACAAGGTAGGAAAGGACAGGAAGACAATTTTTTCAGTGCCACCCTCAGGTTTAGACTGGATCAGAACCCCCTCAAGCTATAGCACCAGGAAACTGGCTTGTGCCTATGGCCTGCAAATCACCATCCCTCAGGCTAGGGAGTATTCCACACAGCTGAAGCATTTCCCATACTCTGAAAAGTTTTATCTTTCATGCTTTCAAGATAGAATTTGTATTTCAAGACTATGTTCTGCTCATATAGAGAAGGATTTAAGGCACTTCAGAGGAATTAATTCACAAGGAAAATTGAAAAGTATCACACATAGTTTTTGGTTGTTTCATATGGCAGAAATATCCATTTAAAACACTATATAATCAACCATAAAAGGATGCCAAAAATCAGAATTGTAGTCACTCACAGAGCTAAGCCAAAGAAGGCCAGACAATGCTGGATTTTAACAAGCCATCTAACTTCCCTCAGCACTCGTCTCCCAATCTGTCAGCTACATGGATTATACATGGAACAAGACCCTGTTGAGAATAGGGTGCCATCCGTGCAGCGCTCTTGTATAAAAAAGCTATTTCGTGAACTGGGCCCCCAGGAAAAGGGCGTGCAAGCACCGAGGATCCAGCAGCCGCAGCGGCGCCTTCGAGAGCCAATACAGGTCAAATGGAATGTGCTGGGCCCCAGGTTTATCAAGGCTGTTCAGAGATATCTATCTGAGGAATGTGCAGCTGTCCAGAGACCCCATCTATCAAGGGCAGGGAAACCTAGCCCTGACCCCTCTCCCTCATAATTCACTCCTTCCCTCCTCCCTGCTCCCTCCAGGACCATTCAATTTTGGCGGGACCCAATAAGATTCAAATAAAGTGGAGGGACCGAACCAAAAGAGGACAAATATTTAGCTATCTGAATTTTAACCAATAATACAGGTCCTTGTGTATGAATGCTGAAAATCTCTTAAATAGAGCGCTTTTTCGCCACTCAGGGCCACTTCCCCTCCCCCCGACCCCCACAGCCATTGTAACGGTCTGAGGGGCTGGTAGCCTGGTAGCGGTCCAGGTTCGAGCTTGCTTTAATAAAACCTCGATGTGTGATTTGCATTACTGTGTGTTCACTTTGACTCTCTGGGGATTAGTCGGAACGGGACTCTAACAATCCAGGCCTAACTGATAGGCTAGAATTACAATGAAGTGATGGTCACTTGTTCCTTGTTTAATGTGGCTAACAGAAATTAAAATGGTATAGAAAGTCTTTGGCCAATAATGTATGCTATTGTTATTTGTTGGACAAAATCCTCTGGGTCCACTATACCATGCACACAGAGCAGTTGTTGCACTGCTTCTAACGGTCTGTGTCCCACACCTGACCAGTCTCCTGTGGCATCTCATAGGGCTCCACAGAGCTCATGATCTTCTTGCTCTTCATTTAAAGTTCAAGGAGCATGGCTTAACTTCCCCACAATTTTTCTTTTCTCCTCTACGTTTGATTTATTCAACTTTGAGTTTGCACCAAATTGAAGAAATTTCCTTTGGAGGACCATACCGCAGGGGTAATTCATTATTTCTGTGGTTCCACTATTGCTTTTGGGGGAGGCCGCAGGCCATGTTGGGGTGGGGCACTCTGGGTTCTCCCTATGCTACTCTTGTAGTATTCAAGGTGGGAATGGTTGAAACAGCTTCTTGAGATCAGCAGAGATGTGCGACAACGTATTATGGAAAAAGGGAGGTCTTTAGCTATTGTGCAATCCAACAAAATGTTGCAGCTTTCCAGTGGTGGGAGAGCACTTGGTCTCAGACCCCTCACACCAGAAGTAAATATGTGGCCATCACTTCATTGTACTTCTGGTCTATCAGTGAATCCTGAGTCTTGTCCCACATGTAACCCATGTAACTGACTGACCTGAACTTAGTCAGCCTGGGGTCCTCATAATCAAGAAGTGGCTTAATGTATGGTCCATCTGAATTTCTCTTCCTAGCCCATGTTCACCTGTGGGACCCTCATGATGTACTCTACAGTACTTGTTTGCTGGGGTTGAAGATCAGAAATTTCTTTTATTTATTTATTTATTTATTTATTTATTTTTTATTGTAAACAAATGGGATACATGTTGTTTCTCTGTTTGTACATGGAGCCAAGGCATACCATTTGTGTAATCACAAATTTACACAGGATAATGTTGTTTGATTCATTCTGTTATTTTTTTCCTTCCCCCCCACCCCTCCCACCCCTCTTTTCCCTCTATACAGTCCTTCCTTCCTCCATTCTTGCCACCCTCCTTAACCCTAACCCTAAACCTAACCCTAACTCTAACAATAACCCCTCCCACCCCCCCATTATATGTCATCATCCACTTATCAGTGAGATCATTCGTCCTTTGGTTTTTTGAGATTGGCTTATCTCACTTAACATGATATTCTCCAATTTCATCCATTTGCCCATTTGCCTGCAAATGCCATAATTTTATCATTCTTTATGGCGGAGTAATATTCCATTGTATATATATGCCACAGTTTCTTTATCCATTCATCGATTGAAGGACATCTAGGTTGGTTCCACAATCTGGTTATGGTGAATTGAGCAGCAATGAACATTGATGTGGCTGTATCTCTGTAGTATGCTGATTTTAAGTCCTTTGGGTATAGGCCAAGGAGTGGGATAGCTGGGTCAAATGGTGGTTCCATTCCAAGCTTTCTGAGGAATTTCCATACTGCTTTCCAGAGTGGCTGCACTAATTTGCAACCCCACCAGCAATGTATGAGTGTACCTTTTTCCCCACATCCTCGCCAACACCTATTGTTGCTTGTGTTCTTGATAATCACCCTTCTAATTGGGGTGAGATGGAATCTTAGTGTAGTTTTGATTTGCATTTCTCTTATTACTAGAGATTTGAACATTTTTTCATATATCTGTTGATTGCTTGTACATCTTCTTCTGTGAAGTGTCTGTTCATTTCCTTAGCCCATTTGTTGATTGGATTATTTGTATTCTTGGTGTAGAGTTTTTTGAGTTCTTTATAGATTCTGGAGATTAGTGCTCTATCTGAAGTATGAGTGGCAAAGATATTCTCCCACTCTGTAGGCTTTCTCTTCACATTACTGATAGTTTCCTTTGCTGAGAGAAAGCTTTTTAGTTTGAATATATCCCAGTTGTTGATTCTCGCTTTTATTTCTTGTGCTATGGAAGTCCTGTTAAAGAAGTCTGTGAAGATCAGAAATTTCTTAAGCAGTTTATTAAACTCTGTAGATGTGAAGAAAGGAATTTGGTATATTCTGATTAGTATGCACTCCTACAGTTCCATAAAGTTCCTTTCAACAAAATCAAGGACTTGGTGATCCTTGCATAGAGAATGACTGCAAACTCCATATATCCCTTGAAGGGCTATCAATATTTTTGACTCCCAAAGAATCCCAGGGCAGCATAAAGGGACTGCCATAGAAAGCATCCAACATATGGTCAATAGTGAACTTGTTGCTGAAGCCAAATTCTGCAACCTTGATGTTGAGTTTAGCATCTAAAACCAGGTTCTCTGGCTTTAGGTCCCTATGAACAATACCCTCTGGTGATAGTGTTGCACAGTGGACACTATCTGGAGAAATTTGCCCTAACTGTCTTTTTTATTTCTTGCAAACATGCTCTAGTGAATATCTTTCTTCCACTCATGTACTCTTTGACTAAGAACACTGTTCCTGTGGTGTCAATTGTTTGGAAGAGTTTAACAATATTGGGGGTGATTTAGGACCTTCACTATACTTGTGATGCAGTCTCTGGAGGGTAGAGGAGTTCTGTGGACTCTCATTAATGATTTCATGATCACCTTAGTCCCACTGAGGATGTGCCAGTCCTGCTTCATCTCAACAAAGCTTCCTTGTTCAGTGGTCTTATGGAGCCAACAGGTAACAGTAAGGGTGTCCCTCTCGGCAGAGATGGCCCTGCAATATGGTGATCTGATAACTACACGAACAATTCTAACAATACTGTGTGAATCCAAAATTACAATTGGGAGAAACTCAAACATGTAAGTTCATGTCTCTTTAGTGGAAATTTCTCAGGCACAGGCAGAGGTTTGACTTTAGGGGATAAGTATCCTTCGGATTAGGAAATGATGCAGGTAGTTGTCATTTCTTGGTCCTGATCCAAGGTTCAATGTTCTGGGTAATGGTCTCTCCACAAGGAATCTAGGTCATTGCCACTTCTAGTGGAAGAGTAGTTCATGTTGAGTTGTATTTGCCATGATTTCCAGAAATCTGCTGAGACCACTGCAAGCAGTATGCCCTCCCTGGTGCCAAGAGTAACAACAGGAAAGAGTGCTCCCTTCATAGACCTATACTCTGAGGATTTTTAATGCAACTGTTTTAAAGGAACTGCTTTGTAGCAGTGATGAATCTGTCAAAGAAATAGTAAATCAGAGCTGGAAGCAGAGAAGGGGCTTTCATGCTGCTCTGGGGCTAAGCAACTTGGACACACTGACTGAAGCCCTAATTACTCTTCTACAATGAAAACTGAGAATCGCTCAGGGCTGTGAGGCTGAGGTTTCATCATACATCATGGAGCCTATGAACACTTAACACTAATAATTAAGATGTTGACCTCTAATTAGAAAGGTTTTTTTTTTTCCCTAAGTCAGGAGAAAATAAAGATGGGGGAAATAGAAAAAGGAAGAAATCCTGCTGCAGAAGGTCTCTATTAAAAATGTATACAGCATTTTTCTGACTTACAGATGACAAAGTTGGAGTTACACTGACATTTTCAGTATTCAAATTGCTAGTTTGGTTTCTTAAGTTCTTTTATTTATACTTTGATTAGAAAGCTTGTGGTGTAGAACTTGAGAACTTTTGATTCTCATTCCAACCCTTGCCCTACTCTTCCTTGTTCTAGAAAACGTAGGAAATAGGTTGATTGAATACAAACCATTTACGTTCCATGAGAGCAAGGACTACATCTGACTTGCTCACTGCAGGTGAACAAAATACTGTTCCCAGGGCTCAGAACAGTATTTTGCACATAATTTGTTCTCATGTTCTCAATAAATATCAATTGAATAAATGCTACTTTTCATAATGCCTTGCTTTAGATTTCTAAAACAAAACAATAATAACAGCTTCTGAATAAGTTTTGTACTGGTTTCCCTAGTGGTGTTATATACATACATTTTTTTAAGATGGGTCTCCCTATGTTACCTAGGAGTCTTGAACTCTGGGCTCAAGTGACTTGCTGCCTCAGTCTCCCAAGTAACTGCCAAGTAGCACACAAGTGTATGCCACTGAGCCTGCCTACATATTTATTTTTAAAGTAGTAACTCACTTATTTAGTAGACTAAGGAAAACAAATGAAGATAAATTATGAGATATGAACCCACATATGCAGTGATATTATACAACCTTAGATTTTATGCAAAAGTAATTCTGATAAAAGATATCATTGTGTTGTGTTGTTTCTGTATGTTGTTTATACACATAAACCAGATGTATCTGTTAGCTCAGCCTTTGCAAGCTTATTCCAGATATTTGGGACAGATGAAAAGCAGCAAACAGACAAGACTTCTCTCAATACTGGGCAGATGAAAAGCTTCAGAAATCCTTGATAATAATAGGCTTTGAAAGACATCTGCCTAGGAAGGATCTACCTAACTTTTCCTATGTCAGTTTCTGCTTCTGTTGGTCCAGTGAAGCTCTCAGTAGTGTGCCCTGAGCATGTTCCATGCCCACAGGCCTCCTAAGAAAGCAGACCTATCACATCACCATTCTGGCCCAAGTTACTAGCCAAAGGGCAGCTCATTTACATTGTAGCCTCCTCGGTAGCAGGCAGGTGTATGATCTCTGCCCAGCAGGAAGTATAGTAACTATCTGAAGAGAAACTAAGACCTGTTAAGATCATCAACAAGCTTAAGGTAGGCAGAGAAAGTAGCCATAGAGGCAACAAGTTAGGCTAAGCCATGCCCAAGCAGAAGCAGGATTGCCCATGTCTCCATAACAGCAGCCTCAGTTCTGAGAGTAGCAAGCATAGGCAGATGTGGAGACAGCTGGGTGTCATCTAATCATAGAACTTCAGTTAGAAAGCAGTACCCAGGGTTTTCTGCAAATGACCTTCCTTTCAGACTGCAGCTAGGCTGGTGAGGTTGATCCTGTTCTTTCCTGTCTCCCTTGTGTACCTAGAAGAACCCAATTAACACATGTAAATCAAGATCTCTCTGGCTCAAATATTCTAGAATCATAATGCTGTAAAAACTCATTAATTCAGATGCAGTTGGCATCAAAATCCTGCAGGAAGAGGCCCCTGGATTCTCAAAGGAACCTCTTTCTCCACATATTCTCGCTGTCCTTCAGTCCTGCCCATCTCAACTCTGAGGAGGGGAGCACGCACCTATTTTTGGACTTGGTCCCACGGGCAAACTTATCAACACTTTTTTCTATTTTGGTTGTTTGTAATGAGATATATTTTACCAGCTGTTGTCTCCTGATCTTAGAGTCAAGTGAACTGAAAGTAGTGTTATGATTATGTGTAATATGAAGCACTGTTCTACTTGCTTGGGTGTTCACATAGTAATCTGGAGAATGATCAGTCATCTCCTAGGAACCTATGCAGAAGATGGGAGTGGGGGAAATTTTTAATGGCGCTTAACAGGAAGTATCATGATGATCCTGTTTTTTGACAGAATAGGTTTCCATGTTCAGCTTCTACCTCAAATCAGGAAGCTCCTTTTCTTACCAAAGAGTAAGTCTGAAAGGTTCTTTTCCCACCTGTGTCCATTGTCAGTTCCACAGAACAGGGAGCTGAAAAAATGAGAATGGTTGGGTACCGGGAGAAATCTCTGCCTTCAGCCTAAGGCCAAGACAGGGGGATAAGGTATAGAGAGGAGAGGGAAAGACAAAAAGAGAAAGGGGGTAAAAAGAGGGAAGGAGAGGAGGGAAGAACTGAAGAAGAGTAAGAAGAGGCAGAAACAGAAGGGAGAAAGAGGCCACTCCCTGGAGAATAGCAGAAAATAGATCACCGACAGAAATACTGAAGCAGCAGATTTCTCTAGAACACCACAGGGGAGGACCCTATCTATATTTGGTGGCAGTCACATAAGCAGAGAAGAGAGCTTACCACAAATAGAAATAAATGCTTTAACACACTAATTTAATATTCATTAAGAAATTGAACACTGAAACTAGGATCCCTGCGGAAGTGATTTATCATATTTTCAGTATTGCTTCCAATACAAAAAGAGAACATTTTTTTCATTATATAAGAATTGCCATTTTATGTTGCCAAACATGTAATGCTAAGCAACTGCTGATGGGTACAGATGTGGGGCGTTCCCATGGGAGAAGCATTTCCTACATAACATGGAGTCCAGAGTAAAATGGAGTCTTTTTAGTCATTGCCCATATAGCCTGACCTATAACATTTCCATGGAGCCAAATCTGTCAACCTGTCACAATTCAAGATCCCTAGGCAAACAAAGATTACTTCCCAGAAGCTGAGGGGAAAGACCATACCTCTCTTTGGGCAAGGTTAAAGTTATTGCTGCTATTGATGCATAACATACTACTATTATTGATCTTTGGAAAATATGGGTTCACTGTGTCATGCATATCTTCCAAATGTTTATTCATGTCATTAACCAATAAAAACACACACACACACTTCAATGTTGATCTTATCAGAAAAATTTTTACATATTGGGGGGCTATGGTAATAACAAGTGTCCTATTTTTTTTCTTCAAAGTCAAAAAATATTGTCAACATATTCTTTCAATTGTCTTCTGCAAAACCAGAGGCTCACTTTCATTCAAGAAAATGTCTGCCAAATGCCCAAGTTTGACTATTCAGCTTATTAGTCATTATTTTGAATAAAAACAGTATTTAATGAAAAAAAAAGCAGTAGTTTAACTTACACCTCAATTGCCCAGGTACTTTGCTGGGCAAAATATGTATGTACTTATGAAAGTGTGGACTCAAGTTCTGGATATAGTTATTAGGTCAGAACCATTTGCTTTGAAAGCATTGCTAGATACTGGCATATTTTCCTCCAGAAAGGTTGCCCTGTGTTATACGTGTTGGAAGTCAATCAGATTTCTATTGCTATGACAAAACATCAGAGATGAACAATTTATTAGGCAAAAAGGTTTGTTTTTGCTCACAGCTTCAGAGATTTAAGCCCATGGTAGTTTTGCCCTGTTGCTTTGGGCCTGTGGCAGCACAGTACATTATGGTGGGAGCATGTGGAGGAAGAGGCCTGTTCACCTCATGGCAGTCATTAAGCAAAGAGAAAGATATCAATATTCCATTCAAAGGCACACCCTCATGACCTAACTTCCTTTCACTAGGCCCTACCTCCTAAAAGTTTCACCACCTCCAATAGCACTATGGGCTGGGGACCACTTTCAACAAATGGGGTTTTAGGGGATATTCAAGATTTGAACTATAACAAAAGTACTAATCCCTGTATGTTGACCGTCTTTTGGCCTTGCTTATTACATTGCTTTTACCATGGAAAAGTTTTGGATTTTTATGTTTATGAGTAAATAGAGTTTTGGTTTTTTTGTTTGTTTTGTTTTGTTTGCCATTGATGATGATGATATCAGGCTTGTGGTACTGAAGATTGAACCCAGAGCCCTACATGTGCTACAAGAGTACTCTACCACTAAGCCAAACCCCTCAGCCCAAGGGCTTTGAGATTTCATTTCTTGTTTAAGTCACAGTGTCTATAGTCTAAGTTCTCTCTCTCCCCCCTCCCTCCCTCCCACCCTCCCCTAATCCCCCACTTTTATATTCCCTGTTTAAATTATAATCTGTTTGGAATTTATTTTGAGAATTAAAACTGAGGAAGAGCTTTTATAAATTTTCCCCTGATAGCTAACTTATTATCAGTGATATTTATTAAATAAGGCACATTTCTCTATTGATTTTTAAATGCTATCTTTACCACATTCACAGTTCCCAGAGGTGTTTGCATTTGTTTCTAGGATCTCTGTTCTGTTCCACTGGTCTACCTGTTTATTACCATGTCAGAGCAAATCTATATTAAGTAAATAGCTTTTAAAATATAAAGTATATATCAAAACAAATCTCCTAGTCATTTTTTTCCTCAGAATTTTCCTGGATAGTCTTATATTTTTATTTTCAGATGGGATTCCTTTAGATTCCATGGAACCTGCTAAAAAAACAAGAGGTGCACACACACACACACACACACACACACACACATACACACACACACATACACACACCCTCACAGATCAGGTGATATAGAACCTGCAAGTTTGGGCAGCCATATAAGAATGACTTGACGATGTTCCTCACACTCCCTTCAGTTATATTAAAACTTAACCTAAAACAATAAAAAGAAGAATTGATGCTTTGAAGCAATTTCAAGTGAGTTGTGCTCATGAAGAAGCTAAGTTCTATAAAGAAACTGATTACTTGGGAAAAAAGTATGCAGCATTGTCTGTTGGACATGAGAATTTATCACAGTGATGTTGAAGACAGAAGCAGAATCAGAATGGCACAGTGAAAATAAAGATGATAAATTGGTTGGAGACATGAAAAACAAAAAAGCCACAGTGCAAAAGCAGATGAGTCAAATTTCAAAGGAATTATCAGAGTTCTGATTTGCCATCTTTAGAAATATGGACAAGCATGTCTACTTAGCAAAGTGAACTAGCCCAGAAATATGATGAACCAATATTGAAACATGATATTAAAGTCACATTTTGGATCCAAGATGGTGGACTAGAGGATGACTGCATCCCCAGTCGCTCCAGAACCCAGGAGTTAAGAAGGGGAGGCATTGAGAGACTCGGACTAAAATAGAGCCACGGGTGAGTCACTGAGCCACTGGGTAAAGCTCAGCCCGGGTGGCAGGCCCAGATAGAGGTGGCTTATCAGATCAGGGCAGGGCAGCTAGAGTCTTCCACAGGCAGCCCTGCGCACTCCGGTGGTGGGCCCCGCCCACACAGCCAGCTTCTCCAGGTTCTCGGAGCAGGCCCCCTAGTGAGAGCCTTTCTAATCAGAACAAGCTCCAAGTCCCAGAGCCAGCGCGGCATACTCCGGCCCGCAAGCAGCTTCAGGGACCAGGCCAGGGCAGCCAGAGACTTCCCCAGGCAGCCTGGACCCCTGGGGTGGAGGGGCCTTTCAAGGCTAGCTTCTCGGAACAGACCGCCCAGTGAGAGCTTTTCTACACAGAACCAGCCACAAGTCCCCAAGCCAACGGAGAGCTTTGATCCGCAAGCAGCCTCTGGGATCAGGGCTGGGCAGCCAGAGACTTCTCCAGGCAGCTCTGCCCACTCCAGCCGCAGGCTCTTTCCACGGGGCGATCCAAGATGGCGGACTAGAGGGTGACTGCATCTCCAGTCGCTCCAGAACCCAGGACTCAAGAAGGGGAGGCATTGAGAGACTTGGACAAAAATAGAGTCACGGGGTGAGTCTCCCCCTCTGGGAGAAACTTGACCTGGGCAGCAGGCACAAATAGGGGTGGCTTATCAGAGCAGGGCAGGGCAGCTAGAGTCTTCACCAGGTAGCCTTCCACACTCCGGCAGTGGGCTCCTCCCACACGGCCAGCTGCACAGTGCAGGCCCCCAGGGAGAGCCTTTCCGCACAGAGCCAGCTCCAAGCCCTGGTACCAGTAGGGGGCTGGGGCAGCTTTCTTCGGATGCACTGCATTATCAAGTTCCTCCAAGACATCAGGCTACTGAAGGCTGGGAGGTGATACACTGGAAATCTACCGGGACACTATAAGCCAATAGAGGAAATCTGCAATATCTCAGGGTCCCACTGAGAGCTGACCAATATGAGAAAACAAGGGAAGAAAATGTCCCAAAAGAAACAATTGGAAAAATTAACAAAATAAATAGTTGGTTCTTTGAAAAAATAAACAAAATTGATAAACCCTTAGCCACACTAACAAAGAGAAGACGAGAGAAAACCCAAATTACTAAAATTCGGAATGAACAAGGAAACATCACAACAGACACGAGTGAAATACAAAACATAATTAGAAGCTATTTTGAAAATCTATACTCCAACAAAACAGAAAACCTCGAAGACATCAACAAATTTCTAGAGACATATGAATTACCTAAACTGAACGAGGAGGACATACAACTCTTAAATAAACCAATTTGAAGCAATGAAATAGAAGAGGTCATCAAAAGCCTACCAACAAAGAAAAGTCCAGGACCAGATGGGTTCTCAGCCGAGTTCTACAAAACCTTTAAAGAAGAGCTCATTCCATACTCCTCAAAGTATTCCATGAAATAGAAGAGGAGGGAACCCTCCCAAACTCGTTCTATGAAGCCAATATCACCCTGATACCTAAACCAGACAGAGTCACATCGAGGAAAGAAAATTTCAGACCAATATCCTTAATGAACATCGACGCAAAAATTCTCAACAAAATCTTAGCAAATCGCATACAAAACTGTATTAAAAAGATAGTGTACCATGATCAAGTGGGTTTTATCCCAGGGATGCAAGGTTGGTTCAACATTCGGAAATCAATAAATGTCATTCATCATATCAACAGACTTAAAGTTAAGAATCACATGATTATTTCAATAGATGCAGAAAAAGCATTCGATAAAATACAGCATCCCTTCATGCTCAAAACACTAGAAAAAATTGGGGTAGTGGGAACATTCCTTAACATTATAAAGGCCATCTACGCTAAGCCCATGTCCAATATCATTCTAAATGGTGAAAAACTGAAAGCATTCCCCCTAAAAACTGGAACAAGGCAGGGATGCCCTCTTTCACCACTTCTATTCAACATCGTCCTTGAGACTCTAGCCAGAGCAATTAGACAAACCAAAGAAATTAAAGGGATACGAATGGGAAAAGAAGAACTCAAACTATCCCTGTTCGCTGATGACATGATTATATATTTACAGGAACCAGGAAATTCCACCAGAAAACTTTTAGAACTCATAAGTGAATTCAGTAAAGTAGCAGGTTACAAGATCAATGCTCATAAATCCAATGCATTTTTATACATAAGTGATGAATCTTCAGAAAGAGAAATTAGGAAAACTACCCCATTCACAATAGCATCGAAAAATATAAAATACTTGGGAATCAATCTCACAAAAGAGGTGAAAGACCTCTCCAATGAGAACTACAGAACACTAAAGAAAGAAATTAAAGAAAACCTTAGAAGATGGAAAGATCTCCCATGTTCCTGGATAGGCAGAATTAATATTGTCAAAATGGCTATACTACCTAAAGTGCTATACAGGTTCAATGCAATTCCAATTAAAATCCCAATGATGTACCTTGCAGAAATAGAGTAAGCAATTATGAAATTCATCTGGAAGAATAAAAAAACCTAGAATAGCTAAAGCAATCCTCAGTAGCAAGAGCGAAGCAGGGGGTATTGCAATACCAGATCTTCAACTCTACTACAAAGGAATAGTAACAAAAACGGCATGGTATTGGTACCAAAATAGACATATAGATCAATGGTACAGAATAGAGGACATGGACACAAACCCAAATAAATACAATTTTCTCATACTAGACAAAGGTTCCAAAAATATGCAATGGAGAAAAGATAGCCTCTTCAACAAATGGTGCTGGGAAAACTGGAAAACCATATGCAATAGAATGAAATTAAACCCCTATCTCTCACCCTACACAAAATTCAACTCAAAATGGATCAAGGACCTCGGAATCAGACCAGAGACCCTGCATCTTATAGAAGAAAAAGTAGGTCCAAATCTTCAACTTGTTGGCTTAGGATCAGACTTCCTTAACAGGACTCCCATAGCACAAGAAATAAAAGCAAGAATCAACAACTGGGATAGATTCAAACTAAAAAGCTTTCTCTCAGCAAAGGAAACTATCAGAAATGTGAAGAGAAAGCCTACAGAGTGGGAGAATATCTTTGCCAACCATACTTCAGATAGAGCGCTAATTTCCAGAATCCATAAAGAACTCAAAAAACTCTACACCAAGAATACAAATAATCCAATCAACAAAAGGGCTAAGGAAATGAATAGACACTTCACAGAAGAAGATGTACAAGCAATCAACAGATATATGAAAAAATGTTCAACATCCCGAGTAATAAGGGAAATGCAAATCAAAACTACCCTAAGATTTCATCTCACCCCAATTAGAATGGCGATTATCAAGAACACAAGCAACAATGGGTATTGGCGAGGATGTGGTGAAAAAGGAACACTCATACATTGCTGGTGGGGTTGCAAATTAGTGCAGCCACTCTGGAAAGCAGTGTAGAGATTCCTCAGAAAGCTTGGAATGGAACCACCATTTGACCCAGCTATCCCACTCCTTGGCCTATACCCAAAGGACTTAAAATCAGCATACTTCAGAGATACAGCCACATCAATGTTCATTGCTGCTCAATTCACCATAGCCAGATTGTGGAACCAACCTAGATGCCCTTCAGTTGATGAATGGATAAAGAAACTGTGGCATATATATACAATGGAATATTACTCCGCAATGAAAAATGATAAAATTATGGCATTTGCAGGCAAATGGATGAAATTGGAGAATATCATGCTAAGTGAGATAAGCCAATCTCAAAAAACTAAAGGACGAATGATCTCGCTGATAAGCGGATGAGGACATATAATGGGGGGTGGGACATATAATGGAGGGGTTAGCATTAGGTTTAGGGTTAGGTTTAGGGTTAGGGATAAGGAGTGTGGTAAGAATGAAGGAAAGAAGGGCTGTATAGAGGGGAAAAGAGGGGTGGGGGGGAAGGGAAAAAAATAATGAATCAAACATCATTGCCCTATGTATACGTATGATTACACAAATGGTATGCCTTGACTCCATGTACAAATAGAGAAACAACATGTATCCCATTTGTATACAATAATAATATAAATAAATAAATAAATAAAGTCACATTTTCAGATCAGTTTACATCATTTATATTAGAATTACATTTTGAACATTATGATTGGGATATGAGGTGTCCTTCAAAAGCTCCTGTATTAATGCAGGAATATTCATTGGTGAAATGATTGGATTATGAGATCTTTAACCTAATCAGTCCTTTCTAGTTTATACATGGACTGGGTGGTAACTATAGGAGGGTGGGGCATGGATGGAAAAGGTGGTCACTGCAGGTATGCCCTGGAAGGGATCATCTTCCCTCTGGCCCTTTCCCTTTTCTCTCTCTCTGCTTTCTGGCCCCTATGAATGGTGTTCCTTTGCCATGTCCTTCTGCCATATGTTTCTGTCTCACTTTGGGCCCAAAGCAATGGAGTTGGCAAATCATGAACTGTTTTAGTCATTTTTTTCACTGCTATGACCAAAGGACCCAATCAGCACAGTTGTAGAGGAAAAAAGGATTTTTCAGGGACTCATGGTTTCAGAGGTCTCCATCCATGGACGGCAGGCTCCATTCCTTGGGGCTTAAGGTGAGGTCAATCATCATAGTGGGATAGTGTGGCTGAGGGAAGCAGTTCACATGATGATCAGAAAGCAGAGAGAGAGGCTCCATTCTCCAGATACAAAATATTTACCCCATAGCCATGTCCCCAATGGATCACTTCTTCCAACTACACCCTACCTGCCTCCAGTTATCACTCATTTAATCCCATCAGGGATTAATTCACTGATTATATTAAGGCTATGGCCCAATCATTTCTCCTCCAAACCTCTTTCATTGTCATACACATGAGCTTTTGGGGGACACCTCACATCCAAACCATAACGTGGACTAAACTTCTGATACCACGAACCAAATTAAACTTTTCTTCCTCTAAGCTTTTCTTGTCGGGTATTTTGGTCACAGAAAAAAAGCTGATCAACACAGAATCTAATGACTACTTTACCAATTCAGTTCTGACAAAAAGTACAAGATGTGGTCAGAATCAGATAAGGCCAATTCCTTTTCCTTTGGAAGTTCTAAAATCATCAGCTGTGATGGGTGTGTAACTGGAAAAATATTTTCTGAAACAGGTTATGTCCAAAACACCAATAAAAAGAACAGGCATAAAAATTGAAGCACTTTCAGAATATTTATTAAACAAGTACCCAGTGAGTCATTTTTCCAACTTTTTCAGTTCCCTGACATTAACCTCTGATGTTGGTTTTGGTTTTGTTTTGCAATGCTAGATAATGAACCCAAGACTTTTTCACATGCTAGGCAAATGTCTTGTCACTGAGCTACATTCCCAGCCCAAGCCACTGATTTTGAACCTGAACACTTCCGTGAGTGTGCTTACTGGGGAGACCTCGGAGGAATATGACAATCTTGAAGAAGACAATGAAAGAGAAGAGGAGGACTTAGAAAATGACAAGGATAAGAGGAGAACTATGCCAAAATTAACCCTAAGAAAAAAACCCCAGCCAATAGGCACCATGGAAACAGCAATGAGAAGCACTGGCCATGTAGGTGGTCACCTGATGGACTACTGTCATGATGTTTGGACTGCAAGAAATGGTGCTGTTTGTTCCTGCAACACAATCATATTGAGAGTGCTTCTGTAATATGCACTCTTTTTAAAGTGCATGATTTTCACTTTCACTTTTCCTTTCTCATTATTTCATTTAACTTGTACAGTGGTAACTGAAATGCATTTCAGAAATAGAAGGTTAATTCTAGTGCCCTCTACAGCTTTGGTGTCTGCATCCCTGACTTTCTTAATCTTTGCCCTTTAAGAGGGTCTCATAAAACACATGGGATCGGATGGGAGTGTCATTTGGACAAAGAGCAGAGGTGAAAACAAAACAAAACAAAACAAACAAACAAAAAAAAACCCTTACACACTGTTGCCAGCCACTGGACCTGCTGCATGTGGGAATTGTTTCAATTGTATCCCATTCATCTCAGAACAATGTAGAGTAAGATCATGTTCTCCTTAGGATGTTCTTGCATTTTTGTTCTTGCGTTTGTTGTTCTTGTGTTTTATCTTTCTAGGAGTTGAATTGGGGGTGGTAGCACACACCAACTCTGAAGGCTTCAATGACTCATTCTGGAATTTATCTATACATTTGGGCTATGAAGACTCTGAACTTAACAATGTCACTCACCTTTTCTATTTCTGAAACCATATTGATGACTTGACCGGAGCATGTGCCACTTTCTACCAAGAACAAGTCCTATGTAGAAGAAATCACACTATTCTCTTCCACCAGCTACCAAGTGCAGTAGCCTATTCTCATGACATACAGACCACGTGTTGCTGTTGGAGGGTACAGGTGTGTTACAGAGCCAGGATTCCTGTCTTCTCTAGTGAAAGTCTTGGATGCTGAGTACAGCTTTTCAACTCAGTGTGTGAATGTCAAGCTTTGTTTCCCAGTAATTCCCATTTAGAATCCACCATTCACCCTGTCATAGAAGTCCTGGGATTAGTGCAACTAGATAGTAGTTGGCATGTTAGGGTTGTGTGGGAAGGCAGTCTCTGGCAGCCAGGGATAGCCTTGATCACCTGTGACCAGGCAGGTGAAAGGTGCTCAACTTTACCTTATAACATTTGTAACTGAATATGGTGTTTTCAATTTATGCAGAAGAGTTAAGAATATCATGTTAAAGTTGTGAAACATGAAAACAACAACAAATTTCACTTTAACATTAGTGTGGTATATTTGTTGAAACTGAAGAGTTAATATTAGTAAATTATCAACTAAAGTCCATTGTATACACTAAGCATCATCTATTTTATACATTCTATGGGCTTGACAAATGTATGTCATGTATCTACAATTATAACATCATGCATAATGCTTAAACTGCCCTTAAAACCCCACGTGCTCTACCTATTCATCTTTCCTCCCCCTGTAATCCCTGACAAAGCTGATCTATGAAAAAAAACAATATGACATTTTCTGAATTATCCTGAAAAATTATGGGAAAAATGTTATTATAGAGGCATTTCAACAAGTAATCCAAAAATTATGTTTCTAGATTTTGTAGTATTTGTAGTATACTATACTTTGTTATTTGTTTTCTCATCCTAAGTAAATATTCCCCTGCTCCCCAGTTTATGTTTTAGACCTCACATAACCAGAATCTGCTCTTTTCTGTTTTCTTGGTACCAAGGATTGAACCCAGGTGCACATAACCACTGAGCCACATCCCCAGCCCTTTTTTATATTTTATTTTGAGACGGGGTCTTGCTAAGTTACATAGAGCCTTGCTAAATTGCTGAGGCTGGCTTTGAACTTGCAATCCTCCTGCTTTAACCTCCAGAGTTGCTGGGATTGCAGGTTTGTGCCACCATGCCCAACTTCCTTTTTTTTTTTTTTAAATTGGTCCCATCTTTATTTAAAATTTTTATATTTTGTTCCTCAAGGACTATTACCATTGATTTTGATTTTTACAACATTGAATGATAATATTATTTTGATAGCCCAGTTTCTTAGCTTCCCCTCACTCACTTCACCCCAATGCTGACCCTGCTTGTCAGAGGTGGGTGGTTGAAAAGTCACCTCAGGTTCATTTCCTTCTCAATCACCAGCCCGCCCTTTCTGAGTGCTTGAGTTCAGATCTAGTTTAGTGGTTTTGAAAAACTGCCCTTTCTCTGCCTTTTCTTATGATTTCTGTCCTGGTGCCCAGTTCTGCCTCCACCCAATAGCTCATACCTATGTCCTGAGCCCTGGCACCTACCTTCCCTCCACCTACCCCATGGGGCCCTATACAGGTCATGTTGGCTTCCACACTTAAACAGCTCTCTGATATGACCACCCACGACCATCACCACCACAATTGACCTAGGTATGAGAACAAGTGAAAGTTGACCCTTCACTTGATTAACTGTAATAGCTGTCTAACAGGTCCACCTACATTATCCTTGTCCCACACATACCATTCATCCCACATCCACAGTGACCTTTTCAAAATTTGAATCAGGTTAATTGCACCCGTGATTCAAAATCCTCCACTATCTTCTCATTCCTCAAAACCCTGAGAGCCCAGCCCCTCTCTACCTTCTATCCTGGCAGTTTCTCTTTGCTTTGGGTCCTAACGTCACATAGTCCTTATTTCAGTCCCTACCCCCACCATGTTCACTGACTCAGGGACTTCATAAGGACTGGCATGTTCTTCCCTGCAGCCCTTTCTGTGAATTTCCCTTTACCTTCTTCATATAGGTTTCTTCAGCCTCCCTGACCAAGTCATATTCTACCTCCTTAGTACCTGCCAAAGTGACTGGCTTGTATTTGTTAGTGTGACATTTTGCAAGGTGGTCTCATCCAACATATCAAGAGCTCCATATAGGTGAAGCTATCTCACTAGAGAAAGAAGAGTGAGCTAGATATGGATCAGGGTATTTGCACCACTCTGAGAGTAATGCCTCCTTAAATTCTGCACCCAGTGTGCCCACTTGCAGACCTTTGGTTCCTGCCCTGGAGTGTACACATGCTTTTCACAAGCACAGCCCACAGAGTGAGGGAAAGGGTTGCTGTAGAAGGGAAGGACTGACTGTGAAATAAAAACTATGATATTTATTTAGCAGGAATAAGACAGAAGACAGAATTATCTTAAAGGCAGGGGCCTGACCAATTGAGTCATCCACAAGAGTCTGGCTCTAACAAAGGAAGGAGTCCTCTATTGCTTTCTGTATAGTGGTACAGATCAAAAGGGGACCAGTAGGAGCTTCTTCCTTGAAAATCAGGATGCAGGGTAGATTTCAGCAAGCTATTTGGCTCTAGTGGGTCATTCCCACATCTAGAGCTTGCATTTGAACTTTCGTGGGGAACCAACGCAGGATAACCACATGACTCAGGCAGTTCCTGAGACCAGAACCTCCCGTCTAATAGCTCAACCAAGTTTGGTTCACATAGAAGACATGAGTGGCTTTCTGCATAGTCCCCCTTTGAATTTTTTTTTAAACACAAATGATGGACAGTTACTTCCAGGTCCCAGATCCTGGTTCTGATGGTACACCAACCTATTATCATGATACAAAAAAGAATTAGTAGCAAACATATCACTCCAATAATATACCATGCAGAATGTTTTCTACATGTTTCTAGGATTAAAACCAATTAATTCATAAATTATTTATTTAGCTAGAGATGTAAGTTCCATGAAATCAATTCTGCTTTTCTGAATATCCTGGATGTGATGATGTAACTTCATAAGATCCAGGCTATCATTATTGCTGTCAAATGCCCATTAGATGATTCTTCATTATTTTCCAGGCCCATTGGGAAGTATGTATTTGACTGCAGTAACACAGACATGCTTACAGTCATCATGGCATTTAAGCCTTTGTTTACATTTGAGAGCAAAAACTCATTACCAATATTTGTAACAGTAACTGTTAAAGCATTTAATTTAGTCTCAATCATTTCATTAATACTTAAATTCCAGGAGTCATAGTACCTTGACAGAAAGAACTATGCCCCTAGATATAGTTAATGTGGGAACAGATAGAAGCCTTAAAGAATACTTTAAAATATATGGGATCCAAATTATCATCAATTAAGAAATAAATGATAGAACCCCAAATGTGAATTATTGATCTTTCTAGTATAACATCAATCAGTTTGCTGGGCTCTGATTTGGTCTTCATTACATAGTTACTAGTAGTGCAAAGCAATACCGAAACAACAGGGAGTAGACTAAATCACATGAAGTTTCAAAAATCAGAATGATTGCATATCTAATCTTATTTTTGTATTCTGAAAATAGTTTCAGATAACTCAACTATTTTCCTAATTCCTTAGATCTTCAATTGTATTAAAAATTCAGATTAAACATGGTTGCCTGCAAATTCTTTTCAAGAAGAAGTTAAAGTGAAACATTTAATGGCAGAGCTGTTCCAAGAAGACACAACCAGTTTCCTAATGTTACACCTGTGACCAAATTGAGTTCCATGCTGAGTATAGAAGAGCCACCATGCTCCTCACAAAGGGACCAACAGGGCTCCTTCCTCATGACACCACACACAGCCCAGACTTAGCAGAAATAGGGGAAATCTTCCTGCCAGTTGCTAGGATGCAAATACCACAACTGAGCTGTGGGGCAATGACAAATATTTCTAATCTTTTGTCTCATATGTAGAGTAGGGATACTAATACAATGCCTACTTTCCAGGGTTGTTCTGAGAATATGCTCATGCAGGGGAAGACCTCAGCACTAATAAGACATTTAGTGGGTGTTCAAACTGTATTAGCTATTAAGAAGCTTCCCCTTCATTTACCACGCCTGTACCTGCTCTCACATCTACAGTGCCAAACTACAGTGTGTTTTAGTTTTGCTTCAGTTAAATGACCTGGGTAAGATGGCTTACCTTTTTATTTTTCTGAAATAGTGAACTTTTGGTTCTAGAGACCCCAACTTTTTAAACCAGGTCCCCAGCCTGCAGCATCAGCACATACCTCATAGAAATACTTTAGGTACAGATGTGCTTCATAGCATCACTTATACACCTTAAATCTGACTTTTTTGGTCAATTATTCCCCAAGAAAGTTGGGAAAATTTTTTAAAAATTTTAATGCCCTCTTCTCTACTAAATCAGAAACTCCAAGATCAATTAAGTTTTAAGAACCACAGTCTAAGGTCAATGTCTAAAAAACAAAGACAAAATGAACTTCTTGAAGCTCCCCAACTCTTACCCCAAGGCATTGTGTTGCAACTCCACCTTTCCACCTGTGGTTTGTATTTTAACCTCACAGAAAAGACCTGCAGGTATTCAAGATAACTATTACACAAACTGAATATGTTTTGTTAATTTCATTTTGTATTTTCCTTGTAAACTCTATAACTGTTGCCTGTTAAAGTTTTGAAGAGGTATTACTCCTAAGACAAACAACCTGGGTTAATTTGAGATAATAAGCCATTACCTACAGGACAGATAGGATATATGGTTAACTTCCAGTACTAATATATATCCCAATTAAATAAAAGGGGTAAATGACTGTAAAGTTAAAGACATTAAAGTTAAAGCCCAGTACTCTTATTTAAGACTGGTGAGACTGGCTTGTTGATTAAAGATTAAGGCTTAAAGATTAAGGTTAAATAAAAGGAGAAAAAAAATATTTGACTTAAGCTCTCTGCATCAGCCTGAATCCAGGGAAAAAGGGAACCTCAAGGAATCTTTGCCATTGTGGGCCTCAATGACCTCCTAATCAGGGAGATGAAAGAGACCACTGGAGAAAACAGAAAGATGATCATTGCACCTGCTGCAAAGAGGAAGTCATTGAAAAGGAGACATCCCTGATGCTTCCAAGGGAAACTACCACATCAAGGAGACACTAACCCATCCTAGAAAGCAGATGGCACTAAAAGAGCTAAGAAGCTGCTCTCAAGTTGCCCCAGAGTGACCCCTGTGGGAACTCAGCTGACTCTTAACAACAGATAGGAACAAGGCCAATTGGACCAGCTTGGTCTTAAACACCTAGCAAAAACAGTTATAGCCAAAGTACCTGGGCATTTAAAAAGAAAACCAATAGTTCTTTTAAATAGAACTTAAGGCATATACTTGTATCAATCACACAGCCCTGATGCCCCCAATTATGAGGCATTTTTCTTTTGCAAGGGTCATATTTATGCCTTCCTACCAAAATTAAGCTAGCCTCTGTACCTCAATCTTTCTTACTCCTTGAAATGATATTTTACACCAAAACCAAAGCCAACCCATTCCAATAACAGCACACACTAGATACAGGAGAGCCCCCCAAAGTATTCCCTTACTCATAGGGCTAAAAACATCTACTTGGATTAGCACAGGAGCAGCAGGATTAGGAAAATCTATTCACTATGAAAACAGTCAACGCAGGTTATTGCATGTCAGCAATTAGACTCCCTAACTGCAAAACCAGTCGGGGAAGATTGCTATTTCTATGTAAACCAATTGGGAGTAGTAAGAGACAAAGGTAAATGGCTCTAGGACCACCTGGAATATGGATAATAGATCTGACTCAGGATCCTTTGTGAATCTGGAATGGTGATTTTCAATATAGTAAGTTTAGAGGCACTGTCCTCACCTGTGTGGAACTCTAGTACTGCACCACCTAGGCCCTGGTCACAGATCTCCAGTACCACCCAGGCCCAGGCTGCAGATCTCCAGTGCAGCACCCCGTGTGGACTCAGCTCCACTCTGTGTCTCTCCATCTACTAACACATGGGTATGCCTCTGCCTGCCATCATGGATTATTCCCAACAAGTATGCTGCCATCTTCAGTTGGGGCAGCTCCCATCCTGGGACATCACATTATCAAGTAACTTTTATGCATCAGGCTACTGAAGACAGGGAGTTTTGAATAGTATATTATAGTTTTGTTGTAGTTTTTTTATTAATATTATTACTATTATTCCTACTTTTATTTTTTTTATTATTTTTCTCACTCTATTTTCCTCTTATCTATCTGTTTTGTCAGAGACTCTCCTTTTTCTCATGCTAAGAACCAACTCCTTCTGATTCACTTTCACTCTTCCTATGATCTAGTACCTCTATATACTCACATCTCATTAACATAACATCCTACACCCCTCCCCATCACCTTTGTCCACTATTAGAAATTGTGGACCTTATTGCAAACCTATTGTTTATGCTATAGATAATAATCAAACTCATCATATCTGTTTATTATGACAATACTGTTAATATCTTACTAGGGGCTATTTGGGTTAAGGCTGCATAGTGTTTGTATTGTGTGCTGCTATTACTTACCTCCCCTTTTAAGGTGAGGTATTAGAAACCTGCAAGGGCACTCTAAACCTATGGGGGTAAACTGCAATACCTTGGATCCACACTGCTAGAGGGGAAGCTACATGAACAACATGAAAAAACAAAAGAAGAAAGTGTTCCAAAGAAACCAAGAGGCTATATTAATAGAATTGAATGACAGATTGGTAGAAGAAATGTCAGAAAAGGAGTTCAGAATGTACATAATTAAAATGATCCATGAAGCAAAGAATGAGATAAGAGAGCAAATGCAGGCAATAAATGATCACTCCAATAAACAGTTAAAAGAGCAAATGCAGGAAGCAAAAGACTATTTAAATGAAGAAATAGAGATTATGAAAAAAAACAAATATCCTTGAAATGAAGGAAACAATAAACCAAATTGTTAGAAAGCATCACCAACAAACTAGATCACTTGGGTGACAGTGTCGTGTCCCTCGCCCGCAAGAAAGCACGACACAGGAATCTTCCTTCAGCAGTTTAATAAGGACCTTAATATTATAAAACCATGGTTTTTCTTCTTCTACCTCTTGAGCCGAATTCATACACTTTTATACTCTTGCAATAGCCAATCTACTCCTGCCACTTGGCCTATGTTCATAGGTGCTCCCATTTGCAACAGTTAGCTCAACCAAATATGGGCTTGTTTACCTAGAAAGCACTTCAGGAAACCAGCGCCATCTTATCATGGTGGCAAGGCGGCCCGCCACAGCTCCCCCTTCTTTATTTTATGAACACAGGTGAAGGTAGAGGCCCTATCCTACTGTGCAAAAGTGGCAAATAGTGAACGTCAGTCCCAGAGTGGCGCCTTCTCCAGGCCTAATATCACCTAAGCCGATGCCTTTTTTCGTAGGGTGGGACGTGGACATCAAGCCCACATGCAATAGGGCATGCCTTCCTTGAGGTTTAAAAATAAAACTCTCAAGTGCAGTGCTTTGCCTCGCATCCTGTGTCCATGAAGACACAGCGGTATGGAAAACCATACTAGGGGGAGCTTATCCAGCTTACGCAACTGCAAAGGCCTGAGGTAGGAAAACACATTACTCTTCTTGCCAATGCTGCATAATACAGGGGCACCATAATGAACACAAGGCATACAGTAACAGTTCTCTCCTCTAACATTATTGTTATAGCTCAAGATTAAAGGTGGAAGTTACAAGGTAATTGAAGCTTTAATTAGTACAAGAAATCCCTAGGATGTAAATTCACAGTCCTCAAAGAAAAGTACATAATAATTACAGCAGTACTCTGCAGACACCTAGCGTAAATGATAATTCTAACTCTAACAGAGATATATTAAAAATGTCACTTATTCCCATGCCAGATTAGCCAACCACACAGAAGGTGACACCCCTTGTTCAATGGCTAACACAGCTTGAATTAACACCGCCTTTTCACGTGCTTGACGCACTCTTAGCTTGCAAATAAACCAAAGGCAAAGGCAAATGCCTGCAAAACAAATACATCCAAAGATCCCCACACCAACCCATTCTTTAAAATAACTAAAGGCAGAGGTGAGCCAGTTAGAGAACTGACTCAAAGTAACAGGCTCAACACGAGTGTCATTTAAAATCGCAATCTGCAATAATTGTTGATTCATCATCTTCTCAGCTTCTAGGGACCAGTTGCCTGCAAGAAAGGCGGAAATCAAGTGGCTTTGATTTTTTGCTTCTTCATATCTTACTGGAGTTATACACATGTGTTTATGATTCCCGATGCATCCAACTTGTGCAATGTTGAAAAGTTCATCCAACTGTACTTGTAGTAAATCTATCCTTTGATTCGCCGCCAAGATCCCTGATAGGATATGTCTGTTGATGCGGTCCTGGGATTCTAGCACCTGTGCAGTTTGCTGTATGACTTGATTAATGGTTTGTGCTGTTTGAACTTGATTGGTCATGGCTAGAGCAGCGGTAGTGGCTGCAGCAGCAGAGACAGCAATAGCAGTTATTATGGCTGCGGTAATGCCAAAGTCTCTCTTTTCTCTGAAGAGGTTCACCAACGGAAAATTATCTGGATTGACCTCCACTGGGACAGGTACAAAGGTGGGTACCTTTACAATCACAGCAACAGATTCACTACCGTTCCAACACTCTGAAAGCAGGCAGGTAATATTGTCATTAGAACAATTTAAAATCACTTCTGAACTGTTTGATAATAGAAATAGTGAGAAGACCCCTGTCCCACCAGCTCAGGCCTATTTTAAGAGAAAAAGAAAAATTATTAATGGGGCATGTTAAAGGAATTTATCTGAAGATTTAGCTAAGAAAGAGGCAGGATAATTGGGAAAGTCAGAGCATGTCTGAACTAACAGGAGCTGATAAGCAGGAACTATAAAACTGTCCTGTAAAACTTCAGATACCAGATTCCTGACCAAGGACAGAGTAAATAGGATGAGATAACGAAGGACTGTAAATGGCAAAGTAAAATTATGGCTTGTGAAGCATGGCATCTTAAGTTCTGAGCCGCTCTATCCTTAACAAGGTTCCTTCTCGGGTCAGCTCCCCTAGCCTTCACAGATAAGGTGAGAGAAGTCTGAGTTTATACATTCTTTACCATTTTTTACGACCCGTGCTGCGGGCAATTAGGGAAAGCCTGTGTTTATGCAGGTGCGGAAGAGAGGGGCTGCGGGCAATTTGGGGAAGCCTGTGTCTCCGCCTGTGTCTCTATCTTTCATTCCCCTCTCCAGTTAAAGTAAATTTATGGCTTCTCCAAGAATGTCTAAATGCTGGATTCAAAATAACCAATAAGAAATCTGTTGCTTACCGTGCGCGCGAAACCTGCCCCTTTACCCTATAAAAAACCTGTACCCCAAAGCCCGGTGTGCCAGTTCACCGAAGCTCCGGCTGAGGTTTTACTGAGCACCCGCAGGCGCCTGTGTAATCAATAAACTGCCTCTTGCTTTTGCAGCCAGTGATCACGTGAGTTCTTCCTTGGACAGGGGGCCTGAGGGTCTTTCATTTGGAGGTCCCACCGAGATTTCCCTTCGACACCCCAAACCCCTGCCCGAGGAACGGCCAAATACTCTGGGAGGTGAGTTAAGCTGGCCAGCAGGGGGTTATTGTCTGTCTTTGTCTGTCTTGTGTAGTTGCTTTGTCTTGTTCGTTCTGAAGCGCAGCGATTGTACTTTGTAGGGGCACGCGTGTTCCATTTGTAGTTTGGGCAGTTTGAGAAGGAGTTGACGGACTCTGACTTCTCTCCTGCTACCCTGGGAGACGTCCCAGGGGTTTAAACCTTTGAATGCTTTCGCTTTTGAATACTTTTGGTTTTGAATACTTTTGGTTTTGGATATTTTTGGTTTGTGCTGAAAGCGTTCTGAATTTGAATCCCTTTGCTTTTGAATGCTTTCGGGTTGTGCCGGAAGCGTTTTGAATTTGAATACCTTTGGTTTTGAATGCTTTCGGGTTGTGCCGGAAGCGTTTTGAATTTGAATACCTCTGGTTTTGGATACTTTCGGGTCGTGCCGAAGCCGAAAGCGTTTTGAATTTGAATCCCTTTGCTTTTGACTTGTTTGGTGCTCGATTCGTCGGGACTTGTCTTTGGCCGGAGGGGCTTGCACTCTCCGACATTTGATTTCCTCGGTCCGTGCCGAGGACGCGCAGCGTTTGTAATCTGTTGTCTGGTCTGTGTTTTCTTGTGTCCTGTGCCTGTTTCTTAAATTCCTTTTTTTTACCAGCAAGACTGAAATGGGGCAATCCATGGTAACCCCCCTGAGTCTCACCCTCGACCATTGGCAAGACGTCCGGAACTGTGCCGGCAACTTGTCGGTCGAGGTCAAAAAGAAGAAGTGGGTAACCCTCTGCACTCTGAATGGCCAACCTTCAACGTAGGCTGGCCCAAAGAAGGGTCTTTGCGACTCTGTTGCATTTGAGTGACTCTCACATCTGAGCAGCTTTTGTGCTGCATTCTGGCGACTTGTCGCTTCTGGTTAACTCTTGGCCCCATTTGGACATTGTGTTGCCCCTGGGCAACTCTTTGATATAATTGGAAATTGTTTGTTTTTATTGACAAAGTACCAGCTAGCCAATTTTTGATTTAGCGCGCTACGTGTCTGTCTGTTTGTGTATTGTACTATATGGTTTTTACTCTTGCCTTCTATTAAATTCTTCATTGTGTTAATCCGATCTTAGGCTTAGGGATACTCATTGCAGGGTACTTTACAGTCCTCCTCCTTGTTCCTGAGAGATTTGTTTACTCCAATCCCCCTAGGCAGAGAGCTCAGCAGCTCCATTCCTCAAAAGTAGTGAGAAATGATGTTTTGTGATCTTCTGCATTCAAACCTAACCTGATTTCTCAACCAGGAAAAAAAAGGGTTAAAAAGTCCTGGGTAATCCTCCCTCCCCCTTGCCTGGCCTTCCTGAAGCCTGCATTGGAATGTAAACTGCAGCAGTCTCAGCGGGAAGGGGCGGGTAACCTGAAGAAAAGAAAAAAAAGTGTCCGTTTTAAACTTCTGGGCTGGTACCCAGAACTAACTTATTTTCTAGGATTCTTCGTTTATTTTGTTTTTCTTTAATGCTGTATCTTTGAGCTCATAATTTTGATCCTGCATACCTAGGTTAATGATTTTTTTCTTTTTGATCAGTTCTATTTTTATTCAACTAGAGTTTTTGAACATCTGTTACATTGCAATGGAGATAAAGTTACAAGGCCTTTGATTTTGTGTTATTTGTATGTCGTACTAATGTTATGTTTTGTCCGTATCAAAACTGAGCGCTCCTAAAATTAAAATTTAAAAATGGATCCAAATACTTTTATTCACGTGATTTAAAGGTTCAATTCAAATTGGGTAAACTAATGAAAGTAAAATGTCTTTGAAAATAACTCACAAGTCTCTAGGTGGTCAAGCAAATAAAATATTGATGTTAATAAAATGTCTAATATCAATTGTTCCTAGGACTTTTCTTCAACAGGAAAGAGACAGCAAATACTGTTCAGGACACTTGCCTGCTTTCTTGGTTTTTACAGAATAAGTAAATTAGAGTTAACATGTATGGGATTACTCAAATGTGTTTGTTGGTGACATCTGATTAATTTGCAAAATTAAAATGCTCATTGTTAAATAACATCAAGTACTCTTAACTCCTCAAATTCCATGGGGCATCATACTTAAACATTATTGGTGTTTTCATAGGTCGGTAAATAAAAGGGTTTAAACTTGCTTTGTGTCATCACTAAACTAAAAACAAGGTTACTAAGAGTTATGTCCTAACAAGTGGAATTCTATATACAAAGGGTCCCAAAAGTTTCAACTGTGTTTCAATTAGAGTACTATAAACAACAAAATATTTAATCTTATTAAAATAGAGCAAATTTCATAAGAGTTGTTTCAGAATGTGAACAAAAAGGGGTCAACAAATAGGAAAGAGAAAATAAAAGGTTCTGGGTTTGAAAATATATTTAATAAAAAAAAAAAAAGAAAAAAAGAAAATGTTTCTGGGTAAGAAAGTGCCTGCGTGATGGAATACATGAGGGTCTAAGTGCTAAGAAAGTCTGTGTATAAGTAAAGGGCAAGTTTCAACAAGTCTGTGTGTAACTAAGTTGGTTGTATGTATGTGAAACAGCTAAAGCTATTTAAGGTTTTTCCTAAGGTGAAAATACTAATGTTCTGATATAAACCAAAGTTTAATCTACATGGTAAAATGACATGGTAAAATGGCAAGGATTTCTTAGAAACACTAATTTACTCTTAACTTTGTGTCTATTAAGTTTTATTCTTTAGAACAATTAGTCTTAAAAATTGGGGTGTATACAATTATGGTTAAACAACTGTTAGAATATTGTACTGTGTTACAGAGTCTACATTTTTCTTTAAAAACTAAATTTGGTAAGAAAAAAAAGTGTCAAGGTAATTGTGAAATGGTTTCTAGTTGTATATTAAATGTGTTCGTGTTTTTCAGGTATACAAGTTTTAAAGCAAGGAATTTATCAACCTGCTATTCTCCAGATAAACTTGTCTGTAATGGTAATTTTAAGCTTATAAAGAGTAAATTTTATTGGGGATTAATTTCTATCATTTAGTGTTCTATTATAGGACCTGTTATCAATAGGGTATATGTAAAATTGGTTATATTTTACACTGAGATAAAGAATTTCAAATGTAAATGTATTTCTAAACATTAGAGCCTGACTTGTTTAAAGGTTAATTTTGTGAAACATGAAAATATTTTGCCACTTTGACACACAAAAGGAAAGTTAAAAGCTCTCTCAGCCTTTCTTTGATTCATGTTTTAGATACAATGTTAAATTGTGTTAATTATAAAGTTTGTATAGACTCAGGAAACAGTATATGTAAACTACTTAATGATATTTAAGGAAGAAGCAAAGATCAACATCAGAATTAGAACACTTAAGATCTGTAAAGAGTCACGCCTTACCTGAGATAAGACTCTGCCTCCCACCTTACTGCATGTTAGAGTGACTCCAAAATAAGTCAGACTTCAGCTTATTTAAAGTTATAATCAAAAGATTGTTTTTTGTTGTAAAATTACTATGATCTCAAATAGGGAATATAATGTGGTTCTCAGTCAAAATTCAAGATAGCTATTATACAAGCAGAATATATTTTTACTCTTGCTTATTTCATTTTGTAAAACTGTTACCTGTTAAAAAAAGTAGCTGCTTCAAGAACACGCAACCTAGGTAACTTGTGATAATAAGCCATCACCTAACAGATAGTGGTAACAGATACCAGAACAGATAGTGGTAACTTCCAGAACTAATGCAGACTCCAGTTAGATAAAAGGGTAAATAACTGTAAAGTTATGGACATTGGGGTTGAAGCCCAGTGCTCTTGCTTTATGACTGGTGAGACTGGCTTGCTGGATGATTAAGATCAAACTTAGAGATTGGAATTAAATACAGAGGGCAAGATAGACCAGTATTTGGATCTTTTGCCCTCAGTCAGCCTGAACCCAGGGAATAAGAGAGCTTCTCTAAGGAGCTTTGCAACTCCGGGTCACACAACCTCCTGATAAAGGAGATTGTTGAGACTAGAGGATGAAAATCACTCAGTGCATCTGCTGCAGAGGAGGGTCATGGAAAAAGGGAGACATCCCTTAATGCTTCCAAAGGAAGTCACTTCATCAAGGAGACCCTGCCTAACCAATGGCACTGGTGGAGTTAAGAAGCTGCCCTTGAGTTCTCTATGGGTGGCCCCTGTGGGAACTCAGCTGACTCTTTAACAAGACAGAAACCAGGTCAATTTGACCAGCTTGATCTTAGACACCCAGCAAAACAGTGAGAGCCAAAATATAACCATTCTTGGGCATTTAAGAGAAATAACAGTTAAATGTAACTTAAGATGTACACTTGTGTTAGTCCACTAGAATAAAAACTGGAAGCTACAAATGAAAGAAAGATTCTTCAGCAAATGTGCCTGATAACTATCAAGAGAAACTGCCAGAGTCAGAAGTTTTTAGTCAGTTTAAGGCCTGCAGATCTTCCTAAGCTACACAGGTAGACTTAATCTATGTTTGCTCGTATGATTACCTAGCCCTAAGTAACAGAAGTATAGAGCTCTCTACTAAACACAGGTTATACCAATAAAGGGATATTTTACAAAATCAGATGACTTAAGTAGCTTAACTATATTTTTTGGGATATCTATGACATTAAGAGTTAAATGTTGTGTTTGCATTCCTGATGACCTGGACAATGTTGAAGTTCCCAAATGAGGGTCTTGTCCTTTCCAGCCTTTGCTAGGTCTAGTTATGGGAACAATTTCTCAGTTCTTCCACCTCCTGGTGAGAGATTGACTTCTGTCATTTTCATGATACTCAGTGGCATGCTCCAGATGCTGCAACATTTACTTTGTACTAATTTCATTTCAGTACTCATGTCTTTTTGTTCTTCTATCATAGAAGCACCCACCCCCAGATGACTTTACAACCTGCTCTTCCCCAACCAGACTTCTACCTTGGACCCCTCGATTGACCCGATTTTTAAAAAGGAACTCCAAACTGCTTGCCCCTCACTGCCCCCTTTCAGCTTCGAAGCAGCCAGAACGACCGACGCCCCCTTTTCCTTGAAGCAGTTGGGAGTTCCTATAGCTAAAGCGGGGAATGAAGCCAGAATTAAGGACAGGTAGTTAGTGTAGAAATAGGGAATCGGGTCAATTCGAGGAAATGAAGCCATGAAGCCATCTGCCTTTGCAAATGTCAAGGATCTCCGGAGCCCATTGATTACCAAATTTACCTGCCTTTATCAAGGATTGCAAGCAAGGAGATGCTAATTAATGCCCCCTGGGCCCTTACCTGCCTGAATCACCTTGACCCTCCCCCTGCCCATGGTTTCTCACTTAATGCAAAACCAGGCCTAGTCAAGTAGGCAGGAAGGAGAGAAAGGTAAGGGGGGAGAGAACTGAAGAACAAAGGAAACTTTGACCTATAGGGGATGTAGGGTGCGCTCACTTCTTGGGACTTTTGGAATATCAGCCATGGCCCCCTTCTCCCTGCCGGGAGAAGTCTGTATTATTCCCTTTAAACAATCCAAACTATGGTCCTTGCTCAACAGTACCAAATGATTAAGCAAACTGATAACCGAGGCAGGATGGACAAATGGATATAAGATTCTATCCATGATAAAGAAAAAGGGGGGAATGAAAAGACCCCTGTCCCACCAGCTCAGGCCTATTTTAAGAGAAAAAGAAAAATTATTAACGGGGCATGTTAAAGGAATTTATCTGAAGATTTAGCTAAGAAAGAGGCAGGATAATTGGGAAAGTCAGAGCATGTCTGAACTAACAGGAGCTGATAAGCAGGAACTATAAAACTGTCCTGTAAAACTTCAGATACCAGATTCCTGACCAAGGACAGAGTAAATAGGATGAGATAACAAAGGACTGTAAATGGCAAAGTAAAATTATGGCTTGTGAAGCATGGCATCATAAGTTCTGAGCCGCTCTATCCTTAACAAGGTTCCTTCTCGGGTCAGCTCCCCTAGCCTTCACAGATAAGGTGAGAGAAGTCTGAGTTTATACATTCTTTACCATTTTTTACGACCCGTGCTGCGGGCAATTAGGGAAAGCCTGTGTTTATGCAGGTGCGGAAGAGAGGGGCTGCGGGCAATTTGGGGAAGCCTGTGTCTCCGCCTGTGTCTCTATCTTTCATCCCCCTCTCCAGTTAAAGTAAATTTATGGCTTCTCCAAGAATGTCTAAATGCTGGATTCAAAATAACCAATAAGAAATCTGTTGCTTACCATGCGCGCGAAACCTGCCCCTTTACCCTATAAAAAACCTGTACCCCAAAGCCCGGTGTGCCAGTTCACCGAAGCTCCGGCTGAGGTTTTACTGAGCACCCGCAGGCGCCTGTGTAATCAATAAACTGCCTCTTGCTTTTGCAGCCAGTGATCACGTGAGTTCTTCCTTGGACAGGGGGTCTGAGGGTCTTTCAATAGAAAAAGGGGGGGCAGGCGGCGAACAATGTCTGTCAGCCGCAGAATTATCATGTGCATCCAAAGTTAAAAAATTAATGGTAAAAAGAGCCAAAGACAAACACTCTTTAGGAGTACGGCTTGCTCCTATTCCCCCTTTTTGTCTTTGTAAAAGTTCTTTAATCGTTCTATGAGCTCTCTCCACGAGTCCCTGACCTTGGGGGTTGTAAGGTAAGCCATGAGTCAGTTGCACTCCCATAGTGGAGCAGAAAGAGGTGAATTGTTGACCAGTGTACGCCGGCCCATTATCTGTCTTTAAGGAGCATGGAAGGCCCCAGGCGGCCCAAGCCTCTAGGCAATGGGAGATGACATGATGGCCTTTTTCTCATGCTAAAGCAGAGGCATGCATAACTCCAGAAAAAGTATCTACTGAGACATGAACATTTTTTAGGAAACCAAACTCTGCAATATGAGTAACATCCATTTGCCAAATCGTAAGAGGTCGCAAGCCTCGGGGGTTAACACCAAGAGAAGGGAGATGGTGAAATGGAACACAATGGGAACAATCTAAGACAATCTGTCTCACTTCTGCTCGAGGAATAGAGAAGCGCTTACGAAGTGTTTGGGAGTTAACATGAAACTTATTATGAAAGTTTCGAGCACTGTCAAGAGAGGAAAGAAAACAAATTGTGCGGGTAGCGGCATCTGCCCTTGCGTTTCCTTCAACAATAGGTCCAGGGAGAGACGTATGAGCACTTATATGTACAGGATAAAAGGGTGCAGAATGGCCCAAAATCAAATTTTGTAACTGAGTAAATAAAGATGAAACTTTGTTGTTAGGATTGATGGCACCTACAGTTTCCAACACCTTAAGTGCTCCTTAGAGAAGTCCTCTTATTCCCTGGGTTCAGGCTGACTGAGGGCAAAAGATCCAAATACTGGTCTATCTTGCCTTCTGTATTTAATTCCAATCTCTAAGTTTGATCTTAATCATCCAGCAAGCCAGTCTCACTAGTCATAAAGTAAGAGTACTGGGCTTTAACTTTAATGTCCATAACTTTACAGTTATTTACCCTTTTATCTAACTGGAGTCTGCATTAGTTCTGGAAGTTACCACTATTTGTTCTGGTATCTGTTACCACTATTTGTTAGGTGATGGCTTATTATCACAAGTTACCTAGGTTGCGTGTTCTTGAAGCAGCTACTTCTGCAAAACATTAATAGGTAACAGTTTTACAAAATGAAATAAGCAAGAGTAAAAATATATTCTGCTTGTATAATAGCTATCTTGAATTTTGACTGAGAACCACATTATATTCCCTATGTGAGATCATAGTAATTTTACAACAAAAAAAACCAATCTTTTGATTATAACTTTAAATAAGCTGAAGTCTGACTTATTTTGGAGTCACTTTAACATGCAGTAAGGTGGGAGGCAGAGCCTTATCTCAGGTAAGGCGTGGCTCTTTACAAATCTTAAGTGTTCTAATCCTACAACTAATTTTTGCCCCTTTTGCCATGACCAGCATGACCAAATTTTCAAGTTCAGTGAGGGTCAAAGGAGTATTAGAAAATAAAGGTTTATAAACACAGATTTTGAAGATTAAGCTGAGATCAGATGGAGCTCTGTTGTCTGATGGAAATGTAGATCTAAAGAGTTATGTTAGCAACATTTATACATGTCTTATTTTTAAGTTAAAGACTATGTAAGCATTATTCTTTGTTTTCAGGAGAGTTACAGAGACTAGACCATCTACATAACTTTTTCTCACAACTGCAAAGTGCAAAGTTAGGAACTCTGTGTAGCTCTCAAAGAAGTCCACTGTCCAAAGTTACTGTAAGGTGGGCAGGAACTAGAGAAGGGAACTGATGAAACACTGGTTATCTAGCGAAACAATTTCTTTCTGCCCAAGAGCTGTGTGCTTGATATCAATGTAAGAGCTGATAGGACTCCGGTACAGAGCCTCCCCAGGGAGGTTACTGCCACAGCAGTTAGGCATCTTGTGCTCCTACATAGGAACACTTCCAGGCACCAGGCATGCTACAGTCATGAAGTCAGGGACCCCAATCTCAGTCATTGTTGTCCCATTTTTGTTATAATGTATTATACTCTTTCTTAAATGTCATTTTAAGAAGTTTATATATATTGATTTCTGAGTTCATATAAACATCAGTTAACACAGTCTAACATTATATCCAAAACAGGAATCAATCAAAGAAAGGCTGAGAGAGCTTTTAACTTTTTTTGTGTGTGTAGCAAAATGCTTTTACCTTCTACAATATGAACCTTTAAACAAATCAGGCTGTCACTAACTCTTAGATATATATTTACATTTAAATTTTTATCTCAGTGAAATAAGTAACCAATGTTACATATACCTTACTGATAATATGTCCCATAATAGAACATTAAACGATAGAAATAAATCCCCAATTAAAATTTACTCTTTATAAGTTTAAGATTACCATTACAGACAAGTTTAATCTGGAGAATAGCACAGCTTGATAAATTTCCTGCTTTAAAAACTTGTATACCTGAAAAATATGAACACATTTAATATACAACTAGTGACCATTTCACAATTACCTTGACACTTTTATCTTACCAAATTTAGTTTTTAAAGAAAAATTTAGACTCTGTAACATAGTACAATACTTTAACAGTTGTTTAACCATAATTGTATAAACCCCAATTTTTAAGACTAATTGTTCTAAAGAATAAAACTTAATAGACACAAAGTTAAGAGTAAATTAGTGTTTCTAAGAAATCCTTGTTATTTTACCATGTCATTTCACCATGTAGATTAAACTTTGGTGTATATCAGAACATTAGTATTTTACCTTAGGAAAAACCTTAAATAGCTTTGGCTGTTTACATGTTGAAACTTGCCCTTTATTTACATAGACGTTCTTAGCACTTACTTAGACCCTCATGTATTTCATCATACAAGCACTTTCTTACCCAGAAACATTTCCTTTTCCCTTTTACTAAATATATTTTTAAATCCAGACCCTTTTATTTTCTCTTTCCTATCTGTTGACCCCTTTTTGTTTACATTCTGAAACAACTCTTATGAAATTTCTGAATTTAGATAAATTGTTCTATTTTAATAAGATTAAATATTGTGTTGTTTATAGTATTCTAATTGAAACACAGTTGAAACCTTTAGAACCCTTTGTATATAGAATTGTACTTGTTAAGACATAACTCTTAGTAACCTTGTTTTTAGTTTAGTGATGACACAAAGCAAGTTTAAACCTTTTTTATTTACCAACCTATGAAAGCACCAATAATGTTTAAGTATGATACTCCATGGAATTTAAGGAGTTAAGAGTACTTGATGTTATTTAACAATTAGCATTTTAACTTTGTAAATTAATCAGATGTCTCTACAAACACATTTAAGTAATCCCATATATGTTAACTCTAATTTACTTATTCTGTAAAAACCAAGAAAGCAGGCAGGTGTCCTGAACAGTATATGCTGTCTCTTTCCTGTTGAAGAAAAGTCCTAGAAACAATTGATATTAGACATTGTTTAACATCAACATTTCATTAGTTTGACCACCTAGAGACTTGCAAGTTATTTTTAAAGACATTTCACTTTTATTAGTTTACTCAATTTAAATTGAACCCTTTCAAATCACGTGAATAAAAGTATTTGGATCCATTTTTAAATTTTAATTTTAGGAGCGCTCAGTTTTGATACAGAAAAAACATGACACTAGACAGCACGACATAGAAATAACACAAAATCAAAGGCCTTGTAACTTTATAGGTGAATCTCCATTGCAATGTAACAGATGTTAAAAAACTTTAGTTGAATAAAAAATAGAACTGATCAAAAAGAAAAAAATTATTAACCTAGGTATGCAAGATCAAAATTATGAGCTCAAAAATACAGCATTAAAGAAAAACAAAACAAAACAAGAATCCTGGAAAATGAGTTAATTCTGTGTAGCAGTCCAGAAGTTTAAAACAGACACCCTTTTGTTTTCTTTTTCTTATCTTCAGGTTACCCCCCTTTCCCACTGAGACTGTTGCAGTTTACATTCCAATGCAGGCTTCAGCAAGGCCAGGCAGGGGGGAGGGAGGATCACCCAGGACTTTTTAACCCTTTTTCTTCCTGGTTGAGAAATCAGGTTAATAGCATTTTTGCATTCTCTTGTACATTGTTCATATACTAATTGTTTAATTAAAGGCATAGCTGCATCAGCATTCCCGAAGATCTTCCCTGCTGCATTTACCATTCTAGCCACGAAATCTGAAAAAGCTTCTGTGGGGCCTTGGACAATTTTTGTTAAGTTACCTCGCACCTCTCCTTTATTAGGAAGTGCTTTCCAGGCAGCAATGCAGATCTTATTAATTTGTTCATAAACCTCTAATGGAAAGCCTGTTTGCTGATTGGCAAATTTACTTTGCCCCAGAAGCATATCCACATCCCAGGCAGGTTTGCCCATAGCTTGGTTGTGTGCAGCCTGTTCATTGGCCCCCTCTAACACGAAGGCTCTCCAGTCTAAATATTTACCTGGGGAAACACAAGCTTTCACTAAACTGGCCCAGTCCGAGGGGGTCATGCAGAATCTATTGAGCCCCTCTATTTGGGCGATAGTAAAAGCAGCATCCACACCATAAGTGCGGACAGATTCTGCTATATTCTTTATCATTTTAAATTCTATGGGTTCTTGATACTTTCCCCCATTATTGTCATGGAATACAGGACAGGCAAACCCAGCTCTACATGGGCAGCCCTCCAAGCTGCAGAGTTAAAAGTTCTACCCGTGCTCGGAACCCCTCCCACATACGGGGGAGGATCATAGGCCAGAGCTGGCTTCTGTTCTTCCTCATAGTCCTTTTGTCTAAAATCTTTTTGCCTCTTAGTTCCCCCTTCTTTTATCTTTACCTTCTGTAAGTGCTGCGTTAGCTCTTTCACTTTCTCATCACCATCTGATTCTGACTCCCCTGTTTCTTCTGGTGTTCTAAGGGCTTTTAAATCTGGGTATAGTCTCCTCTTTGGAATAGCTCCATAAACCTGCTCTCCTGCACTATGTTTACTGGAAGTACTCATAGAATCCTCGGACTTCTCCTCATGTAGTTGTTCAAGAACTTCCTGTCTTTTATAAATAGCTTCCTGACATCTACCATCAAGAATACATCCTTTTATTAATTTCCATAGCGGTATCACCCCTTTCTCCAATTGTCCCTGCTCCTGAAGGAAATCCAAATCTTTCCCCAACTTATCCCAGCTGGCAGGAATCAAGCTTCTGGAGACAGCAAACCATGGGGCTGCTTTATCAATTCTTACAAGGAATGTTTCCAAAGTACTGCGTTTAACCTTGAGCTCTTTAGAGCGCAACAAAAAATCTAAAGACTGTACTAATGAACTAGATGGAGAATTGCCCATAATGAAAGCAGCATTCAGAGCAAGCAGAATGAAAGCGAAAACAAAATATCTTTCTTTCTTTGTTAATCGACTATGCAAGGTCGATTCCCGCCCTCTCTTATCTATAGAGGAGCGCCACACTTACCTGTGGTACTTACCGGTGCACCCCCCCATCCACTGAAAGTTCTAAATTCCCGGGTTTCGGCACCACTTGTCGTGTCCCTCGCCCGCAAGAAAGCACGACACAGGAATCTTCCTTCAGCAGTTTAATAAGGACCTTAATATTATAAAACCATGGTTTTTCTTCTTCTTCCTCTTGAGCCGAATTCATACACTTTTATACTCTTGCAATAGCCAATCTACTCCTGCCACTTGGCCTATGTTCATAGGTGCTCCCATTTGCAACAGTTAGCTCAACCAAATATGGGCTTGTTTACCTAGAAAGCACTTCAGGAAACCAGCGCCATCTTATCATGGTGGCAAGGCGGCTCGCCACATGACAGAACCTCAGACAATGAAGACGAAATATTTAATCTTGAATATAAAGTTGATCACACAGAGAAGTTGGTAAGAAATCATGAACAGAACCTCCAAGAATTAAGGGATAGCATGAAAAGATCAAATTTAAGAATTATTGGAATTGAGGAAGGCACAGAGATACAAACCAAAGGAATGAACAATCTGTTCAATGAAATAAGATCAGAAAATTTCCCAAACCTGAAAAATGAAATGGAAAATCAAATGCAAGAGACTTATAGAACATCAAATGTACAAAATTACAACAGATCCACACCAAGGCACATTACTATGAAAATGCCTAATATACAAAATGAAGAGAATTTTAAAGACTGTGAGAGAAAAGCATCAGATTACATATAGAGGGAAACCAATACAGATATCAGCAGATTTCTCAGCCCAGACCCTACAAGCTAGAAGGACCTAGAACAACATATTTCAAGCTCTGAAAGAACATGGCCAACCAAGAATCTTTTACCCAGCAAAACTTACCTTCAGATTTAATGATGAAATAAAATTCCATTTGTTAAAAGAAATTACAAATAGAAAGCCTGCACTATAGAGTATTCTCAGCAAAATATTCCATGTAGAGGAAATGAAAATCAGCAAAGGGAGGAACTACACTAAAGGAAAAGTCAATCAAAGGAGAAAACAAGACAAGTTAAAGACCAAAAATAAGCCAAAATGACCAGAAATACAAATCATATCTCAATAATAACCCTGAATACCAATTGCCTAAGTTCATCAATCAAAAGACATAGACTGGCAGATTGGATTGAAAAAAAAAAAAAAGATCCAACAATATGGTGCCTTCAAGAGACTCATCTCATAGAAAAAGATACCAACAGACTAAAGGTGAAAGGATGGGAGAAAACATACCATGCATATGCCTTAGTAAAAAAGCAGGGGTTCCTATCCTTATATCATATAAAGTGAACTTCAAGTCAAAGTTGAAAGGATAGAGAAGGACATTTCAAATTACTTAAGGGAAACATCAATCAACAAGACATAACAATCATAAATATTTATGCCCTAAACAATGGTACATTCATGTACATCAAACAAACCCTTCTTAATTTCAGGAATCAAATAGACCACAATACCATAATACTGGGTGACTTTAACACATATCTCTCATGACTGGATAGATCTTCCAAACAAAGACTGAACAATGAAATCATACAACTCAATAACACAATCAATAATTTAGACTTAGCATACATATGTAGAACATTTCATCCATCAACAACCAAATATATTTTTTTTTCTCAGCAGCACATGGATCCTTCTCTAAAGTAGACCATGTTATGCCATGAAGCAAGTCTTAGAAAATACAAAAAATAGACATACTACCTTGCATTCTATCAGATCATAATGAAATTAAATTAGAAATCAATGATAAAATAAAAAATAGAAGCTACTCCAAAACCTGGAGACTAAACAATATGCTATTGAAAGATGTATGGATAGCAGAAGATATCAGAGATGTGATAAAAAAATAATCTTAGAGGTAAAAGAGCACAATGATACAACCTATAAAACTCTCTGGGAAACTATGAAAGTAGTACTAAGTGGAAAATTCATTGCATGGAGCACATTCAATAAAAGAATAAAAACTCAACAAATAAAGGACCTAACATTACATCTCAAAGCCCCAGAAAAAGAAGAACAGATCAACACCAAAAGTAGTAGAAGACAGGAAATAATTAAAATCAGAGCTGAACCAATGAAATTGAAACAAAAGAAGCAATTTAAAAAATTGACAAAAGGTGGTTCTTTTAAAAAATAAACAAAATTGATAAACCCTTAGCCAAACTAATGAAGAGAGGGAGAGAGAAAACTCAAATTACTAAAATGCATGATGAAAAAAGAAATATCATGACAGACATAATGGAAATAAAAAACACAATTAAAAGTTACTTTGAAAATCTATACTCTGATGAAATAGAAAATCTAAAAGACATTGACAAATTTCTAGAGACCATAGGATCTACCCAAACTGAATCATAAGGACATACACAATTTAAATGGATCAATTCCAAGCAATGAAATAGAAGATGCCATCAAAAGCATACCAACCAAGATAAGCCTGGGACCAGACTGATTCTCAGCAGAGTTCTATAAGACCTTCAAAGAAGAACTAATACCAATACTCCTCAAAGTATCCCATGAAACAGAAAAGGAAGGAACCCATCCAAACTTATTCTATGAAGCTAGTATCACCTGATACCAAAACCAGACAAAGGCACACCAAGGAAAGAAGACTTCAGACCAATATCCCTGAGGAACATAGATGCAAAAATTCTTTTAAAAAATTCTGGCAAATCCCATACAAAAACATATGGAAAAGATAGTGCATCATGATCAAGTGGGTTTCATCCCAAGGATACAAGGTTGGTTCAACATCTGAAAATTAATAAACGTAATTCACCACATCAACAGACTTAAAGAGTTAAGAATCATGTAATTATTTCAATAGATGCAGAAAAGGCATTTGTTAAAATACAGCACCCCTTTGTGCTGAAAACATTAGAAAAAATAGGGATAGTAGGAATATACCTCAACATTGTAAAGACTGTCTGCTAAACCCACACAGCCAACATCATTCTTGATGGAGAAAAACTGAAAGCATTACCTCTAAACTCTGGAACAAGACAGGGATGTCCTCTTTCACCACTTCTATTCAACATCATTCTTGAAACTCTAGCCAGAGCAATTAGACCAAAGAAATGAAAGGGATACAAATAGGAAAAGAAGAATTCAAACTATCACTCTTTACTGATGACATGATTCTATATTTAGAGGATCCAAAAAATTCCACCAGAAAACTTCTAGAACTGATAAATGAATTCAGCAAAGTAGCAGGACATAAAATCAACACTCATAAATCTAATGCATTTCTATTCATAAGTGATGAATCATTTGAAAGAGAAATTAGGAATACTACCCCATTTACAATAGCCTCACAAAAAATGAAATACTTGTGAATCAATCTACCAAAAAAGGTGAAAGACCTCTACAATGAAAACTACAGAATACTAAGGAAAGAAATTAAAGAAAACCTTAGAATATGGAAAGATCTCCCATATTCTTGGATAGACAGAATTAATAATGTCAAAATGGTCATACTACCAAAAGTGCTATCCAAATTCAATGCAATTCCAATTAAAATCCCAATGACATTCCTCACAGAAATACAGAAAGCAATCATGAAATTCATTTGGAAAAATAAGAGACCCAAAATGGCCAAAGCAATCCTGAGTAGGAAGAGTGAAGCAGGAAGTATCACCGTATCAAAACTTAAAATATACTACAGAGCAATAGTAACAAAAATAGCATGGTATTGGCCCCCAAAAAGCAGGTAGATCAACGGTACAGAATAGAAGACAGAGACAAACTCCACCTAAATACAGTTATCTCATACTAGACAAAGGCACAAAAAACATACAATGGAGAAAAGATAGCCTCTTCAACAAATGGTGCTGGCAAAACTGGAAATCAATATGCAGCAAAATGAAATTAAATCCCTATCTCTCACCCTGAACAAAACTCAACTCAAAATGGATCAAGGGCCTCAGAATTAGACCAGAGACCCTGCACCAAACAGAAGAAAAAGTAGGCCCAAATCTTCATCATGTTGGTTTATGATCAGACTTTCTCAACAAGACTCCCAAAGTACAAGAAATAAAAGCAGGAATCAATAAATGGGATGGATTCAAACTAAAAATTTTTTCTCAGCAAAGGAAACAATCACCAATGGAAGAGAGAGCTTACAGAGTGTGAGAAAATCTTTACCACATGCAATTCACACAGAGCACTAATCTCCAGAATTTATAAAGAACTCAAGAAACTTTACATGAAAAATAAAAATAACCCAATCAATAAATGGGCTAAGGAACTGAGCAGACACTTCACAGAAGAAGATAGGCAATCGATCAACAAATATATGAAAAAATGTTCAACATCTCTAGTAATTAGAGTAAATTTAGTAAAAGTACCCTAAGATTTCACCTCACTCCAATTAGAATGACTATTATCAAGAACACAAGTGACAATAGGTATTGGCGAGGATGTGGGGGAAGAGGTACACTCACACATTGCTGGTGAGATTGCAAATTGGTGCAGGCACTCTGGAAAGCAGTATGGACATTCCTCAGAAAATCTGGAATGAAACCACCACTTGACCCATCTATCCTACTCTTTGGTCTATACCTAAAGGACTTAAAATGAGCATACTACAGTGACACAGTCACATCAATATCTATAGCAATTCAATTCACAATAGTGAGAATGTGGAACCAACCTTCAATAGATGAATGGATAAAGAAACTGCAATATATATACACACAATGGAATATCAGTCATAAAGAAGAATAAAATTATGGCATTTGCAGGTAAATGGATGGAGTTGAAGAATATAATGCCAAGATAAGCTAATCCCAATAAAACCAAAGGTTGAAAGTTTTCTCTGACAAGTGGATGCTGATACATAATGAAGTGTGGGTAAGTGAAGAATGGAAGTACTTTGGATTTTGTAGCAGGAAATGAGAGGAGGGTAGAGGGCAGAGGAAAGGAAAGATGGTGGAATGAGACAAACATCATTACCCTATGTACATGTATGATTACACAAAAGGTGTGACTCTACTTCATGTACAACTAGAGAAGTGAAAAGTTGTACCCCATTTGAGTACAATAAATTTAAAAATAATAATAAAGTTTTTTTAAAGTTTAAAAATGCTATCCATCTTAATATTTCCTTTCTTAAGGAATTCTATCTCACAGTATTTGTATTAAATCCATGTTCTACTGTCTGGACACATTCAAGTATAATATAATGCCTTGCAAAACATATATTATGTTAAATGTGAGAACTGTATGCTGCAACAATGTGTCAATTTGTCTATACTACAAAATTCAAGACAAACTGTTATGATACTCAAAAGGCCAGTAGCCACCTGGCTCCCTGTAAAATTAAAGGAACCATGGCAGGAAACACCTTCACTAGCATTTATGCAAGAATTGCTACAACATCAAAAAATCAATACTGAGCGCTTCATCTGGTGGCTAATAGCTGGCATTGTTATCTTGGCTGGGATAAATTACCTCTGCATCTGCTGCAGTAGTGGTTTTGCACCATTAGGCAGACAATTCATTTCCTCCAAAAATTTCAAAAGAATTTTTCCAAGACTTGGCAAACTCAAGTACATATTGATCAAGAAATTTTAAGTGAAATTTAGCAACTAAATGATTCTGTTATATGGCCAGGAAAAGAAATACAAGATTCATTATGGACTCAGAGACTCCAATGCCATTATAAAATTATCCAATTTTGTGTTACTAGAGTTCCATATATTGATACTGAGATTCAATGGTAAAATGTATGTAATCGAGCTGGGCATAGTGGCCCATGCCTGTAATTCCAGCAGCTCCAGAGCCGCTGAGGCAGGAGGATCACATGTTCAAAGCCAGCCTTAGCAAGAGAGGTGCTAAGCAACTCAGTGAGACCCTGTGTCTAAATAAAATACAAAACAGGGCTGTGGATGTGTCTCATTGGTCAAGTGCCCCTGAGTTAAATCCCTGGTACCGCCCCCCAAAATGTATGTAATCTAATGGGACTTGATCCTTTTCATAACACCTCTTTGAATGTATTAAAATTACAATCTCAGTTCCTGGCCATGGTCAACACAAAAACACCTACTTTTAATAATGAAGAAGTGTGGGGCCAGTTAGTTGAAGGGATTTCTTCTCTTAAACTTCTTTAAATACTTTTCTGCACATGTAGCTGGATTACTAGCTACAACTACACTGTTAATTTTATCTCTGTTGTTTTGCATAGTTTGTCAAGCAGGATGGAGATGGTTAAAACATCAGGGAACTATGGTTCCAAAGTTAATCATGTTTGCTATGCCTCAGAGGAACCAGACTTCTGAAATCAAGGAGAGTGCACCCTAAATTTGAGTGGGACAAAATGGCCCAGGAAAATAGGGTCTCAATCAACTTAACTTCTACATACTTCAGATGTACAATCCCTGGCATTTTAGAAGAACATATTCTGTTTTGACTCTGGAAAATTGTTTTCCTAGCACTAGCAAATTAGTTAACCTTCACCTTTCTTATAATAACCTTTCTTCTCCCTATTCTTAATTTGTAAAGAAGTAGTTTCTTAATGAGGTAACCTGCCCAACTCAAACCGCCTCCCTGAACACACTCCTCCAGCATTCACAGCCTCCACAAAAGAGGATGATGACCTCAAGAGCCCCCCCACCCCTCCCCACCAAGGTATCCATGCTCTATTCCAGAACTGTGAAAGGAAGGGACCCCCACTTCGCCCCTTCTCATCAGTAAATAGCTAGAGACCTGATCTCTTCATCCCAACTCACTTCTCCCTTTCAGAGTTTGGAATGAAGGGTTGTAATATTCCTAAAAGACAGGAAAAAACTGGAAATATATACTTTATATTCTGTAAGGTCATTTTTCAAATAGGTTCATCTGGTGTTTTCTCAGAAGCAAATTGTGGTCATGCTTTCATAAGAATACCGTACAAATGATGCTAGTTCTTCTCAGAGCATCTCATCAAGGGATGCATGATGTTGGCTTGTCTTATAATTGGTGAGGTGAATTTGATCATCCAATCACGTTGATGTCTGCCAAGTTTGACACAAAATCAACATTGTCATTTTTGCTGTTGATTAGTATTTTGTGAAGAGTTACTTCAAGATTATACCAATATCCTCTTCTTCATCAAACTTCTATCCATAAGCTTGAGCCTGTGCTGGCAACTATTCCTGAAACAACAACAATGATGGTTGCCAAATGATATCTCTATTATTCTTCTTATATTTATATTTGCTTTCTACTCTAAAGAAAATCTTCTCTTTCTCCTATATTTACTCATTTACTTATGTCAATATAAATTAATGATACCCATCTTAATTCTCTTGTATCCTAATGCTATCATAATTAAACTTTCCAACTGTCTCAAATTTGGTTAGTGGCATTCCTTTAAGATGACTCTTTTGTCCTTTTGACACGTCTCCATGGTTCTTTGAGTATTTTCTTGTATGGTACACAAAGTGATTCAGGCTCATCCTGCATTTCTGCCTGTCTCTGACTGGAATCAGTCATCACTCCAGAGTCTGGTTCTGTTTTTGGTGGAGAGTATTCACTTGCTACTGAGGTGTCAAAGTGTTTAGATTCTCTCAGCAGAAAGAACCATGTTAGCAACTTCTCAACCATGCCAACACTTTCCTCCACTTGTCACCTCTATAACTTATCCTTCAGCATTCCTGGTATTAACAGGCACATCCCAATCAAATATATCTCATCCCACAGCAAAGACCTGTTCTGATTCTTCCACTCTGGGGAGATAAGGTAGGAGATAAACAGAAAGTAAAAGGGAGAAAAGGAGGGGGAAAGGAGGAAAGAAAGGAGAATGGAAGGTCAAATCAACATTTGTTTAGGATTTATAAATTTTATTATTTGTGTATCATATTTTAGTAAAAAATATTATTTCAAAAAGTTTATTTAGCTCTCTCTCCCTCTGCTTCCTGCAAGCTGCTTCCCTCTGCCACACTCTTCTGCCATGATGTTCTGCCTCACCTCGAGTCCTGAGGAATGGAGCCAGCCTTCTATGGACTAAGACCTCTGAAACCATGAGCCCTCAAACAAACCTTTTATCCTCTACTATTGTGCTGGCCAGATCCTTTTAGTCACAGCAGTGAAATAGCTGACTTAAACAGAAATTGGTATCGAGAAGTGGGGTCATTGCTGTGACTAACTTGACCATGTGGTTCAGAAGTTTTTGGAGCTTCCTGGAATTGGTGGGAGGAATTTTGAGATACTTAGCAATACAAGCTGGAAATGCTTTAGACTGTTGTTAAGTGGACACTAGTGGCCAATTTTGGTGGGAGCTCAGAAGACCAGAATGGCAATAGGACTGTGGTCAATGAAGACAGGGCTCAAGAGGATTCAGAAAAGGAGGACTCCATTGGAATTTGGACTAGAGGTCATTTGTGTTATGTTCTGGCTGAGAAGTTGTCTGAATTTTGCCCGTGTCCAGAGACTTTCTGTGAGGCTGATTTTAGAAGTGATGGACTTCTTAATCTGGTGGAAGAAATGTCTAGGCAGCATAGCATTCAGGAAGTGGCCTGGATATTGCTGGTGGCTTTTAGCCAAATTTATTGTGATAATCAGGAGCAGAAAAGAGAGCAGAAAGATTTGGAAAAAATGAACTTGAAAGGCAGGAGTAAAACTAGGGCTAAGAAAGTTGCAGCTCTTAGAGACACTACAGCCACTAAAGGAATGCTAAAGACTTTGCCTAGAGACAATAAAAAAGGTAGCTGGAGGCCATCTCAGGAACTGGCAAGACCACACCCATCTCAAGCTCAAGGGAATAAAGGTGGAAATTCTCTTGAGAAGAGACCAGTGGAGCACCCTTCTTTCACAAGGAGGCCTAGGAAGTTTTATCAATGTGCTCAGTTACCCAGACCCTCAGAGGCTGTTGCAACAAGGGTTCCTGGAGACTTGGCTACTGTTCGAGATGGGGGCAGACTTTGGTGTCAACCACCTGGTGCTGTTTCTGCAGGAATGCAGGATGCTGGAGTTAGGGGATCGAGGAGGCTTCCACCTAGATTTCAAAGGAAAGTCTGGGAGGCCAGGCAAAGTGCAGCAGGGTTGAAGTCCCTGCAGGCACCCCCTGAGAAGTTAAAGTGTGGAGATGTGAGAAGGAAGTCAAAGCTGCGGTGGAAACCCCCGAGATTAAGAAATGCCAGTAACATGGGACATCATCCTAAGAAAACTGCAGGAAAATGAGCAGAGACAAACCAACAGGAAGGCCATTTAGGCTGCAAAAAACAAGTCCACAGGGATGGAGCTACACAAGTCATTTGTAGAGAACATCAAGATGCCACGTGACTGGACATGGAGCTACAGGACCTGTTTGTCCAGCTGGATTTTGGTCTTGCTTTGGTCCTATCCCTTCTTTCAATGCCCCTATTTTTGTAAATGGAAATGTTTACTCAGTTCCTTTATATGCTGGATATTTGTAAATTACTTTTAATTTTATAGGAGCTCACAATGGGAGAGTGCCTGAGCCTGAGGGAAGACTGTGGCTTGAACTTTGAGCAATCTTAGAACTATAGGGACTCTTGAAAATGGACTAAATGTATTTTGAATTGTCAGATGAGTGTGATCTTTGGGGGCCAGGGGTGAAATGTTATGGTTTGGATGTGAGGTTTCCTGCAAAGCTCACGTGTGAGACAATGCAGGAAGGTTCAGAGGAGAAATGATTGGGTCTTAAGATCCTAACCCAATCAGTGAATTAATCCCAGATGGCATTAATTGAAAAGGTAGGGTGTGGCAGGAGCAGATTGGAATTTGAGCGTGACTCTTGGGTGTATATTTTGTATCTGGAGAGTGGAAACTCTCTCTCCCTCTGCTTCCTGATGATGCAAGCTGCTTCCCTCTGCCACACTCTTCCGCCATGATGTTCTGCCTCTGGCCTTCTGTGAACTAAGACCTCTGAAACCCCAAGCCCGCAAATAAACCTATTCTCTTCTACTATTGTGCTGGACAGATCCTTTTAGTCAATGAAATAGCTGAGTAAAACAGCAGCTTTACAATAGGGCTCAATATTGAATCATAGGGTTCCTTAAACATTACTTGGTATCTGAGGTTAGGTGGTTATAATTCTTTTTTCTTTACATGTATCTAGCGGAATTAGCTTGTCTGTGTCTACAAAGTCTTTAGATTTTAATAGAAATTGTATTAAATCTATAGAGTAACATTTAAAGGACTGATATAAATGCTATATTGAATATTTAAGCCTTGACAATAGTGCCTTTCTTATTTACTATAGTCTTTTATAATTAATTTCATTGGTGTTTTGTAGTTTTGAGGCTAAGGATGCTGTTACATACACAAACTAAGCATTTGTATTTAAAGTATATTATAAATAATGTTGGGTTTTACTTTCCAATTTTGTATTCCACGTTTTCACAAATATGATTGATTGTTGAAATATTAAATTAATACTCTGCAACCTTGCCTTAAATAAATAAATAAATAATTGCTTTATTTAAAAAAGTTTATTTAGAGCGTACTTAAATAATCTCAACTCTATCTTCTTTATCAATATCTTGAATATACTTATTGAATGTGTATTCATGTGGTGGGTAGCATCCAAGATGGCAGACTAGAGGGAGACTGCATTCCTTGTCGCTCCATAACTTGGGTTTCAAGTAGAGGATATCTGTTTCTCGGTAAGGCAGTCTTCGCTGCTTATCAATCCCCTGCTGTTTACCCCATTTCTCCACTTGATCACCTGCAGTCTGCCAGCATATTGACTACTTTTTGAATGCAGATTGCTCACTGACTACTGCCTGTAATCTGCCATTTGCCTGCCTCTTGCCTGCCCATTGCCTGCCTTTCACCTACCCATCACCCCACCAGAGGTCCACCTGCTGACTGTCTGCCATTAGCCAGCAGACCAAGGGCAGACAGCCACTGGATTGCCAGCTGCCTTCTGTTGCCTGAAAGTGCACTGTCACAGTACCTGCAGGTTTGGTTACACATGGTTGCCACCATTTTGAGACAACAGCCAGGAACTGTAGGACTGACTGAGCCCCATTTCCAGGACCCCTCAGACCTACCAACCACACCCCACCTCCAAGACCCCTGAACAAACAACAGTACCCCACCTCCAGGACCCCCAGCTGTCCATGCCCACATCCCAGGCTGCAGCTCTCCATTTGCCAACACATTTGGAAGCCACAGCGGCCATCTTGGATTATCCTGGAAGCTGTAGCTCCCATCTGTAGGTGGGGCAAATCCCACCCGGAGACACCTGCTGGAGACTGGAAGCTCATTGTCAGGTACCTCTCATGCATCAGGTTACTGAAGACTGGGAGATTTGAATATATGACTGTTATAGTGTAGATTTTTTTTCTTTTTGAAAATTTTTGTTTTCATTTTTTTCTTGATCTATTTTCCTTTTGTTTACCTGGTTCCTCAGAGTCTCTTTCTCCCTTTTCTCATGCTAACAACCTCCTTCTTTGAATGGCACTTTCACTCTTTCTACAATCTAAAACTTCTATATATGCTTTTCTTATGCCATTAACAGTTACATCCTACACCACTCCCCATCCACTTTGTCCTCCATTAGAAATTGCATACCTTATTGCAAATCTATTTGTTATACTGTAGATAATAATTGAGCTCATTCTCTGTTTATTATGACAATATTTTTAATGTCTTCATATGGGCTATTTGATTTAGGGGGGAATATTGTCTGTACTGAGCACTGCTAATATTGATCTCCTCCTTAAAGAAGAGGTTTTAGAAACCTATAGGGTCACTATAAGCCTATAGGGGGGAAACTGCAATACCCCAGATCTGCACTGCTAGAGAAGAAGATACATGAACAACATGAAAAAATGAGGGAAGAAAATGATCCAAATAAACCTAGATTTTATATTAATAGAATTCAGTGACAGCATGGTAGAAGAAATGTCAGAAAAGGAGTTCAGAGTTCAGAATATTTGTGAAGCAAAGGATGAGATAAGAGAGCAAATGCAGGCAATGAATGATCACGCCAATAAGCAGTTGAAAGAGCAAATGCAGGAAGCAAAAGATCATTTCAACAAAAAGATAGAGATTCTAAAAAAAGAAAAAAAAAAGAAATCCTTGAAAGAAACAATAAACCAAATTAAAAACTCAATGGAAAGCATCATCAACAGACTAGATCAATTGGATGACAGAACCTCAGATAATGAAGACAAAATATTTAATCTTGAAAATAAAGTTGACCAAACAGAGAAGATGGTTAAGAAATCATGAACAGAACCTCCAAGAAATATAGAACACCATGAAAAGATCAAATTTAAGAATTATCAGGATTGAGGAAGGCACAGAGATACAAACCAAAGGAATTAACAACCTATTCAATGAAATAATATCAGAAAATTTCCCAAATTTAAAAAATGAAATAGAAAATCAAATGCAAGAGGCTTACAGAACACCAAGTATACAAAATTATAACAGATCCACACCAAGGCACATTATAATGATAATGGCTAACATACAAAATAAAGATAGGGGCTGGAGTTGTGGCTCAGTGGTAGAGCACTTGCCTAGCATGTGTGAGGCACTGGGTTCAAGTCTCAGCACCACATAAAAATAAACAAAATAAAGATAGGATTTTGAAGGCTGTGAGAGAGAAGCATCAGATTACATATAGGGGCAAACCAATATAGATATCAGCAGATTTCTCAGCCTAGACCCTAAAAGCTAGAAGGGCCTGGAACAACATATTTCAAGCTCTGAAAGAACATGGTTGCCAACCAAGAATCCTATACCCAGCAAAACTAACCTTCAGATTTGAAGACAGAGCAAAATCTTCCATGATAAACAAAAGATAAAAGAAATTACAAATAGAAAGCCTCCACTAGAGAATATTCTCAGCAAAATATTCCATGAGGAAGAAATGAAAAACAAAAATGTAGGTCAGCAAAAGGAGGAACTACCTTACAGGAAAAAACAATCAAAGGAGAAACCAAGTCAAGTTAAAAACCAAAAATAAGCCAAAATGACAGAATGCAAGTCATATCTCAATAATAACCCTGAATGTTAATGGCCTGAACTCATCAATCAGAAGACACAGACTGGCAGCTTGGATTAAAAAGAAAGACCCTACAATATGCTGCCTTCAAGAGACTCACCTCATAGAAAATGACATCTACAAACTAAAGGCGAAAGGATGGGAAAAAACCTACCGTGCACACAGACTCAGTAAAAAAGCGGGGGTTTCCATCCTTATATCAGATAAAGTGGACTTCAAGCCAAAGTTAGTCAGAAGGGGTAAAGAAGGACATTTCATACTGCTTAAGGGAACCATAAATCAGGAAGATATAATGATAGTAAATATTTATGCCCCAAACATGGTGCATCCATGTACATCAAACAAATCTTTCTCAATTCCAGGAATCAAATGAACCACAACACAATAATCCTGGGTGACTTTAACACACCACTGTCACCACTGGATAGAGCTTCCAAACAAAAACTAAACAAAGAAATCATAGAACTCAATAACACAATCAATAACTTAGACTTAACAGACATATATAGATATATAGAATATTCCATCCATAGAATACACTTTCTTCTCAACAGCACATGAAACCTTCTCTAAAATAGACCATATGTTATGCCACAAAGCAGCCCTTAGTAAATGCAAAAAAATAGAGATACTACCTTGTGTTCTATTAGATCATAATGGAATGAAATTACAAATCAATGACAAAATAAAAAACAAATTACTCCAACACTTGAATACTAAATAATATGCTATAACAAAATATCAGGGAGGAGATAAAAAAAATTCTTAAAGGTAAATGAGAATGATGATACAACATATCAAAATCTCTGGGACACTATGAAAGCAGTACTAAGAGGAAAATTCATTGCATGGAGCACATTTAAGAAAAGACTAAAAAGCCAACAACTAAATGACCTAACATTACATCTCAAAGCCCTAGAAAAAGAAGAACAGAACAACATCAAAAGTAATAGAAGACAGGAAATAATTAAAATCAGAGCTGAAATCAATGAAATTGAAACCAAAGAAACAATTTTAAAATACTGACAAAACAAAAAGTTGGTTTTTTGAAAAAGTTAACCAAATAGATAAACCTTAGCCACACTAACAAAGAGGAGAGAAAAAATTACTAAAATTCGTGATGAAAAAGGAAATATCACGACAGACACCTCTGAAAGACATAACGAGAAGTTACTTTGAAAATCTATACTCACACAAAATAGAAAATATCAAAAACATCAAAAAATTTCTAGAGACATATGATCCTCCCAAACTGAACCAGGAGGACATACACAATTTAAACAGATCAATTTCAAGCAACGAAACAGAAGAAGCCATCAAAAGTCTACCAACCAAGAAAAGTCCAGGACCAGACAGATTCTCAGCCGAGTTCTACAAGACCTTCAAAGAAGAACTCATTCCAATACTCCTCCAAGTATTTCAGGAAATAGAAAAGGAGGGAACCCTTCCAAACTCATTCTATGAAGCTAGTATCATCCTAATACCCAAACCAGACAAAGACACATCAAGGAAAGAAAATTTTAAACTGATATCTCTGATGAATATAGATGCAAAAATCCTTAACAAAATCCTGGCAAGGGCTGGAAATGTAGCTCAGTTGGTAGAATGTTTGCCTTGCAAGCACAAGGCCCTGGGTTCAAATTCCCAGCACTTCATAAAAAAAAAAAAAAAACAATCCTGGCAAATAGCATACAAAAACATATTAAGAAGATAGTACACCACGATCAAGTGGGGTTCATCCCAGGGATGCAAGGTTGGTTCAACATGTGGAAATCAATAAATGTAATTCATCACATCAATAGACTTAAGGTTAAGAATCATATGATTATTTCAATTGATGCAGAGAAAGTGTTTGACAAAATACAACACCCCTTCATGCTCAAAACACTAGAAAAAATAGGGATAGTAGGAACATAACTCAGTACGCACAAGGACCTGGGTTCAATCTCCAGTACTGCAAAATAGTAATAATAAATTGAAAATAATTTTTAAAAGCTAATTATAAAGCACTAGGCTCAGTGGTATAAGCCTATAATCCCGGTGACTCAGGAGGCTGAGACAGGATTATAAATTGGAGGCCAGACTGGAAATCTTAGCAAGACCCTGACTTAAGAGAAAACAAAAGGGTTGGGTATGTAGTTCAGTGGTAAGTCACACCTGGGTTCATTCTCCAATACCAACACCTGGGTTCATTCTCCAATAACAAAACAAATAAATCTAATGATAAAGGCAGAATGACATACATACTAAACAAAACACAGGTAATATCCCCTTATAATTGCAGACAGAGAATATCAGGTAAATCTCCATAGAGAAGGTGGCAATTTTTGAGACTGTCCAGGTGAGGTGAGATTACACTGTATAACCTCTATCCTGACTTTGCCATTACCATCAGTAAGTTGTACCTGTCTTTGAACTTCATATAAGCAAAATTTTATAGCATATATTCTTTAGTGTCTGGTTTCACTCATTCAACATTATGTTTATGAGGTTCATTTACTGTGCTGCATACACCTCTAGCACCTTTTTTCCTCCCTTGTAGATCATTGTATGACTATATCACAGTTCAACTCTCCATATCCTTATTGATGGACAATTGGATTGTCTTCAGTTTTGGGTCGTTTTGAATAATGCTGCTTTGAACATATCTGTTCTTAACACAGAAATATGTTTATGTTAGATGTTTACCTAGAAGAGAAATCATCTGACTTAGGAAATACATATGTCCTGCTTTAGGAGAAAATGCCAAAATGCTCTCTAAAGGGCTGATACCAGCATACATTCCTACCAGATGTACATAACACTCCATCTTTGCCAGACCTTGGTATTGTCAGCCTTTTTAATTTCAACCATTCTTGTGAGGGTATAGTGAAATCACTTTTGTATTTTCCCAAATGACTATTAATTTTTATGTGCCATTTGGGCATCTTTTTGAAATTTTCCTGTTAAAGAATTTTGCACACTTTTCTACTGGATTGTTTTTTTTTCTTATTTATTTTTAGAACTTCTATAAGTATTCTGGCCACAAGTCCTTTATGAGAGGCTGAGATGAACATTTTACATGTAATAACTTGCTTAAAAATCCTGATATTAATACAAAGCCTTTATGATGATACTACGATATTATTCTGAGGAAGCTAATAATGAATTCAACTAAAGCTTGCAATGGTTTAGGGAATTGCCTATGGCCACATTGCTCAAAAGAGAAAGAACTGGAATGAACTTGGGTGGTTTCATCTAGATCCAGGTCCTTGACCCTTCTACCAGATGCATTTAGTAATTTTTGTGGGTTAGCACTTGGGAAAAAGAAGAATTTTCCCTTTGCAAATAGACTGTGGTCAATTATTTGTTGCCACTTGTTCCCTGTAGAAAATTGAAACTCATAAACTTGAGAAAAAACAAAAACTACCTTCACAAATATGGAAGAGATTAAAACTGTATTATGATAAAGAGTACATATGTATTGATGGACTGAGAGGACCAAGGACAAAAGTCCTTTATTTTGAAAGACATGAATTATTTCCTCAAAATCCTGAAAATACTGGTTAGGGGGAGGTGCTAGTCTGCACGTCTCTAGGACTAGTGATAAGGAGGTATATCAATCTTTCCCCAACCCTCACCAGCAAAATTATTTCAGGAACCGTGAAGCATTTTAGCAGAGGTGACCTCCTTAAGGTCAGTGGTCCAGGAACATCAAAAATAACAAAATAATGTCAGAGAAATAATTATTATTTCTTACATAAGAAATAATTAGTGTGTTAAATGGTACAAATTACACTGAGATTCAATGTATGTATACATTAGAAATGCAAGTGTTAAAAAATGAATTTTAGCCCCTGTCTCACACTACATTATCAACATGACTTTAGATGAATTATAGAACTGAATGTAAAAAAAAAAATCATAAAATTCTAGAATATAACATGGGAAAATTTCTTCAAAGGGACACATAAAAGTACAATTAATAAAGGAAAAGAGACCAAAAAAGGTCTCAAAATGAGAGAATACATTTGCAATGCATAGAACTCACAAACTAATTTTTTAATACAAAACCATCCTTTGATGCCTCTAATAAACATCTCTTTGTCATGATACAATTTGTGGAAATGGCTGGGTTCTTTTTTTCAACTTTAGGATTTTGCACATAAATCATGAGATATTGGTAACTATTTTATTTTTCAGGTTTCATATTGTACTGACCTCAAAATACGAATTGGAGAAGTTCCAACTAACTTTCTCTGGAAAAGTTTATTAAAGCTTGGAAGTTCTTCCCTCTAAAATATTTCAAATAGCTGTAGTGAAGCCAGCTGTTCTTGGATTTTCTTTCTGGGAAGTTTTTTTTTTTTTCTTTTTTAATAAACTCAAGTATTACTTGCAGTTTTGATAAGACACAATTTACCTCTGGTACATGCTTCTAGAACTTTTACGGTAGCATGTTCACCAAAGGCCCATCTTATTTGCAGTTCCTGAATTCTAATCATTTTTTCCTCAGTACTGCAAAATGCAAAACAAAACCACCTGCTTTTTTCAGATTAGATTGTCAGGCTCCAGCCCTATTCAGTGTTAGACTTCTGAAACTTTCTTGAGAAAACTATGTGTTTAAATCCCCTTGTTTCAATTTTTTTCACTTCAGTCTTGATTGCCAGAAGGTCTGATGATTTCTTGTCCCTCCACCACCAGCAATGGTCATCAGCCTGAGCCAAGCTGAATATTAAGGTTCTTTGCTGGGGCTGGGGATATGGCTCAGTTGGTAGAGTGCTTGCCTCACAAGCACAAGGCCCTGGGTTCAATATCCCCAGCACCGCAAAAAAAAAAAAATTTTTTTTTGCTATGGTCACAACTGGCAAGTGCTCCAGGGAAAACAATTGCATTTTGCCCAATCACTGTGATCATCCCACTAGTCCTTGTTTACCACACTAGTCCTCTTTCCTTCTACATCAGCTGCAAACTGATTTGTGATCTGTCTACCTAGTTCTTTTCAGTGGGTGCATTGGTCAGCTGAAAACTACCTCAGTAGCAGAATCTATTTGTCCTTTTTAAAAGCTCCATATATAAGTTTTATATCTACATATAAATATTAACTAAAAAATTGTTATGTCACATATGAAGCATGTAAAGAAACAGCATTGGGTACAGTAAGTCACTCACAGCAGAATATCCTTGAAAAACTGTTAAACAGGCCAGGGCAAAACCAGCAACACTCCAGTCACACTTCTGCTACACCTAATAAGCTGCAGGCAAGCAACCCTCCTTGCCTTTTGATCCACCATTCCAGGAGGAGTTACCCAAAATGAGTCTGCCCCAGAATTAGTATTTTTAAAAAAATCCTGCTGCCAGGTATTTGTCCTTTGGTCCTTTGTATGCCACCAGAGCTAAGATCTTTTTCCTCTTCCCAAGGGCATCAAAAAGCTCTCTTGCTAGTGGGTCCCCTTTTTAAAAGTCTTCTCTTGTTTTGCATATTTCTGAGCAATAAATCTTTGATTTGCTTGTAAAAACAGTCTCTGGGGTGGTAACGTTTTCACACGTATCTTCAAAAAGAGGGAACAGCAGTCTCAGCAATGGGTCAAATTGTATCTTAACAAATTAATGCTATTATTAAGTGAAAAATTCTCCACATTTTCCCAATTGCTAGAGACCCTCCACTTCAAAATCTCTGATGAATAAATAAAATTTTAAAGCTTCCACACATTTAATACAGTTAAAAATATTTTGTGTCCACTACACAATGTTCATAGTGAAGCTGCTTCCTAGTACACAGTTCCAATAAAATGTCATCTCAAAGTAAATGCTTTCTTAGTTTACACATTTTATCTTGCTTGGGTGGGAGTGAAGTCTTCTCTACCATAGGATTGCTAACTGAGGTTTCTACCGTATGAATCTACTCATGTTTAGCAAGATATTTACTGTATCAGCAAAAGATTCACTATATTTATTCACCAATAGGTTTTATCCACTCTGGGATTATTGATATAATTCATGGTCCAAATTCCAGCACAAATTTTCTTATAGTCAATGTCTTTCATTAATTTCTTTTCTTCTGTAAACTTACTTCTATATTATGAGGATGTTAGGCCAAAGGTGTTCTCAATATCCATTATATTAATAGATTTTTTTTCCTGACCCTTTGTGTTCTGATCTACAAGGTTTTGGCTTCACCCAGAGTGATTTCCCTCATTTATTATAATTACAGGTTTTCTTATAAAATGTGTTCTTTGATGTACAATGAGTTTTGACTTCACATAGAATGACTTCTCACAAACACTACATTCATAGAGTTTCTCCCCTGTATGTGTTCTATCATGTGCAATGAGTTTCAACTTCACACAGAATGATTTTCCACATTCATTACATTCATAGGGTTTTTGTCTTATATGAGCTCTTTGGTGAACAATTAGGGCTGACTTCTGATGGAACGTTTTCCCACATTCATTACATTCAAAAGTTTTCTCCCCTGAGTTTCTTCTCTGATGTTCTATGAAACCCAAATAGAAGCAGAACAAAATTTCATATTCAATACATTTATGGGGTTTCTCACCTGTGTTAGTTCTTAAATGTATAATGAGGGTTGACTTCTCAGAGGATTTCCCACATTCATTACATTCATAAGGTTTTCCCCCTGTGTGAGTTCTTTTATGTTTAATGAGATCTGATTTTCTGAGAAATGTTTTCCCACATTCATAGCATTCATAGGGCTTCTTTCCTGTGTGTGTTTTCTGATGTACAGTAAGGACTAACTTAAATGAGAATGCTTTCCTACATTCATGACATTCATATGGTTTCTCCCCTATGTGTATCTTCCGATGTTGAGTGAGGGTTGATTTTTCACTAAAGGATTTCAAACACTGGTGACATCCATGAGGTTTCTCTCCTGTGTGAATTCTCTGATGCTTAATGAGATTAGAATTCTTTTTTTTTTTTTTTTTTTTTTTTTTTTTTTTTGTGGTGCTGGGGATTGAACCCAGGGCCTTGTGCTTGCAAGGCAAGCACTCTACCAACTGAGCTATATCCCCAGCCTGAGATTAAAATTCTTGAAGAAAGTTTTTCCACATTCATGATATTCATAGAATATCCCTCCTATGTGTATTCTCTGATGCTTTGTGTGGACTGACTTCTGGTCGAAGATATTTCCACATTCATGACTTTCATAGGATTGTTTTCCTGTGTGTGCTTTCTGTTTTACACCAAGAACTAACTTTTCACTGAAAGAGGTCCCATATTTATTTTATTCAATTTTACTGTCAGTTGAGTGAGTTCTCTGAATTGAAGTGAGGTTTGACTTCTGGCTAAAAGGGTAAGCACTCTGATGTTCAAAGAGAATGGATTCCTCAAGGAAATATTCTCCACATTCGTGATAAGTCCAACTTTTTGTCCCTCATAAATTGCTCATTCTCATCCACAATCTTATTCTTATACTATTTTTTCATTCTATTTGCTTACAGCCTAACAATGTATTGAAAAAGTTGCCTACCCAAATCTCCCTACCACTTCTCACTTCATTACTAAAAAAAAAAAAAAAAAAAAAAACTGTATAATTCATTTTAACCCAAATGTGGGCTGCATTGCTATAACATATATCTCTGTTTCACACTGTCAAAAGACCCCTGTGGCACTGTGAACTTTGGAACCACCGGGATGTTGAACTTACTTGGTTATTCACAGCCATGGGAAGGGTTGATTTAGGTGCAAGAGCCCACACAACCCAGATTACAGATATTAAATGTATTCTTGGCTTATGATTCCTGTGGAAAGTGCAGGTAGGGTAAGGCCAAACAGTGGGAGCAAGGTCTATTCATTTCTGCAAAAATGAATCAAATCTGAAATTCAACACCTCTTAAGAATTATCTCACTGAAATCAGAATTAAAGACAGGCAGTTAGTGTAGAATAGGTAATCAGGCCCAATTGATAAAATGGGGGGAAGTTTGGATCCAGGAATTTGTGAAACCACTCCTGGGAGATTGGAATGTTCAGTCTCCAGAGCCCATGGATACCAACCCTCTCAAAAGATTGTTAATGAAGCAACTCCTGAGCAGACAGAGAGCTACTAACCAGTGCCCTCTGGTCTACCACTGCCTTCCCACCTAACACTCCACTTTGGCCCTTCCAGCCCACCTGCTCACCCCCTGCCCATTTCACTAACTCTCCCAGTCACTGTACAGGATGGGGGAAATGAACAAGGGAGAAGAATGCAAGAGAACAAAGGAAATTTTAGATGTTTAAAAAGGACAAGACTCACTCATTCTATGGATTCCACCTTTGGGTCCCCTTCTTCCACCCAAGAGAAGTCTGTTTTACTATTCTTTAATAAATCTTCTTACTTTCTACTCTACACATACCTTGGTATGCTTCTCTGATGTTATACTTCAACATCTGAGGAAACAGGACTCATCAAGGTAACTGATGATATGGTCATACTCTTGACCCTAACAAGTATGAATGTGGTACTACTTTCCTCACCTTTTTTCTTGATACACATACCTTAGAAAAGCAATGTGATTATTAAATGCAACTGTCTTTGAAAAGGGTTGGTCTCTTGACTACTTATTGAGGATTATAAGATCAAACAGTATGTGGAGGTTAGGGAAGGGTCATACAGGCCTATTTTGAAAACTCAACTCAAGCTCTCACTCTGATCATCTCTTTGGTATGATGTGTCTCATTCTAACAGCAATATCAGGCAGAGCTTGGTCAAAAGATTCAAAGTTAATTCTGTTTAATTTGCATAAAAATGTTTTCCCCCAAAGGACTTAAAATTAGCATACTACAATAACACAGCCACATCGATGTTTATAGCAGGTCAATTCACAATAGCTAGATTGTGGAACCAACCTAAATGCCCTTCAACAGATGAATGGATAAAGAAACTATGGTATATATACACAATGGAATATTATTCAGCCATAAAGAATAATAATATTATGGCATTTGCAGATAAATGAATGGAATTGGAGAATATCATGCTAAGTGAAATAAGCCAATCCCAGAAAACGAAAGGCTGAATGTTTTCCCTGATAAGTGGAGGATGATATATAATGGGGGTGGGAGGGGTGGGGAGTGAGAGAAGAATAGAGGAACTTTATGCAGAAGGAAATGAGAGGAAGAGGGGTATGAAAAATGGTGGATTGAGATAGACATCATTACCCTACATACATGTATGATTACACGAATGGTATGAATATACATCGTGTACAACCATAGAAACAAAATGATGTACCCCATTTGTGTACAATGAATCAAAATGCAGCCTGTAAAATTTTAAAAAATAAATTAAATGTTTTTCCATTAAGAGTTTTTTGTCTCTTCTACCCAACCTTTCCAGATGAAAGGTCTAGATGAGAGAAGAGAATGAGTAGAAAACAAGAAGGTACTGAAGAGACTGACAGACTTGTTAACAATGGAGAGAAAGCAAAAAAACTGGCATTAGGAGAGTGAATCTTTAAAACCAGTATGTGGAAAGGGGTCATTGATTATCTTTAGAATGGCTCTTGGCGCCCTCCTCCCAGGAGGGCAATGCCCTTGTTGCTCTCCCAAACTGCCACCCAGGTTGCTTAACACAACTGCAAACTATAGTAACTGCTATACACAGAAATATACTTAGTAAAACACAAGCAAAGCCTGTAAACTGACAATTACAGAACCAAAGAGAAATTTTAAAAGACCCAAGTAAAGATTAAAAAATATGTTCATGGATTAAAAAACTCAAGATTGTTAAAATATCAACCCTCCCCACAATGATCAATGAGATTTCAGAGAAAGTTCTAGAAGGTGTGCAGGGTGTGTACGTGTGTGTGTGTGTGTATTTGTGTGTGTATTTGAGGAAACTAATAGGCTAATTCTGAAATTTATATGAAAATGCAAAGGACTTATAGCACTATAGTATTATCCTAAACATAGGTATTACTTTAAAATATTTTGTAGTTTAAAGATGATCTTGAAAACATTCTGTATTCATGCTATAGAATAGTCAGTCTTAAAACAAAAACATACAAAGCTAGAAGGCTATATAAATCATGATGTAAAACTATTAAACTAAAATATAATAATAATATATTATGTTATTGTCATAAAGATGGGCAAATTAGCCAATGAAACAGAACAGAAATCCCAGAAAAATAGCCACATATATATCGTCACCTGAAAAACAAGAGATAAAACCATAAACAATGGAAAAAAGATGATCTTTTAATACATTTCTGTTCATCAAATGACATCATTTAAAAAGTGATTGGACAAAACATAAATTGAGAAAAGATATTTTCAGTACACCATCTGACAAAAGATTCATATCCATAACATATTTAAAAACTTCTATAAATCAACAATACTGATGAACTAGTAAAATAAAATGGGTAAAAGATGTGAACAAAAGGACTATCCAACAAGCCAATAAACATGAAAAGGTGTTCAACATCATTAATCATCAAAGAAATGGAAATTGAAACTTAAAGAGATACACAATACAATGACAAGAACAGCTAAAATTAGACTGTGTGTCTGAATAAAACAGGGTATTATCAGTTTCTCTTACAGTACATTTACAACACAGATCACTCCTGACACCAGATATGTGGATTTCTCCCCACCAGGAAGCAAGCAATTTTGTAGCATCAGACATCAATTGGGTGTCCTTTAATTCAACTCTATTCTGACAGAATCTACCTGGAGAAAGCATCAGGGACTTAGACTGCCTTTGCTAAAAGCAGCGACTACTTATGCCTGCAGATGCCTTATCAGTAACTAAAAGCAGGATAAAGTTTGGCATCTCTGCATTTATTTTGTACCTGTCTCCTATATACTTTAAACTTTGGGTCAGGTCTCCACCTAGTTCTGCACATAGGCATGTTAATCATTTAAGGAGTGTTCATCTAAAAACTGTTAATACAAAGTTTACTAGCTTCATCTTCTTCAATATTGAGGCAAGATTTGTAGCATCCTGTTTCAGACTCCTGCAGTGGTAAACCACAAGTCTTTAGTTGTCATCCTTCACTTTCCAGAAAATGACCACATAATTAGCCTACCCCCACTAAGCAGGAACAATCATCTTATGGGAACCAAACTGTGCCCCCTTTCCAGATCACCTAGTAAGGATAAACATCCTGAGCAACAAGTGGAAATTACCCCCTCAAATAATAAACACTTTTCCAAAGCAGAAGCACAACTGAAGTAAAGATCAACAAGATCACAGTCTGACCAAGACTGCTTAGTTAATTATGCATACCTCTTACCCACTGCCCTGTGTCTTCCTCTATATAAACCTAAAGCTCATGTCAGCACCCTGAATATAGGGCTGAGATTATCATGGAGTCCCTGTCATGCAGGGTTCACTATAGGCTTTAAATATAAATCTTGCAGCTCAACCACTGATGGCCTATTTTAAACTTCATGTTTCTCTTTATTTCTCCTTATCTCCCTCTTCCTCCCTCCCTCTCCCCTTTCCTAACCTTGTCCTAGGCCAAGTTATCTGTCCTTCAGATCACTACGCACAAGAATAAACTCCAGTCTTGGGGACTGGAGTAATGGCTCTCTCAAGGATATAGTTGGACATTAACTTTATCTACTGATAATAATTTGCAGCCCAATCCATGAATTACCCTCTTAAAAGCCTTCTGTTCCCATTGGCAGTAAGAAACGCAGCTTTTGTGACCTTAGCCCACTGCTTTTCTAGGATTCTGGCAAATCAATAAAACTCTTTCTTTTTCTCAACACCTTGTCCTCATTACTGGATCAGCACTGAGGACAAGGATCAGGATTTTGGAATCAAGATACTGGATCTCTACTTTGGTTTACCAGTATGGCCATATTGGTAAAGTTATTTTCTTGCTTAAAAAGTAAATCATTATCTTTTTGGTTGTTTTGTTGGGGATGAGTGGACAGATCTGGCTTATAGAGAGTCAAGCTGCTGGCTTAGGACTCCAGTAACAAGATTCCAAGTTTGAGGGCTCAACCTTAGACCCACACACATACACCAACTTTAGATGCCAGTCATAATGATAAGGAAGAAACAGATGTGTGCTGTGGGAACATGAGGTTAAGGGAATAATTCTGTAACCTGGGCACACTGTGTTGACCCCTGAATATTTTCTTTTCTACAAAGCAATTTACCTGAAGTCCTGCCTAGCTTAAGTCAATAGGATAATTTCCATCAGCAAACAATCTGTTATCTGCAAAAGAAATGCAGGCCCAATGCCCATAAGAAAACAAGTTAACCTGAATATTTTAGTGGGCTTTTTGTGACACTTAGGCCAGATCCCAGAATGAGGATGTAATGGTGGTCCATCTCATGCTTTGAGTATAGCAACTGAGGCTGCTCTGCCACTGAGGCTTATTTTAAAAGGGGCATACTTTATTTTCTTATTTTCCCTCTCTCCTTCCTAACCTGGGGGGCAAGGGTGGTATAGAATGACCTTTTTCCCATTCCAGCACCAGTTATCTGTCTTTGAGCACACACCTACCAGAGGAACCAAGTAATTCATACTTCAGGGATGGTGCCAGAAGATCTAAGAAATGGTTATCTTCCAAATTAACAAATGACTCACAACCCCCCTCCCCCCAGGGAATACCTGGAATGACTCACTTCATTAAAAACCCTCTGTCCTCCCTTATAGGCAGAATCACAGCCTCAGGGACAGGAGTCCCTGTGCTTCTCCTTTGCTATCAAAGCAATAAAACTTCTTTTTCCTTTTTCTCAAAATTGTGTCCTCATAGTTGGATTGGCATGAGGAGTGAAAAGGTCAGACAAGGACAAGTTTTTGGTAACAAGAGAGATAAGGATAATACCCCATAACCACAAAAATTGTTAAGTACATATTCCAATTAGAGCTGGTCAGTATGGGCCAAAGTAACATAGAGTTGTCATGCATAATGGGAACTTGAAAGTCTGATGTCATTCTCTGTCAATCAAAAGTCAAGTGGATCTGGGCAAGACTCTCCAGAAAGTTTCCTGGGAGCCCCCAATAAAACTGGAGGGCAGGAGAGGCATACTGTCCCTCTCCTCTCTGAGAGGATATTTCTTCCCTTTTCTATCCCTTCTGAAAAACTCATGCCTGTTACTCTGAGTAACATATCAGAGTAACAAATCTTTCCAGTCTGATTGCCAAGAATCAGGTTTGAAGGACCACCTTCATGCTGCCTCATGAAGTTTATATAAGGCTCTGTAACAATAAGGTTCAGTTGCTATACCTGTGCTTCTGACAGACCGGCTATAAGTCAGGGTTCCCACAGTCACCTTGTTGATTTAATTCAGTAGCTCAAAAACTCAGGAAAATAGGGCTCCAAATCTCAGGGAAATAATTATGTTTACTTATTTATTATAAAGGACATTGGTGAAGAACACACAGGATAAGGTAAGGAAGGAGCACAGGTATGGAGGAAGAGATGTTTAGCTTCCATACCCTGTAATAAGCGTGTCAGAAATAGTAAGTGTTAGGCCAGCCTGGTGCTTGAACATAGCATGCTTATCTATCTACTTCTATGCTGGACACCATGGGCGAGGTTGAATGGACAAGCCGAGGTTAAGTCCCGCTTATTGTGACACACCTAGGACAAGAGATGGGTGTAACCATGGGGTGGAAACCCACAACCAGAACTTATAAACTGTGCTGAAGCCCAAAGCCTTTGGGGCAGCAGACCAGAGGAGAACAGGAGGACATCAAAAAGAACACCTAATGCTGCACTCCCCTGTGATCCCACCACCACGGAGGTGGAACCCAACATAGCTCCTCAACTAAGACACGTCACAGTAAGTGTGCTCTGGGTTCAGCACTAGGAGAAACTGGTTAGACAGAATAGATTTGAAGTGATGTGAGATACCGTGTATGATGCATAATAAAATGAGTTAAACTCACCAACTGACTCCTAGTCAATAAGACGCTCTCAACATGCCCTCTCCTGGCATGCCACCCTTCAGAAACCTCCATAATTAAACTTAAGAGACTATTTTTTGTCCAGAAGTTTTATGAACCCTGTCTTTTTAGGTATTATAGATAATTCATTATATATGCACGATTGATTACATCCTTGGCCAATGGTATTCAACTTAACCTCAGTCTGTCTCTTCTCCTGGGATGTTGGAGATTAGAGCTGAAAGCTTTAATGCTCTAATCCTTCCTTGGTCTTTTCAGTGCCAGCCTTCATCCTGAAACTATTTAGGTACTGCCAGTTACAGTCAATTCATTAGCATACAAAAAGATACCCATCACTTCAGAGATTACAAAGATTTTAGCTGTATGCCAGGAAATGGGTGAAAACCAAATATATATTTTATAATCAACACAGACTGACAATAACAAATGCTGACAAGGCTGTATTGTAATTGGAACTCATACATTACTGGAAGAGGTATAATTGAGTACAACCACTTTGGAAAACTGTGTAGTTGCTAAAATTAAGCTTACGACTATTTTTTGCCTAGTAAGTTCATTTCTGATTATACATCTAAGTTTAAATGAAATAAAATGAGAGTTTACATCCTCCAAAAGATGTACATGAGAATATTTGTAAAAATGTTTTTCCAAATATCCCCAAACACAAATCAACCCATATGTGCTTCAATCATAGAATAGGCAGACAAAGTCTGGTTGAATCGTATAATGGAATATTATACAGCAATATAGTAAAACACTAGTTTGCTGATACATACAACATGGATATATCTAACAGACAAGGCTGAGACTGAGAAGTCAGACTCCATTCATCCATCCATCCATCTACCTACCTACCTATCTAGCTATCTACCTGCATAATTATCAACCTACCCACCTATAGGGAAAATATATACACACATATATATAGTACGTAGTTAGTTATATTTATTTGAAGTAAAAAATAGGCAAACTTTACCTATTATATCAGAAGTGAAAGTGTTATTTACCAAGTGTTATTTACACCAGGGAGTCTTCATCTTGATGGATACATGGTTGTATATAAATGTATACATAAAATTGTATTAAGCTATGCACTTAACTCTGTATAATTTATATCTCCATTTAAAAAGGGCAACATTTGTGTTTAAGAGTGACTCTGGGAGATGCTGAGTGATTCAGTGACTTGAGGTATTTGAGCCATGTCTACATGCTACTTCCAAAGGTCTGGACCCTCTAAAACAGAATTCCTAGTAAACATGTCAATGATCTTAACTCTAAATTAACCATTTATGTCTACTTTTCTCCTAAAATCTATCTGGCACATACTCCCTAACTCACCAGGTGACTTTGGCTTACGAATTCTTCCTCTAACATCCATGGCTCCTCTCCTTGCTCCAACTTGAGGATCACTTCTGTTTAGAGATGCAGTATCCTATGGATGAAAATTATATGACTTAGAACAAGCTGGGTGGATTTTAAGGTCTCAGAAGGAAGAGGATTATATATTTCAAAGTGTACAATTAAAATCATTGTTGTTAAGCAGAAGAAAATGCATTCTTTCTTGTACCAAAAGGGATAAATTACCCTTGGCCTCTGAATCCCAAACCTAAATATTATATTCTACAAAAAATTACACAAATTTCTCTGAGTAAAAAAAAGAAAATGCATATTGCTTCTCTGCATGGGACATAATCCCTACCTACCCACTGAGACAAGGTGACTATAGTTCTCCAACATCACTTCCCTATATGATGTCCTCTTGAGCAGGGTCCAGATGTCACCATTCCTCCTGTGTGAAGTTCACAGTCACATCCCTGAATGCCACTGATCCCTGGAAAAGCACAGTTTTGTTCAATCTGACATGGTCAGAATCAGGTGCTCTAAAAAAGATGTTTGAGGACGAATTCTTCCTTTTTTTTTTTGTTTTTCTTTTGGTACTATGGATTGAACCCAGGGTTACTTTACCACTTAGTTACCTCACCAGGCTTTTATTTTTTATTTTAAGACATCATCTCACTTTGCTTACAGCCTTGCTTAGTTGCTGAGGCTGGTCTCAAACTTGCAGTCTTCCTGCCTTAGCCTCCAAAGTAGATGGGATTTCAGGTATATACCACCATACCCAGCTAATTCCTACCATTTTTACTGATAAAAATTTATGAGAAAATGTTACAAAAGACTCCTACTCTATACATTTTTGTGTGATATACTTCATGGGCAAAACATAAATCATAGTTATCACCCTGTTGGTGAATTAATTTATCACTTAATAAAAAAATCTGAGTGTTCATATGTGCCTGGAACTGTGTTAGTTTCTGAATATTCCCAGTTGAACACAATACTTCAATAAGTTCTCTCCTAAAGAAACACACACACAAAAATCATACCTAACAGAGCACTTGAAGGAACCACATCACAAATATATTCGACACAGGTAGGGACAACAGAGGGGTTCTAGGCAGTTCATATAAGAGTGTGTCAGCATTTTAGATTTCACCAAAGGCATAAAGCTTTAGTTCCTTTACAAATATAAGGCAAAAACATTAAGAAAAAGTAAGAAGACTTGAAAATACATATGGCAAGTCAATGGAACTATAAAACAGGACAAATAGCAGCTTTGAACCTATGATAAAGGCTGCAGAGGCATGGAGGATCAGGGGAGACTAAGCAAAACATTTGTCTTTAACCCTGTTAGTGATTAAAATACCAGGAAAGTTTAATTTTGTTTATATTTTTAGATACAAGTGTAAACAGAAACGATAATAAAGTATTTCTTCCCATACCCTAATGGACTGATAGTGTATGACATATACAGCATTATCATGCACACACCTTAGAAGCCTCCCTGATCTGTCCACCCTACTCATTTCTGTGAATAACAGAAACCAGTGGAAAACTGGAAATTCGCAACTGTGTCCCAGTTATATAATCCAACTTTCACTGAGAAAGCAGCACTCCCAAGTTAGAGTGAAGAACATGCTAGAGAGCAGTGATACAGCTAGGTCATTTATATTGAGACAGCAATGGAAATGCAGAAAAAGAAACTCATAAAGCAAAGGTAAACAGAAAGGGAAACTTCCAGAAGATTAAAATGGCAGCCTCAAAGGGCTAGGTAACATCTGTCAAGTCCAGGAAACTAAGAGGAAGGGCTGAACAGGTTCAAAGTGACAATGAATCAGATGCTCACAATGCAGTATACTGAATATCTTCTGAATGTGAAATTGGACATGTCCATTGGAAAGCTACATGAATGATTCTGGACCTCAGGAAAGAGGTAGAATTTGAGAATACAGATTTTAGATGAAAATAATGTATTTTAATGTATGTCACTGTGGCCAGCAGAGTGATCATATACATAGGACCACCAATCTCTAAACCTTCAACCTGGGCTAGGGGTGATAAGATGAACTTACAAGGTTACTGACTGCCACCACTTTTTAGTGATCCAGTAGCCAAAAATACTAAAGTGATAGAATATAAAACTTTTATAAAAATATAACTTTTAAAAACTAGTTTTATAAAGCTGAATATAGCATGTAGTTTCTTGTAAGGCAACTACTTAATGAAACAGACTTTAGTGATATGATCTCAGAATATTGTATCCTCTGTTTCAGGAATCTCCCATTTGCTTGCCTGTTTCCTTTCTTCCCAGTCTGAAGGAGTCCTCCCATGTTCATTCCCCACTTACCTACAGAGCCTTTTGGTGAGGCAGTATGGTAAAAGACATCTATCTATATGTGCATTTATATTCTACCAAATCAACTTGCATCTGGATATTCATGGAGAAATATGAAAGGAAAATGAATTACTAAATGAAAACAAAGCCACCAGAACTAATAGATGACCAAAGAGTAAGAGGGGGGAAGGAGGTGTATGTTTCAAAAAATCCTCAGATAAATTCAAGAGATTATTGCTTCAAAATAAAGTGAGACTAGTTTTCTACAAGAATCCATTGGAGAAAAGACAAGTATAATTATAAATTAAAATATCTTATTTGCTAATCATGAAAACATAAAACGAACATAGTAAAACTCCTAGAAAATGAATTGAATATGAAATACAAATTGCACTAATCTCTTTTATGTATAAAATTATTTAAGTCCTAACAACATAAAAGTCAGAAAAAGAAATAATGAAAGAAGAATTTGTAAAACAGATAAACCCACGACAAAAGCTGGAGAAAGCTTCCTTGGGATATAAGGGCAACCAAAAGCATCTTTTTACATTAAAGAACTTAGAATAATGGGTCAGAATACATGGTTGGAAAAGACTTAAGATGAACGTAAGCTTTCACCCCTGGTTGATCTCTAATGCTTAGTACAAGCAGTATGTGAAGGTGAAGCATAAGTTCTTAAATAAACAGGGTATAAGTGTTTAAGAAATGCCCCAGAACAGAGTCAATAAATAAAGACTGGGAAAAAATGTGTATGTGGAGGGGGGTTCTGTTGTTGTTTGAATCCTTGCTTTTCAGGAAAAACGTCCACCAGAATACTACCTGAAAAATAGTTAAAGGAACAGAGAATTCAGTTACCACACAGGCTAGAAATACAAACTGCAAGGAAACAGTCTGGAAGTCATAAAAATTGACTAAAATATTCAATAATCAAGAACAGCAAAGCCTGGAGAAGAATGTAGAAAATGATTTCTAAAGTTACCACATGGTAATATTCAAATGTCCATTTTCAACAACAAAAATCACAAAGCATACAAAGAAATAGGAAAGAATAGAACCAAAGGAAAAATATAAATTGACAAAAATATCCTTGAGGAAAACCAAACATGGGATTTACTAAAAAAAGATTTTAGCTCAATTATCTTTAAATCTGTTCAAACACTAAAAGAAAAAATAAAACAAAGAACTGAGGGAAACCATGAAACAATTTATAAGCCAAATAAAAATATCAATTAATTATAATAATATTTGGCTAATATTTTGGACATATGTGAATTTTGGATATTTAATATATGTGTTAATAAGGACTCTGGGCTATTTAGTAGTATAGGGAATCATTACTTAATTGAATTAAATGATAGACTGGACTTTCTAATTATATAATGAAATAATAAGTCATAATAAATGCTTAGTTTGAATGACAAAAAATATTATAATAACAAACCAAAAATCAAAAGGTAAAGATAGGCAGACTGGATTTTTTAAAAAGGATCCAACTCCATGTGGTCTATAAGAGATTCACTTTAGATTCAAAGACATAAAAGTAGCAAGTAAAAGGATGGAAAATGATATTCATGCAAATAATAACTAAGACATCAATATCAGAAAAAAACAGACTTTAGAAAAAACTGTTTTAAGAGGTGAAGGAGGATCGGAGTGAAATTATGTATTTGAAAAAATGCTAAGACATAAAGAAAATATATTGCAAATATATATGGACCAAAGAAGAGAGAACTGAAATATATAAAGCAAATATTGACTGATTTGAAAGAAGAAAGAGTTGTATAATAATGAAGTGTTCATTATCCAACTTTTATTAATAGATAGAACTTCTAGATAGAAGATCAGTAAGAAAGTAGAGAACTTGAACAATACTATAAACCAATCAGGTCTAAGAGAAGTATGCAGAATACTCCACCACCTAATAGCAGAATATACATTCTTCCCAAGTACAAAAGAAGCATTTTTCAGGATAAACTGTAAGTCAGGCCACAAATCAAGCCTCAATAAATTTATAAGTCTACCTGAGTACAATACTATGAAGCTAGAAGTCAATAATGGCTAAAATTTGAAATTAAAAAAAAATTTTTGGATATTAAATAATGAAAGGGTCAGAGAAATCACAAAGAAAATTAGGAAATACTTAGAAACAAATGAAAAGGAAGACATAACACATTACAAGTCATAGGATACAGCCAAGGCTATACCTATAAGGGAATGTATTGCAGGAAATACACATATTAAAAAAATAAAGACTTCAAATCAATAGCATTACTTGACACCTTCAGGAACTATTAAAAAAGGAGTAAACTAATCCCAAACCTAGCACAGGGGAGGTGTTAGAGAAAAGATACACGGAAAAAGAATGGAAAACCATAGAGAAAACAAGTCAAAAATTGATTCTTTAAATAGAAAAACAAAATTAACAAACTTTTAGCCAGAGTAACTAAGAAAATAATAAAATACAAAAGAACTAAAATCAGAAATGAAAGCAACATTATAGAAAGAAAATTATTATAAGAGAATACTATGAACAATTGTACACCAATAATGAGATAATTAGATAAAATGCACAAATTTCCTAGAAAACCCTAAACCATCAAAACCAACTCAAGAAGTAATTTAAAAATCTCAAAAAATAGTACTTGTAACAACTACAGAGCGAATCAGAAATGAAAACATACCTGAAAAAAGAAAAGTTCAGGAAAAAATAGCTTCACCAGTGAATTCTATCAAATTTAAGAAAAATTAACAAAAAGTCTTCTCAAACTCTTCCAAAAATATGGAAGAAACACTTTCTAACTCATTTTACAAAGCCAGCATTATCCTGATACTAAAGACAGATAAACAACCAGATATATTGCACAAGAAAATATAATTCAGTAACATAAAAAGTATTCTACACTATGCCCAAGCAGAATTTATCCCAGGAATGCAAGGTAGCTCAATGTAAGAATACCAATCTATTGAAGACACCATACTAATAAAAAAATGAATAAAAACCATATGATCATCTCAACTGATATAGAAAGGTTTTTATTTTTGTTTTGTTTTGTTTTGTCTAATTTTGTACCAGAGATTGAACCCAGGGGCAATCAACCACTGAGCCATATCCCTAGCCATTTTAATACTTCATTTAGAGACAGGGTCTCTTGCTTAGGGCCTCACTAAATTGCTGAGGCTGGCTTTGGACTCGAGATCCTTGTGCCTCAGCCTCCTGATCTACTGGGATTACAGGTGTGTACCACTTTGCTCAGTCATAAAGTTTTTTAAACAAATAATATCTAACATATTTGGTAACGCTAAAAGAAAAAAAGGGAAGAAAGGTAAATTTCCTCAACATGATAAAGGGAATATAAGAAAAATCAACAGTTAATATTCAAAGGTAAAAAACTACTTTTTTAACTTTAAGTGAAAAGGTGTATGAATAGGTTAAAAATGTAGTATATATAAAAGGTTTGGTACTATCTACTACCTCACTGAATCCATTGAAAATGATCCACTAGGTGTCCTGGAAAGTTATACCTGAAGATAAGGGGAAACTACTACTCTAGTTGAAAAAACAAATCCAACTCCATATCAGTGAGATGCAATTCTAATAATAATACTTCTTTTTTTGTTTGTTTGCTTGCTTTGGGGGGTGGTGGTGTTTGTTTTTGGTTTGTTTTGTTTGTAGTAGGGATTGAACCCAGGGGCACTTAACCACTGAGCCATGTCTCTAGTCCTTCTTATTTTTTATTTTAAGACGGGGTCTCATTAAGTTGCTTAGGGCCTTGCTATGTTGCTGAGGCTGACTTTGAACTTGTGATTCTCCTGCCTCAGCCTCCTGAGCTTCTGGGATTGCAAGTATGCAACATATAATACTTCTTTATAAATGTCTGAAATACATATGTTTTGATCAGTAATAACATAAACTTTTATGACCAGAGACAACCCTTAATTTTCAATTTATACATGCATTTTTAAGGTACAGGGAAATTTGATAAAATGATCTAAAAAAACTTAAAAGAATATGAAGAGGATTTTGCATGTATCTCAGGTATGAAACATTTACAGTTTCATGTAATGTTTCCATCTCCCATCTTTCCATCTCCCAAGAATCCTTCCTTTTTAAGGACCTATGTGTCATTTGCCTTGGAACTCACAGACATAGGAAATGGTATATAGTAGATTCTCAGAAGTATTTGGTAAATGAAAAAATAACTGAATTACATCAAGTAAATACTAATTATAAGGAAGGAGCTTTTTGTGACAAAAAGAGGTGAGGAGTTGATGTTTTACACTTTAAATAACAGTACATACGCCTGTTAATCCCAGCAGCTTGGGAGGCTGAAGCAGGAGGATTGCAAATTCAAAGCCAACCTCGGCAACTTAGTAAGATCCTGTCTCAAAATAAAAAATAAAAAGGGCTGGGATGGGGCTCTGTGGTTAAGCACCCATGGGTTAAATATCTGGTACCAAATAAATAAAAATAAATAAATATCAGTAAAAAAACATGTCTAAGAAAACTTGAGAAGTTAAGGATGGAGAAGAATTCTAACTTCCATGTAAAAACAAACCACTTTATCCTGAGTCCCTGGAGTTATAGTAAGGATGCTTTTTAAAGATTCTGAGAACTCCACATAATTTCTTGGTTCATTTGTTTTTGTTACTGCTTGCCTTATTAACTTTGCCTAAAGAGAAAAATTAGTTCCTTTAACTTGGAAATGTAATCTAACTAACACAAAATCTACATCTTGAAGCTGTTAATTTACATAGTTAAGAATATTCCAAATTCATTTACCTTTTGGTGAAGTATTTATGTCAACAGTCACTATCAATAGCAGATAATACAAATAGATGATAGATAGATAGATAGATAGATAGATAGATAGATAGATAGATAACTCCATAGGCACATGTGGGAAGAATATATCAAAAGTAAAGCTAAACTGGGAAAGAGAAGTTTGCTATAACTATACTTCCATTATTTTTATAAGGACACATTCAAATATTGGCAACAGCACCCTATATTAACCAACTCCCCCTTAGTTACTTTGAGAAAGCCTGCACACACACACAAACACATAACACATTCTACATATATTATAGGATTTTATAAATATGAACAGATTTAACTTAATGTCAATAATCAGACATTTGTTTTTGATAAATTTTGTATCAAATAATCAATGATAATTTTTTCTCCAAAAATAAAACAAAGGGACTCAGCTAAATGGCCCCTTTGGGTTCTAAAATGTCTTAAGATGTCAAATCTAATGTAAATGCTTAATTAAAAAAGTATGTGTAATTCCAGGATTGTGATGTGAGGGTTCAACCCAGAGCTAGGACAGGGCTGGCAAGTTTGGGAGACTGGTTACAAATAGGTATACCTGGTTTCTTGCTGTTGGAGAAAGGAGTTACAAAGATAAAAGCTGAGGAGTTAGATTTGAACTGGGAATATTTGTGTAAACTCACTCTTTTTAACATATAGATAGATATAGACAAATACAGAAATATATATGTGTGCATTTCTCTGTGTGTGTATATGTATGTGTGTGTATAGGCATACATACATTCATAGATTTCCTAACTCTCTCAATTGAGAAGGTCTTATACATTGACAAGCTTTAGCAATAAGGATCCAGATACTGGCTTTTAAATTCCATCCTCCACTAAAAAGTACAGTTCCCTTTGGATAAATGTCAGGGGTGGTGCTGGAAAAGGACAAGACAAGCCAGGCAAATTTCTTGTGCTACAAAGTAAGTGCTTAAAAACTGATGTGGGAGTCAGGTTAAAAAATGGAGTAGGTAACTCTGAAACTTCATTCCTCCACCAAGACAAGGATTAAGCTGAGAAAAATTCCTCTCAGAATCAAGCTTTTTCAAACTCTACAATATAATCAAAAACTTGGAACAACCAATGCATTCCTAGTATAGCCTGCTAGTGCCCATGCCAGAGTGGAAAATATGAACCCTGATCTAAAAGTATTGTGGTTGTGTATTTTGATCTGTCAATGGGGATGTGTGTAGAGTTTGGATGTTGAATGCCCCCTAAAAGATCCATGTATAAAAGACTGGTTCCCAGGTGGCAGTATCAGGAGGTACTGTATATCTTAAGAAGGTGGGGCCTAATGGGAGACTTTTAGGTTACTGAAGGGGACTATGGCATTCTGGATGTGTTCTGTCTTACTTTTTGCTTCTGGGCTCATGATAAACAGTTTGCTCTACCATGCATCCCTGCTATGATGTGCTGCTCTCACCAAAGGATCAAAGAATGAGGCTGCCCAATCTTGGACAGGAACCTCCAAAACCATAAACCAAAATAAATTTTTTATACATCATTGTAATAATGCAAAGTTGCCTAATAAGGGTGTATTAGTCTGTTTTCTGTTGTTAACACAAAATATCTGAGGTTGATATTTTATAAGAAAAATTTTATTTCACTCACAGTTTTAGAAAGTCCTAAAGCAAACAGCTCTGTTTACTCCCTGGTGAGGGCCTCCTGAATCATAATCTGACAGAGAAGCAGGAAGGGAAACAGGTGCATGCAGAAGTGGCCAAGAACATGGGCTGGCTTACTTTGTCACTCGACCAGGTCGGTATTAATCTATGCTGAGGGAACCACTGCCCATTGTCTAATGACCTTACACTAACAATTCTACCACTTCTTAATTCTGCCACATTAGGGACCAAGTCTCTAGCAAATGAGGGCAAGGGGTTTTCTCAAGCTCAGATGTTTGTCTTTGTTTTGACCACCCTGGAACGTTCTGAGGGCTACAATAGCCTTCCAGGTGGTATTTTGTTGCAAGTATTTAAAGACAAATATATTGGCCACAGCAACCTGGGGTAAGGGATACTAGATGAAGCAAGTAGCATATGAACCAATAAAATTGAGATTAAAAAGATTGGGGAAGAAGAAACATGAGGGAATAAGGAGGTTGAAAATAGATATTCACACAAGTATTTGTACATGCATGTTCACAATAGTACTGCTCGCAAGAGCCAAACATGGAATCATCCCAATGTCTACCAACTAATGAGTGGATAAACAAAATGTGGTATATCCATGTCACATCCACTCAACCCTGCCCCTATTGTGACAAAGTACCCACAGACAATACATAAATGAAAGAGTATGATTATATTCCAATAAAACTTTATAGGGAGTGAATGTGAAATTTCACATACTTTTCATTTCACCTCTTGATTTTTTTTCTAACCACCTAAAACTGTATCATTTTCAATTTGTGAGGTATAAAATAACAGGCAGAGGGTTACATTTAGCCTATGAACTAACATAATTTGCTGACCTCTGCTCTGTTTCCCCTTGTGTTATTTCTACTATTTCATATGACTGTATATACATTTTATAAACCTCACATAATCACTGTTATATAAAATTCAAAAAAAATATGAACAACTTACCTAGGATATGATCATTCTCAACTGGTGTTGGAAAATTATAGAAAACTGTGAGGATATCACTACTTAACTCCAGTTCTTATCTTTTAAGTAAAGCTTACTTTATTGTATTTAAGCACTAAAATACCTGCATCAAGTATTCCCTCTGATTCTGTACTATCAGATTGAGGCAGAATCTATCTGTAGTTGTGCTATAGTGGATGATCAGCTCAGAATCTAGAGATGTGCTATTTTCTGTTCCTTCTGTTTGCCCTTGTCTTCGGCCACAGCTTACATCTCTCCTGAGAGTTGAGACAGTTTCCGCCTTCACCCAGTCTGTTTGGATATGACACTATTTCCGGGCAAGGGAATCCCCATGTTGCTTCTGTCTGAACAAATTGAGCCTTTGCCCCATTAACCACAATTCTGCACCTCTGCTTTGACATTGTTGTATATTTTCTACAGTAGTTGCATCTCACTTATTTCATTCCTTGTGCATTGAACATTCATCAAGAAGAAAACAGACACGATATTAATATAAACCTATATATTAAATTTGTACGTCAATGTTAACAGTTCTGGGACTCACTCTCTGAGCTTGACTCTTTGAACCATCTTTTCATGGTGTAACTTCTCTTTTCCACTCTTCAGGATTACCCTGGATCTCTTAATAAATGATTTTTAAAAATATCATCTGACCCTGTCTCAAAGTAAAAAATAAAAATGACTGGTGATGTGGCTCAGGGGTTGAGACCCTGCGTTCAACCCCTGGTACCAAAAAAAAAAAAAAAAAAAAAAAAAGCTGAGGACTGTAGAGGTCATGATTGTGAACTGAAAGACTGATGCTGTTATACAATGCTATTGGCAACTTCCATTATAATCACTCTCAAGCTGAATTATCCACCATTTTTGCATACTACACAAAAAGCTTCAAAAGGAATTTCCCCTCATTCAATAATTCAGAAAATGTATCACAGCCTGCACTTGCATTTTGGTATTTAGGGTGCAAATATATGAATTAAAATAGATACTAGCAACGAGTGCAAAAATTTTAAACAAGTGAATTTGATAATCACATGGCTGCACTGGTATGTCTGTTACACAAAGGAGTTAAACCATTAAAAGCACTGCAAACTTTTGAGCTAACAATAAATTGAAAAAAGGTTACCATTTTAGTGGACTGAGATTGCTGTCCCTAGGACTGGTGGAAGGTTGGCCCTTGACTTGTGCCTGGGAACTTGGATTTGGGGAAGGTTTGGGAACTTGGATTTGGGGAAGGTTTGAGAACTTGGATTGCTGAAGGATTCCCACCACTTTACTAATCAGAGTGGCTCCCTGTGCCTAAAGAGTAGGGTTTAGGCTGAATACCCACTTTCCTTCCAGGGGTCTGAAATTTGGGAATATGCAAGGCAGGGGGTGCTTACCTAACTCCCAATGAAAGGCCTAGGCACTGAGTCTTTAATGAGTTTCTGTAACATTTCGCGTGTATCATCACAAGTGGTTGCTACGAGTTTAGCATGTCCTGTGTGAATTGACTGGGTGAGGATCCTTGGAAGGATGTGCCTAATTTCCTCTGGACATTACCTCACAACCTTTCCCCTTTACTGATCTTGCTGTAATAAATGATAGCCATAAGCCACGTGTAGTAGTGCACACCTGTAATCCCAATTACAAGTGGGAGGCAGGAGGATCAAAAGTTCAAAGTCAGTCTGGGCAACTTAGACCCTGTCTCAAAATAAGAGGGGGTGGGGTGTAAGTATGTAGCTCAGTGGTAGAAACCCCCTTGATTCAATCTCCAGTCTTACAAAATAAATGATAGCCAGGACTATGACTATATACCAAGTCTTTTGAGCCCTCCTAGCAATTCACGAAGCCCAGAAGTCCTTGTGGGGATGCCTGACACAGTTGGCATCAGAAGTGGGATATGCTAGGACAACCCTGATTCACTGAAATTTACTAAAGTGCTGGGAAACAGAAGAATGAAATGTGTAGTATAATGAACCTTTGGTGCCTGGGTGGTCATGAAGCCATCCATGGTGTGAAAACAGCAGTTGAATTGTCTATGGAATTAGAAATAGATCCAACCCCTGGTTGCTTTGGCAGTGATGGATAAAGTAGGGGTGGTGTGAAAATGTAACTAAGTAATGCCTTTGGGTTTTGTTCTCCCCTACAGGTGGGAGAAAAAGAAGCCAAATGCAAAAAATTTCCAAAGTGAGTTTTAAGTGGCACCAAAATGTTTTAAATTTCCCAGAGCTGGAGCAATGTTTAAATGGGAGTGGGCATGACACTCCCTCTTCAGCTTAGCTGCTGCAGTGAGGCAGTAGCCACCTTCTTCCCCTCATCCCTGGTTTCTATCCTGGATCTTCCCCACAGCAGGAACATTAACCCTGCAAATGCTGAATTTATTGCTGAGTTTTAAGTTTGCTGTGGGGGAGGGGAGTTAATGGCTGCTATTGTACAAATACATCTCCCAAAACTTCATGTGCTGGAATCTTTTCTTTTTAATTGAATTTTTTTTTTATTTTTACAGACTGCATTTTGATTCATTGTACACGAATGGGGTACAACTTTTCATTTCTATGGTTGAACACAATGTAGATTCACACTATTCATGTAATCATACATATACATAGGGTAATATTACCCGTTTCATTCTATTATCTTTCCATCCCCTACCCCCTCCCACCCCATTTTCCTCTACACAATCCAGTTTCTTCATTCTTCTCTCCCCACCCCCACGCCCTTCATTATATATATCGTCATCCACTTATCAGAGAAAACATTCAGTCTTTGGTTTTGGGGGCTTGGCCTATTTCATTTAGCATATTTTCCAACTTTATCCATTTACCAGCAAATGCCATAATTTTATTTTTCTTTATGGCTGAGTAATATTTCATTGTGTATATATACCACAGTTTCTTTATCCATTTATCAATTGAAGGTCATCTTGGTTGGTTCCACAATCTAGCTATTGTGAATCGAGCTGCCATGAACTGTAGTACGCTGATTTTAAGTCTTTTGGGCATAAACCGAGGAGTGGGATAGTTGGGTCAAAGGGTGGGTCCATTCCAAGTTTTTTGAGGAATCTCCATACTGCTTTCCAGAGTGGCTGCACCAATTTGCAACTCCACCAGCAATGTATGAATGTGCCTTTTTCCCCACATCCACACCAACACTTGTGTTCTTGATAATATGTGTTGGAATCTTAAATCCCTCAAGCAAAAGTATTGAGAGGAGGTGAGACCTTTAAGAGATAATTAGGTCAGGAAGAGGAATTAGTGACTTTCTCACAGGACTTGGTTAATTCTTTCATTAGTGAGTTCTCACTCTTTGGGGACTGGATTAGTTAAAACAAAAACAGGTTGTTATAAAGCAAGGTGGCTCCTTGTGTCTTGCTTCTTTCACATACACTCACATGCCCTTTTGCTTTTTCCCTCTAGTTGAATTAACACCAAGACTCTCACCAGGATCTAAGTAAATACCAGGGCCATGCTTTTAGACCCAAACATTCAGAGCTGTGTCAAAATAAGCTTGTATTCTTTGTGTGTATGTGTTGCATTGGGAAGTAAACCCACAGCCTCAATATAACAGGCAACCCAATATATATATATATATATATATATATATATATATATATATATATATATATATATATATATATATACTTCATGTTATATATATATAACTCTGCCAATGAGCTAGACCCAAGCCCCAAATCTCTGTTTTCTATAAGTCACTCAGTCTCAGATAGTCCATTATTGCAATAGAAAATGGACTAGGACACTGGCTTTCAACTCTGTAACTGGTGCAGAATTAGGACACTCCTCTGAGAGGACTTAAACTGTGAGAATATCTTGGATATTGGATGAATATCAAGGTCACTTGGAGATGCCCCCAACAAAGAGCTTGTGCCTTATGGGATCATCTTAAACTGCAAGGTTCTACAGTTCTAATGGACATGATTACATTCCTAATCTGTAATTCTTGCCCAAAAGTACAAGTTGGAAGAAGGCACAAGAAGGGGACTGTAATCTCTGCAGGTTCTTGCAGATCAGATTACAGACCCCCACCCAGGGGTGTCTTCTGCTCTGCTGCTGCTTATTGCGTTTGACTTTCTGGATTAGTTGCAAAACAATTGATTATTAAATGCAGCTATCATTCCCCCAAAGGGAGTGATCTTTTCTGGAGAGCTCACTGGATAAGTGATTAGGATAAAAGAGGTAGAAGGTTATGGAAACCCATTTTGAAATTATTATAAAATGTAGGGTTTGTCCTGAACATGTTGGGTTTTTTTATACAACAGTTTTAGTTGTATAAAAATGTTCTGTTTTGTTTTGTTTTGTCTTTGCATAGGACACTTCCAAATGAAAGTTCTGAGGGAAGAAGGAAAAGGAAAAGTTTAGGAAAAAATGTAAAATTTTGATTATTGAATAAGATACATTGATCTTATAGTAACCAAGAAAAAAAATGCCAGAATGCCAGTTATAAGAGTGTGATCTTATTAATATAGACACATTTGTGTATTTCCACAATGTCAGAATTTATTGAATAACAATAAATTCACAGGCTACACCACTTTCATCATTGGCAGTTCACTGAATATTTGTGGGTTATCTCGTAGTCAAAAGCTGGGCAAGCACAGGTTCTTTTATTCCAATCTTAATATCTGATATCTATTCCACTCAAGTGATGTAAAAGCTAAGAAAGGTTTAAGGCAGTCACAGGGGTTCAGGAGGCTGAACTGAGAGCAAAGGCAGAGAGCAGATATGGATGTAGTCATTACAGAAAGTCAGATAAAATTAGCCAAAGAATTTGTTAATGGTGTAGCTCCAGTAGTTTGTTGTGCAAGAAGTAGGCACACCATGTGAAAGTGGACAAGTAGTATCACTATAGTTCCTCTTTGGGATATCCCAGAAAGAGTGGTAAATGGAAATCCTCCAGGGAGGCATGGTAACATGAAGAATACTTTGTTGTACACCTCTCTTGGAAAGAGAAATGGCCAGAAGAGAAATTAAACAGTCATGAACTTGGAAGGAACATAATCACAAAACTGTTGGCAAAGAAATTTAGGGAAGATGTCATTTTGGATGGCCAAAAAATGAGAAGCTATTGTGTCCCACGTGAATGTACACCAAATGGTAATGTAAATTGGAAAAGATTTGAATAATCAAATGGATTGGAGGACCTGTTTTTGGATACAGTGACATTGTCCAATGGGTTTATAAAGAAAGTGATCATGGTAGAAAGCATGCAAATTATGCATGAACTAATTAATGTGATATTCCAAGGTGGATCTGGCTATGGACACCATTGTATTCAGTCAATTCACAGCAGAATCCAACGTTGAGTCCCCAGAATAGTATCATTCCTGAGGTGATCTGCCTGGTGGCAGGTGGATCACAATGAATTCTGTCCATCATGGCAGAGGCAGAATTTAATCCTTACTGGAATTAAACAGGTATTCTAGATATGAATTTACCTTCCCTGCATGCAATGATTCTGCCAAACTATAATCTATGGGTACACATAATGACATTGACAGTCACAGTATTCCATACAACCTTGCTTCTGATCAAGGAACTGATTTTGCAGCCAACGAAGTATAGCAGTGGGCCCCTTCTCATGGAATTCACTGATACCATGTTGCTCACCATCCTGAAGCATTAGACTTGAGAGGACTGTGATAATCCTTTTGAAGACTCCGTTACAGTACCAGCTACATGGCAACTGGGCAAGGTTCTCCAGAAGACAGTATTTTGAAACAGCACCCAACATATGGTAAGGAACTTAAATATAATTCTTAAAAGATAGTAACCCTTACAAAATCAAAAGGGTATAACTGAAAATATACTTACTGGCTGTCAAAGAAGAAATTCTGAGACTCTGTTCCCTTGCCCACCCCATCCTTACAAATGGAAAAAATAAAAATATTGTTCAGTACTTACATAGACTAAACTACATTGCTATACCCAGGTAGGATTGTTTGGCAGATTATTTACTTATTATTTATTCACTTATTACATTATATTTTTTAGAGCATTTGCAGGGTTACAGGAAAAATTGAGCAAAAATACTGAGAATTCTCACATAAGCCTTCACGAGTTCATCCTATCACTTGCATTAGTGTGGTAATTTGTAACAATTGATGAACCAATAGATACATTATTATTAACTAACACCTACAGTTTACATTAAAGTTCCCTCTTTGTGGTTTACATTCATAGGTATTAACAAATGCATGAGTAAATCTACCACAGGATTAGTAAAGTTGGTCCCTCTTTCATTTCTCATATTAGCAATTTGTGACTTCTCTTAGTTAACTTGACTGGAGATCTATGAATTCTATTAATCTTTTCCAAAAAAATCCAATTTTGGTTTGTTGATTATCTTTCACTAATTTTTACTCTTAATTTATTCTCCTTGTTGAATTTAATTTGCTTTTTTTTCTAGTTTATAAAGTCGGAAGCTTAAATTATTTGCATAAACTTAGATTATTTGGATTGGATGTGGCAGTGCATGCCTGTTATTCTCAGCTATTCACAGTTCATGACCAGACTGAGCAACTTAGAAAGATCCTGTCTCAAAATAAAAAGGACTAGGGATGTAGTTCAGTAGTAAAGTGCCCCTGGGTTCTATTCCCAGTACCCAAAAAGTAAATAAGTAAATAAACAAATAAATAAATGAACTTAAAGTATTATATTCTCTGATCATATAAGATATTGAAGCCAGAACTGGGGACAGGCAGTTAGTTTAGAAATAGGGAATTGGGTCAAATTGAGGAAATGGAGGCCATGAAAGCCATCTGCATCTGGAAGTTGAAGACTGCCCCTGGGAGAAGGGAATCTCAAGGATCTCCAGATCCCATTGATTACCAAATCTTCCTGCCCTTGTCAAGGACTACAGCCAAGGAGCTGCTAACTAATGCTCCCTGGGTCCTTACTTGCCTGAATCACTTTGGCCCTCCCCCTGCCATCTGCTGTTCACCTTTTTGCTATGTCACCTGCGACTCCTGGGCCTAGTCACATAGGCAGGAAAGAGAGATAAGCAGGGAGAGAACAGAACAAAGGAGACCCTAATCTATAAGAGTTGCAGGGCACACACATTTCTGGGACTCTAGAACATCAGCCATGGCCCCCTTCTCCCTCCTGGGAGAAGTTTGTATTATTACCTTTAAATAAAACCTGCTTAATATGCTTGCTTTGGCATGCTTCTCTGATGTTCCAACTTCAACATCTGAGGAAGCAGAACTCCTCACCGGAGCTTGCTTTGTAGGCCCTGGGTTCAATCCCCAGCACCACCAAAAAAAAAAAAAAAAAAAAATGCAGAACTCGTCACCGGTAAAAGGCAGTATCAACATGACCTCTACCTTGTCAATAGAAACCCCACTGCAGAACCATTTGGACCCTGTTCCAGTGTATTTTTAATATTTACTTAATTTGCAAGATTGTTTCCTCTGCTGTGTGTTTTCAAACATACTAACTCTTCAAGGTTTTCGTACATGTGTTACATTGATAGGGCTTCTCCCTCAAGTGTGATCTCCAAAATTTAGCAAGGTCAGATTTATGGTAATGATACTGCCGATTATGGGTGACAAGTTCTGCTTCCTCAAATGTTGAAGTTTGAATATTAGAGAAGCAAGACAAGGCAAGCATATAGAGCAAGTTTTATTTAAAGTTAGTAACACAGACTTCTCCCAGGAGGGAGAAGGGAGCCATGGCTGGTATTCTGGTTTCCCAAGAAGTGAGGGCACCCTGCCTTTTTTATAGATTAAAGTTTCCTTTGTTCTCTTGCTCTTTCCGCCCTTATCTGTCTCCTTCCTGCCTACATGACTAGGCCCAGGAGATTCCCGTGAGAAGACAAAAAGGTAAGAAGCAGATAGGCAGGGGGATGGGCCAAATGGAGTGATTCAGGGAGGTAGCAGCCCAGGGAGCCTTAATTAGCAATTCCCTGTCTGCAGTCTTTTGGGTGGGGTAGCACAGGCAGGTAACCTAAGTGATCAAAGAACTCTGCAGACAATGACATTCCAATCTTCCAGGGGTGGCCTCCAACTGCCAGAATCCAAACTGGCCTCCATTTCCTCGATTCAACCCAATCACTTATAATTCTGGCTTCAGTAAGACTTTCTCACATTCATTACATTGACTACATTTCTCCCATATGAGTTCTGATACATTCTGAGAAATGATTTGTGCAAAATGATTTTTCACATTCATTACATTTATAGGACTTTTTTTCTGTATGGGTTCTCTGACGTAAAATTAGAGTTGGACTTATGGCAGAAAGGTTTTCCACACTGCGTACATTCATAGAATTTCTCCCCTAAGTAACTTCTCTGATGCTAAGTGAGCTGTAATTTCTGGCAGGTTTTTCCATATTTGTTGCATTCTTAAAGTTTCTCTCCTGCATTTGTTTTCCTGTTTAGTCAGGTATGATTTGCTGTAAAAAAAATTTCCCACATTCATGACATTCATATGGTCTCTCTTCTGTATGTGTTCTATAATGTTGAGAGAGGGTTGACTTGTGGCTGAAGAATTGCCACACTTGGGACAAAGGGTTTCTTTTCTGTGTGCTATCTGATGAACTGTGAGGTCTGACTTAAAGTAGAAAGTTTTCTCACATTCAAAAGGTTTCAACCCTGTTTGAACTATCTAATACCTTATCCTACAGTCTTTCCACAAGCACTACATACATAGGGTTTATCACCTATATGGGTTCTCTGATGTTGAGTAAAATGTGACTTTTGACAAAAGGATTTCCCACATTCCGGGCATTCAAAGGGTTCTCACTGATATGAATTCTCTGATGCACTATAAGGTGTGAATGCATACGGAAGAACTTGCCACATTCATAACATTCTTAGGGTTTCAGTCCCATGTGTGTTCTTTGATGTTTAGTGAGGTCTGACTTCTGGTAAAGTTTTCCCATGTGGAGTACACTATTAGGGTTTTCCCCTGTATGTGTTCTCTGGTGTAGAGTGAGGGCTGGTTTATGACTAAAGGCTTTCCCACATTCATTGCATTCATAGGTTTCTCTCCTATATAGGACCTCTGATGTTTAATGAGGTTTGATTTGTTTCCCACAAAGTTTTTGCACTGAAACTGTTTATTATTCAGTTTATTACACTGAAAGTGTTTCTCTCCTGTGTGCACCTTCTGAGGCAATTGTTTTCTTGTAGAGCTTGTAATATCTCATTTCCTCCTTGATTTTAGAGTCTGAATTGAGAAGTCAGTGGAGAGTCCTATTGGTTTGCCTCTAAATGTGACCTGTTTTTCTCTTGTGACTTTCAATATTTTTTCCTTGTTTTCTATTAGGCACTTTATTATGTGTGTTGGAGAGTTTCTCTTCTCATCCTATTTGGGATCACGTATGTTGATATCTATCTCATTTCTAATACAGAGAAAGCTTTCTGTGACTCTCATTGAAAATGTTCTTAATGATTTTGGCCTGTATCTCCATGTTCTTTTCTATTCCAGTGACTCTCAGGTTTGGTCTCTTGCTGTTGTCCAAGAGTTCTTGTATATTCTCACCATGGTCTCTTTTTTTCCCCTTTATTTCATACTGAGTGTTCAAATTCATATGCCCTATTTTCAATGCCTAAAATTCTGTCTTCAAGGGCTGAAATTCTATTTTCTATGCAATCTAATCTGTTGGTGATGCTATCAAGTGAATTTTTAATTTGATTCATTGTGTCATTCATTTCTGGTTCTGATTAGTTTCTTTTTAATGTTTCTTCACTGAGATGGCCTTTATCTCCCATGTTTACTCTCTTAATCCATTCTGTAGATATTCTTTTCATTCACAGAATATTTTAATAAATCAGTTTTTATAATCTTTCAAATTTCATCCATTAGTCTGAGAATTCTTTGTTAGGGAATTTTGAATTTGGGGGGAAGATTTGTTTGCCTATTTCCTCATGTTTTTAGAGGTCTTGAACTTGCACAATTGAGATGAATTTCCCTTCCTCTTTTTATATGTGTGTCCTTTTGTGTAGTTATCTTTTTTACTCTAGGACTTATTTCTGTTTTTGATGTATCAATAGATGTCCAGGGGTTTGACCTGAGGAGTTCCTCTGATTGTTCCTTCTTGGGGCCTGGTTGCTGGTTTGGGTTTTTGCCTCCCCAGTTCTATGTGATAAAGTAATGTTGAACTTCAGGTGGGGCTCCACAGTGTGCCAGATGAGATTTGCTGTTACTTGGCTGAGTTATGGGTACTGCTCTGCAGTAGGATCTCCACTCTGTCAAATCTTAAGTGTCCCAAATACTTACCAGACTTTCACAGAGGAAAGGAGGAGCCATGAACAATACTAACATGAGCGACAAATGTACAGCCTTAAGATTAATGTCTAGTGTCTACTTGGACATGTATAACACTAATTGCCATCTATATACAATTGGTGGGGTCAGAATTTAACAACCGTATTGATAATAAAAAAACTGCTCATTAGATCAAGCATGAGACAGCAGGTGGCTACTACATCACCCTGTATCAATCACAACAGAATGGGGTAAGAATTACATAAACTATATAATTCTCTGAGGTGCAAACAAATTGGACTGCCTGTTCACTGCAATGTGGACAGAGTTGAGTGGTTTTTTTGTTTTTGTTCAGGGAATCTTATATAAGGTTAAGTGATTTAACAGTAATATTGCAATGGTTTGGATGTGGTTTTTCCCTCAACGATTCATGTTCTGGGAGGATTATCAATGTAATGGTACTGAGGTGGGGGGTCCTCTAAAGAAAATAATTAGGTTATGGGGTTATTACCTTCCTGAAAGGATTAATGGAGAGGGCTACTTCTCCAGAGAATGGGTTGTTATTTAAAAAAAAAAAAAAAAGTGAACCTAACCCTTCCTCATTCTCTTGCTTCCTCTCTCACCATGTGATTTCTTCTGCATGTGGCTCACTGCTCTTGGAGTCACTCCTGCCATGGAACGTCATCAGTCATATTGTGGGTACAGTTGGTACATTCATAGAATTTCTCCCCTAAGTAATTTCTCTGATGCTAAGTGAGCTGTAACTTCTGGCAGATGCCAGGGCCATGCTTGTTGGACTTTCTAGCCACCAGAATCATGAGGCAAATAAACCTTTTTCTTAGAAAGTACCTAGACTCAGGTATTGTGACAAAAACCAAAAATGAACAAAGACAGAATTGATAATGAGGAGTAGGGTTGTTGCTTTAACAATACATGAATGGTGGAATGAGACAGACATGATTACCCTTGTACATGTATGATTACACAAATGGTCAGACTACATCGTGCACAACCACAGAAACAAAATGATGTACCCCATTTGTGTACAATGAATCAAAATGCAATCTGTAAAAAATAAAATAAATAAAAACAATACATGAAAATGTAAAAATAGTTTAGAATTCTGCAAATGGAATGTTACAAGTTATTCTGGTGAAGGTTCAGAAGACAAGCTGCCTAAGGAAGAGCTAGAACTTCTTAGAGATTGGTTAAGGGGTTGTGACCAGAATGCTGATAGAAATATTGTCAGTAAAGATAATGCTGGTAAGTCTCAGATGGAAATGAAGAATATTCTACTAGAAGTTGGAGTAAAAGCCATCCTTTGAATGTATTATATCAATACCCTAGAGTTTTGCTGATGGTTTAATTTGAAAGTGATAACACAGGGTATCTGGCAAAATATATTAGAGTTGTGTATGTACTACTGCCCATTTCCAGTGAGATTTACAGTGAGACTCGGGGGCAAAAGAAAATACAGTGAAAAATTTGCAGCATCTGAATGAGCAAAAATAAACATGTAGGTACACTGAAGTAACTGCTTGCTAAATAGATTAGCAAATAGATTGCTAAATAGATTTAGCATGGATAAAAGGGAGCCAGGTACTATGCATTAGGACAATGGGGGTATCAGAAATATATGAGGTTGCCCCTCCTGGACGAGGGAACTATGAGGGCAGAATGGTTTGCAGGAATAGCCCCAGGATGTACTCCATTTACTCCCTGCCCAGGACCACCTGGGGATTCTGCTCCTGGAACTCTGATGCAGCACTTGGATGCCCCAGCAGTAGCTCAACAGGCTCACATGTAGCTCAGGCTGACACTCTAGAAAGCACAGGTTACAAGTTAAACAGTCTTTGGTGCTAATTCTGCAGGTAAACATAATAGCTGTGGGGCTACAAGGGACTTCCATCAAGATTTCAAAGAAAAGCATGGGTGCCCAGGGAGAAATCCATGGCAGGGGCAGAGTTGCTAGAATTCCCACCAGAATAATGTCTAGTGAAACTGTGAGAGCAGAACGATTACCCTCAGTACCCTAAGGGAAAGCCACTGACAACACGCGTCAGCAGCATGGTAAAGACACAGGCACCCAACTCCAAACCAAGCCACATGGGCTTGAGATGAGCAAAGCCATGCAAGGCAAGGCTGCCCAAGTCCTTAGGGGCCTACCCCTATGCCCTGATGTGCACAGGATGCTAGACTTGAGAGTCAAAGGAGATTATTTTCTAGTTTTAAGATCTAATCTCTGACCTGTTTGGTTTCAGACTTGTGTGGGACACATGAACCCACTGTACTTGATTACTCCCTCTTGGAACAGAAATGTTTACCCTAATGCTTGTCTCACCGTTTTATCTTGTAAGCTTGATTTTGATTTTACAGTCTCACAGCTGGAAGAAATTTTCCTTGAGTCTTAAATGAGACTTTGGACTTTAGAGCTGGTGCTGGAATGAGTTGTCTTTTATTGCAAAGTAGTATATGCATTTTGCATTGTGAGGGCATGAACTTTGGGGCAAGGGTGGAACACTATGATTAAGATATGGTCTCCTAAAGGTTCACGTATTGGAGGCTTGGTCTCCAATTCAACAGTAGTGGTGGGACCTTTAAAGGAGATAATTAGGTCATGGGGCCTTGCCCTCCTGAATGTACTAATGCTGGTGTCTTAGAGTAGGTTAGTTCCTCAGAGGGGGTTTTTATTTAAAAAATGACACTGGGCCCTCCATACTCTCTTGCTTCCTCTTTAGACAAATGATTTCTTCTTTGTGAAGTTCACTGCTCCCCCATTCACTCCCAATACTCATAATGTTGGGATGTACACTGGTGGCATGATGTTTAAACTTTTCAGCTTCCAGGATCCTACAGCAAACCAACCTATTTTAAAAATAAGGTACCTGGTCTTGGGTATCAGAAAATAGTACTAATAAGTTTAAGTTAAAAACTGCTAAATGGGGAATATATTACCTTCAGTACTCAAGAAGGACTAAAATGCATTGAATTTGTATTAACATTTTATGTTCTAAGACAGCTTGCAGCTGTTACTTAACAATATTAAGGATGGAACAACCCTTGGTTCAACAAATAATTTTTAGAAACTTAACTAAGGTGGTGGAAAATAAGAGAACTCCTTTTTGTGAACTCTTTTACATGTCCTTAATGAGGTGTCATATGAATTTCTTCAGAAGACCATTATTGTAAGTTCATAACCTGTGTTCAAGATATTCTGATATAAAGTATTGCCTGCAAAAACAGTGTGAAATGATGGTGTTGACACAACTCTATGGGTAGTCTGGTAAAGGGTAATTATTTGCCTCTGGAGGTGAATACAAACTGTGGCACATACTGCTGAAATGAGCTATGAGTAGAATGTATTAGCCAACTTTGCACAGTATAGTCAACCACCTAATAAAACATTTGCTGGTTGCTACTTGGATAGAATCACTTATTTCGGTAACAAAGTATTGGTAATTAGAACCTTAATAAATGGAACAAAGGATGAAAGATTGTAATAATACACTGTGAAATGCCAGGACCATTTCTAGGCTTAAGAACAATGTACCCTGGACTGACAAGTGGAATAATAGTGCTTATCATCACCTCTTCTCTAAGCAGGTCCTGTAGAATGGTTTCACCTGTGGCATACAATACACAGGGTCTCAATTTTCTAAACCAGTTTTTAAGTATCAAGAACAATTTTATTAATTATTGGGTCAAACTTACTAGGGATTGTGGTAAAATTCAGTTGATGAGTGCTATGACCATGAGGAACTTTGACAACATTCCACTGGTTAAACACATGTCTATTTAATCTTATTTTACATTCCATAGCATCCTTAAGATTTTAGAAGGTACCATAATAAAACTTAGTGGAATGCCCAAGTATGTGTAATTTGGGCCCTGTACATTAAAGCTATGAGTTTGTAATTGGTACATTTCAGAAGATATTCAAAGTTTATTCAGAAATTATTTACAGAAGTATAGATGACAACCAGTGCCTTTTATCATTTGTTGTATATTTTAGTAAATTTTGGATTTCAATTGGATCAAACTGTGGATCTTCCACTTATTTTGTTACTTTTCCCATTATTTTTGGCCTCTTTTTATACTTTCTTGGATATAGGGGTAGGAGTAGGAGAGACTGATCATATTTATGTCATTCTCAAGACAGTCCCAATTCAGTATCAACTGGTATATATGCTTCCTTCTGTGCAGTGGTTGCTTCACATGGCTAAATGATCTCAATTTAAGGTGAATTTGAATTAACTCTTGCTGTGCTTTAGGGTGGGTGTTTCTCCCTCTGACCATAAGGATCAGGATAGTTGTGTCTTCAGAGAAGCAGGAGCATGCTTGGCCCATAACCCAGATGCAGGTTGACTGAAATCATCTTTTGAAAGGGCTTGGCCTTTTTTTTTTCACCATGTTAAGTTTCTCTCTCTTCTCTATAAAATTTCCTGAGAATATTTTTTAGACTTTGTCTTGTAAAGTTGCATTTTTTTTAGTTTTTGTCTCTGTCCAATCGCCTGTGGCAATAACCCCCCACCCTACTCCATGGTTATGGGGAAAACATGAGAATCCATCAGTCATCCTCATAGGTAGCTGCCTCTTCCTGCAAGAAGTGCTAATCAATCTGTCTGTAGTCAGGATGCATATACAGTATGTCATTTTGCCTGTGGCCTGAGTGCAAGTCAAATTCCATGATTCCAACATTCGTCCTTTGGCATGTTGGTGTAAACTGCAGTGCTGAGTAAAGCCTGAGCACATTCTCTAGGGTTTTTGCATTGGTAGAGCAGTTAAGTTGCCTCCTCTGATATGTGAAGAGGGGTTGATCCCCTTCTTTTCTCATCAGTCTGGCACCACAAATGTGCACCTCAATACTCTTGCTGGCACCAAGAGAAGCGGCAGCACAGGAAATGCGTGAGGCTGCTACTCTTAACCTGAATACCTTGTCAGCCAACCAGTGTCATCCTTGATTTTCCTGAGTGGTTCTCTTCTACCTTTCCACAGTCCTCACAAAGGGCCACCTACATGTCCATCACATAGGTATATAAGCAGTAGTATGCAGGGTGTCCCAAGCAGTCAGTGATGGTCACTAGACTATGTGGAGGAACTGGAGAGCTCTAGCCAGACTTCTGGTAAGTGAGACTCAAGTACTGATCAGTTAGGGTGCTGTGTTGTCACTACCTTTACAGGAAGAAGCCTCAAAAACCATCTGCTAAACGGATTACACCCAAGCATGAAGGGATATAGTCAATGAACAATTATCATCTCGGGACAAGAGCATTTCAGAATGGAGGAAGGATGCAATACCTTGCAAACACTGACATTCGATGCAGGCCAGACTGCAAGACCACCAGCAATTAGTGATTCTATCCAAGTAAACTTTGCAATATGGAACTAGTTAGTTAGCAAAGAACAGTTAAAAGCTAACTAGGTGGCCTTATTCTTGGAAGGAGCGTTCTGCTTATGATACCAACTGTTTTAATTGCTTCCCATTCACTGTTGGTAAAGGAATTCCCACCCTGAAGTTTTGGAAAGGCTGAACACATGACCCAGACAGACAATATCTATATGAGTTTATTAGTTACACATACTCTCAGACCAGGCTGAGGAAGACAGCACATGCCATGCAGAGATACACAAGGGTCCCACTTGGGAGCAGAATAAAAAAAGGGTCATGGAAGTACTTTGTAATACCAAAAGGGTACAGTGGCCCCTAGCTGCTGTGGGATGTGATGGGTTTATAGGAATCAGGGAAGTAAAATTGCTACTGAAGGATAAACAGGAACTGGGCCCCTTGATAAAGATAGTTGTCTGGTTATGGGATATTACTTGTGGGGGCAGAATGTGGAGGAAAACTTATGAATTGGCTATTTAAGATTAACTCAGATTCAGATGTCAAACAGAACTGATAACATTGGACCATGATTTCAGGTCAGTTAGTATAATTTAAAATATATTAGAAACACATAAAAGCAATTTAAATGTTCATTAGTGATGATTGTAGCTTCAGTGTAGAAACAGACTGATAAAAGGCTTAGTATGAAAAGATGTTCTGAAAGGAGGTAAGGAACTTGAAATACTTCTCGAAACAAAATTCCCAAAAGAGTGCAAGGCTTGAAAAGCAAAAGGTTATAAGTTAAATAGGCTTAGTGATTGTCAACCTGAGAATTCTAAGACTGTGTCCCCTTACTCTTGCCTCTTGCCACGCTACAGGGAAAACTGGCAAGGTTTGTTTTTATATTGCAAAATATATAAGCATCTTCATGTAGATTTCATCTACATAATATTGTTATACATAAGCAGACTTGTTTGGTTATTTATTTACTTAATACATTTCATTTTTTTAGAGCAATTTTAGGGTGACAGAAACATTGAGCAAAAAACAGAGAAATTCCACATAATTCTTCAGCTCTCCTCCACGATTGCCACTATTATTAACATTTGCATAAGTATGGTACATTTGTTACAATTGATAAGTCCATACTGATACTACGTGTAAGGGTAAGAAAAGATGTTAGCTAATATTACTATTATTTAACATCCATGGCTTACATTTGGGTTAATTCTCTGTGGTTTACATTCTGTAGGTTTTGATAAATGTAAACTAATGTGTATCCACCATCATAAGTATCCTACAGAATATTTTCACAGCCCCCCCAAAATCACCTAGCCATCTACTCATCCCTCCTTCAAAATCTCTGTGCCTTTTCTTTTTTTCCTTTACTTGTCTTATTATATTCACCAGGCCTTTCAGAAGGATGCTGAAAAGCAGTAGTGAGAGGGGGCATCCTTACCTTGTTCCTGATCTTAGCCGGAAAGTACCTAGATTTAAGACATTAAATATGTTAGCTGTAGGGCTCTTTGTAGTAATTAGTTACCACACTGATGAAGTTTCTTCTATTCCTAGTTTACTGAGATGTTTTAACATGAATGGATATTAATTTTGTGAAATGCTGTTTCTCCACCTATTGATATAATCAGAGTTCATCTTTGGCTTACTGATGTAAGTTACATTGATTACTGAATGTTGAACCTGCCTCATTCATCATGGTATATAATTCTTTTTATATATTATTGAATTTGATTGACCAGTATTTTGTTGAGAATTTCTACATCTCCATTTATGACCAATATTGGTCTGTAGTTTCCCTTTCCTATGATTTGGCTATTAGTGTAATGCTGGCCACATGTAATGAGTTAGGAAATGTTCTCTCTGTTGTTAAATTTTTTAAAAATTGTTGAGAATTGGTACCATTTCTACCTAACATGTTTGGTATACTTCACCAATGGACCCACCTAGTCTTAGTACTTTCAGTGTTGGCAGTTTGTTAAGTATTGATTCAATTTTTTTAATATGCCTAATTTTTAAATGTATCTATTCACAAAGTTTATCCCCACATGAATTTTGATAGAATGCACCTTTAAAGGAATTGGTCCATTTCTGCTAGGTTATCCAATTTACGGACAGAGTTGTCTGTGATATTCCTTTATGATACTCTGAATGTACATGGGATGGTCTCTCTTTTCATTTCTGATATTAGTAATTGACCTCTTCTCTTTGAAATTAGTTAACTAGGCTAGATATTTATCAATTTATTTGACATTTTTCAAAGAATCATTTCTTGTTTTATTGCTTTTCTTTCAATATTACTTTTCTTTCTCCTTTTACTAGATTTAATTTGGTCTTCTTTTCCTAGTTTCAGAACACATAAGATTAGTTTATATGTGTAATTTAGGATTATTAGACTGTAATATAACTTTTATATTCTAATAAGTAATATACTATATGACCTTTATACTGTCAATAAAAATCCCACTCTAGCTCCATTCAGGCCCTGTTCCAGCTGCACCCCTCCTTTTCTTTTTGTAAGAAGTCTCTGAAGGCCTAGATTACTACCTGGATATATCAGATCTCTGAATTTATAGCCCAACAAGCCCTGAGTGGCATCTAGTGTGCATGTGTGGGCCTTTTACATGGTCCCTATCTTGCTGGACAGCTGCTTACAGAAGGTTTGGAAAATAGTTTACATACTTAGGCCATGGGATGTTTACATATTCCGTGGCATGGGATGAACTTTACATTGAAAAAGAAAGGGAGCAATATGGAGTAGGGCCTAGATCTCTGGATGCATGGAATATTTTGTTAACATTTTATTTTTCATGTAGTTTTTCAATGGTTAGACAGTTTGTAGGCATTCATTTGAACTGTTATTCCGGGTCTTAACATTGAACATGGGCCTGATATAACAAGAACTAAGGTAGAGATACCAACTTCCTTCTCAAAATTATGTTAAGTTCCATTATGTATATGAAACACATACACACTTTATATATCTTACCATTTGGACATATATTAAGTCCTATATCCTTTATGAGTACTTCTCACATGTGTTTAGTGCTTTTGCCCAAAGTAGTCAATTATCTATGCTTTAAAAGAATCACATTCAATGGTTGAAGAAGAGTGTTTTTAACAAAGGGAAATTCTTGAGGTTAAATCCTGACTCCTGCATAATCCTGATGCTATAGAGACCCCAGATTCCTTTTCAGTTTTGTAACCTAATGTATAACTCAGAAGTTAAATCTTAATAGAACTACATACAAAACACAGGGTACACATAAAAACTGGTAAAATCTGAATAAAGTCTAAATATGCATTAGCATACCACTCTCTTGTATTCTAGAACATACGGTGGTTATGTAACATATCATCATTACAGTAAGGCTGATTAAGGGCGCACAAGAATTCTCTGTACTCTTACTGTACCTTCTTGAGAATGTATTTTTTTAGTACTTAAAATATGCTTTTTATAGTTTTATATTTTGTCACATACTGGCATAAATTACTATTTGTTTTCTAAAGACAAATAAGGTATCGGGCTGGGGAGATAGCTCAGTTGGTAGAGTGCTTGCCTTGCAAGCACAAGGCCCTGAGTTCAATCCCCAGTACCGCAAAAAAAAAAAAAAAAAAGAAAAAATAAGGTATCAAATGTAAAACACAACTTGTATTATGTTACTTCTAAGCAAAATTTTACTTTATATATCACAGATTCATAAATTTCTCAATATAAATTCTAGTTTGTACTTTTTCTAAAAAATTTTTCAAAATTCAAAAAAATCTGTAAGTTTTTATATAAGCATTACCTTAGGATGTCATTTCTTAACAAAAGCCATCCTAAATTTGTTGCACACTATGGGTTTATCCTCCATCATTATTCTGGAAGGTCAATTTATGGATGAAGGTTACTGCAATTCAGGATGTCAACAGAGCTTTCTGCAGTGTGAATACTCCATATTATCAACTGATTTGTGGCTAAACATTTCAAATATTCATTTTATTTCATAAGACTTTTCTCCTGTGTGTGTCCTCTGATGTACAATGAGGTTTGACTTTTGAGAGAAAGTTTTCCCACATACCTTACATTCATAGGGTTTTTCCCCAGTATGTGATCTCTGATGTTTAGCAAGGTCTGATTTACGATAAAAGATTTTTCCACAATCATTACACTGACAAGACTTCTCCCCTGTATGAGCCCTGTGATGTACTGTGAGGGATGATTTGTGACTGAAGGATTTCCCACATTCATTACATTCATAGGGTTTCTCTCCTGTGTGTTTTCTCTGATGTAAAATAAGTCCTGACTTCACACAGAAAGATTTCCCACATTCATTACATTTATAGGGCTTTTCTTCTATATGGGTTCTCTGATGTACAATTAGAGCTGACTTATGACAGAAAGCCTTCCCACATTCAGTACATTCATAAGGCTTCTCCCCTAAGTGAATTCTCTGATGCTGAGTGAGCTGTGACTTCTGGCAGAAGGTTTTTCCACATTCACTACATTCATAGGGTTTCTCCCCTGTGTGTGTTCTATTATGTTTAGTTAGGTATGATTTATTGTAAAAAATTTTCCCACATTCATGACATTCATATGGTTTCTCTCCTGTATGTGTTCTATAATGTTGAGAGAGAGTTGACTTATGGCTGAAGAATTTGCCACATTCAGGACATGCAAAAGGTTTCTCTCCTGTGTGAGTTCTCTGATGTACTGTGAGGTCTGACTTTAAACAGAAGTTTTTCCCACATTCATAACATTCAAAAGGTTTCAATCCTGTATGAATTATCTGATGCCTGGTAAGTACTGATTTGTGATAGAAAGTTTTCCCACAAGCATTACATGCATAGGGTTTATCCCCTATGTGGGTTCTCTGATGCTGAGTAAGATGTGACTTTTGACAAAAAGATTTCCCACATTCCAGGCATTCAAACGGTTTCTCTCCTGTGTGAGTTCTCTGATGTACTATAAGGTGTGAATTCATACAAAAGGACTTCCCACATTCAAAACATTCATAGGGTTTCAGCCCCGTGTGTGTTCTTTGATGTTTAGTGAGGTCTGACTTCTGGTAAAAAGTTTTCCCACATGCAGTACACTGATAGGGTTTTTCCCCTGTATGTGTTCTCTGGTGTAGAGTGAGGGCTGATTTATGACTAAAGGCTTTCCCACATTTATTGCATTCATAGGGTTTCTCTCCTGTGTGGGATCTCTGATGTTTAGTGAGGTTTGACTTTTCCCAGAAAGTTTTTCCACATTCATTACACTGAAAGCGTTTCTCTCCTGTGTGTACCCTTTGATGTCGATTGAGATGTGACTTCTCCCAGAAAGCTTTCCCACATTCATTACATTCAAAGTGTTTCTCTCCTTTATGAGTTTTCTGAAGTTGTGAGAGACATAATTTCCTCCTGAAGTTATTCCCACTTTCATTATATTCACAGTGTTTTACAGGTAGCCCATCGTATTTGAAAGAGGTTAGCTTCCTACATGATTTCTCATAATCACTAAATCCACAGTGATTTTCCTCTGAAGTAGATATGTGAGGGAACAAGAGAGATGAATTACCACAAAAAGTTCTCCCATATTCACTATATTCACAGTAATTCTCTTCTGTGCTCTCTCTCTTGTGTGTGTTGAATATTGTCTTTTCGAGGAAGGTTTCCTGACATATATTATACTGAGAAGTTTGATCTAAGGTTTGAATCTTCTCCTGATGAATAAGATCCTTATGATGGCTGAAAGTACTCCTATTTTTAAAAAATTCAAATTTTTCTCTAGTATGAGTTTTCTCATGTTTAATTTTGAGGAGTAATTTCCCACAGGCGTTAAATTCATCAGGCTTTTTTCTCAAGTATTTTTGCCTACTAATAATCAATTTGGAAATATTGTTGAAACTCTTTCCTCCTGAGTCACATTGACAAGGTATTTTCTCAGAAGGAAAAGAATCTATGTCCAAGTTAAATGGTCTTCCTATCATATTACCTTGTTCGTTAGTCAGCATTTTGTTACCGATGAATACAACTTTCCACAAATCTTCTTGACTCCTCTCTTTCAGGTAATCAGTTTTCCAAAGTTCTAGAAATAAGGGAAATTAATCTTACTTATCATTAAAATAGTAATAATACATTTCTTATGGAATAAGACCCGAAGATCTCTATACAACTGTTGTATGTTAATTCTGACTCTGGATTTTTGCCCCATTTCCAGGGATTGATATAATTGTAAATGCTTTTTTTTTTTTTTTTGGTATCACATGGGTTTGACGTGAAAAAAGTAAACAAAAACCACAAACAAAAGTCCCTGTAAAGAAGAAGAGAGAAGAATCTGGCTATCTGAACATATACATTTGGTTTCCAATGTATGAATAATAACCTGAATCTCTGCATACATTCTCTAAAACACTTAAATTGACATAAGGAGAGCAAACAGTATGATTTACTGATATCATGCTGATAATCATATAGCTATATAAACATGAGATAGAAAATACTACTTCCTTCAACTATCCACAAAGAATGGAAATAAATATTCAAATACAGAATAACTGATAGCCCACATCTATGGAGACAGTCAGCTGGAGACTGTGATGATCACAAGGTAAAGAGGAGGGAGAGCACCCAGAAGTGATAAAACTTAAATAAAATTACTTCCAGAAAGGGAAAGGTCTTCTTTGAGTGGGAAAATAATGAGAAGATATTTGAGTCCAGGTGGATTAGGGCTTCAACTACTAGGAAATCCAAGAGAATGGACATGGAGTGGATGAAAAGTAAAGAGGCAAGAGTTTTTTAAAGTCAGGAATAAAACTTTAAGGAGGACAAAGTGATTAGAAAAATTACCACTCAAATTACAAGAAACCTGTTATGGACTAAACTGTGTTGAAGCTCCAACCCACAATGTGACTCTATCTGGAAACGACCTTAAAGGAAGTAACCAAGGTTTTATGAGGTCATAATGATGGTGCCTTAACCTGATGGTACTGGTGACCAAAACAAGGAAAGACTTCTGAGCACATGCACACACACACTCTGTCTCTCTCACACACCACCATCCACCACACAGAGAAAAGCATACAATAGGACACCCAAGAAGATGACATCTGTGTACCAAGGAAAGGTACCTCATCAGAAAGCAACTCTGCTAGCACCTTCATCTTGGGTCTTCCAGTCTACATAATTGTGAGAAAATAAAAATGGATTAAGACACCTAGTGTGTGATATAATCAGGTAAAAACCTAAGAAGTCTAATGCAGACATCAAAGAAAAAAAGACTGACTGAAATTTTAATAACATTGAAAAAGAGCTTGAAAAGAGGGAAAAAATAGCAGTACTATCAAAATAAGTTTAAAGAAAGAAGAAAACTGAATCAAAAAGAAGTCCAGGATGAATAAGGTAGTTTGCAACTAAATATATACATAGCAGTCCCTAAAAAAGGAAAAACAGGATACACCAAATATTTGAAACTTTTAATCTAAGAAAACTTTCTAGAAATAAAAGACTTGATCCACATACTCAAAAGATTGCCATGAGACTGGGAAAACTCATGGGGATATTCCTAAGACATACATTAATAAAACTACCAGAGCATAAAACTGAAGAGAGAATTCTCTAGACTAAAAGACAACATTCACCACACATGAGAGAGAACACAGAATACAATTACTGTGAATATACTGAATATGGGAGAACTTTTTGTGATAATTTACCTCTCTTGTTCGCCCACATATCTACTTCAGAGGTGAATCACTACGGATTAAGTGATTATGAGAAATCCTGTGGGAAACTAACCTCTTCCAAATATAATGGGCTACCTGTAAAACACCATGAACATGATGAAAATAGCAACAATTTCAGGAAGAAGTTATATCTCTTATAACTTCAGAAAAAGGTGACAAAGACTTTGAATGTAATGAATGTGGGAAAGTTTTCTGGGAGAAGTCACACCTTGCTTGACATTAAGAGGAAACACAGGAGATAAATGCTTTCAATATAATGAATGTTCTCCACAACTTTCTGGGAAAAATCATTCATTGATTCATATATTTTGTCTGACTGATGTGATTTCTCAAATGGAAGGATAAATTCAGTCCATCTGTTATTCGGATGGACAGGGAAGACTATATTTTAACAGAAATCTTAAGGTACAGTTTTATGTTTATTGACTCTGTAATAAAAAAAATACCACTTATATTTTGCCTTTGCTATTTTTTTACTATAATTCAAAAAGTATCTAACAATACTTTTTAACAGTATTTGCTTTTTAAAATGTAATATTCCTCATCATAGATTGATACAAAAGTTTCTCTCAAAGATATAAAGTATAAAAGTAGATCAAAAGGAATTTATCTGTCTGATTGGGTTATGAGAGCATTAACCTCATCAGTGAATTAATCCCCTGATAGGGATCAACTGGGTGGTAACTGTAGTCAAGTAGGGTGTGGCTGGAGGAGATGGGTCATTAGGGGTGTGTGTCTTTGAGGTATGTATTTTGTCCTTGGAGAAAAGAGAACTCACTCTCTGCTTTCTGGTGGCCATGTTCTGAGTTGCTTTCCTCCTCCCTCCATGGCCTTCCAGCATGATATTCTGCTTCACCTCAGGCCCAGAGCAACGAAGCTGACCATCTATGATCTGAGACCTCTAAAACCATGAGCTCCAAATAAACTTTTTCTCTAAAATTATTCTTGTCAGGTCTTTTAGTCACAATAGCAAAAAAGCTGACTAAAACACTATTCAACTATTCAAGATAATATGTTGTCTTTCCAAAGTGATTGAGCTACAACATTGTTTGAGAATTCCCACTACTGTGCATTTTCAACACTTGTACAAAATAGTATTAACTCTGGTCTTATGATATTTCTCTATTAAAAATGAAATTTCACATCTTTTAGTGTGTTTCTATATCCATTTGTATATACACTTGTGAAAAATGTTTGTTCACTTTTAATCATTTTTTTTTAAATTGGGCTATTCATTTCTATTTTTCATTTTCATTTGTTAGAACACCAACATCCTTCACATTTCTGAGTACTTACTTCATGACGAGACTGGCTCAAGAAAATGTAAATTCAGCAGTAATAAAAACAGGCAAAATCTCTATCTTTATTGTGCCTGCATTCCATGGGGGAAAGAGAGATGAACAATACTTGTAAATAATACATTATATTCTCTAACTATAATTCTGAAAACTCTCCTATCCTTCCCTAGTGATTTGAAGTGCCTAATCTATACAAGAATCAAATTTTAAATACAAGACAGTCCTCTTCTAAGGTATCCCTGAACCAAACCAACAATGAATTAGTAAACCTGAAAGTGGAACAATTGAGAATAAGTAGTCAAAAGAACAGAAACAAATAAGAATTAAGATAAAGTCTCAAAAAAAATATATTCCAATATATTCATAATGGAAGTATCAGGAATGAGGAAAAACCAAGGAGCAGAAAAAATATTCAAAGGAATGAATATCTGAAAACATGCAAATTGGTTGACAAAGAAAAAAATATTGTAGGCATCAAAAAAAAAAAAAAAAAAAAAAAACAACAACAACAACTCATCACATACAAGAAGCAAGAGTAATATCAGATTTTTTTTAGGAACAGTAGAGGCCAGAAGGAGGTATGATGACAAACTCATTTCCATTGATAGTACATCAGCCATAAAAGAAATAAAAGTTTTTAGGCTAAAGATCAGTGATCCCAAACACCAGCTCAAATGCATAAAATTAGGTAATTACAAAAGAGAGTAAAAAGGCAAAATTATTCTTTCTTTTCCTAAACAGTTTAAAAAGCAAAAATACAAATCTATCTGTACATAACTCTATTACTGAGCCTGCCTGTAGCTACAGAAATGTAATATCTTTAACAAGAAAGCAAAGTGAGACAAAGGAACAAATCTATACTGGGATAAGGAAATGACAACAGATGATAACTTTAATACATGTTAACAAAAGAAATGAAGCAGAAATAATGAATAATGTAACAACTACAAATAGATACTTGCTACCCTTTCTTCTCTAGGCTTCTCTAAAAGACAACAAATTATATAAAGTAATAATTATAACAACACATTGTTATGCTTTAAAGATATATAGAGATGCTTTGTACAAAAACAGACAAAAATGGAGAAAGAGAACAGAGTTGTACATGAGGGAACCTGTTTATATTTTATTGGAGTTAATGAAGTATAAATCTGAAATAGATTATAAGACTTACAGCACAAATCCTAGAGAAACCACTAGGAAAATAAGTTTTCAAGTCAAATAATCACTGGAAGAATTAAAATGTTAAATAAATTCGCTTCATGAAAAAGGCAGAAATAAAAGAGTATTCAAAAAGTATGAGACAAAAAACAAAAAGTAAAATGGCAGATGTAAATTCAACTCTAATCAACACTCAGAATCCAAATACAAAAATTTGCATGCTCATGTCCCTTCTATAAAAGAGCTTAGTATTTAGATATAGTACACATCCTCCCAAAAGCTTTAAAACATTACTAGATTGCATATAGTAAGTAATCAGTAAAAATGCTATGTAAATGGTAATCATGTTCTACTATTTAAGGGATAATGACAAGGAGAAAAGTTTGTACATATCAATACAAGACAAGATTTTCTTCCTATTTTTGAATGATGGTTTATTGAACTCATAAAAGCAGAATTCACTATCATATAGAGGGCCAAATGTATATCAATAATAACAAAAACAAATAAATTAAAAAATTCAATTAAAAGAAATTCTCAGGTTGTAAAAATGTGAAAATCCAAATACAAGCAGTCAACAAAAGATGTATTTTAGATTCAAACACACAAAAGGCTTAACATTTTTAGAAGCACATGACTTTGTAAGGCTGGAGCGGCTACCCTAGTATCAAACAAAATACACTTTAAGAGCTGAGGATATAACTCAGTGGTAAAGCATTCAGCTAGTATGAGGTCCTGAGTTAGATTCCCCAGCACCAAAAAAGAGAAAAGATAAAGAGGGGCAATTTTATAATAATTTTTTTTAGAAGTCAGTCAATAAAAGAAACAACAATTCTAAGCATATAAGCTTTCAACACATCAGAACCTCAAAGCTACATGAAGCAAAAACTGACAGAATTGAAAGGAAAAATCTATAAACAAACAGTAGTAAGTGCAGGCTTGAATAATCCGTTTCTGGTAATGCACAGAACTGGGCAAAATATGAACTAGGAAAACAGAAGACACTGAAAGCAATCAGATCTAAGAACTATATACAGAATAGAATGAAATTCAAAGTCCACAAAGATGCTGAAACAATTCAGTGATAAAAAATAGCCTTTCCAGGAAATGATGCTGAAACAACGATATTTTCATGAAAAACAATGAAAATAATTCCCTTCTTGACATACTACACATAAATTAATTGAAAATGGATCACTGGCCTAAATTTAAGAGGTAAATTTAAAAGGTAAAGAATAGACAAAGCCATTTCAGATATACTACCAAAATGTAATCAGTAACAACAACAAACAGACAAAATGGACTGCATGAGAATTTAAAAAAAAAATGTGGAGGAACTTTGGATTGTGTAGAAGGAAAGGGGGTGGGAGGGGTTGGGGGAAAAGAGTGGACTGAGACCGACATTATTACCCTATGTACATGTATGATTACATGAATGGTTGAATCTACGTTGTGTACAACCATAGAAATGAAAAGTTGTACCCCACTTGTGTAAAATGAATCAAATGCAGTCTGTAAAAATTTAAAACAAAAAACAAAAAACATACCCCACTACAGAACACAAAGTCAAGACAGAAATGGCAACCTACAAATGGGAGAAATTATTGGCACATTAGGGACTTCTTTTGGTCAGCATTTTTGTTGTCATTGACTAAAAGACCTGGAAAGAACATTTTTGGAGGAGAAAAAGTTTATTTGGGGGCTCATGGTTTCAGAGGTCCTAGTTCCATAAATAGCTAGCTGTTCCATTCCTCAGAGCTCAAGGTGAGGTAGGACATCATGGCAGAAAAGTATGGAGAGAGTAGCGGCTCACATGATGAGCAGATAGCAGAGAGACTAAGCTCAGCTCACCAAATATATATCCCAAAGGCACACTCCCAATGACCCACCTCTTCCAACCACATCCTAACCCACCTTCCATTACCATTTAGTTAATCACTATCGGGATTAATTCACTGATTGGGTTAAGGCTTTCATAACCCAATCTTTTCACCTCTGAATGTTTTTGCATTGTTTCACACACGAGCTTTTGGGGGACACCTCAAATCCAAACCATAACAGACTGGTAAACAATAGGCAAAGAACTCTTACAACTCAAAAATAAAGAGTAATAATAAAATTATATAATGAAAAAAGTAACTAGTTTTTTGTATATTAAGCTTGTATCCTTCAACTTCACTATGGCTGATTTATGTAGGGAGTTTGTAAATTCTCTCTAGGAACTTCCACTTGAGCAACTATGCCTCTGCAAACAACAGGAATTTTATTTCTTCCTTTTCCATTTGCATAATTTTCATTTTCTTATCTTACAGAATTAACTATGATTTCCAGTAAGACACTGAACAAGAGTTGTCAGGGGCAGGCTCTGAGAGCCCCAGAGCCGCACCGTGGCCTGATCTCTAAGATGGTACCTGGCAGCTTGCCAGACATAGCTGCACTCATAAACAAGTTTTAGGAAGTAACTCTGGTTGGCTGTTGTACATGAGGTGATCCTGGTATCCGCCTGGAGACTGTTCCTTGATAGGTTGACTTTCCTGGTAGTCTACTCTCTGATAGGCTGATGTTCTCAATATAAGTCTGAGACTTGCGGAATAAACTCCTTTTGGTTACTGTGATCAAGAAGAGCGGACACGTTGTGATTGTCCCCGGGGGCGGTGGGCGATCATAAAGAGTGGTGAGAGGACATCCTTGCTTTTTTCCTTATCTTCGAATTAGAAAGGTTCTAGTTCTTCACCATTATGTATAACGCTTGTGATAGCTATTTTGTAGATATTTAAATAAAATTGAGGAAGTTGCCCCCTAATTCCTAGTTTCCTGAGTTTTAATCATGGTTTTAGATTTGTTAAATGTTTCCTTTGCATCAACTAATATGATCATGATTTTCTTCTGTCACCTAATGATGTGGTGAATTATGTTAACTTTTGAATGATAAACTGGACTTTAGTTCCTGTTAAATACTATTTGATCATGATGTGTAAGTTTTTTATAAAACTGGAGCGTTGGAGTCTATTTGAACTTTTCCATTTATATTAATGAGAGATACTGGTCTGTTTCTTCAATAGAAGATGAAGACATTGCTATTGGAATTAGGGAAATAAAGGTTGTAAAGAAGAGTTAAAAACCAAAAATCTGGTCTCCACCTCTATGCTGTCATTTCAAGAAGACTATAAAGATGGAAATGGATGCACACAATTGTAGTCCCAGATACCTGGAAGACTGAAGCAGAAGGATCATCTGAGTTCATGAGTTCAGGACCAGTCTGCACAACACACTGAGAACTCCATCTCACAAAAACACTGGTATGGCTCCATACATGTGGAGCTGACCCAGCTTGCAAGTGGAGGCTAAGGGCAGCAGCTGTAGTTAGGGCCCTCTCTGCCAGTCCTGTAGGCCTGAGGCTACATTTGCTCCTCCCAGTAGAAGTAAAAAAACAACAGCACTGTTTAGCATTTTGGTCATCTGGGTCTCAAAACCCAACTTACTACAATTTCTTGGATACTTTCCCAGAGTACCTAAGGTGGTTATGACAAGTCTCCAAGAGAAGTACCAGTGAGCCAAGATTCTTCTAACCTAATAGGCAAATGAAGTTCTAAATTTACAGGTGTTACGGTTTTGATGTGAGGTGTCCCCCAAAACCTCACGTATGAGACAATGCAAAAAGGTTTAAAGGTGAAATAAATGATTGGATTATGAGAACCTTAACCCAGTGAAGGTAAGTAGGGTGTGGATGGACAAAGTAGGTCATTGGGGGCATGCCCTTGGAGTATATATGTTGTCCCTTTCAACTCTCTCTGCTTCCTGATGCCATGTCCTGAGTTGCTTTCCTTCAACACACTCTTGTTCTACTACACCTTGGCCAGAGCAAGGCCTCTGAAACTGAGCCACAAATAATCTTTGCCTCCTCTAAAATTGTTCTTGTCAGGTCTTTTGGTTGCAGCAGAGAAAAAGCTAACTAAAACAATGGGGCAAAGCCACTACAGGGACCTCAGGCAACAATGGGATCCAACATCCACAATTCACAACTATAGGGTATGAGGGCTCAGTCAGAGGTGGCCCAACTGACTCTTTCCCAGTCAAAGGTATGATACCCCAGAAACATACATCAGTCGGGTGCACAATTCCGTACCACTGACTACATACAGAGAGCCTGCAATCACAGGTATCACACTTGTAGACAGCCACCAGGCTTTATGCCATTTTAAAGGAAGCCCTGCAGAGTAGAGTTAAGTATACAGCAACCCCCACAGAAGTCAGAGCAACAGCATCCTATGCTCCTGTACCCAAAAGAAACAGCCAGCAGATAAAACACAGCACATAGCACCCTCCAAGCATGCAGTGTCAGGTCCCTGGTTTAAGGAACGATAACAAGCTGAGAAATCCACAGCAAGCAGGGAAGTAGCTCCTGTGTCCCAGCATAGCTAAGAAGATCCAAAAGCTGAAGAGTGATATACTCTTCTATCCCAAGTCCTGATAAAATCCAAACCAAGAAGATTAAAATAAGGATTTTCTCTTCCTTGGCATGGTTTACTATAAATAGATCTAATGCAAATTTTGATCATACATATATTATTCTTCATTTTGATTGGATAGTTGTTACCCTAATATTCAGTACTATACCACTGGCCCATTTGATTGTATTTCTTCTAATGTTTTAAATCTTTAATTGGAATCATTCCTTGTTTTCTTAGCTCATGTTTACACTTGCTCCTCTTACATTACCTGCTATTCCCTCAAATTCACTCACCACCCTTTTCTTCATTTTACCTTGGTTTGTATTATTATTTTCTTTTTCAGTCCAATTTTTCTCTCCTTCCATTTTCAAACCCTATATGATACAATAGCAATTTCACTATCTTTAATAACTAATTTTTCAACTTATTCCAGAACATTACTACAAGTTTATATCTGGATTAGAGGAACAGTAGAGAATATTTTCAACAAGTTTCTGTTTTTCTTAAAGTTGATTAGTGTGTGGCTTTGCTCTGAAGTGATTGTAGTAAATGGGGTTTAGTGTCTTCTCTCAAAGTGGTGTTGATACTGGGAACAGAAGAGGATACAGGTTGAGTGAAAGCATTGATCTAGACAGTCATCCAGTCTGGGGCTTTCAAGAGAAAGAAGTTCACTGAATAGTCCCTTACATAAATGAAGAAGTAATAATCATTCCAACATATGAGTAGAAATGCAAGCAGAATGAAAAAGCAAGGGAACAAACCACCTCAAACAGCCCACAGCACTTCAGCAACACCACAGTGGATGAAATGTCAGAGGAAGAATTTAGAAAGTTCACAGCTAAAATGTTCAATAAGCTAGAAGAAGATGGAAGGAAGTACTTAGAAAATACAGGAAGTGAAAAATCATTTCAGTAAAGAAAGATTCTGTAAAAGAACCAAATAGAAATCCTCAAATCAAAAATTCAATGGAAAACATTACCAAAAGATCAGACCACTCTGAAGATAAGATTCTCAGGTTCTGAAGACAAAGTATATAATCTTGAAAATAGTCAACAATAAAGAAAAGATGTTAAGGGACCATGGGAGTATCAAGAAATCTGGGATAACACTAAGACAAAATATAAGAATCACTAGGGTTAAAAAAAAAGGCTCCACAATATGAACTAAAGGTATATACAATCTTTTCAATGAAATACTATCTGAAAATTTTCCAAATCTTAGGAATGAGATAGAAATTCAAATATAAGACTAAAATAGGCAAGATCAAAAAAGATCCTCTCCAAGACATAACATAATGAAAATATCTAACATACAAAATATGGATAGATTTTTAAAAGCTGCAAGAGAAAATCAGCAAGCCATATCTAGAGATAAATCAATTCAGATTTCAACTGACTTCTCAGTCCAGACCCTAAAAGCCAAGAGGGCTTACCATAATATATACTAAGCCCTGAAAGAAAATGGGTGCCAATCAAGATTGCTATATGCAGCAAAACTAGCCTTCAGAATTGAAGATGAAATAAAAATCTATGATGATAAGCCAAAACTAGAAGAATTCATAACTACAAAGCCTGCATTACAAAACATAATAATCTATTTTGTGCATAAGAAATGAAAAATAAAAAATGAAAATCAGCATAAGAACAAATCACACTAGAAGAACAGCTAATTAAAGAAGAATCAAGTGTGAATAAAGCATCAGAAATAACCCAAAATGTCAGGAAATAAAAATCATCTCTCTGTAATGACAATTAATATAAATAGTATCAACTCTCCAATCAAAAGATATAGATTGGCAGACTGGATTAAAAAACAAGACACATGCAAACTGATATGACCACTCTCTGGAAAGCAGTATGGAGACTTCTCAAAAAACCTGAAATGGAACCACTATTTGATCCATTTATCCAACTTCTCGGTCTATATCCAAAAGATTTAAAATCAGCATACTACAGTGATGCAGTCACATCAACGTTTATAGCAGCATAATTCACAATAGCTAAGCTATGGAAACAACCTAGGGGACTTTCAATACATAAATGGATAAAGAAAATGTGATATATATACACCATGGAGTATTAGTCATTAAGAATGACTTTATGACATTTACCAGTAAATGGATGGAACTGGAGACTATCATGCTAAGTGAAATAAGCCAATCCCCCAAATCCAAAGGTTCAATGTTTTCCCTGATATGTGGAAGTTAATTTACAAAAGGGAGGGAGGGGAAGAAAAGTTCACTGGATTAGACAAAGGAGAACGAAGGGAAGGGAGTGGGTAGGAAAAGGAAAAACAGTGGAATGAATCTAACATAACTCTCCTACATACATATGTGAATAGACCATAGTGAATCTCACCATTATGTATATCCACAAGACTGGGGTCCTAATTAGAATAAGAGGACCCGCAGGCAGCCTCTGGGACCACGGCAGGGAAGCCAGAGACTTCTCCAGGCAACCCTGCCCCCTCCGGCCGCAGGCTCTTTCCACGGGGCAATCCAAGATGGCGGACTAGAGGGTGACTGCATCTCCTGTGACTCCAGAACCCAGGATTCAAGAAGGGGTGGCATTGAGAGACTCGGACTAAAATAGAGCAACAGGGTAAGTCTCCCCCACTGGGTGAAGCTTGGCCTGGGCAGCAGGCCCGGATAGGGCGGCTTATCAGAGCAGGGCAGGGCAGCTAGAGTCTTCCCCAGGTAGCCCTGCTCACTCTGGCGGTGGGCTCCTCCCACACGGCCAGCTTCTCGGAGCAGGCCCCCCAGTGAGAGCCTTTCCACACAGAGCCAGCTCCAAGCCCTGGAACCAGTAGCGGGCAGCTTTCTTCGGAAGCACTGCATTATCAAGTTCCTCCAAGACTTCAAGCTACTGAAGGCTGGGAAGTGATATACTGGAAATCTACAGGGACACTATAAGCTAATAGAGGAAATCTGCAATATCTCAGAGTCCCACTGATATCTGACCAATACGAGAAAACAAGGGAAGAAAATGTCCCAAACAAACCTAGATACTATATCAATAAAACCCAATGACAGCACAGCAGAAGAAATGTCAGAAAGGGAGTTCAGAATGTACAAAATTAAAACAATCAGGGAAGCAAACGAGGAGATGAAAGAGCAAATGCAGGCATTGAAGGAGGAGATGAAAGAGCAAATGCCGGCATTAAATGATCACACCAACCAACAGTTTAAAGAGCAAATACGGGAAGCAAGAGATCATTTCAATAAAAAGTTAGAGATACTGAAAAAAAACAAACAGAAATCCTTGAAATGAAGGAAACAATAAACCAAGTTAAAAACTCCATAGAAAGCATAGAATAAGATATACTCCATGCTTATATAATTATATCAAAATGGACTCCACTGTCAAGTATAACTAAAAAGAAACCAACTTAAAAGAAAAGAAAAAATAAATTAAAAAACAAGACCCAAACACATATTGTTTACAACAGACTCACCTTAGAGGCAAAGATATCCATAGACTGAAGGTAAAAGGATGGAAAAAGATATACCATTGAAATGGAAACCAAAAGCCAGCAGGGTAGCTACTCTCACATTTGATAAAGTAAACTTCAAGTCAAAATAAATCAGAGACAAAGAAGGCCATTTCATACTAGTTGGAGGAATCATGCAACAAGATATAATGATTGTAAATATTTATGCCCCAAATATCAGCACACCTACATATATGAAACAAACCCTTCTCAATACAAAGAATCAAATAGATCACAATACAATAATACTGGGTGATTTCAAAATACTTCTCTTCACAGAGGTCATCCAAACATAAGCTAAGTAAAGACTCTTCAGTACTAAAATATTATTATTCAAATGGACTTAACAAACCTCTATAGAATATCTCATTCATTAACAACTGAATTCACTTTATTCCAGCATCACATGAAACTTCCTCTAAAATAGATCATATTTGCAAATCTTTGCAAATACAAAAAACAGAAAATTTCCTTGCATCTTATTAGATCATAATGGAATGAAATCAGAAATTAAAAACAACAAATAAAAACAGAAACCATTCTAACACTTGGGGATTACACAACACATTTTCAAATGAGGAATGGATCACAGATGAAATTGGGAGAAATTTTTTAAAAATCTTAGAAACAAGAATAGAGCTACAACATTCCAAAATTTCTGGGCAGTATGAAGGCAGTTCTAAGAGGAAAGTTTATAGCAATGGGCTTCTACATTTAAAAAATTGAAAGATACCAAATAAATAATCTAATGTAATACCTAAAAGTGCTAGAAAAAGAAACAAATAGCAAAATCAGTAGAAGACAGGAAATAATTAAGGTCAGAGTCGAAATTAATGAAATTGAGAATAAAAAACAATGAAACAATCAATGAAACAAATAGTTCCATAAAAAGATAAACAAGATTGATAAACCCCTAGCCAAACTATCAAAAAAGAGAGAAGACCCAAATCAACAAAATTAGAGAAGGTAAAGGAGACACCGCCAAAGATATCTGAAATCCAGAGGATCATTAGGAACTATTTTGAAAATATAAACTCCAATAAGCTAGAAAATCTTGAAGATAACTAACAAATTCCTAGACACATATGACCTATTCATGAGGATATAGAAAACAAACTGATCAATGTCAAGCAATGAAACTGAATCTGCAATTATATGACTTCCAACAAAGAAAATCCTGGGATTGGATGGATTCTCAGTCAAGTTCTACCAGAATTTTAAAGAACCAATGACAATTCTCCTCAAATTATTCTATGAAATAAAAAGGAAGGAACCCTGCCATATTTATTCTATGAAGCCAGTATCACCCTGATTCCAAAATCAGACAAAGACACATCAAGTAAAGAAAACTTCAGACCAATATTCTAGATGACATATACAAAAATCCTTAAAATATTGGCAAACCACATTCAAAAACACAAGGAGATAGTGTACCATGGTTAAGTGGCCTTCATCCCAGGGATGCAAAGTTGATTCAACCAACAGTCAAATAAATGTAATTTACTAAATAAATAAGAGTTAAAGACAATATCATGTATCATCTCAATATATACAGAAAAAGCATCTGACGAAGTCCAGCACACATTCAATTTTAAAACACCAGAGAAACTAGAGATAGAAGAAACTTACCTCAACATTGTAAAGACTATGTACAATGAACCTCAGAACAACATACTAAAAACTAAATGGAGGAAAAACTAAAAGCATTTCTTCTAAAAACAGGAACAAGACAAGGATGTCTACTCTCACCATTCCTATTCAACTTAATCCTTGAAACTCTAGCCAGAGCAATCGGACAAGAGAAAGAAAGAGATACAAATAGGAAAAAAAGAAGTCAAATTATCTGTATGCTAATGTCATGATCATGTATTTTGAAGACCTGAAAAACTCTACCAGAAGCTTCTAGAGTTGATAAACAAATTTAGCAAAGTAGCAGGATACATGATCAAAATACACATATCAATCACTTTCCCATATTCCAGTAATGAATCTGCTGAAAAAGAAATCAGGAAAATCATCCTATTCTCAATAAACTAAAACAAACAAACAAAAAAAAAACTTGGGAATAAATCTAAGGAGGTGGAAGAACTCTAAAATGAAAACTATAGAACAATTAAGAAAAAAATTGAAGACCTTAGAAGATAAAAAGAGCTTTAAAGTTCTAGGACAAGGCAGAATTAAAACTGTCAAAATGGCCGTACCACCAAAAGAGTTATACAGATTTAATGTAATACTCATCGAAATACCAATGATATTCTTCACAGAACTAAAAAAATAACAAAACTATTCTAAAATTCATTTGGAAGAATAAGAGACCCCGAATAGACAAATCCTGAGCAAGAATAACAATGCTAGAAGCATCACAGTACCAGACCTCGAATTATATTATAGAGCTACAGTAACAAAAACAGCATGACACTGGCATAAAAACACACAAGACACCATGGAACAGAAGAGAAGACAGAGACAAATCCACACAGATACAGTTGTATAATACTCAACAAAGGTGCCAAAGTATACATTAGAGAAAAGATAGCCTTTTTGACAAATGACGTTAGGAAAACTGGCTGTCCATACTCAGAAGAATGAAACTATCCTTCACCCTGGCAAAAGTTGACTCAAAGTGGATCAGAGATCTAAGAATTCGACCAGAAACTGCAACTACTACTAGAAATGTAGGCTCAGCACTCCAATATATTGGCATAGGCACTGACTTCCTTAACAAGACTCCTAAAATGTAAGAAATAAAACCAATTATCAGTAAGGAGGACAGCATCAAGTTAAAAAGCTGGAACAGCAATGGGAGCAAGAGTATGAAGAGAGAGCCTACAGAATGGGGGAAGAGCTTTGCTACCTGCTTTTTAGACAGAGCATCAATATTCAGAATATGTAAAGAACTCAAAAAACTTAACACCAAAAAAAACAATAAAACAAAACCAACAACAAATAACCCAATCAATAAACTGCCAAAAGAACTAAAGAGATATTTCCCAAAAGAATACAAATGGTCAATAAACATGATTGAATAAATCTCATGATATGCCCCTGCACAGTTTCAATAAATTTGAAACCACTGAAATTATACTCTTTTTTTCCAATCATGATGGAACAAAACTAGAAATAGATAAGGAAAACTGGAAGATTCACAAATATATGAAAATGAAACCCTTAATGAACAGGTCAAAGGAAAAACACAGGGGAAATTAGAAAATGCTTACCAATGAAAACTGAAACACAACTTATGAAAACTTAAGGGGTGCAGTGAAAGCAGTGCTCAGAGGAAAATTTAAAGCTGTACACACCTGTACTAAAAAAGCATAAGGAACTCCCAATTCAATAACCTAACTTTATACATTAAGTAACTAGAAACTAAACCCAAAGCTAGCAGGAGAGAGGACATAAAAGATTAGAAACCGACCTTGAAATAAAATGGTGAAAATTAGAACTAGAGAACAGGATAACAATACAGAGAATCAATAAAACCAAAAGTTGGTTATTAAGAAGATAAACAAAATTGACAAATCTTAATCTAGACTGAGAAGGAGAAAAAGGGAGAAAACATGAATAACTAAAGTGAAAAATGAAAATAGAGGTATTATTTACTAACCTATAAGAAATAAAGAGAATATACCATGTACAGTCATAGATTAACAAATTAGATAACACAAGATGAAATAAATATTTAGAAATAAACTGATGCAAGAAGAAAGAGAAAAATCTCACAAGCCCTATAGCAAGAGATTCAATTTGTCATCAAAAAATGCCCAACAGAAAAAGTTAAGCAACAGGTAGCTTCACAGATGAATTCTACCTAGCATTTAAAGAATACCAGTTCTTGGGCTGGGGTTGTGGCTCAGTGGTAGAGTGCTTGCCTACAACATGTGAGTTTGATCCTTAGCACAACAATAAAAAATAGATAAAGTTATAAGAAAAAGTTGCAAAATCTTTAAAAAAAAAATACCAGTTCTCAAATTCTTCTACAAATTAGAGGGGAGGAATAATTTCCTAATGAATTTTAAAAAGTCAGTAATATTACTGACACAAAAACCAGATAAAGATAAAACAGGAAAAAAATTAGATGGTAAACTAACACACACACACACACACACACACACACACACACACAGAAACAAACACATGCACACATACCCACAAATACCAGCAAAACATATTCAACCATATATTTAAAGGATTATATCCCATAGCCACGTGGGACTTACCCAGAAAATGGGAGAGTATTTTAACATAAGAAAATGAATGTAACAGACTATACTAAAGGAACAAATGAAAAAAGATAAGAAAAACAAAAACAAAAACAAAAAAAACACATGATCATTTTGATTGATGCAGAAAAGGCATCTGACAAAAATGCAATCCCTTTAATGATGCACACTAAGAATAGAAGAACTTCTTAAACATGATAAAGGGCATTTATACAAATTCCACAACTAAAAGAAGGGTTTCCTCCTAACATCAGGAACAAGATAAGGATTCCCACTTTCATCAGTGCTAGTCAACATTGTAGACTGACTTCTAACCTATGCAAAATAAAAGAAATAAAGGATGGCTTTGGACTCTACCATATATGGTATTAACAAAACCATTCTTAAGTCGTTTTGATTAATTTTGTACAACTTATTTTTTCAAAATCTTAACCTATGTTGGTAACTATGAGTTTTCTACAGATAACATATATTATAGTTATGTTTCTTGTTTTCTTTGCTGTCAATATGTATTTATTTTATCTAGTATATTTTGATCAGTTATATTTACGACAAATTTTGCTCACTTGGCTCCTATTTTATTTGGTTTCTAAATTTCTCATATCTGTTCATCTTATTTTCTTATATTTCATCAATGCATTTTTGGTGTTACTAAGTATAACACATTCTATGGTTTTTCTTAATAGTTGATCTGGGTATTAAAATATATGTAACTTGCCACAGCTTAACAACATCAACATTATACCACTTCATATGAACTGTAGAAAATGTAATTCCATGTAGATACCTTCACCCTCCCCATGTCTTAAATATAACTGTCTTATATATTTCTTCTACACAGAGACCACTGAATCATGTGATACTCTAAATTTTGCTCCAACCTTCAAATATTATTTCAGAAACTCATGAGAGGGTTACTTTATTACATTTACCCCTATTTTGCCAACTTACAATTTCTTTCTTTTCTGAAGGCTCAAGTCTTATTGCTTTCTACTTAGAACACTAGCCATTTTTTAAAAGATAGATTTGCTAGTTTTTGTCTAAAAATGCCTTCAGTTGCATTTCACAAGATATAGAATATTTATTTGATGTTATTCTCTTTCAGTACTTTAAAAGTTACTACTTTCTTCTAGCCACCACGGTGTCAGATGAGAAATACGTTGTCATTCCCTACAGGTAATGTCTTCTTTGAATTTAATTATGATTAATGACTACACTTTGATCATCATGTGTCTTCAGCATGGATTTCTTTGGATTTATCTTACTTGATATTCAGATTCTTGAATGTGCAATTTTATGGCTTTTGCTAAACTTGAGAAGATTTCAGTTGTTTCTTCCTCAAATACTTTAAATTTCTCTCTCTTCTCCATCTGGTACTGTTACAACTGTGAGGTCTTTTTTTGTTGCCCTTCTTTCTCAATATCAAGAGAATCAAATTACTTTTCCTTACCTCCATACCTTCCAATTTAGTCCTAGCCACCATAATCACTCCTAAGGAGAAAAACAGTAGGTTCCCAAATGAACGTACTGTGCCCCTGGGTCCATTTCAATGTTTTCTCTACAAAGTTGAAAAAGATCTTACATAATACTTATCACTTATCACAATTTGCTCATCTGCTGAAAATCATCAATAATATTAAATTATTTAACAAAGTTTAGGATTCTCTCATCTTCTGGACAATAACTACCTCTGTGACATATCAGCTACTTCTCCATCAATCATTCCCCAAAGTCCTTGTGACTTTTTGTTACTCCTTAGAAACACTAAGCACCTTCCTGTTCATGGACTCAGCAGCTGCTATTTCACCTGCTGAAAAAAGGCAGAGTCTTCATGGCTCACATAATCATTTCACTCAAATTTTTGCTCCAACTTTGACTACACTAAGGTTTCCCCAACCACCACAGAACAATGAATATACATAAGTACTTGTTTATGTATTTAGTGCTACTTGTATAAATTCATTTAGACATGTAATTTTTCTCACTACTACATACTGGGGTCTTAGAAAATGATTAGCACATAGCAAGAACTCAAGATATTTGTTGAGTCAAAAAATGAGTATACTGGGCTGGGGAGACAGCTGAGTTGGTAGAGTACTTGGCTTGCATGCATGAGGCCCTGGGTTCAATCCCCAGCATCACAATAAAAAGAGGAGAAAAAAAAATGAGTGTATTAAAGAATGTGTGACAACAGAAGGAATACAGAACAATGGAAGTTAAGTAGGCAACTGAAACTGATTTGAGAAACACAAAGTAACCAAGAAAAACAAGAGGAAACATGAGACAGGCAAAGACTGGACTATGGGCAGGTCTAAAAATAGAGATTTTTTTTTAATGAATCAAAAAATAGTTGAGAGTGGTATTTGGAGGTTTGAGTTAAGAATCAGTAAGGGTTAAGTCCCCTAAAAAGATATACTTAAAAAATGTTCCACCACTGGCAATCTCTGAATTAACTACAAGAAAATAATAAATTTCTTTATGTTCCTCTGCACAATAGAGATTAACTTACCTGGGAAGTTCTGGCTTGGGAATTCTGCCTCCAAAATACATGGCTCCTCTCCTTGCTCCAGCCTGAAGATCACTTCTGGTTTGGTCACACAATACCCTGTAAATAGGATATAATTATTGACTTGGCCAGATGCCTAGTTGTCAGGGCCTCTGATAGAGAAGGAAACCCACTGCCACTGTAACATTTTACTAGAGAGGCAAACATAACTATCTTCTGATGCCCCATAAGTGATCAAACAACACTGTTTTCTGAATTCTAATCTCAAATATTATTAAACTATACAGATTGCCCATACATTTCACAATTAAAGGAAAGCTATTTGGACTTACACAGTAAATAGGTCTTACCCACTGAGACAAGGTGACTGTAGTTCTCCAGCATCACCTCCCTATACAGGGACCTCTGGCTAGGGTCCAGGTGCTGCCATTCTTCCTGGGTAAAGCCCACAGTCACGTCCTTAAATGATACTGACTCCTGGAATTTCTGTTCAATCTGAAATGTTCATAGTTATGTGACATGGAAAAAAACACAGGAAACTGATCCTCACTGTGATTATTGTTTACAGGTTATCAAGATAGTTCATAAAATACTTGTTTTGCTTCATACTTTAGGAGGAAAAGGGAAACAATAATAGGAATATTTGGCTATTGATTTAAGGTATGAATTCATGTGAAAAAAATTAGCAAGTTCTCACAACATACCTGGAATTATTACAGTAGGTGGAAATATAAAGACTGTTAGAAATCTTTTTATATTTAAGAACCATATAACCTGAGAAGAAAATGTAAAATATGCACAAATGTTCTAAATGTGAAAGTGAAAGTATATGCAAAATAAACATATAAATAAAGAGCAAGATGAGTTCTATTTTGAGCTTCACTAAGAAAGTACAGCTTTTGGTTGAAGAGTAATGCAGTATTCTTCAACCAGACATGGCACAAGCAAAGGCAGGGAATTTCTACACAATGAAGAAATCAGCAACAGGGCAAATGGCAGAGGAAGGCAAGAGAACATGGACTGGTGCTATCATGAGACAAAGGACCATGAAAGTATTCAAGGAATTCATTACAAAGTAATTTCTGACCAATAGTCTCCACAGTATTTGATTATTATCATATTCAAGAATATTTTGAACACTAAAGATTAACACTAACTACAGAAATAAATTCTCAATTCATTTCTTATGAATTTCACTTTAATTCTCATTTAGTTTTTAAAATGTAGAAAGATAGCCAGATGTGATGGGGCACCTATAATCCCAGTTACCTGGAAGGTTGAGTCCAAAAACTTTAAAAAGGGCTGAGGATGTAGCTCAGAGGAAGAGAACACACACACACACACACACACAAATATATACATATATATATATATATATATATGTCTAACATTTTATTTCACTGATATACATATTCTAGATTCTAATCCTTCAATTTAGAGATAATAATTAGGATGTGTAGAAAATGGGAAGATTTTGGATCTACTGTTATTGTAACAACTGTAGGATATACAGTAGAAAATATCTAAATGGACGATCTGGACATCCTCTAGGGTGCATTTATTTTAGGGATCACTGCTGTGGAAAGAGAAGAGCCAATGAAGAGATAGGAGCATATTATATGATCAGATTTTTATTTATAGAACCAGTTTTTTCAAGAAAGGCGTGAGGCAACTAAAGTACAAAACACCACAACTTAAACTTTGAGAAAGAATAAACTACACACTACACACAGACAGATCTGAAACTACTGGTGACGTGGGAGGAAAAATATGTATCATCTACACTTGAAGACACATTTTTTAAAAGCACCCAAAATAATAAATAGTATTGCTCACTAGCTATGTATGTTTTTAATGTACATATCTCTGTAAAACAAGACTATCACACAAAGAATGAAAACTTGGAACTAACATAATAAGGAAGACTCCAACTTCTGTAAAGTTGGGTTTTTACCTATCACCATTTTCTCATCTTCACATTCTGACTCTTACAAATCTTTCAAAATCCACTGTAAAATCACATGAGGGACAAATAAACATACAACTTACCTTGTTCATCCTGTGCTCTTCTTGGAAAGATGTAGACAACTCTGAAGATACATTTACCAGACAACTGAGGACATAGCTGGGTTAGAAGAAGAGGAATGAGGTCATGAAAGATCTGGCCTGCTCAGCAGCTCATGAGTTTTCCTGCCCTAAAAAGCTACACTCACTCACTAGATAAAATGATTCCTGTGGGAGAATGTCAATGTCCCCCTTGACCCTTCAGAATAATCAGGAGGAATGATGAGAGACCACCTGACTCTAATATAATCATGTAGTACTTAAGCACATTTTTTTAAAGTTAATATTTGCTTCTTACATATTTTAACAGAATTCACTCTTGTGAATATTAAGAATTCACAAAAAATTTAAAATAATAATACTGGCTAATTATGTTAATACAGTTAATGAAGTAACTAACACTTCACTGTTGTAAAAAATACTCTGAACCAAGTTATATCACTTTTCCTACTAATGTTATTTAACCTTTGGTTAGCGACTCCACAAAAAGCCATAAAAAATAATGCTTCACGAGGAAAAAAAGCTTTTTAAGTTTATTTAGCTTTGTTGTTGGTACTCAAAAATGTGTTTTATAAGAAACTTCCTTTCACTTATATGACAAAGTAGAAAGTATTGGTTTGGGAGTCAGGAGATCACAAAATAGTCTTTGCCACTAACAAAGTATGACACTGAAAAAGTCAAAAACTTTCAGAATTTCTTAAAAATTTATTTTCAAATGAAATAAAAATGGATAATTCTTGAAGATCCTACCTAAATTCTCCTAAGAAAATAAAGACAGAAAAACAGCATATATCAAGATGCAGTGATGAACATAATGGAGAAGCAGTTCATAATGTAGACTGGAGAACGAAGGAAAAAGAGCCTGGCTAAACAACACTGATCAAGAAATTTGCAGTGACTGGCAAGCCCGACCTTCCTGGCCAGCGGGCGAGAAAGAGTCCTTTGAAGGCTCGCAGGCAGGCCCTGCAGCACCCTCCCCAACCCCGCAAGGAGCTCCTCGTACGCTTCGCGCATGTGCACACCTCCTTTCGCGGCCACACACACAACTTCGGCAAGCGCACCACTGGATCATTGCAGAGACAACCTGTAGTGACGCGGCCTCACATCCTGACAAAGACGCCGCAGTCCCAGATTCCCGCCACGGGGTCCACAGGTTTCCTTCCTACCGCCGGGTACAGGCCACTGACCGCCAGCTCTGGGTCTCCTCGGTCCTCGCCAAGTTTTTCAGGGTGTTCACCAGTCAATCCCCAGCCGTGCTGCCCTGAACGCAGAAGAGTACGGAGAGTCAAATACCTGACCAACTCCCACTTAATGCTTGCATAAAACAGAAAGGAAGTCGGAATCGCAGAGACAGCAGACGGCACGAGGCATGCGCAAAACGCGCGCAGGGCCTAAAGCCATCGGTCCCAATAGTGAAAACTACCTTTCCCGTGAGGCCGCGCGACCGATTCTTCGGGATTTGGGGGACGTGTAGTCTTAGCTCTTGGGTTTGCGGTCCGTGTTGGCATTGCAAGCTGCCAGCATCCCAGGTTCCGCTAGGGGCTCTCCTAAAGTGATCAACTATGAGTGAGTTTCTTTGTGCGGTTTAGACACAGAACTGTCAGTGAAAGGAAAGTCGCCTGTCAATTTCACTTTTTTAAAACTGGAAAGTAGATTACATCCATACAATAAGAGTCTTATTTCACACCATCTGCGGTTCTGTGTTGCGGGGGCAGTAGTCGGGGGATAAGAAAGCTAGTTCAACAAAATCGCTAAAGTGAAGGTAAATCAGAAAAGGAACACATGCGAAAAAAGAAAATAAATATCACAAGTCTTTTCTCTGCGATACTGAAATTAGTGAATAGAAAGACTATTTTTTGACAAATTTCCAATAAGAATCTCAAAATGTATTTTTTCTCTTTAGTTTTTAGTGTATTGTACACAAGACCATTGTCAACTTCATCTGTATTAAGTAAAAACCTAAATTAACAGAGTATATTGTAAAACCCCCAAAAAAACCCTAAGAAATAGCAATATGTATAATGTTGCTGTTTGTAAAATAATTTGGCACCTGCTTCATGGAAGTACAATGCCATGATTGAGTTTTTTTTTTTTTTTTTTTTTTTTTAATATAATGAGTGTATGCCAAGCAGGTGAGGCAGGCCTGAAATCCCAACAACTGGGGAGGCTGAGCCAGGAGGATGGCAAATTCAGAGCTAGACTTCTTCTCTCAAAAAAAAAAAGAGTCTGGGGTTGTAGCTCAGTGGTAGAGCACTCCCGATTTCAATAACCGGAATCACAAAGAAATAACAATAACACTATTCTTCCCTAGCATCTCCCCCACTTTATTGTGAATTCGCATCCCCATATTGGAGAAAACATTCGGCCCTCTGGTTTTTTGGATTTGGCTTATTATGCTTAGCATGATATTCTCCAACTTCATCCATTTACCAGCAAATGCCATAATTTCACACTCTACTGTCATGTATAACTAATTAGAACAAATAAAACAAAGAATTAGTGATATCCTGAATAAAATATGAAATAATTAATAATAATAATAATATGTTACATTTCAAAACAATGAAGGAAACAATGGGGTATTCCTAACAGAATGTCATCCCAATCAGGAACATATATAAATTTGTTAGATTATGCATAAAGTTTTAACGTGTTCAAATTTTGAAACATTTAACCCACTAAGTTTGTATGAGTTTTAAAAATTAAACCAAGACTCCAAAGACAAACCATAAACCTAGTGCCTGATACATTTTGTTGTAGAAAAAACAAGCAGCTCAGTCCAGGACCGTTTTTTTTTTTTTTTTAAGATTAACATACAGATTTTGTTTCCTTTTGTTTCCTTTATTCCCTAAACAATATAGCATAATAGTTACCAGAGGAGTTTCCAAAGAGGGAACCCTTGAGTGAGGACAAGTGAGTTCCTTGGAATATGTGAAGGAAACGAATTTCAGCATCACCAAAGGAAAAAAACAGATTTACTTAGGAAAGCAAATACACGTTCAAGGTAGAATGTGTACTCTCTCAAAAGAGAAACATCTTTTGGGGTAAAGCAAGAAATACACATCTTGAGAGAGAGAAGCTTTGGTATAGAATGGAACTCAAATTTAAGGGAGACCGTGAACCATATCCAGAAGGAGAGGCAGCAACTATTTGGTCTTGACTGTTATATTTATAGAGGGACAGTAGCTAGGAAATGAGAGTAGAGTTATACAATTTCAAGTCAGTTTTCCTTGTGCTGGTGTATGACCCACATCATGTTACTTTCTGAGGGCAAGTTTTCCGGCTAAGGACACGGGCTAGGTTGCTCAGAACTTTGTTTTGCATTTCAAAGGTTCATGTTTCCTGTATTCCAATGTGGTTTTCTTTTCCTTTTCTTTTTCTGTATCACAATTTCCTATCTGATGGTGATTATTTACATAGCATTTACATTATATTAGCTATTATACGTGATCTAGAGAGGATTTAAACTATATGAGAGCATATGTACAGGTTATGTAAAATTACTATGTTCTTTTAAAGAAGGGACTTATACTTCTGCAGAATTTGGTATTCAGGAGTAGTCCTGGAACCAATAATGGTCTGCAGATACTAGAATATTCCATCTATCAATGAGTGAATACACTTTCTTCCCAGTAGCACATGGATCCTTCTCTAAAGTAGATCATATGTTATGCCACAAAACTACTCTTAGCAAATACAAAAAGATAGAGATACTACCTTGTATTCTATCAGATCATATGGAATGAAATTAGAAATCAATGACAAAATAAAAAACAGAAACTACTTCAATACCTGGAGTTTAAATAATATGCTATTGAATGATGCATGTATAACAGAAGACATCATGGGGGAAATAAAAACTTAATAAATTCTTAGTGGTGAACGAGAACAAAGATACAACATATCAAAATCTCTGGAATTCTTTGAAAGCAGGACTAAGAGGAAAGTTCATTGCATGGAACGCATTCAATAAGACAAGGAAAAGTCCACAAATAAACAACCTACTCAAAGCCCTAGAAAAAGAACAGATCAACACCAAAATTAGTAGAAGACAGGAAATAGTTAAAATCAGAGCTGAAATCAATGAAACTGAAAAAAAGAACAATTGAAAAAATTGACAAAATAAGAAGTTTGTTCTTTGAAAAATAAACATATTGATAAAGATTTAGCCACACTAACAACGAGAAGGAGAGAGAAGACTCAAAAAATTCAGGGTGAAAAAGGAATTATCATGACAGACACTATTGAAATACAAAACATAATTAGAAGCTACTTTGAAAATCTGTAGTCCAACAAAATAGAAAATCTCAAAGACATCGACAGGTTTCTAGAGACATATGATCCACCCAAACTGAATCTGGAGAACATACACAATTTAAATAGATCAATTTCAAGCAATGAAATAGAAGAAGCCATCAAAAGCCTGCCAACAAAGAGAAGTCCAGGACCATATGGATTCTCAGTCGAGTTCTACAAGACCTTCAAAGAACAGCTCATTCCAATACTCCTTAAAGTATTCCATGAAATAAAAGAGAAGGGGACCCTTCCAAACTCTTTCTATGAAACTAATATGACACTGATACCAAAACCAAAGACACATTGGGGAAAGAAAACTTCAGACCAATATTCCTAATGAACACTGATGCAAAAATTCTTAACAAAATTTAGCAAATTACATACAAAATATATTAAAAAGATAGTGCTCCATGATCAAGTGAGTTTCATTCCAATGATGCAAGGCTGGTTCAACATCTGGGAATCTATAAATGTAATTCACCACATCAACCCATTTAAGGTTAAGAATCACATGATTATTTCAATAGGTGCAGAAAAAGCATTTGATAAAATATAGTACCCCTTCATGCTCAAAACACTAGAAAAAACAGATAGTAGGAACATTCTTCAACATTGTAAAAGCTATTTATGCTAATACCATGGCCAACATCATTCTAAATGGAGAAAAACTGAAAGCATTCTCTCTAAAAACTGCAACAAGGAAGGGATGCCCTTTTCACCCACTTCTATTTAACATCATCCTTGAAACTCTAGCCAGAACATTTAGACCAAAGAAATTAAAATTATATGAATAGGAAAAGAAGAACTCAAACTATCACTATTTGCCAATGACATGATTCTATATTTAAAGGATTCAAAATATTACACCAGAAAATTTCTAGAACTCATAAATAAATTCAGTAAAGTAGGAGGATATAAAATCAATTCTCATAAATTGAATGCATTTCTATTCATAAGTGATGAATTCTCTGTAAGAGAAATAAGGAAAACTACCCCATTCATGACAGCCTCAGAAAAAATAAAATAAAATACTTGGGAATCAATCTAACAAAAGAGGTGCGATTTCTACAATGAAAACTACAGAACACTAAAGAAAGAAATTAAAGAAAACCTTAGAAGATGGAAAGATCTCCCATGTTCTTGGATGGACAGAATTAATATTGTCAAAATGGCCATACTACCAAAAGTGCTATACGGATTCAACGAATTCCAATTAAAATCCCAATGATGTATCACATAGATATAGAGCAAGCAATCATGAAGCAATTCATTTGGAAGAATAAGAGACCCAGAATAGCTAAGGTGATCCTTAGAAGAAAAGTGAAGCAGGTGGCATCACAATACCAGACCTTGAAGTGTACTACAGAGCATTAGTAACATGGTATTAGCATCAAAATAGGCAGGTAGACCAATGGTACAGAATAGAGGACACAGAGACAAACTCACTTAAATACAGTTATCATACTAGACAAAGGTGCCAAAAACATACGTTGGAGATAAGATAGCCTCTTCAACAAATGGTGCTGAGAAAACTGGAAATCTATATGCAGCAAAATGAAACGAAACCCCTTTCTTTCACCCAGCACAAAATTCAACTCAAAATGGAACAAGGACCTCAGAATCAGACCAGAGATCCTGCACCTAATAGAAGAAAAAGTAGGTCCAAATCTTCATCATGTTGGCTTAGGACCAGACTTCCTTAACATGACTCCCAAAGCACAAGAAATAAACGCAGGAATCATTAATCAGGATAGATTCAAACTAAAAAGCTTTTTCTCAGCAAAGAAAACAATCAACACTGTGAAGAGAGAGCCTACAGAATGGGAGAAAATCTTTGCCACACACACTTCAGATGGAGCACTAATCTCCAGAATCTATAAAGAACTCACAAAACTTTACACCAAGAATACAAATAACCCAATCCATAAATGGGCTAAGGAAATGAGCAGACACTTCACAGAAGAGGATCTACAAGCAATCAACAGATATATGAAAAAATGTTTAACATCTCTAGTAATAAGAGAAATGCAAATCAAAACTACCCTAAAATTCCATCTCACCCCAATTAGAATGGCTATTATCAAGAATACAATCAACAATAGGTGTTGGCAAGGATGTGAGGGAAAATGTACACTCATACATTGCTGGTGGAATTGTAAATTAGTGCAGTCACTCTGGAAAGAAGTATGGAGATTCCTTAAAAAAATTGGAATGGAACCACCATCTGACCCAGCTATCCCACTCCTTGGTCTATACCCAAAGGACTTAAAATCAGCATACTACAGTGATGCAGCCACATCAATGTTCATAGCTGCTCAATTCACAATGGCTAGATTGTGGAACCAACCTAGATGCCCTTCAATTGATAAATGGATAAAGAAACTGTGGTATATATACCACAGTGGAATATCACTCAACCATAAAGAAGAATAAAATTATGGCATTTGCGGGTAAATGGATGCAACTGGAGAATATCATGTAAGTGAGATAAGCCAATCCCAAAAAACCAAAGACAGAATAATCTCTCTGATAAGTGGCTGATGATACATATAGGGGTGGGAGGGAGGCAAGAATGGAGGAAGGATGTATTGTATAGAGGAAAAAGAGGAGTGGGGAGGTAGTGGGGGAAGGAAAAATAACAGAATAGACAAACATCATTACCCTATGTACATGTATGATTACAAAAATGGTGTGACTCTACTTCATATACAACCAGAGAAACAACAGTTAGACCCCATTTGTGTAAAATGAATCAAAATAAACAAATTTTTAAAAGGTTATATATTTTGTCTTCTTTGCCTGAGATTATATCTTCTAAGTGATCTAATCTATCAGTGATGCTTTCTATTGAGTTTTTAATTTGGTTTATTGTTTCCTTCAGTTCAAGGATTTCTGTTTGTGTTTTTTTTCCAGAATTTCTATCACTTTATTGAAGTAAACTTTTGCTTCCTTCATTTGCTCTCATATCTCCTTACTGAAGTGATCTTTTCTTGTCGGTGTTTGCTCTCCTATATCATCCTTTACTTCAAAGATCACTTTAATTATGTACATTCTGAATTCCTCTGATATTTCTTCTACTCTGCAGTCAATGGATTCTATTATTGTAGCATCTTGGTTTGTTTGGGATGCTTTCTTCACTTGTTTTTTTATGTTGTTTGTGTATCTTCCCCTCTAATAGTACAGATCCGAGGTAATACAGTTTCTGCCCTATAGACTTCTACTGTCCCTGCAGGTTTCTAATACCTCACTTTTAAGGAGGAGATCAATATTAACAGCATCCCATGCAAAACAATATGCAGCCTTAAGCCAAATAGCTCCTATTAAAATGTTTACAGTTTTGTCACAATAAACAGAAATGAGGTATTCAATTATTATTTACAATATAAACTGTAGGTTTGTGAAAAGGTCTATAGTTTCTAATGGCAAACAAAGAGAGAATTGGGGGGTGTAGGATGAGATGTTAATGAGGTAGGAAGTGAGAATATAGAAATATAGGAAGTTGACTGTTAGTGAAAGAAAAGAGACTCCAGGAAGACAGATGAGTGGGAGGAAAATATAGGCAGAAATTTTTAAAAAATTAAAAAGAAAAAAAAAAACCATAAAAAAGCAAAAGAATATACAACAAAACTGTAACATACAATTCATATATCCCAGTCCTCAGTAGGCTGATGTATGAAAAATACTTGGTTTCATAAATGTTGGGGATGTAAGGGCAGGAAAAGAAAGAAAGAAAATCAAAGGAAATAGAATGATTGTTTGTGTTAAGAGTTCAATATATTCCCTCCTTCCCTTCTCATCTGATAGGTGGGATTGTCTGGAGTTTGCTGGTATCTCCACCCTCAGGATGGTGAAGGTTTTAAGAGTTAGTCTTGGAGGTGGAACTCCTGGTTTCAGAGTACAGCAATTGCCAGTCCCCATAGGAATCTCCTTTGGGGTTCACTCATTTGATATGGGAGCCTGGCCTTAGCCCCTTGTATTTCTTGTGGACCCCACAATTCCTGGTCTCTAATTTAGTCTCTAAACTGTATCTCTCTTGCCTCCACACTTTCTACTTCCCAATCAGGAACCTCTCTCTCTGGAGGTCCTGAGAGCTGTGCACAAGGACCTGTGCACCTGTCATGGAAAGCTGGCATTCAATATCAGGCAAATCAGGACCAGGCATTGAGAGCTGTGGGCTGGCTATGCAGCCACAAGCTCTGGACTGGGTTGGTGGCTGAGGGTTAGGGGGTGTTGAGAGACTGTAAATACCTTGATTTCAGGCTTCCGGGCCCTGGCCAGTGTCACAAGATGGAAGCTACCCCAACTAAAGATAGCAATGGCGGTAGTGGGTGTAACCCAAGATGGCAGCAGAGCTGTCCCAAGATGGAGGCAACCACTTTCAGAGATGGGGCAGCGATGGCAGACTGTGCAGTGGTGTTATATGGCCTGTTCAGAGATGCAGCACTGTGGCATGTGGTGCTATGGTGGGCCACTGCCTCCAAGCCCTGTCCAGTGACCCGATGTGGAGGCTACCATGATGAGGGTTCTATGGTGGTGGTTGCAGAGTCCCAAGATGGAGTTGGCCAGGGAAGCCCCACATGTGTAGATGGGGAGCCAGGTGTGGGTGTCCATGCTTGTGGCAGAGGTCTGGCGTGGGCATGGCCTGAATTTTCTTTTTTTTATTTGTTCTTTTTAGGTATACATCATGACAGTAGAATGTATTTTGATGTATTATACACACATAGAATATAACTATTCCAATTAGGATCCCATTCTTATGGTTGAACATGATGTGGAGCTATATTAATTATGTATTCATATTTAAATATAAGAAAATTATGACTTATTCATTCTACTATCTCTCCTATTATCATCCCCCTCCCTTCCCTTAATTTCCCTTTGTCTAATTCAATGAACTTCTATTCAATCTGCCACATAACCTTATTGTGTGTTAACATCCATATATCAGAGAGAACATTCAGCCTTTGGTTTTGGGGGACTGGCTTAATTTACTTACCATGATAGTCTCCAGTTCTATCCATTTACCTGTAAATACCATAATTTCATTCTTCTTTATGGTTGAGAAATACTTCATTGTGTGTATATATACCACATTCTGTTTATTCATTCATATGTTGAAGGGCACCTAGATTGTTTCCATAGCTTAGCTTTTGTGAGTTGAACTGCTATAGGCATTGACATGGTTATGTCACTGAAGTATGCTGATTTGAAGTCTTTTGAGTATATACTGAGGAGTGGGATAACTGAGTCAAACAGTGGTTTCATTCCAAGTTTTCTGAGGAATCTCCATACTGCTTTCCAGAGTGGTTGCACTAATTTGCAGTCCTACCAGCAATGTATGAGTGTACCTTTTCCCCTACATCCTCATCAACATTTATTGTTATTTATATTCTTGATAATTGCTATTCTGACTGGAGTGAGATGGAATCTCAGTGTGGTTTTAATTTGCATTTCTATAATTGCTATCTAGCAATGTTGAACATTTTTTCATTTATTTTTTGACCATTTGTATTTCTTCGTCTGTGAAGTGCCTGTTCAGTTCCTTTGACTGTTTATTGATTGGGTTGGTTTTTTGGTGTTAAGTTTGAGTTCATTATATATTCTGGAAATTAATGCTCTATCAGGTGTGTGTGGCAAAGTTTTTCTACCATTCTGTAGGCTCTCTGTTCATGTTCTTGATTGTTTCCTTTGTTGTGAAGAAGCTTTTTAATTTGATGCCATCCCATTTATTGATTCTTGATTTTATTTTTTAGACTTTAGGAGTCTTGCTGAGGAAGTTGGTTCCTAAGCCAACATGATGGAGATTAGGCCTACATTTTCTTCTATTAGGCACCATTTCCTTAATTTTCTTTTATGTTCGCACATTCCTGCTTCTTTGTATTTCATAGTTTGCTGTTGTTGTTAAAACCTGGATATTGTAGATTATTATAGGAAATGTGTCTATTGACCTCCCCCCACACACATGTATGCATGCGTGCCCACACACACACGAAAACATAACATGAGCCAACAATAACAATATTCCCAGCAAAACTATCTTTTCCCCTAATCTCTGTATAAAACTCTGTCTCTTTTGGTTGTCACTACTAATTTCCAGCTGACAGGGTTATTGTTTAATGCAATGATCTGGAACATAAATTACCCTACAGTGATCCAATTTAATTCAGTCCACTTTGCAGAGGTAGTCTTTGAGGCCAGGCTTTAAGATTCTGATTCTGATTCCAGTGATATCAGTCCATTGCAGAGAGGGAACAGGTTCTTAGTTCCCAGTGCTGAAAGAGATGCTGAGACAAGCATTAGCAAGCAAATTTTATATAAGAAAGTGATAGAGCCAGAATTTCTGAAGAGATGTGAGGACTCAGAGCCCATGGAGGGGGTGCAACTTGCCTTTTTTATTTTTTTTTAATGTTGCTGGGCGTTGAACCCAGGGCCTTGTAGCTACCAACTGAGCTACATCCCCACTCTGCAACTTGCTTTTTTACAGAACCCCAGAACCCTCCTCTTTATTGTTTTCTTTTATTCCTCCATGTATGTGAGTGAGAGCAGGAAAGAGCAGGAGTTTGGAGGTGGTTAGCAATGGAGAGTGCCTGGGAGCATAATGTGGAGGTTGTTAGCAACACATTGTTCTCTCTTTGATAACCAGTCTTCATCCTCTCTTGAACCCCATCCTTCATTACCTACACTGATTGCATGACCTTTGCTCTTGCCTCAGTTGGCTGAGGAATGTGACATATTCTACCCATTTAAGCCTGGCAGGGCTGCAGGCAAATTGCTTTTTGGCGAAGAAAGCATGTGGGGGTCAGCACAGTGAGCCCATCTTATAGAACTTTTCTCTTAACTTTGTGTTCTTACCATTCTCCTCTATATGTCCCCTAATGCCAGGACTATTATTTATAGAATGTCTTTGCCTAGTTTATTTTGGTAAACTTTTGGTATAACTTGTTTACCTTATGGAACTACCAACCTTCTTCATTGTCAATACCCAATATCTCTATTGTTTTCACTTCCCACATTATCTTTCAAATAAAGTCAATTCTGATGGAGACAGCTTCATAGCTCTCTCTGGTGACCTGCCTCTCCTTCTGGGGAAAAAAAAAAAAAAAAAAACTCTATGCCACAGCTCTGGAGTTAGAGGCAGGAACAGTAGCTTAATTTTGTCAGTGACCCTACTATTTGCAAATAGGCTGCTGGTTGAGGACAGAACTCTTTGGTATTCTTTGTTTGCCACACATGGCATTTAAACTTCCATCCTACAAGTATAGTGTGGCAAGGACTATCAGGGTCCCAGGAATTTTGACCTGCTATTTCTGGAATGGAACCTCTGCCTGATGAGTAGGGGCTTTGTAGTAAAAGGGAACCTCTGACCTCTCACCTGCACTTGCCTGGAATACATCTTCTGTAACACAAGAGGGCAATAGATTCATGCAGCAAAAATCTTGTGGCTTGTTCTTTCCAGAGGCACATAGGGAGAAAAGGGGAAATGAGCCCTGTGTTATTTGCTTCACATTACCAGAATTGGAGCTTCCATTTTGATGAGCTGAGTGGTGAGAGAGGAGAGAACACTTAATGGTTCAAATGCCAAAGATTCTACAGTGTTATTCTCCCTGAGAAAGTACATTTTCCTGACCATTACTTTATTTTTTGTATTCCCTTAGGACAACTCCCAGAAATCACAAGCAATTGTTTGAAAAATAATTTTCCCCAATAAAGGTTGTTTTACTCTAGAGAAGTTCTAAGAAAATCCTCATTTTGCCATTCTATAAGTCAACTGTTTTCCTTTCTTCTCTTCTGCTTTCCTTTCTTTCTTTAACAGACAAGATCTTGAGTCATGGGTTTGGCTCAGTTGTAGAGTGCTTGTCTATCATGTGTGAGGCCCAAGTTTCCATCTCCAGAAACAAAAAAAAGTCTTTATTTCTACTTATGTGATGAATTACTTTTATTGTTTTGTGTAAATTAAACCATTCTTGAATCCCTGGAATAAAACCAACTAGACAATAATTTATAATCTTCTTAGTATGTTTTAAAAATGTGAATAATTAATATTTTATTAAGCATTTTGCATCTATGTTCATCAAGGATATTGATCTATAATTTACTTTCCTTGGTATGTTCTCATCTGGCTTTGATATCAGGTTGATACTGGCTTCATGGAATGAATTTGAGAGTGTCACCCCACCTTTCTATTTCATGAGGAGCATTGGAATTATTTGTTCTTTAAAAGTCAGAATTCAGATTCCAGCTGGGAATCTATCTGTTCCTGAGTTTTTCTTTGTTCAAACATCAGTTTTTAAGAATAGAAGATACAGGGGCTGGGGATATAGCTCAGTTGGTAGAGTGCTTGCCTCACATGCACATGGCCCTGGGTTCAATCCCCAGCACCAAAAAAAAAAAAAAAAAAAAAAAAATAGAAGATACAGAGACAAACTCACATAAATATAGTCATCTCATACAATGGAGAACAAACAATGGAGAAAAGATAGCTTCTTCAACAAATGGTGCTGGGAAAACTAGAAATCCATATGCAGCAAAATGAAATTAAACCCCTGTCTCTCACCCTGCACAAAACTCAAAGTGGATCAAGGACCTAGGAATTAGACCAGAGATCCTGCACCAAACAGAAGAAAATGTAGGCCCAAATCTTCATCTTGTTGGCTTAGGACCAGACTTCCTCAACAAGACTCCCAAAGTACAAGAAATAAAAGCAGGGATGGATTCAAATTAAAAGATTTTTTCTCAGTGAAGGAAACAATCACCAATGTGAAGAAAGAGTCTACAGAGTGGGAGAAAATCTTTACCACATGTACTTCAGACAAAGCACTAATCTTCAGAATTTATAAAGAACTCAAAAACTTAACACCAAAAATACAAATAACTCAATCAGTAAATGGGCTAAGGAACTGAGCAGACACTTCACAGAAATATATAATCATTCAACAAATATATGAAAAAATGTTCAATGTTTCTAGTAATTAGAGAAATGCAAATGAAAAGTACCCTAAGATTTCATCTCACTCCAATTAGAATGACTATTATCAAGAATACAAGTAACAATAGGTTTTAGTGAGGATGTGGGGGAAAAAGTACTCTCACATATTGTTGGTGGGACTGCAAATGGGGCAACCATTATGGAAAGCAGTATGGATATTCCTCAGAAAACTTGGAATGGAACCACTATTTGACCCAACTATCCCCATTGCTCAGTTTATACCTGAAGGACTTAAAATCAGCATACTACAGTGACACATCTACATCAATGTTTATAGCAGCTCAGCTCACAATAGCTAGATTGTGGAACCAAACTAGATGCCTTTTGATCGATGAATGGATAAAGAAACTGTGGTTTCTTTATATATGTATATATATATATATACACACACACACACAATGGAATATTACTCAGCCATAAAGATGAATAAAATTATGGCATTTGCAGGTAAATGGATGGAGTTGGAGAATATCATGCTAAGTGAGATAAAGCCAATTCCAAAAAACCAAAGGCCAAATTTTTCTCTAATAAGTGGATGCTGATTTGATGCATAACGGAGGGGGGGGGGCAGAGGTAAGGGAAGAATGGAGGAAATTTGAATTGTATAGAGGGAAATGGGGGAAAGGGAGAGGGTGGGGAAAGGAAGGAAGGAAAGATGCTGGAATGAGACAAACCTCATTACCCTATGTACATGTATGATTACACGAATGGTGTGACTCTACATTGTATACAACCAGAGAAATAAAAAGTTGCACTCCATTTTTGTACAATGAATCAAAATCCATTCTGCTGTCATGTATAACTAAATAGAACAAACAATTTAAAAAATTTAAAAACAAAAAAGAAGAAATACAATTGAATGATCATGAAAAAATGTTCATCTCCTGCAAATAGAGAAATGTAAATTAGAACTACTCCAAGATTTCATCTCACTCCAGTCAGAATAGCAATTATCAAGAATATGAGCAACAATAAATGTTGGCAAGGATGTGGGGGAAAAGATACACGCATACATTGTTGGTAGGACTGGAGATTGGTGAAACCACTTTGGAAAGCAGTATGGAGATTCCTAAGAAAACTTGGAATGGAACCACCATTTGATCCAGATTTCCCACTCCTTGGTTTATACCCAAAGGACTTAAAATCAGCATACTACAGTGATGCAGCCACATCAATGTTTATAAAAACTCAACTCACAATAACTAAACTATGGAACCAACTAGATACTCTTCAACAGTTGAATAGATAAATAAAATATGATACATATACACGATGGAATATTATTCAACCTTAAAGGAGAATGAAATTATGACATTTGCAGGTGAATGGATAGAAATGGAGAACATCATGCTAAGTGAATTAAGCCAATCCCCAAAACCAAAGGCTGAATGTTTTCTCTGATAATTGAATGCTGATCCATAGTGGGGGGGTGGGTAGGGAAGAATGAAGGACTTTTGGATTATGAAGAGGGGAGTGAGAAGAGGGGTAAGGTGGTGGGAATTGGAAGAGAGGTAGAATGAGACGGACATTATTATTCTATATACAGGTATGAAAAAAATTTTAATTTCCTTATTAAAAAATGAAAAAATCAGTTTTTATTACTGGTTCAATCTCATTACTTGCTATTGGTATATTAGGTTTTATATATCTTCTTGGTTCAATTTTGGTAGGTGGTATGTGTCTAGAAATCTTTCCATTTCTTCAAGACTTTCCTTTTTTGGCATATAAGTTTTCAAAGTAGTCCCTAAAGATCTCTGAATTTCATAGATGCCTGTGTGATGATAGCTCCTTTTTCATCTCTAATTTATTAATTTTAAATGTTCTTTCTTCTGGTGAGTTTGATTAAAAACTTTTCAAAGTTATTTATCTTTTCAAAGGACCAACTCTTTGTTTTACTGATCATTTGTATTATTTTTAATTCTCTATTTTATTCATTTTGGTTCTTATATTAGTTATTTCCTGCCTTCTACTTGTTCTTGTTTTTCTAGATACTTGAAATGCATCATTAGGTTGCTTATTTGGAATCTTTCTCATTTTTTATGTAGGCACTTATATAGAGTTATAAACTTACCTCCTAAAACTGCCTTTATTGTGTCCCAGAGGTTCTGGTATAGTATCTCTATTCTCATTTAATCCTACACACTTTAAAATTTCTCCCTTAATTTACTCTATTATACATTCACCATTCAAAAGTAGATTGTTGAGATCCAAGATGGCGGACTAGAGGGAGGCTCCATTCCTTGTCGCTCCATAACTCCGGTTTCAAGCAGAGGATATCTGTTTTTGGTGAGGCAGTTTTTGCTGCTTATTGATGCCCTGCTGTTTACCCCATTTGTCTGCTGTGATCACCTGCAGTCTGCCAGCACATTGACGCCTTTTTTGAGGGCAGATTGCTCACTGTCAGGCACCTATCATCCACCATTTGCCTACCTCTTGCCTGTCCATCACCTCCCTTACACCTATCCATCACCCAACGCAGGAGGTTCACCTCTTGAATCCTCCGACAACAGTCAGCAAACTGATCACCGACCACCAGTGGAGCACCAGATGCCTGCTGTTGCCTGGAAGTTCACTGTTACAGTACCTGTAGGTTTGATTACACGTGCCTGCCACCATTTTGAGACAATAGCCAGGCCCCATAGGACCCCTGGCCAGACTGACTGAGTCCCGTCTCCAGGATCCCTCAGCCCTACCGATCACTCCCTGCCTCTGGGGCCCTCACATTGACTGACCGCTACCTGCCGCCAGGACCCCCAGACCAACTGACTGCGCCCTATCACCGGGACCCCAGACCGACTGACTGCACCCGGGCTTCAGGATCCTGCAACCACACCAAACAGACCCAACCTCCAGGACCCCTGCCGGACCAACCACACCTTGCCTCCAGGACCTCCAGCTGACCATGTCTACACCCTGAGCTGCAGCTGCCCATTTGCCAACACATTTGGAAGCCAGAGTGGCCATCTTGGATAATCCTGGAGCCATAGCTCTGATCTTTAGGTGGAGAAAATCCCATCCTGAGATGCCTGCTGGAGACTTGAAGCTCATTGTCAGGTACCTCTCATGCATCAAGCTACTGAAGACTGGGAGGTTTCATTACTATATGACTGTTAAACTGTAGATTTTCTTTTTTCTCCTTATTGAAAAATTTTAAGTTTTTATTTCTTTACTTTTCTTGTTCTCTTTTCTTTTTGTTTACCTGTTCCCTCAGAGTCTCTTTCTCCCTCTTTTGCATGCTAACATCCAATTTCTTTTGATTACATTCTCTCCCTTTCTATTATAGAACTTCTGTATATTCTTTTCTTATCCCATTCACAGTTACATTCTACATCCCTCTACCTCCTCTTTGTCCTCCATTAGAAACTGCAGACTGGTGATCCAAGATGGCGGCCTAGAGGGTGACTGCACCCCCAGTCACTCCAGAACCCAGGAGTTAAGAAGGGGAGGCATTGAGAGACTTGGACTGAAATAGAGCCACAGGTGAGTCTGCCCACTGGGTAAAGCTCGGCCCGGGTGGCAGGCCCAGATAGAGGTGGCATATCGGAGCCGGGCAGGGCAGCTAGAGTCATCCACAGGCAGCCCTGCGCACTCCGGCGGTGGGCCCCGCCCACACAACCAGCTTCTCCAGGTTCTCGGAACGGAACTGGCCCGCTAGTGAGAGCCTTTCTGACCAGAACAAGCTCCGAGTCCCGGAGCCAGTGCAGCGCAGCGTACTCCGGCACGCAAGCAGCTTCAGGGACCAGGATAAGGCAGCCAGAAACTTCCCCAAGTAGCCTGGACCCCTGCGGTGGGAGGTGCCTTTCAAGGCTAGCTTCTCGGAGCAGACCGCCCAGTGAGAGGCTTTCTACATAGAACCAGCCACAAGCCCCAGAACCAACGGAGAGCTTCGATCCGCAAGAAGCCTCTGGGATCAGGGCAGGGCAGCCAGAGACCTCTTCAGGCGGCTCTGACCACTCCGGCCACAGGCTCTCTTCAAGTGGTGATCCAAGATGGCAGCCTAGAGGGAGACTGCATCCCCAGTCGCTCCAGAACCCAGGAGTTAAGAAGGGGAGGCATTGAGAGACTCGGACTGAAATAGAGCCACGGGTGAGTCTGCCCACTGGGTAAAGCACGGCCCGGGTGGCAGGCCCAGATAGAGGTGGCTTATCAGAGCTGGGCAGGGCAGCTAGAGTCTTCCACAGGCAGTCCTGCGCACTCCCGAGGTGGGCCCCGCCCACACAGCCAGCTTCTCCAGGTTCCCGGAGCGGGCCCGCTAGTGAGAGCCTTTCTGACCAGAACAAGCTCCAAGTCCTGGAGCCAGTGCAGCGCAGCGTACTCTGGCACACAAGCAGCTTCAGGGACCAGGATAGGGCAGCCAGAGATTTCCCCAAGTAGCCTGGACCCATGCGGTGGGAGGTGCCTTTCAAGGCTAGCTTCTCAGACCAGACCGTCCAGTGAGAGGTTTTCTACATAGAACCAGCCACAAGCCCCAGAACCAACGGAGAGCTTCGATCCGAAGAAGCCTCTGGGATCAGGGCAGGGCAACCAGAGACCCCTTCAGGCAGCTCTGCCCACTCCGGCTGCAGGCTCTCTTCATGGGGCAATCCAAGATGGCGGCCTAGAGGGAGACTGCACCCCCAGTCGCTCCAGAACCCAGGAGTTAAGAAGGGGAGGCATTGAGAGACTCGGACTGAAATAGAGCCACGGGTGAGTCTGCCCACTGGGTAAAGCTCGGCCCGGGTGGCAGGCCCAGATAGAGGTGGCTTATCAGAGCCGGGCAGGGCAGCTAGAATCTTCCCAAGGTAGCCTTCCACACTCCAGCAGTGGGCTCCTCCCACACAGCCAGCTGCACGGTGCAGGCCCACAGTGAGAGCCTTTCCGCACAGAGCCAGTTCCAAACCGTGGAACCAGTAGGGGGCTAGGGGCAGTTTTCTTTGGATGTGCTGCTTTATCAGATTCCTCCAAGACATCAGGCTACCTAAGGCTGGGAGGTGATAGACTGGAAATCTACCGGGACACTATAAGCCAATAGCGGAAAACTGCAATATCTCAGGGTCCCACTGACAGCTGACCAATATGAGAAAACAAGGGAAGAAAATGTCCCAAACAAACCTAGATACTACATCAATAAAACCCAATGACAGCACAGCAGAAGAAATGTCAGAAAGGGAGTTCAGAATGTATGTAATTAAAACGATCAGGGAAGTTAATGAGGAGATGAAAGAGCAAATGCAGGCATTGAAGGAGGAGATGAAAGAGCAAATGCAGGCATTAAATGATCGCACCAATCAAGAGTTAAAAGACCAAATACAGGAAGCAAGAGATCATTTCAATAAAGAGTTAGAGATACTGAAAAAAAAGCAAACAGAAATACTTGAAATGAAGGAAACAATAAGCCAAGTTAAAAACTCCATAGAAAGCATAACCAATAGGATAGAACACCTGGAAGACAGAACCTCAGACATTGAAGACAAATTATTTAATTTTGAAAGCAAAGTTGGCCAAACAGAAAAGATGGTAAGAAATCATGAACAGAATCTACAAGAATTATGGGATATCATGAAAAGGCCAAATTTAAGAATTATTGGGATTGAGGAAGGCTTAGAGAAACAAACCAAAGGAATGAACAATCTATTCAATGAAATAATATCAGAAAATTTCCCAAATCTGAAGAATGAAATGGAAAACCAAGTACAAGAGGCTTATAGAACTCCAAACATGCAAAATTACAACAGACCCACACCAAGGCACATTATTATGAAAATACCTAACATACAAAATAAAGACAGAATTTTAAAGGCCAAGAGAGAAAAGAATCAAATTACATTCAGAGGGAAACCAATAAGAATATCAGCAGATTTTTCAATCCAGACCCTAAAAGCTAGAAGGGCCTGGAACAACATACACCAAGCCCTGAAAGAAAATGGATGCCAACCAAGAATCTTATACCCAGCAAAACTTACCTTCAAATTTGATGATTAAATAAGATCCTTCCATGATAAACAAAAGCTAAAGGAATTTATAAAAAGAAAGCCAGCATTACAGAACATTCTCAGCAAAATATTCCATGAGGAAGAGATGAAAAACAACGATGCAAATCAGCAACAGGAGGCGCTAGCCTAAAGGAATAGCCAAATAAAGGAGAAACCAAATCATGTCAAAAACAAATATGAGTCAATTGACTGGGAATACAAATTATATCACAATAATAACCCTGAATGTTAATGGCCTGAACTCATCAATCAAAAGACATAGACTGGAAGATTAATTAAAAAGAAAAATCCAACAATATGCTGCCTGCAAGAGACTCATCTCATAGAAAGAGACACACATAGACTAAAGGTGAAAGGATGGGGAAAAACATACCATGCACACGGACACAGCAAAAAAGCTGGAGTATCCATCCTCATTTCAGATAATGTGGACTTCAAACCAAAAGTAGTCAGAAGGGATAAAGAAGGACATTACATGCTGCTTAAGGGAAGCATAAATCAGCAAGACATAACAATCATAAATATCTATGCCTCGAACATTGGCTCATCCACATACATCAAACAAATCCTTCTCAATTCCAGAAATCAAATAGACCACAACACAATCATACTAGGCGATTTTAACACACCTCTCTCACCACTGGATAGATCGTCCAAACAAAAATTGAATAAAGAAACTATAGATCTCAACAACACAATTAACAATTTAGACTTAACGGACATATATAAAATATACCATCCAAAAAGAACGAATACACTTTCTTCTCAGCAGCACATGGATCCTTCTCTAAAATAGACCATATTTTATGCCACAAAGCTACTGTTAGCAAATACAAGAAGATAGAGATACTACCTTGTACACTATCAGATCATAATGGATTGAAATTAGAAATAAATGACAGAATGAAAAACAGAAACTTCTCCAATACCTGGAGATTAAATAATACACTATTATATGATGAATGGATAACAGAAGACATCAGGATGGAAATAAAAAAATTCTTAGAAGTAAACGAGAACAAAGACACATCATATCAAAATCTCTGGGACACTATGAAAGCAGTACTTAGAGGAAGATTTATTTCATGGGGTGCATTCAAAAAAAGAAGTAGAAATCAACAAATAAACGACTTAACACTACAGCTCAAAGCACTAGAAAAAGAAGAGCAGACCAATACCAAAAGTAGTAGAAGACAGTTAAATAGTTAAAATCAGAGCCGAAATCAACGAAATCGAAACAAAAGAAATAATTGGAAAAATAAACAAAATAAATAGTTGGTTCTTTGAAAAAATAAATAAAATTGATAAATCCTTAGCCACACTAACAAAGAGAAAGAGGGAGAAAACTCAAATTACTAAAATTCGGAATGAACAAGGAAACATCACAACAGACACGAGTGAAATACAAAACATAATTAGAGGCTATTTTGAAAATCTATACTCCAACAAAACAGAAAACCTCGAAAACATCAACAAATTTCTAGAGACATATGAATTACCTAAACTGAACGAGGAGGACATACACAACTTAAATAAACCAATTTCAAGCAATGAAATAGAAGAGGTCATCAAAAGCCTACCAACAAAGAAAAGTCCAGGACCAGATGGGTTCTCAGCCGAGTTCTACAAAACCTTTAAAGAAGAGCTCATTCCAATACTCCTCAAACTATTCCATGAAATAGAAGAGGAGGGAACCCTACCAAACTCGTTCTATGAAACCAATATCACCCTGATACCTAAACCAGACAGAGACACATCGAGGAAAGAAAATTTCAGACCAATGTCCTTAATGAACATCGACGCAAAAATTCTCAACAAAATTTTAGCAAATCGCATACAAAACTGTATTAAAAAGATAGTGCACCACGATCAAGTGGGTTTTATCCCAGGGATGCAAGGTTGGTTCAACATTCGGAAATCAATAAATGTCATTCACCATATCAACAGACTTAAAGTTAAGAATCACATGATTATTTCAATAGATGCAGAAAAAGCATTCGATAAAATACAGCATCCCTTCGTGCTCAAAACACTAGAAAAAATTGGGGTAGTGGGAACATTCCTTAACATTATAAAGGCCATCTACGCTAAGCCCATGGCTAATATCATTCTAAATGGTGAAAAACTGAAAGCGTTCCCCCTAAAAACTGGAACAAGGCAGGGATGCCCTCTTTCACCGCTTCTATCAACATCGTCCTTGAGACTCTAGCCAGAGCAATCAGACAAACCAAAGAAATTAAAGGGATACGAGTAGGAAAAGAAGAACTCAAACTATCCCTGTTCGCTGATGACATGATTATATATTTACAGGAACCAGGAAATTCCACCAGAAAACTTTTAGAACTCATAAGTGAATTCAGTAAAGTAGCAGGTTACAAGATCAATGCTCATAAATCCAATGCATTTTTATACATAAGTGATGAATCTTCAGAAAGAGAAATTAGGAAAACTACCCCATTCACAATAGCATCGAAAAAAATAAAATACTTGGGAATCAATCTCACAAAAGAGGTGAAAGACCTCTCCAATGAGAACTACAGAACACTAAAGAAAGAAATTAAAGAAAGCCTTAGAAGATGGAAAGATCTCCCATGTTCCTGGATAGGCAGAATTAATATTGTCAAAATGGCTATACTACCTAAAGTGCTATACAGATTCAATGCAATTCCAATTAAAATCCCAATGATGTACCTTGCAGAAATAGAGCAAGCAATTATGAAATTCATCTGGAAGAATTAAAAACCTAGAATAGCTAAAGCAATCCTCAGTAGCAAGAGCGAAGCAGGGGGTATTGCAATACCAGATCTTCAACTCTACTACAAAGCAATAGTAACAAAAATGGCATGGTATTGGTACCAAAATAGACAGGTAGATCAATGGTACAGAATAGAGGACATGGACACAAACCCAAATAATTACAATTTTCTCATACTAGACAAAGGTTCCAAAAATATGCAATGGAGAAAAGATAGCCTCTTCAACAAATGGTGCTGGGAAAACTGGAAAACCTTATGCAATAGAATGAAATTAAACCCCTACCTCTCACCCTACACAAAACTCAACTCAAAATGGATCAAGGACCTCGGAATCAGACCAGAGACCCTGCATCTTATAGAAGAAAAAGTAGGTCCAAATCTTCAACTTGTTGGCTTAGGATCAGACTTCCTTAACAGGACTCCCATAGCACAAGAAATAAAAGCAAGAATCAATAACTGGGATAGATTCAAACTAAAAAGCTTTCTCTCAGCAAAGGAAACTATCAGAAATGCGAAGAGAGAGCCTACAGAGTGGGAGAATATCTTTGCCAACCATACCTCAGATAGAGCGCTAATTTCCAGAATCTATAAAGAACTCAAAAAACTCTACACCAAGAATACAAATAATCCAATAAACAAATGGGCTAAGGAAATGAACAGACACTTCACAGAAGAAGATGTACAAGTAATCAACAGATAGATGAACAAATGTTCATCATCCCTAGTAATAAGGGAAATGCAAACCAAAACTACCCTAAGATTTCATCTCACCCCAATTAGAATGGCGATTATCAAGAATACAAGCAACAATAGGTGTTGGTGAGGATGTGGTGAAAAAGGAACACTCATACATTGCTGGTGGGGTTGCAAATTAGTGCAGCCACTCTGAAAAGCAGTGTGGAGATTCCTCAGAAAGCTTGGAATGGACCCACCATTTGACCCAGCTATCCCGCTCCTTGGCCTATACCCAAAGGACGTAAAATCAGCATACTACAGAGATACAGCCACATCAAAGTTCATTGCTGCTCAATTCACCATAGCCAGATTGTGGAACCAACCTAGATGCCCTTCAGTTGATGAATGGATAAAGAAACTGTGGCATATATATATACAATGGAATATTACTCCGCAATGAAGAATGATAAAATTATGGCATTTGTAGGCAAATGGACGAAATTGGAGAATATCATGCTAAGTGAGATAAGCCAATCTCAAAAAACTAAAGGACGAATGATCTCGCTGATAAGCGGATGAGGACATATAATGGGGGGTGGGAGGGGTTAGCATTAGGTTTAGGGTTAGGTTTAGGGTTAGGGATAAGGAGAGCGGTAAGAATGAAGGAAAGAAGGACTGTATAGAGGGAAAAGAGGGGTGGGAGGGGTGGGGGGAAGGGAAAAAATAAACATCATTGCCCTATGTAAATGTATGATTACACAAATGGTATGCCTTGACTCTATGTACAAACAGAGAAACAACATGTATCCCATTTGTATACAAAAAAAAAAAAGAAACTGCAGACCTTATTTCGAATCTGTTTAACTGAAGATAGTATTTGAACTCATTCTGTTTATTATGACAAAATTGTTATTGTCCTCATGGGGCTATTTGGTCTAGGATTGCATAGTGTCTGAATTGGGCACTGCTAATATTGATCTCCCCTTAAAGAAAAGGTTTTGGAAACCTATAGGGCCACTATAAGCCTATAGGGGGAAATCTGCAATACCCCAGATCTGCACTGCAAGAGGGGAAGATACATGAACAACATGAAAAACAAGGGAAGAAAATGATCCAAACAAATCTAGATTCTATATTAATAGAATCCAATAACAGTTTGGTAGAGGAAATGGCAGAAAAGGACTTCAGATTATACATGATTAAGATGATTCGCGAAGCAATGATGAGATATGAGAGCAAATGAAGGCAATGAATGATAATACCAATAAACTGAAAGAGCAACTGCAGGAAGAAAAAGATCATTTCAACAAAGAGATAGAGATTCTCAAAAAAAATCATACAGAAGTCCTTGAAATAAGGAAACAATAAACCAAATAAAAAACTCAATGGAAAGCATCACCAAAAGACTAGACCACTAGGAAGATAGAACCTCAGACAATGAAAACAAAATATTTAATCTTCAAAATAAAGTTGCCCAAATAGAGAAGATGGTAAGAAATCGTGAACACAATCTCCAAGAACTATGGGGCATCATTAAAAGACCAAATTTAAGAATTATTGGCATTGAGGAAGGCACAGAGATACAAACCAAAGGAATGAACAACCTATTCAATGAAATAATATCAGAAAATTTCCCAAACATGAAGAATGAAATGGAAAATCAAATACAAGAGGCCTACAGAACACCAAATGCACAAAATCACAACAGATCCACACCAAGGCATATTATAATGAAAATGCATAACATTCAAAATAAAGATAGGATTTTGAAGGCTACGAGAGAAAAGCATCAGATTACATATAGGGGGAAACCAATACGGATAGCAGCAGATGTCTCAACCCAGACTCTAAAAGCTAGAAGGGCTTGGAACAACATATTTCAAGCAATGAAAGAACATAGTTGCCAACCAAGAATCCTATACCCAGCAAAACTAACCTTCAGATTTGAAGATGAAATAAAATCCTTCCATGATAAACAAAAGCTAAAAGAATTTACAAACAGAAAGCCTGCACTACAGAATGTTCTCAACAAAATATTCCATGAGGAGGAAATGAAAAACAACAATGGAGGTCAGCAAAGGGAGCAACTACCTTAGAGAAAAACCACTCAAAGGAGAAACCAAGCCAACTTAAAAACCAAAAATAATACAAATGACTGGGAATATGAATCATATCTCAATAATGACCCTGAACGTTAATGGCCTAAACTCATCAATAAAAAGACATAGACTGGCAGAATGGATTAAAAAGAAAGGCTGAACAATATGCTGCCTGCAAGAGACTCATCTCATAGAAAAAGACATCCACAGACTAAAGGTGAAAGGATGGGAAAAAACCTACCACACACACGGACTCGATAAAAAAGTAGGGGTTTCCATCCTTATATCAGATAAAGTGGACTTCAAGCCAAAGTTAGTCAGAAGGCATAAAGAAGAACATTTCATACTGCTTAAGGGAACCATAAATCAGGAAGACATAACGATAGTAAATATTTATGCCCCAAACAATGGTGCACCCTGGACATCAAACAAATCCTTCTCAATTTCAGGAATCACATAGACCACAACACAATAATTCTGGGTGACTTTAACGCATTGCTATCACCACTAGATAGATCTTCCAAACAAAAACCAACCAAAGAAACCATAGAACTCAATAACACAATCAATAACCTAGACTTAATAGACATACATAGAATATTCCATCCATCAATGACTGGATTCACTTTCTTCTCAGCAGCACATGGAACCATATAACATATGGTTCCAATAGACCATATGTTATGCCACAAAGCAGCCCTTAGGAAATGCAAAAAAATAGAGATACTGCCTTGTGTTCTATTAGATCATAATGGACTGAGAGTAGAAATCAATGACAAAATAACAAACGGAAATCACTCCAACACCTGGAGACTAAATAATATGCTACTGAAAGAAACATGGATAACAAAAAACATCAGGGAGGAGATAAAAAAATTCTTAGAGGTCAATGAGAATGACGGTACAACGTATCAAAATCTCTGGGACACTATGAAAGCAGTACTAAGAGGAAAATTCATTGCATGGAGCGCATTCCAGAAAAGAATGAAAAGTCAACAACTAAATGACCTAACATTACAGCTCAAAGCCCTAGAAAAAGACGAACAGAATAACACCAAAAGTAGTAGAAGACAGGAAATAATTAAAATCAGAGCTGAAATCAATGAAATTGAAACAAAAGAAACAATTCAAAAAATTGACAAAACAAAAAGTTGGTTCTTTGAAAAGTAAACAAAATAGACAAACCCTTAGCCACACTAACAAAGGGAAGGTGGGAGAAAACTCAAATTACTAAAATTCGTGATGAAAAAGGAAATATCATGATAGACACCACTGAGATACATAACATAATGAGAAGCTCCTTTGAAAATCTGTATTCCAACAAAATACATACTACTGAAGACATTGACAAATTTCTAGAGACATATGCTCCTCCCAAACTGAACCAGGAGGACATACACAATTTGAACAGATCAGTACCATGCAATGAAATAGATGAAGTCATTAAAAACCTACCATCCAAGAAAAGTCCAGGACCAGACGGATTCTCAGCCAAGTTCTAAAAGACATTCAAAGAAGAACTCATTTCAATACTTCTCAAAGTATTCCAGGAAATAGAAAAGGAGGGTACCCTACCAAACTCATTCTATGAAGCTAATATCACCCTCATACAGAAACCAGGAAAAGACACATCAAGGAAAGAAAATTTTAGACCAATATCCTTGATGAATATAGATGCAAAGATCCTTAACAAAATATTGGCAAACTGTATGCAAAAACATATTAAGAAAATCGTGCACCACAATCAAATGGGGTTCATCCCTGGAATGCAAGGATGGTTTAACATCCGTAAATCAATAAACATAATTCATCATGTCAACAGACTTACGGATAAGAATTATATGGTTATTTCAATTGACGCAGATAAAGTGTTTGACAAAATACAACACCCCTTCATGCTCAAAACACTAGAAAAATAGGGATAGTAGGAACATACCTGAACATTGTAAAGGCTATTTATGCTAAGCCCATGGCCAACATCATTCTTAATGGAGAAAAACTGAAACCATTCCCTTTAAAAATGGGAACAAGACAGGGATGTCCTCTTTCACCACTTCTATTCAACATAGTCCTCGAACCTCTAGTCAGAGCAATTAGGCAGACTAAAGAAATTAAAGGGATATGAATAGGAAAAGAGGAACTTAAACTATCACTATTTGCTGATAACATGATTCTATATTTAGAGGATCCAAAAACCTCCTCCAGAAAACTTCTAGACCTCATCAATGAATTCAGAAAAATATCAGGCTATAAAATCAACACGCATAAATCTAAAGCATTTTTATACACAAGCGATGAAACTCCATTTGCAATAGGCTCAAAAAAAAAAAAAAATAAAATACTTGGGAATCAATCTAACCAAAGAAGTAAAAGATCTCTACAATGAAAACTACAAAACAATGAAGAAAAAAATTGAGGAATACCTTAGAAGATGGAAAGATCTCCCATGTTCTTGGATAGGAAGAATTAATATTGTCAAAATGACCATATTACCAAAAGTGCTATACAGATTCAATGCAATTCCAATTAAAATCCCAATGATGTACCTTACAGAAATAGAGCAAGCAATCATGAAATTCATCTGGAAGAATAAGAAACCCAGAATAGCTAAAGCAATCCTTAGCAGGAAGAATGAAACAGAGGGTATCACAATACCAAAACTTCAAACATACTACAAAGCAATAGTAACAAAAATGGCATGGTATTGGCAACAAAATAGACAGCAAGATCAATTCTACAGAATAGAGGACACGGACACAAACCCAAATAATTACAATTTTTTCATACTAGACAAAGGCGCCAAAAATATGCAATGGAGAAAAGATAACCTCTTCAACAAACGGTGCTGGGAAAACTGGAAATCCATATGCAACAGAATGAAACTAAACCCCAATCTCTCATCCTGCACAAAAATCAACTCAAAATGGATCAAGGACCTTGAAATCAGACCAGAGACCCTGCATCTTATAAAAGAAGAAGTAGGTCCAAATCTTCAACTTGTTGGCTTAGGATCAGACTTCCTTAACAGGACTCCCATAGCACAAGAAATAAAAGCAAGAATCAATAACTGGGATAGATTCAAACTAAAAAGCTTTCTCTCAGCAAAGGAAACTATCAGCAATGCAAAGAGAGAGGCTACAGGATGGGAGAAAATCTTTGCCACTCATACTTCAGATAGAGCACTAATTTCCAGAATATATAAAGAACTCAAAAAACTCTACACCAAGAATACAAATAACCCAATCAACAAATGGACTAAGGATATGAACAGACACTTCACAGAAGAAGATCTACAAGCAGTCAACAAATATATGAAAAAATGTTCAACATCTTTAGTAATAAGAGAAATGCAAATCAAAACTACACTAAGATTCCATCTCACCCCAATTAGAATGGTGATTATCAAGAATACAAGCAACAATAGGTGTTGGAGAGGATGTGGGGAAAAAGGTACACTCATACATTGCTGGTGGGGCTGCAAATTAGTGTAGCCACTCTGAAAAGCAGTGTGGAGATTCCTTAGAAAAGTTGGAATGGACCCACCATTTGACCCAGCTATCCCACTCCTCCGCCTATACCCAAAGGACGTAAAATCAGCATACTACAGAGATACAGCCACATCAATGTTCATTGCTGCTCAATTCACCATAGCCAGATTGTGGAACCAACCTAGATGCCCTTCAATTGATGAATGGATAAAGAAACTGTGGTATATATATATAATGGAATATTACTCAGCCATAAAGAATGATAAAATTATGGCATTTGCAGGCAAATGAATGAAATTGGAGAATATCATGCTAAGTGAGATAAGCCAATCTCAAAAATTCAAAGGACGAATGGTCTCACTGATAAGCAGATGATGACACATAATGGGAGTTGGGAGGGGACAAGAATGGAGGAAGGAGGGACTGTATAGAGGGAAAAGAGGGGTGGGAGGGGTGGGGGGGAAGGAAAAAGTAACAGAATGAATCAAACATCATTACCCTATGTAAATGTATGATTACGCAAATGGTATGCTGTTACTCCATGTACAAATGAACAACATGTATCCTATTTGTTTACAATAAAAATAAATTAAAATTAAAAAAAAAGATTTACCCTAAAAAAAAAAAAAAAAAAAAGTTCTCTGGTCAGACAATTCACAGAAAAGAAATGGTTAAGAGAAATTAAAAAAAAAAAAAAGCAAAAGTAGATTGTTCAATCTCCAAGTATTTAAGTAACTGCTGAAGCATTTCTTGCTATTGATTTCTACTTTCATTCTATTATAATCTAATAGAAGGGATTATATCCATTATATTGTATTTGCTATGATTTACTTTGTATACTAAATTATAGTCTATTTTGGAGAAGATTCAATGAGCAGCTGAGAAGAAAGTAAATTTGTTAGGTGAAACATTTTAGTAATGTCTGTTACATCCATTTAATTTTTAATACTTTTTAAGTTTGAAGAGTGTGCTGATTTTGTGTCTGCATGACTTATCTATTGGTGAGAGAACTGTGTTGAAATCAAATAATATTTTTATTATTGTATTGGGATATCTGAGTATTTAGGTTGTAATCATTTTGTTTAAATAAGTGCACTAACATTTGGGGCATAAATATTTACTATTGTTATAGCTCTTTGTTGGATTCTCTCCTTTACCAGTATGAAATGACTGTCTTTGTCTCTTCTGATTAATTTTGCCTTGGTGTATTCTTTGACAGATATAAAAATAGCAAATCCTCCTTGCTTTCAGTCTCAAGTTGCATACAATATCTTTTTTTCCATCATCTCACTTTTCCCCTGTGAATGTCTTTGCCTGTTCTTTGCAAGCAACACATGCTTCTCTCTTGGTTTTGGATTCACTTTTCCATTTTATGTATTAATTGGAGAATTGAGATCATATTTATGTTCAGTGTTATTATAGAGATGTGTTTATGATTACTTGCCAATTTATTTCTGATGTTTAATTCTCAATTGCTTAGCTACCCTTCTTACCATATTCATCCATTTTCAAGTCCTGAAGTTGGTTTTTAATTTGTTTGCATATAGTGCTTCCTTAAGTATTTTTTGTAGTGCTGGACTAATGGTTATGAATTCTTTTAGTTTATGCTTTTCTTGGAAGATATTTATTTCCTCTTCTGTTCTAAAGAATAATTTTCTGGACATAGTGATCTTTGTTGGTTATTTTTTCTTCAGAGCTTGGAATACATCACTTTCATGCCTCCTGGTTTTTAGAGCAAGTGCTGAGAAATCAGGTTAGTATTGTCCGCATAACTCTAAATGTGATCTGAAATTTTTCTCATTACCTTTAAAGTTCTGTCCTTTTTCGCTGTGTTAGGCATTTTAAGTATAATGTGCCATAGAGAGCTTCTTTTTTAATCCTGTTTAGGATTCTGAATGCATCTTGTATCTGGATGTGTATCTCATTTCTAAGGTTTAGAATTTTTCTTTATCCTTTTCATGAAAAGATTATCTCCATGTCCATAGCTTGTATCTCAGAACACTCTTGAATTTCAATGATTCTTATGTTTGATTTCTTAATGTTGTCTTAGATTTCCTGAATATTCTGATCAAGTTTTCTTGCTGTCTTTTCTTTATTACTAGTTGAGTTTTCAAGATGATACACCTAGTCTTCAAAACCTGAAGAATCTGTCTTCTACATGGTCTAACCTGTAGAACATGACATTCTTTTAAGTGAAATTTTTGTATGATTTATTTGTCTTTCATTAGGACATATGTTTTGTTCTTTTTCAGAATCTCTCTTTATTGACTTCTTTTACTCCCTGTATTTTCTCTCTTAATTCACTTCTTTGATGTCCTGTTTTTGCAAATCTGTTGAGATGTATTCTTCTTCTTGTTTTATGTGGGGGCCCTTTAGTGACTAGTTATCTCTTAATATGCCCAGGGCTGAAGATCTATCTTGGCTTCAACACAACTGATCAGCGTAATCAAAGTGTTAATTTCTATCACCAGTACCACTTTGAAAAGAAAGAGTAAACACCAGAATCAAGAGTAATTTAAGAGCAAACTATATATCAGCATGTTCTATACAAGTTATTATTACTGCTTCTTGCAACTCTATTATTCAAGGAGAACTGATTTAGAATACTCTGCAAAGATTAAGCATTAACAGTATTATACTTACTTGGATTAGAAGAAGGGATAAAATATAAAAAAAAAATACAATGGAAAACAGGAAAAAAAGAAAAAAGGCAGGGGAGGAAAGGGAGATATAAATTAAAATAAGGTGAGTGTAAGGGATAAAGGAGGGCTGGGGAGATAGCTCATCTGGTAGAGTGCTTGCCTTGCAAGCACAAGGCCCTGAGTTCGATCCCCAGTACCACAAAAAAAATAAATAAATAAAGGAGAGAGGAAAAAATGGATAATAGAGAAGAGAGGTACTGAGAGAGAATCCAATTAATTGATAAAATACATAAAATTGTATGTAATGCTAATAAGACAAAATGTGAAGAGACAATAGTAATCAGTTCAAATCAAGCAGTTAGATGCACTTCGTTTTTTTCTCATTTTTTTCTTATTTTTCTTGCTGAGACTTTTGAAAGAGTTCTTTATTTCAGGGTTTTCAGATACTGTGTAGTTTGTTCTCCCTAACCCAAACTGTAAAAATTGTTAGGGGAGTCTGTATGCAGAGTTTCACTCTGTCCTTGCTTGGCAAGTTGTGTTGTACACCTTCTTTTTAAAACCTCTATATGTGTGCTCAGGGGAAGCATTTGGGACATGTAAGCCTATCCTCTAACCCATTACCTTTCTAGGCCAGGGAAAGGTAATTCAGGGATTAGTGCTTTCCAGCTGATTCTAATCTGTTCTAGTTCCCTACTCATGTCATCTAGCTCATTATCCCAGAGTTCAGATCCCCAGTTTCAAAAGAAATTGTCTTTTCCTTTTCTGAGTTCTGTAGTCTCAGCCTGATGGTGCAGAACTGCTATTTCAATTCACTCTCATGGAACTGCTACAAAATGGTGAGTTCCTCTGAATTACCCTCTTCTGTCACTGGAAAGGGGTCCAAGGAAGCCCCTTCAAGGAGGCACTGGGATTTCCATTCAGCCTGGGTGGAGTTCTTGACTTATACCACTGAAAACAGCTTCAGGATATGTCAAAAGCAAAGAACAAGTGAAGATTTATTAAAGGACAGCAAAAGTATACACACCCCAAAGACAGGGTGTGGGTGCTCCTCACAACTCAGAGAAGAGCTGTGATGTACCCAGGGTTGACCTCTTTGAATATATATAATTTTCCTAGGAATAAATATATAGATTCTCAGGCAAACTTCTTGGAAAATCAAATCCCATGCCAATTTTTTGGTTAAGTAGTTTAATCATATATCAGTTGTGGGCTTGTTGTATAAGTCTTTGAATTTGGTAAGTTAATAATGCTTTTGTTCTAATTGATCTGGCATGAGCATACACTGAAGGTTTTCTTCATCTAATTGAAGAGACAAATGTGACTGGTCATGCTTGTAGATTCAAGTGTACATACAATAAGGATCTCCTTTTTCTCTCTTAATGAGAGATCACCTATCTCATTTCCATTCCTCGAAGTGTTAAACTAAATAGTTTTTAAAGATGACAAAATATATTTCATTAAGAGAAAATAAGTTGGGGCAAGAAGGCAAATGAAAGCATAGAATATTCAAAAAGTGAAAAGTGAGGAAACAAGAAAGGTAGCATGCAACAGCCAAAAAGGAGAAGGAAGAGAGGGGAAAAAGTCACCAAAATAAAGAGAAAAAGAGAGAACAAACAATTTTGACTATATATTAGTGGAGAGAAAAGGAAAGAGTAACAAAACAAATTAGCAAAACAAACTAGCAAAACAAAATTTAAAAAAAAACACTAAAAGACAAAACAAATAAAACAAAAAACCCCAAACCAAAAAATAGTGACCACCCCTCAAAACAAACAATAACAACAACAACAAAATAAAAGAACCAATAGAAAATACAATAAGAACAAGAAGACATTCTTAGTGAAAATGAAAGGACTGCCTATGTTGAGGTCATCAAAATTATGGGCACAACTGGATATTTACTACCTGTGCCAGACTTCCTTCTTTCCATCCATTCTTGAGCCAAGTGCTACTTAGAGAAAGGAAGGGCTGGGGGGTTATTAAACCCTTCTTCCTTTTTCTGTTGCTCATCTAGCTTCTGACTGGAATGTCCTGGGACCAAAGCTAAATGCAATGACTCCCAGCTTCCCTAATGACCAGAACAAGGTAGGATGGAAAATGAATTGTCTATTGGAGTTTTGTCTTGAATACTTTGCAGGGTGGGGTTGATGCAGAGTTCTAAGTAGGAGGTTCAAAGACTGGGATCCATCTCTAATCAGAACTTTGGAAATATGTCAGGTGTATCTATTCCAGAGAGATTAAATTAGCACATCTCTAGGGCTGGACAGATGCCAATCTCTGCTGGGCATCTGAATCTCAGGCACCTCCCAAGAATTTTACTTGTAGGGTAGGGTAACCAACCGCCCTGGGTGGAGAGGGCATGGCAGGTCTCACATGTACTACTTCCCATGAAAATAACCATTAGAACTGAGCCCCTGAATGCAATCATGCCTGCTTGTTCAGTCTCCCAACCCTCTCAGCTGTTCATGTAAGCCACCATACTCAAAGGAAAAGTGCATTTCACTCCCCTCAATATCTCTCCCTTGAATCCCCCTGAATACAATCTTCTCTGAGTATGTTTCAACTATGTTCTAACAGGTGCAACCTAGGTCACATGGTAGACACTGAATGGGACAGTGTGACAATGTTTACTCTGATCTCCCAGGTTCCTGCAGCAGTGTGCTCTCCACAAGATGGTTCCACTTATCAGCTCTCAAGTTTACAAATTGAGAAACATGGAACAGTTTTCAAATACTAGTTCACTGTGCAGCTTTCTATCAGCTAAGTTCCATACCAAATTTGTCCAATGTGTTTCTCTGTGTTAACCTTCCCTCTGCAGAGATCAGGTCCTGATGCAACCACCAGCTTGGCATCAATATACTCTTTCTAGTTCTCTATTCAAAACACCAGAATTTCTGGGTCTCTCTTCTGTGTCAGCTTGATGAGCTCAATTCTTTTGACTGTAGAACACAGGGTGGGTCACAGTGATCTGGTTCTTTCCAGAATTTCAGGTTGTCATTATCTAGTTAATAGAACTTGGATTGTATCAGTATCATGGGTATCTAACAATTTCTCTAGGCTTCTTTAATCGGTCTAAAAATACGTTCTGTTAACTAAAAAAAAAGTATAAAGGCATTAATTAACTGGATTAAGATTTATTGGACCTTTTAAGAAGAATTCGGGCCTGGAGGAAATAGGCCTGGGAAATGAAGGTGAGGGTGTTCATGGAGTTTTTAGATTTAAAGTTATAATCCCTTTCCTTCCCCGTTCGTCTCCTTTCTACCTGTCTTTATTTCTTCTATCCTACATCACTACTGTAGTGAATCCCAATTACGTTATGTAAATTATCCATCAATACCACTTCGGGTGGTTTTCTGTCTTGAAGCCAATTTTAACCACTCAGCTCTTGGAATAACCAAAGGATCAAGATTCCAGAAAAGCCCAGCAGGAATCATCAGATCACTAGAGGGCGCCAAATCCATTAACCTCATCCAAACCCGAGTCATCACCGAGGCCTCCCCCGAGCGGGCCGGGAGCGTTCTGCGCATGTGCAATACTCTGTCCTTTGAGTCGTGGCAGCTTTGTCCTACGCCGCAGGGGGTTGAGGATTCCGGAGCTTCAAGGTCCCCGCGGCGCCGCTGAGGGCGGAGCCTGGGCTGGCAGTCGCCTGGGAGCCGAGGCAGATTCCCTACAGGTGTGTCGGAGGCCTCTGCGGGCGGGTCGGGAGCGGGGAAGCGGGACTTGGCGACGACCGGGTCAAAATCTGGAGGCCGCGGCTTGCGCCGAGAGCCTGGAGGGCCTGCGGGAGGGACCTGGCGGGGAAGCCGGCTATTTGCACAGCTGACCTTCTCAAGAAGTTGTCGTGACCTGTGAGGGGCAACCCAGGAGGCCCGACGCGGCGGGGAAAGCGGGCCAGGCTGCCCGGAGGGAGCGGCCCTGTGTGACGTGGAGCCTGACCCGCCGAGTCCGAGCGCGCGTCTGCTTCGCTGGCTGCAGCCAGTTCTGGTTGAGAGCCAATGCTCACGACTGGATGGGCCAGCTAATCTCAGGTGACTCGGTCATCTAAAGAATGAGGATGAAAATACCTTTGAGGGACGTTTGCTGTCCTGAATAGTCAGTCGAGGTAAATGATAAGGAATCAATAAAGGTGAGCTGCTTTTATTACAAGGCATGTTGTTGTTTTCGTTATTGGCTCATTTAAACATCATTGGCAGTAACCATCTCCATTTTAATAAATTATAGTATTACAAGTTCCGAGAGGGAAATTGGTTTACTTGGTATTAGCAGGTGAGATTTAAATTTACTGATTTTATTCCGTAGTTAATGCTCTTTCCTACAGTAAAATCCAGTCTTAGTTCGTATTTAACACAGCAGTTCTACCTAAGCACCGCCAGAACATAGTTGTGGAGGGTACCGAACCTAATCTTACCATGTGTGTTCTATTTCCAAAAATTCTTGGGATTCCTTTAGATCCCCTGGCTCAAAAAGTCAATTAAGGCCCTTCCTGCATCCTCCAACCTCAGCGAACTGTTGCACGCATAAATTGAAACCACGATTTGAACTTTCAATTTTAAATTTTACTAAGAAGCTGGAAATTCTATCCAGGCCAAAGGCTAGTGTCTACAGAGGGGAAATGGTAGAGACAGACTTTAAAAAAAGAAAACTGTGATTCTTTCATGTTCTTTATTATGTAGGTGATGTGATAATGCTTCTGATGGCTGGTGTTATCTGGTCTTAGAATAAGCAACAGGCTGGCTGGATGTGGTTTCTGCTGCTTATGAAAAGGACCACAGGATTGTGGCATTTGTTGTCTTTGCTAGATTTATGAAGTGTCTGGGAATTATGGTGCCAGAGTGCTATTTTATAAGCTAGATTTATGTGTCAGCATATTAGGGGCCATGTCAATTTATCAATTTACCCTAGACCCAGCCTAAATTTTGAGAGGTCATTGACTTCCAGGATACTATCTAGATTTGTGGTCCTGGTAAAGACTTAAAGAATCACTTGAGACATTGTTCAAGGTTACCTGATTCCTCCTTATATTAAAGGTAACAGCATTGAAACTAAGCCACTGTGTTAACAGCAGAAACTAAGGTAGAACTCAAGTCTCTAGGTTCACTATATCATATTTAAATCAAAACAAGGTTCTTGGATAAGTGTTTTTTAAGACACTAATTTAGGGAGAATAAATGTCTCATTTTTGAAAACTCTGAAATAACTTCATAACTCTGGGATTTAATATTAACAGGAAAAATTGTTATGACATGTAACCTAAACACCTTTTATGTATCAATATATGTATCAATTCAACATCTGTAATGCCAGACATAGGGTTCCATGTTTGCATATATTATATATCTTATTTAATCTGCTTTTATTTACTATTTATGTTTTCAATTCTTTTGTGTTATTCAGTGAACATACACATAATTTTCAAAGCAACCAATAAGAAAGAAATGTTTATATTCACTCAAAAATGTCCCAGGTTCAAGATTATATCAGAGTCATCGATGGACAGGTGGGTACTACTTCATCATGGTCCTTCCTATTCCTTCTCCTGGGTCAAAGGGACATTTTCCCAGGCGTTTATATTTTACTGAAATGTTGTGTGGAAATTTCCCACAGGAGATTCCTGGAGCTGTAACATATGGTCTCTTATGACTTTTCTCTTACAACTTTCCCTGCTTGGGCTTTATAGTTTCTACCCTTTCCCAAGAGCAGCAGAAAATGAACAAGTTCAAGGTGAGTTGTTTATTTAGCCTTTACTTTGTTTCACTATGTAAATGTGTGTGTGTATGGTGGGTTTTTTGTTGTTGTTGTTTTGTTTTGTTTTTCTTTTCTTCGAAAGCCCAGGTACTAAACTAGAAAAGGAGATATAGTTAAGTATCACCTTCAAGGAAAATACTGTTTTAATAAAGCAGCAGCTCCCAAAATACGGTCTTCAAACCCCTGGGATTTAAAGTAAAGTACTGTAAAGTACTGTATTTAAAGTACTGTAAAGACCCTCTGTATGCCACAGAGCATTGACTTAGAATTGTAACCGCCATACTCATTTAAAAGTCAATTTAAAAGTCTTCGGTTCTCCGGGGGGAAACGTCCAAGTCATTTGGCAAGAAAAGAAAATAAATTGGCATAATTCTTAGTAGCAACTTATATAAACATAAGAATAGTAGAAAGTGTTTTCAAGAAATCAAGAAAAAAGTTATGAATCAGGAATTTATACCCACCCAAGTTGTTTTTCAAGTAAAATACATTTCAGATCCTATAGAATATAAATAAAGCAATTATCAGAAGACATTTAATAACCTTAAATTGTTTCTTTTAATACAAATGAAAGAAATTATCATCCTAACTTTGGCCATAACAAACAATAATATGGGAGCTATCTTCTCCCTTCCTCCCAGTGGTTATTAATTAATTACCATCTAATTACAGTTAAATTATACTACTTTGCCATACTACTATTATTGCTTCTTCTACTTTCTATTGCTCGTTTCTGTCTTTTGGTGATGTGCCATTTGCTATTTCTACTTTAGAGTTTTCTTCTAAACTACTTATCTACTGTAACTTCAGTGCTTACATCAGTCTCTTCAGTGGCTCCTATTGTCTGTATTTATACCTACAAAGTGAAGGGATGAGCATCCTCGAGATGTATAGGACAGTCCACATGGTGTGGTATAGATATTTTTGTCTTATGTAAACAAAAAACTTTAAATTTAAGACTCTAACCTATTTTAATAGATGTAATATATTAATAAGAAATCTATTAAGTGTATATGAAAAATATATTTTATGGGTCAAAGGATATAGTTGCTTTATGTTCTATCACCTGACTTTATAATTTAATTAATCTTAGTCTTGCACCCTACTGTCCTATTATACTGTGTTATTTGTAGTTTCTTTAACTTTCATCATTTCTCATGCCCTGTGCTTTTTCCAGTTATGTATTGTTCATTCCTAAAGTGTGCATCAGTCAGGTTGACCATCTGATAAAATCTAGCATGACAATACAAAATGCAAATAACTATCCCCATTTGTAACCATCTTGTATATTATTCATATTTGGCATTATACCCACTACACATATTGCCTTTAAGCATTTTCATCTTTGTCTCATGTCAAAATATCAGTTCCTTGATAACAGAAGTACTTTTATTCATCTTACCTCCAGCAGAGTTGCAGGCAGAGTAGGAGCTCAGTAAATGTGTATTGAACAGGTATCTGTGTAAAACAGTGACATGGTTAGCAGCATAACTGTCCAGAGTAAATTCTACAGTCAACACAAAGCTAGTTTAATGTTTTTTTGGTTTTTGTTTTTTTCTCTCTGTGCTGAGGATTAAACCTAGGACTTTATGCAAGTGAGGCAAATGCTTTACCACTGAGTCATGTCCCCAGTTCTTAACGTATCTTTTCAGTGGTACTCTTTTCAGGTCACTTCAGATTTAATTAAAATGTTGTTCTAGGGACCAGTGACATTTAAGGATGTTACTGTGGAGTTCACCAAAGAGGAATGGAAATTACTAACTCCTGCTCAGAGGACCCTGTACAAGGATGTCATGCTGGAGAACTACAATCACCTGGTCTCAGTGGGTGAGAAGAACTTCCCCATCTATATTTTAGTCAACTCTTTCACTGATGTGACTAAAAGAACCCAACAGAACAACTGTAGAAGAGGAAAGGTTTATTTAGGGCTCATGGCTTCAGAGGTCTTAGTCCACAGAAGGCCAGTTCTATTCCTTGCAGCTTGAGGTGAGGCTGAACATCATGGTGGAAGAGTGTGGCAGAAGGTAGCAGCTCACAGCTCACATGATGGAAGAGTGTGGCAGAAAGAAGAGTGTGGTGATCAGGAAGTAGAGAGAGAGGCTTCCACTTGCCAGATATAAATATATATCCCATAACTACACCTCGAATGAACCACCTCCTCCAGCCACACCCCATCTGCCTCCAGTTACCTCTCAGTTAATCTCATCAGGGATTAATTCACTGATTAAGTTAATGCTATAACTCAAACATTCCTGCTCCAAACCTTCTTGCATTGTCTCACATGTGAGCTTTTGGGGGGACACCTCACATCCAAACTGTAACAATATTTAATTCCCAGTAGTTTGCATTTCTTTTCTCAGTTTTTGAGGCATATAAGATCCTTATGGGGTTGAATGATTTGTTTCAGAGGTCAAACTTAATCCATTTTGGGCACCAGAAAAAATATGTGTTCTTACATCTCCAGTGAAATAATCTAAAATATTCCAAACCTAAGTGGGACCTTCATTTTTTTCCCCGAAATCGTGTTTTTCTTATCTATACAAACTCTAAACAATTTGTATCATTTCCTTTATATTTCCATTAATAGGTTATCGTGTGAATAAGCCAAATCTGGTCTTCAAATTGAAGCAAGGAAAAGAGCCATGGATATTGGAAGTAGAATTTCCACGTCGGCGCTATCCTGGTGAGTTAGAAATTATATTCCATTATTAGTGAGGTGGTTGATGCTTCTTTATTTTTGAAATATTTTTCAGGAATTTTTGTAAATTTCCTAGAGTTCTGGAAATGATTGCAAACACTTGATCTGTACATGTAATAAACCTAAATCACCCCTCAAATTTCTGTTCTCTAAATTTCTCATTTTCTAGACATCTTAAAATAGATTTACTTCTCTTTTCTATATACAGAATCAATCCCTATCTAACCTTGACTGAGATTTTTGTCTTTTCTCTAGAATTCTGCTATTCCCTCCCACTGGATTGTGCAGTTATAATCTTAAAGTGTTCATAAATATGAGTTATATATTTTTTTTTCAAATGAGAAAACAAAAAACTGAAAAAAAAGATATTTTGTGCACCAGTTGCATTAGTTTAACTTCCTTATCTCTCTTTAAACTCTGAACTCAAATTAAACCATTATGTTGCTCATCATTTATAATACCTTCCACACGGGGTCGTCTTCACACACAGCATTGATTATCCTTCCTAAAATCTTCTGCATCTTATTTGGGATCCCACCCTGCTTCTTAAGTCTTTTTCATGTATCTTCTGACTAATACGTGTTGCTTGCAACATGAACAATGCTTGGAACATATTAGTTACTCATGAGGTATTTGTTGACAGAATGAAATTTGATTTACAAGAAACAGACATTCTCTACTCTCTGCTCTGTGCTCTTTTTACTAACTCTTGCAGGGGCTTATCCACTCTTAAGAACAAATCATGAATTTTCATGCTAAGAACTCTAAAACCGACTTCTCTAGGACCTCTGTTCTATTTGTATTCTGATTTCATATTTTACCTTCTTACAAGATAGTTCCATTGATCCCACTCCCTTTCTTAGGGTCAAAATAAAATTCTTAGTTTAAATTCTCAAAGTCATTGTATAATGCAGCAAACTTCTATTGCCACTAGCTTATCCTGGTAAACTAATATCAACTCAGTATTACAGTATACATTTAAGTTAATTTTCTGTCAAGAACAAGTCTGGCCCTCTCTTGCCTACTGTGACTTATTTCTCCTTGCAGCCCCCAAACACATTAATTCTCACTCTATTATTCTCTTACATGTTTTATATACATAGGATCTTATTTCACATGTACTCAAGTTAACTTTGCACAAGTTGTTATCAAATAACTTTCCTCACAAATGCCATGAAATTACAAGTCCAAGCCTCTGCTCATAATCTTTTACTTTTTAATATGAATAAATATGAAGCTCTGAATGGTTCTAGGATGATGTTGAATAATCTAATATTTAGGGAACATGTAGCAAATTAGAAGCAGAAGTGAATTCAAAACTCAAGTTGAATCTATGGAAATGCAGGACTTGATGGTCAGGAAAAGTTCAGAACTGAAATCTTGATGCTACAACTGGAAATTCATCCTGTTAAATAGATGGCATGCCTTCTGATTTTTAAAAAATCCTTCCTTTTGGATGTATATGTTCCTGGATCTTCCTGTCCTGGGGAAAATTAAGCCAGTTATATGGAGAGTGAAAGCCTGAGTTATAGGACTATTCTTCTAGCCATGAGGACATCGATGTTCTGAGAAATTCACTTTAGCATTGACAGCTAAATTGTTGTGGATAGATAAAGAAGAAATAAAGTATAAGTTCATAGTCTGCTAACTACAATATTTCCCCTGATCTGCAGTTACACTTTCCTTTCAGTTACCCATCATCATTTGCAATCTGAAAATATTAAATGGAAAATTCCAGAGATAAACAATTCATAGTTTTAAAATATATGTCATTCTGAGTAGTGTGATGAAATCTTGTGTAGTCCCATTCTGTCTAGCTTGGATATGAATCAGCTTTGTCCACATGTCTGCACCGTAACATGTTACCTTTATTATTCACTCAATAGCCATCTCAGTTATCAGATAGACTGTTGAAGGATCATAGCACTTATGTTCAAGTAAACCTCATTTTACTTTATAATGGTCCCAAAGTTCAAGAGTAGTGATGCTGGCAATTAAATATGCCAAAGTAAAGCCTTTAAATGCTTCCCTTAAGTAGAAAGGTGTAAGTTTATCATAGGTATGTATGAATAGAAAAACTAAGTATATTTAGAGAGAGTTTTCAGTACTACCTATGGTTTCAGAATTACTGGGGTGTTGGAACATATCCCCTCTGGATAAGGAAGGACTGTTATATACTAGGAACCCTAACACAGTAATATAAATTTAAGTTTGAGGGGATAAAGACTTATACTTCTGGGAATTTTTTTTTTTTGCACTGGGGATTGAACCCAGGGGTGCTTTGCCACTATCCTATATCCCCAGTGCCCCACACTTTTTTTTTTTTGAGACAGATTCTTGCTAAGGTTCTAAGGTTGGCCTCAAACTTGTAATCCTCCTGCCTCAGCCTCCTGAGTTTCTGGGATTACAAGCATGAGGTATTGCACCTGGATAAGACCTATACTTTAGCTCCTCCATCCAGTTTTATCTTTTTCCTGATAATTCTAGTAAACAGAATTATACACCTATTTTTCTTACACAGATTATTGTGCATTGGTGTATTGTCCTTAATGGATTCACAACATTCTCTGTGATTCCCACGTTCTTGTTCAGGATGATTTTAAATATCTTTGGTTTTCTGTTTCATGTTTTTTGGTTTTTGTCTTCACATTTACGTCCAAGTTTATAAGGTCATATTTGTTTTAAATGTGCCAAAGGTACTTTGGTTTATAGTCAGGTTCCTCCCACTGCCTTCTACAGAAATTTTCAATGTCTATTATGTTTTTTCCCAAAACAAAGGAATAGAAGAGAGTTCTTTCATTTTGATAGATTGACCTGAAGCCTAAGAATCAACACTTTAATCATAAGAATGTATTAAAATCTTGATTCCTTTGTAGAAGACCTATGGAATATTCATGACATTGGGGCAAAATACCAGAAAAGTCAAGCTGGAAATTCAAGGCAAGTCCAAGAATATTTAATAGAAAGCTTTGTAAGAAAGTCTTGATGGGGGTGCTGGAAATGGATAGTACTAGTTAATACTAAAAGTGAGAAAATACTGGAGTGAATCCCAAAGAATGTAATTTAAATGGGAATGTCCTTTTTCATAAGAGACCTTACTCAAGATCAGGAGATTCAAAAAAAGTCATCTTTTTTTTTTGTCTGAATTATACAATAAGGGAGGCTTTATTACACAAAGTAGAGTGCAGTCAGTTAAGAAATCTTATGTACATTATGCAGGTTCACTCTATGAAATGTTAAACCACAGTGTATATCAGAGACTGTTTATATGAGGCTAAAGAATATGGGAACATCTCTAGAAGTCAGTCCCCAGAGCAACTTTGAAAATACATAGCACAAAAAAAGCCTTAAAAGTCCTGTAAACTAATGCATTTGGAACTTTCTATTTAGGAATGGAGAACTCACAAAACATCAGAAAACTCCTAACCAGGAGGAAAGTTATGAATGTAACCAATGTGGAAAATCCTTCGGCCAAAAGTCCGCCCTTATAGTGCATCGGCATACACATTACAAGAACAAATCCTATGAATGTGAAAAATGTGGGAAATCTTTCTCTATAAATGAAGACCTCATAAAACATCAGAAAATTCACACCAGAGATAAAACCTATGAATGTAAAGAATGTAAGAAAATTTTCTACCACCTGTCATCTCTTAGTAGACATCTGAGAACCCATGCAGGAGAGAAACCCTATGAATGTAATCAGTGTGAAAAATCTTTCTATCAGAAACCACATCTCACAGAACATCAGAAAACACACACTGGGGAGAAACCCTATGAGTGTACTGAATGTGGGAAGTTCTTCTATGTGAAGGCATACCTCATGGTACATCAGAAAACACATACAGGGGAAAAACCCTTCAAGTGTAAGGAATGTGGGAAAAACTTTTCTCAGAAGTCACACCTCACAGTACATCAAAGAACACACACAGGGGAGAAACCCTATAAATGTAAGGAATGTGGAAAATTCTTTTCTAGAAATTCACACCTCAAAACTCATCAGAGGACTCACACAGGAGAAAAACCTTATGAATGTAAGGAATGTGGTAAATGCTTCTACCAGAAGTCAGCCCTCACAGTACATCAGCGAACTCATACAGGGGAGAAACCCTTTGAATGTAATAAATGTGGTAAAAACTTTTACTATAAATCAGACCTCACTAAACATCAAAGAAAACACACAGGAGAGAAGCCCTATGAATGTACAGAGTGTGGTAAATCATTCTCTGTGAATTCAGTCCTCAGATTACATCAAAGGACTCATACAGGAGAGAAACCCTATGAATGCAAGGAATGTGGGAAATCTTTTTCTCAGAAGTCACATTTTACCATACACCAGAGAAAACACACAGGGGAGAAACCCTATGAGTGTCAGGAGTGTGGGGACACCTTTATCCAGAAGTCACAACTCACTGCACATCAGAAGACACACACACGGAAGGGAAAAGCTGAGAAATAGTGTGAGTTGAGAATTTCTGTCTGAGTTTATCATTTGGTGTTATCAGATGATTTACACAAGAGAGAAACCTCATGAGTATTATCAATAAGGGAAAAATTTCAACCACACTCTCCTCATAGAATATCAGCAAATGCATAAAGAGAAATTCTGTAAATTTATTAGGGAGAAATTTTTACCACACAGTCGAGTATAAATATCAGACTTTATAGATGGCAGAAACTCTACAAACTATAAAATATGAAGAAATATTTCTTTCAGAAGTCATACTTTATTTTCCAACATCAAAATCACACAAGAGAAGGTGGGTATGGTGGCACACACCTATAATCTCAGTGCTCTGGAGGATGAGGCAGGAGGATCATGAGTTCAAAGCCAGCCTCAGCAATGGCGAGGTGCTAAGCAACTCAATTAGACCCTGTCTGTAAATAAAATACAAAATAGGGCTTGGGATATGCTCAGTGATCAAGTTCCCCTGAGTTCAATCCCTGGTACCAAAAAATAAAAAATATAAATCACACAAGAGAGAAATCCTATGAGTAAATAAATGTCAAGAAGTTTTCTGACAGGACAGTCAGCACTTCACATCTAAAAGCTAACAAATATAAGAAACTCCTGTGCACATTCTGAATATTCAGAAGTCTTTTTATACAAGTTGCACTTACAAGAAATTAGAGAACTCAAGGGGGATAATTGCAAAGATTGTAACAGGCATAGAAGCAGTTATTAAAGAACTAATGTTTCAGTGAATGTCATATCATTGATAATTTGGATAATACCTCTATAAATATTTGAAAGATTTTCAACAAAATTTCAAATAATTTCTACTGATGGAAGCAGTTACGCTATAAAGCATGATGTGTATTCCAAGGGTTCTTTTTTCCTTTTCAAAGAAACCTGCAAGTATCCACATACATGAAGCTTTTAAGAAAGCAAAAATAAATTGAGTAATCAGACAACATCATTAAACACACATGAAGAGTCTTTTGGTATGTAGGACTTTTGTGTGCCTGTAAGTGTACTACAAAATATAACTTACAGATGTCTGACATGCAAGTAGAACCCATCTCTAATTGTACATAGGAAAACATGTTAGTTAACCTTAGTTCAATAATTATTATGTGTAGGAGAACTGTCACATTACCTGAACAGTGGTTTCTGTTGTTGCTGTGATATGTATTGTAGTGTAATACTCCCTTTTTTTCTTTTAGTGCGTCTTTTCCTCCCATTTCCTGGCACTTGTAAATAGATATAGACTTTGTTACTGAATTAACCCTTTAAAATGAAGCTAAAATGTTCTTGTTAAATGTTCAGCTGTCTTATGGTCAGCCAAATTTTGGAGCAGGGACACATTTATTTTTAGCAAAAGTCTGAGCTGTTTTTAAAGCAGCCAAAAACAGTAACATTTATTATACTCTACACTATAGAAACAAACAGTGCTATGTTAGAAATATAATTATCTTACTGATGGTGTTTTAGCAGGGTGTATGTAGTTATCCATGCTTGTATTTTGTGTGAGTCCTAAATGTTCTTCCATACATTTTTCTTCCTAGTAGAAGCAACATGGCATAATGGTTAAGAGTGAGGACTCTGGGCTACTAGCCTAAGCTCAGATTCCAGCAAAGGGGGCATGTCACTGAACCTCCCCATGCCTCAGTTTCTTTTCTGTAAGAGTAGTGATAGTATCATCTTAACATTGCTCAAGGTTGAAGTGAGTTAATATTTTAAAGCACTTAGTATAGTGTCTGAGACACAAGAACTATATATTATCTATCATAGTAATTATAATTTGTATCTCATGAATTATCCTGTAAAAAAAAAAAAAAAAAAACCCAGCACTCATCTCCCACCTTATTGCTGCCAGTGCCTTGGTTTTGTTTGGTTGTTTGTTTTCCCAGTGATTCTGGAAGAGAATTGAGATTAAGCTAGGCCAGTGGTTGGCAAACCACAGCTCATCTGCCAGATCTCATCCACTACCCATTTTTGTGCAAGGTGAGAAAAGTTTTTTATTACTAAGTGACTGAAAAAACTTACAGAATATTTTGTGACATTTGAAAATTATATGATATTCAAATTTCAGTGTCCATAGAGCACTTTGAGGACAACTAATACAAATAAAAACCATTTCTTTATGTTTTGCCTGTGGTTGTCTTCACCAGTAGAGTTCAGTAGTTGTGACAGATCATATGGCCCACACAGCCTAAGACATTTACTACTTGGCACTTTACAAAATAAGTTTTCTGTTACATAGAGCTGAAAACATTGCAGCCAATGTAGAGGTATACTTTTATACATGGAATGTGATTCAGAAATGAATACAGCAATTTGTGGGTGGATGTTTTTGTGCAGTATATTTATTTTATGCATTATATTTATGTTTAAAGCCTAAGCTTAGAGGTATTTTTTTTCAAAGAAATGTGTTTTTTACTCACTGTATTGACATAAAATAAAAAAATTCCTGATAGAGTGTAACAAACAAATACATGAAATAAACTGTGTAAATTGAATTGAATTATTAATTGATCCTTCCCTACAATATTTATTTATTTTCTTCCAAGTCAATGAGCAGTTCTCCCCATGTTGTTTTAGTTTTCCCACTGTACCATCACAAGGTACCATCTCTATCTCATATTTGACATAACCTAATGACAGAAATTTGTAGATAGATGGTTTTCAAAGATAGTTTGGCTTAGAATTTTTTTTTTTTTTACTTTATGGTGGTATGCATGCAACACACATTCAGTAGAAATCATACTTCCAAGTTTTGAATTTTGATCTTGTCCCAGGCTAGTAATATGTTGCATAATACTCCCTCATATTACTAAGCAACAGCAAGCCTCAGCAACCAGTCAGCCAGGTAGTCACAGGTTAAAGAAATATATGTTGATAAGCTCTGGTGTTCAGTAAGTTAGGTATATTAAATTCATTTTTGACATGATATTTTCAATTTTAAAATTATTGCAATGTAACCCCAATGTACGTAAGCAGCATTGGTAACTGCCATTTGATGCTCTAATCTAAATGCTGTCAGCACCATACTTCCCCTTCCTAATACAAATGACTTTTTATTGATGTTGAGCTTCTTAAGCATACATCACTCTAATATGTCTGATGAACACTTACTATGATATTTTGTGATTGTTTTTATTTTAAGAAGGGCATACTTTATACTTATATGCCATAACTTCTGTATGCTATGGTAAAATATTATTACCAACATCTCATTCTACTCCAACCATCTTATGAGAGGTTTAGACACAGGCATGCATTTAGAATTGTTTTTTATTTCAACCTATTACAAAAGAAAAGACATTTTCTAAATCTCTTGAGCTTCTCCATTAAAAAAGAAAAGTTAATTATCACTTTCTGGGGACATTCCAAATAACTACAGCAAATCTGTTATTAAGAATAAAGTCTGGTTGTATAGAAGGAAATGAGGGACAGGGTATGGGGAAAAGGAAAGATGGTGGATGGTGGAATGAGACAGACATCATTACCCTATGTACATGTATGATTACACAAACAGTGTGACTCTACTTCGTGTACAGCCAGAGAAATGAAAAGTTGTACCCACTCCAAAAAAAAAAAATAAAATAAAGTCTGTACCAACAAGAATACTTTAAAAAAATAATACTGTAGCTAAGACTTCAATCCTGAGACTGTTTCTTGGACATAATCTCAAAACACAAATTATTAACCATCAAAATTTATAAGAGACAACTAATGAGACATTGATAGCAGTTAATCCAATACAATCTCTCACCAGTGCATGTGTTCATGAAGGTCAAGCCAATCTGCAACAGCTCCACTTTTCTCAAAGCCAGTCTTCACATCAATGGTAACTTGTATACTTCTTTGAAACTTGCTTTTTTATTCAATTCTTCTTTGGGAATTTATCCATACTGATCAGTGTTGCTCAAGTTTTAACTGTTGTATAATATTGTACTTTACACAACTAAAATAGTCTTTTCAGTTGTTGAACATTTAAAGTTTTCCAATTTTTTATTATAAGTAGTAAAATATAGTAAAATAATTTCCCTATTTAGTGAAGTATAATTTTTTCTCATATTTTCTGCAGTTAAGAATTTCTTTACAGAGCATTTTAAACATTTATATACTCTTATCATAGTTTAAGAACTAACTCATTACATCAAGATTCAACACACCTACACAAATTTAAAATAATTTGAAAATTGTATTGAGTGCCTACAGTTCTTAGGCACTAAGAAAATCACAGTGAATTAAAAAATCTTTATCCTAATGATCCTAGTACCGTAATGGAGGTTGGGATGGGAGAGGCGCAGAATCTAATCGATATTAAAAAAATAAAAACATATAGTAGGTGAGTTGTCCAGGGCTATTTTTTAAAAAAGAGAAAGATGTATATAGAGAAGGGATTTTATTTTAAAGGGTGGCAAAAGAAAATCTCAGTAAAATAATTATATTTCAGTAAATAACAAGAATGAAGAGGCAAACTTTGTGTATATGTATTAAAATATATGTGAATATGTGGTTTATATGTAGATAATATTTATATGTAATTATATGTATTTATATTTATATAGGTATCCAATTTTCCCACCACAACTTGTTGAAAAAGTTATCTTTTCTCTAGCATGTATTTTTGGTACTTCAGAGACTGTATGTGGGTTTGTCTCTGTGTATTTTATCCTATTCCATTGGTCTTCATATCTGTTTTTATGCCAGTACTATGCTGTTTTTGTTACTATAGCTCTGTAGTATAATTTGAGGTCTGGTATTGTGGTGCATCCAGTATCATTGTTCTTGTTCAGGATCACGTTGGCTATCTGGGTCTTTTATTTGTCCAAATGAATTTTAAAACTGTTTTTTCTAGTTCTCTGAAAAATGTCATTGGTATTCTGATGAGGATTGCAATATTCAATTATATTTTAATGATTTCTATAATATTTTACCATTTTTCTTGTTATATCAATACTCAGATAAGACTTGGACAGGTAATGAGTTTCTCTAGGCAACTTTTTTTTTTCGGTGTTGGGGATTGAACCTAGGGCATTATGCTTGACAGGCAAGCACTCTACCAACTGGCTATATCCCCAGTCCTTTTTTCCTATTTTTTAAAACCTCAGTCCATCTTATGTAATGCCAGTTTGGTATTCTTTGTACAATGATGAAAACATAAAGACATTTGATGACTTTTTAGCACTTACCAGGCACTATTCTTGGTGTAAGGTTTATAGCAGTGAGTGTTGGGGGCTGTGCCAGCCAGAACGGCGCCTGATCACATAGGCAGTGAGGAGGTTAATTAACATAAACACACTCAGGTGATTTATCACTGGCCGTATTCAGTTAAGTCCTCGCGCACAATGCGTGCACAATGCGAGCATACCTGCTTGGGCCTGCTCCTTTTAACCCTTGCCGTGATGAGGCAACTGGCGTGGCCCGCCCTCCGCCTCCTGGAGGGAATATAAGCGAGCAGTGGGCGGGGGTGCAACAGTAAGGAGCAGCAGCAAGCAGAGCAGCAGCTAGCAGAAAGAAGCAGAGTAGAAGCCATTAGCAGAAAGGAAGAAGAAGAAGCGGCAAGCAGATAGAAAGCACCTCTGAAAAGAAGCACCTCAGATAGAGGCACCCTTAGTTCACAGGATGCAGGATGCACCTTTAAGAAGAAGCAGCAGAACTTTAAGAAGAAATAGATCTCTGATAAGCGTAGAAACCTCTCTTTCTCTAAAACTTTCTCTCTAAGCAAAGTTTCTCTTCCTGATAAGCAGTTTCTCTTCCTCTAAGCAAAGTCTCTCTTTCTCTAAGCAAAGTCTCTTTTCCTGATAAGCAAAGTTTCTCTTCCTTTAAGCAAAACCTATCTTTCTCTCAAAGTTTCTCTTCCTCTATAAATTAGTGAATATAGGAAAAATATTTTATTTCCAGGCCCCTCCGATAAATACCTGCGCAATTGTTGCCGCGGGCGGCGACAAGTGAGCAAAATAAAAGTTCTTATCCTTGTAGTTTTCATTATAGTTGTTGAAGACAGAAGGAAAAAAATAAAATACTTTCTTTTACCAATTATAATAATAATTTTATTTTTAGTTTGCTATTTTTTTATTTTATTGGTTCTTTTTTAGTTATGGTATATTGTGATAGGTTCTAGGAAGAAAACCTAGGAATGAAAGCTAGGAAATTAATGAGGAAGATCACATAGTGTGTGGTCAAGGAAATTCTCATTTGTGTGTGACTTGAGAAAAAAGCCTGAGGGACACAGGATGTAAAGGGAAAAGCCATGTTGGTATCAGAGTAAAATCATTAAAGCAGAAGAAAAAGTATAATATTATAACAACTGAAAAATAGTAACTATCCCACAGGTTTTTTCTGGAAAAAATACCTTCTCCTAGTAATGTACTCTTACGTTATATTCCATTCCAGCCTCATATGTAAAAACATTTTCCCCAAATCCACTGAATAAGTGTCACAATCTATAAGCAGGTGTTATATCCAAGGTGTAAAGCCAAAACTCCAATGGTTACACAGAGGTATGGAATTGTGGGTTACAGGGTTGGTGCTCTGAAAAGTGACTGGCCAACTTTGTGCAGTGTCAGTATCATAGCCAATGAGGTTTATCTTAGGTGTAGTTATTACTCATTGAAAAAAAAGTGACTGCCCAATACTTCAGTGGAAGAAGTGGACGTGTAATCAAAACAACTGCACACCCTGCATAAAATGTAAGGTAGAGGTACTGGATGGACCAGGCATGATAGAATCAAGCAACTGTATTACAATAAGGCAAGAGAGAATTCTTTCAAAATGGATCAGGCTGTGATATAAGCTGCCCCACTACTTGGGCCCTCTAAGATGACAGACCCAGTGGGTTTTGCTAGGTAAGAATGATATGGGGAAATCACAACAGGAGAGTCACAGTGCACATTCCTAGGCTTCTCTGGCTAAAAATCTTGTTCTTCAGTAAAGAACTTGTCTCCATTTTGAAAAAAGCTCTTAGAATGTTACTAGCCCTCCCTCTTACAGTGTCTGACCAGGACAAGAAACAAGTATGCAAATGAAGATGCCCTCATGCACTGGGTATTGTTACATACATCCAGCCCTATAATAAGTCTCATAGATAAAACCATGCTGTGGTTTGGATAAGTGTTAAAAGCTTGGTCCCTAGCCTGTGTCCCCACAAAGACATCTGTGGGACTACAGTCTCTCTTTTTCCCTCTCTCGCTCTTTTTTTCTTTCTCTCTGACCACCATGAGGGTGAGCAGCTTGCTCCACCATGTGCTGCTTGCCGTGATATCCTGCCTTGCTACAGACCCAGAAGTAAGAGGGTCAACCAACCATGTACTGAAATCTCCAAAACAGTGAGCCGAAATAAACTTTTCCTATTTTTAAGTTGATTATCTCAGGTGTTTTGTTTCAGTAATGGAAAGCTGACTAACCACAAGCAGCAGTTTGTTGTAAGATAAAAATGGTACATTCTGGAGCAAATATAAAAATCACAGGATATCATTTATGTGTGGAATCTAAAATGGTTGAACTCACAGAAGTAGAGAGTAGAATGATAGTCACTAGAGGCTAGAGTCATGGGGGATGATTGCAGAGATGTTGGTCAAAGAATACAACATTTCAGTTAGAAGGAAGTTCAAGAGATCTATTTGACTTAATGATTATAGTTAATAACAATATTGTATTCTTGAAAAGTGATGAAAGTGTATTTTTAGTATTCACCACAAAATGATATCTATGTGAGGTACCACATATTAATTAGCCTATTTTAGCCATTCTATAAGGTATATATATACACTTGAAGCAGGTTATAAAAATATATACAAATTTTATTAATAGAAAAAAATGTTTAAAAAGTTAAGAAATCATTTACCACTTGTGTTGGTGAGAACAGGGCTAACATATTAAGCATAAAATGATTTCATTAAAACAGGCTAGCCTCTGGGCATAGTGGGGGGCTGAGGATAAGGATCACAAGTTCAAGACTAGCCTCTTGAACTGAGCAAGACTCTTTTTCAAAAATTTAAAAGGAACCGGGCTTGGTGGCACATGCCTGTAATCCCAGTGACTCCAGAGTTTGAGGCAAGAGGATCATGATTTCAAACCCAGCCTCAGCCACTCAGCAAGGTCCTAAGCAACTCAGCAAGACCCTGTCTCTAATAAAAAAAAAAAGTGGGGGAGTCATGAGGGGGATGTGGCTAGGTGGTTAAGAGCCCCTGGGTTCAATCCCTGGTAACAACAACAACAACAACAACAACAACAAATTAAAGGAACTATAAATGCAACTCAATGGTAAAGTACCCCTGGTTTAAGTACCCAGTATTCCCCACCACCACTAAAAAAAGATAGGCAAAAAAAGTCAAATCTCTAATACAAAAAAAGAAAACAAAGAAAAGAAAATGGGCAAAGGACATGCTAGGAAACACAACAGAAGATATTTATAGGAAAGTAAATTAAGGAAAAATGTTCAGTGCAAAGAATTGTAAACTCAAGCAACCATAACATAACTTGACCACTTACCAATTTAACAAATAATGAGGAAAAAATTTATACTTGATATTAGCAGCTCTTGGATAAATTCATGTTTGTACTGTTGACAGGAATATAAATGGGCACAATCTCCCTGATGGTAACATCATGAAAACAGTTTTGATCATTTGACTCACTTTGTAAGGTATTTTCCTAAAGAAATAATTGTAGAAAAAGACAAAGATTTATATGGTATTATATTATTTGTGTGGTATTATCTTCAATGATTGAAGATAGGAAAAATAATGTTTTAGAAAATATATGATGGAATATTACATAGCCACTAATAATATGTTTAAAACTGTATTTAAACATGAAAAATAGTACAAAATTAAACTAATTGTGTGTTTGTGGGTGTCTGTGAAATATGTGTATGCATGGGAAAAGACTGGTAGAAAGGAAAATGAAGTGTCAACAGAAGATGAAGAGAGGGAGGACAAAAAGAGGAAATGATACATTTCCACAGGGCACAAGTGAATTATACCCAGAGGTGGCCCAGACTCAAGTATTACCTACCACTGTTGCCACTTTCCTACCTAATACATATGGCCTTGTGGGAATTTCTTGTGACCAGCTGACCAAGAAGGGAAAAACACTAGGCCTAGTTTATGAGTGGATGGCTCAGTAGGATAGGATAGGATAAGGAATATTAGAATATGAATTATCATGGAGAGGGAGAAGGGGAGGGAAAGAGGAAGTAATGGAGAGTAAATTGGAACAAATAATATTCCATGCTTGTATAATTATGTCAAAATGAACCCCAATATTATGCATAACTATAATGAACTAGTTAAAAAAAGAAGAAAAGAAATGAACTATTGTATTCCAATCACACTGAGGACCATGCCTGATAGTGGTGAGGAGACATCCTCTCAGTGTGCTTATCCTTGACAAATGCCTTGCTAATTAGGAGCATAGAAAAAGTAAATTTAAATAATTGGAAACAAGGTAGTTTGGGTGACCTATAGGAGTGGGCATGGGTACATGATTCTCAGCACATTGAATCTGTTGCCACCAGATAGCATTCATAAGAGGAGATAGTAAAGAACCAGGTCAACAGAATACCAACTTGTGTCCTCAGTCACCCCAGGCTTTACACAATGGTCCTACTTAAGGTATTTTAATGGTGTTAGAAATAGAGGCTATGCATGGGCCCTACAATTTGCACTCCCTCTTACCAAGGCTGAATTAGCTACTATTGCTGCCAAATGTCTCACACAGCTAGCAACAGAAACCAATGCTGAGCTCTCAATATAGTGCCATATCAAGGAGTCCAAATTAGCTAGTTAACTCATAGCAAGTTGATCACATTGTACTCCTCGCATCCTTGAGTAATTCACTGTCCTTGGAACTGATACACATTTGAAGTGTCAGCTTCCTTTTCTACCTGTAATTATTCTACCAGTACCCCTGCTGAAGGTATTACAAAGTATCTGAGAGACTCTTATGGAATTCTACTTATATTTTCTAAACCTAATTGATCCACTTCAGAGTGAAGAAGGAACATCAATAGGCATGTGACTCCATCTCCTGGAAGATGCTTTCACATTAGAAGAGTGAAATGACTTCTTTGAACCTTGACTAAGTTAATCCTATTTAGTGAATGCTTATGTCTCCCCACCTCCACATATACACATGCACACAAATTCATATGTTGAAACCCTGGTCCCTAATGTGATGGTATCTGCTAACAGTATCTTTTGGAGGAAACTAGATCGTGAGGATGGAGTCCTCATAAGTGAGATTAGTCTTCTTATAAAAGAGACTCTGAGAAGCTCCCTCAACTTTTCTGTCTTGTGGCATCATAGTGAGAAGAAGGCTGTTTATGTACAAAGAAGTGGGTCCCTCCACAGATAGCAGGTCTTCCAGTCTCCAAAACTATGAGAAATATATGGCTTCTGTTTATGTCAATGATTTCATGATAATTTGCTATACTAGACTGAGATGACTTAGACATTCACCAGTTGGAAATTATGCTCTGTAGGGTTTGTGTGCTGTCCTTCAGGATATAATAGAATATCCTTCAGGATATAGAATATGACTATGATACTGTGCTCTACCTCCAGCAACTAGAACACATAGATCTGGGAACCAAGAGATGGAAGTAGGACGGAACCCTTTCCATTTCAAATAAAGAATAAATAGGAAAAGGGAGAAATAAAAGACCAAAATCTAAAGGGACTGGCATATTGTTCTCTAGCGTGAACAACTGGTGCTTAATTCTGCAGGAACCCTTCTGAGAACAATAGGATGCACTTCAGAATTGTGCTTCTATAGGACAGGAAACTAGATCATTGACTCTTATCCCTCAGTAGTGGAACACTGCATTGTGAGATGGTCTCGTACATCTCTGGTCTGTACCTACACACTTTTCAATTGAGATTCCATGACTTTGGGGAAAGCCCCAGGCAGAAACTCAGAGATAGACACAGGATGCAGGGAAAATGCTTGAGATAGAGGTAGGCTGAGAGACTGTGACATGAGACAACAAACATATAGCCTGCAATCTAAGCTTTGCATATCTAAAATCTGCTCATGCCCCAAATTAAGTCCTCTCTGTCATTACCTCTTCCTAGTGATGACCAACTACATCACTCATAGAACCAGTTATAGATCTCATAGATTCAATTTTATTATTTATTTTCTCCCTTTTATACAAACAACACTTTCTGGATTCTTCTCACCCTTTGCCAGCATATCAACTGGTCTATGTTGCTTGCTCAGGATTAGGACCCAGAATTTCATTCCTAAGGGGTTGGGGGATGGTAGCATACTAAGTACCTAATACTTCTGGGCCTATATACCACCTCCATCTTCATTTACAATGATAACTCTATTTGTGCACCCATTTCAGAGGCACTAGAGTGGTCAAGGATGGAGCCAGGTTGATGTCCATTAAATGGGTTGTCTTGTCTATCTGGTTATTGAGTGTCTTAATTGTGGATGATATTCTTGAATGCATCAGTGTGAGACATTTCCACACACTTTATGGTCATATTTGGAAGTCCTTCAAAATGCCACATACCTAAATTCATTCTCTCTGATCTTTCAGTCTTGCTCTTTCAGGTTTCTAGCAAGGCAATAGTTTGCCTTGGAGTACATGAATATAGGATATAAGGATATGAATATAAAGGAATAGAAGTCTATGAATACCTCAGGTTATTTCCATATGAGGCTAAAAACCAAGTAGAAATACAGAAACACTGCCCACTGAAATGATTTTTCAGCAGTACTGTTTTTTTAACATCACACCTAAGTGGAGCCATATATATCAGGAAGTTGACTGGCCTAGTTTTAGGGAATCCACCAAAATGCTAAAGGTATAAATGGAGGGAAAAATCACAGTGGTAGGCAACACGAAGGTATGATCATGTTTGTGAAAGATATCATACTGAGATCTGATCCTCTGCATATAATTATTTCATATTGTGGATGCCAGTGAATGTGACAACACATAGCTTCTAAATGGACAGCTCTACTAAAATGATCACTTGATATATCATGGTAAGATGCTGAGTAACTTCTAAGGCCTATAGCACTCCAAGAGTTAATTCTTAAACATCAAGTAGTTTTCTGATACCTTAGAAGTTATGACTTTTCTTCAAAGACATAGAAATTTGAGATCCAGTTTGGGCTTCTGGTATGCTTATTTGCTGCATAAAACTTAATTCTGTTGAATCTGGCAGAATACATGGCCTGAGTGTCAGGAGAGTATGCACTGAAGACTGTATACCTACTATAAACCCCACTCTTCTGGACTGCTCAAAACTGTGAGCAATGCATAACTCAGAACAGTTTTCCCCATAGATTAGGGATTTAAAAGAACATTTTCCAAAGTATGAACTAGAGGTCTGTTTACCATAGTAAAGATACCACATCCAGCAGAACTTCTAAAATTTGATAATTTTGGTTAAGTTTATAGTAGTCCACAATCATCTGCCACAATCCCATTTGGTTTTTGAAGGAGTCAAAACAAGTAAAATGAATTTGGATACACTGTAGACAACCAGATCTAACACCTTTAAGTTTTTAAGAGTTCTATAAATCTCTAAATTACCATCTAGAATGAAGTACTATCTTGGATACAGAAAAGTTCTAGAGGCTTCTACTTGACATTTCTTAACACTCATACTTAAGGATAGAGTACCAATATTAGGGTTTTTCTAGATGTATCTATTCATTCCAAGTACACACACAAGAACTGTGGAAGCAACTACAGGGAAAGTCTATGGATCCACTGCACCAACTGTGAAAATGATCTGTGACAAGACTTTGTATCAATTGCTCTTCATAAGATTCTATTTTATCATTGCATCAGACATGATTGAATCCATAAGTGTCAATAATGCCCTTCCCCAGTGCTCATTTGTTCTTATAAATGACTGTAAGTCCTTTGGTGGAAGAATTAGTTTTATAATAATATTTCAGGATCCTTCCTCAATAGGTCCTGACTACCCTGCAAAAAAATGGGGATCTGAGGAAGATGGCAGAAGTGAGGTAGGCAGTACTCCCAATCTCCTCATAACACATAATGGAAGCAGTGGAAGTAAAGCAAAATTGAGGGGGCTCTTGAAAAAGAAGCTCACAGGGCTGGAGTTGTGACTCAGTGGTAGAGCACTTGTCAAGAACATATGAGGCACTGGGTTTGATCCTAAGCACCACTTTAAAAAAAATAAATAAAATTAAGGCATTGTGTCCATCTACAACTAAAAAAAAATTTTTTTTAATGAAGCTCACAGGGCTGGGGAGATAGCTCAGTTGGTAGAGTGCTTGCTTTGAAGGCCCTGGGTTCGATTCCTCAGCACCACCAAAAAAAAAAAAAAAAAAAAAAAAAAAAAAAAAGCTCACAGAGTAGTCCTTCACTTACAAAAAAGAAGTCAGAACTATCCTGATAAATTGGTAGACATAAAAGAAATGAAATATGAAAAAAAAAGGAAACAAACCATATCAAACAACCCAAAATGCTTTAACAACATACTTTCTTAACACCAGAGTACAGGAAATGTCAGAGAAGGAATAGAAAAAGTTCATAGTTAAAATGTTCTTTTTTTTTTTTTTTTCTTTTTTTTTTTAATTTATTTATTTTTTTTTACGTTTACATAGGGTAATGATGTTTATTTTATTTTTCCCCTCCCCCCCACCCCTCCCACCCCTCTTTTCCCTCTACACAGTCCTTCTTTCCTTCATTCTTACCGCTCTCCTTAGCCTAACTCTAAACCTAACCCTAAACCTAATGCTAGCCCCTCCCACCCCCCATTATATGTCCTCATCCGCTTATCAGCGAGATCATTCGTCCTTTAGTTTTTTGAGATTGGCTTATCTCACTTAGCATGATATTCTCCAATTTCGACCATTTGCCTACAAATGCCATAATTTTATCATTCTTCATTGCGGAGTAATATTCCATTGTATAAATATGCCACAGTTTCTTTATCCATTCATCAACTGAAGGGCATCTAGGTTGATTCCACAATCTGGCTATGGTGAATTGAGCAGCAATGAATATTGATGTGGCTGTATCTCTGTAGTATGCTGATTTTAAGTCCTTTGGGTATAGGCCAAGGAGTGGGATAGCTGGGTCAAATGGTGTTTCCATTCCAAGCTTTCTGAGGAATCTCCACACTGCTTTCCAGAGTGGCTGCACTAATTTGCAACCCCACTAGCAATGTATGAGTGTTCCTTTTTCACCACATCCTCGCCAACACCTATTGTTGCTTGTATTCTTGATAATTGCCATTCTAATTGGGGTGAGATGAAATCTTAGGGTAGTTTTGATTTGCATTTCCCTTATTACTAGGGATGTTGAACATTTTTTCATATATCTGTTGATTGCTTGTACATCTTCTTCTGTGAAGTGTCTGTTCATTTCCTTAGCCCATTTGTTTATTGGATTATTTGTATTCTTGGTGTAGAGTTTTTTGAGTTCTTTATAGATTCTGGAAATTAGCGCTCTATCTGAGGTATGGTTGTCAAAGATATTCTCCCACTCTGTAGGCTCTCTCTTCACATTTCTGATAGTTTCCTTTGCTGAGAGAAAGCTTTTTAGTTTGAATCTATCCCAGTTGTTGATTCTTGCTTTTATTTCTTGTGCTATGGGAGTCCTGTTAAGGAAGTCTGATCCTAAGCCAACAAGTTGAAGATTTGGACCTACTTTTTCTTCTATAAGATGCAGGGTCTCTGGTCTGATTCTGAGGTCCTTGATCCATTTTGAGTTGAGTTTTGTGTAGGGTGAGAGATAGGGGTTTAATTTCATTCTATTGCATATAGTTTTCCAGTTTTCCCAGCACCATTTGTTGAAGAGGCTATCTTTTCTCCATTGCATATTGTTGGAACCTTTGTCTAGTATGAGAAAATTGTATTTATTTGGGTTTGTGTCCATGTCCTCTATTCTGTACCATTGATCTACCTGTCTATTTTGGTACCAATACCATGCCGTTTTTGATACTATTGCTTTGTAGTAGAGTTGAAGATCTGGTATTGCGATACCCCCTGCTTCGCTCTTGCTACTGAGGATTGCTTTAGCTATTCTAGGTTTTTTATTCTTCCAGATGAATTTCATAATTGCTTGCTCTATTTCTGCAAGGTACATCATTGGAATTTTAATTGGAATTGCATTGAATCTGTATAGCACTTTAGGTAGTATAGCCATTTTGACGATATTAATTCTGCCTATCCAGGAACATGGGAGATCTTTCCATCTTCTAAGGTTTTCTTGAATTTCTTTCTTTAGTGTTCTGTAGTTCTCATTGGAGAGGTCTTTCACCTCTTTTGTGAGATTGATTCCCAAGTATTTTATTTTTTTCGATGCTATTGTGAATGGGGTAGTTTTCCTAATTTCTCTTTCTGAAGATTCATCACTTATGTATAAAAATGCATTGGATTTATGAGCATTGATCTTGTAACCTGCTACTTTACTGAATTCACTTATGAGTTCTAAAAGTTTTCTGGTGGAATTTCCAGGTTCCTCTAAATATATAATCATGTCATCAGCGAACAGGGATAGTTTGAGTTCTTCTTTTCCTATTCGTATCCCTTTAATTTCTTTGGTTTGTCTGATTGCTCTGACTAGAGTCTCAAGGACGATGTTGAATAGAAGCGGTGAAAGAGGGCATCCCTGCCTTGTTCCAGTTTTTAGGGGGAACGCTTTCAGTTTTTCACCATTTAGAATGATATTAGCCATGGGCTTAGCGTAGATGGCCTTTATAATGTTTAGGAATGTTCCCACTACCCCAATTTTTTCTAGTGTTTTGAGCATGAAGGGATGCTGTGTTTTATCAAATGTTTTTTCTGCATCTATTGAAATAATCATGTGATTCTTAACTTTAAGTCTGTTGATATGGTGAATGACATTTATTGATTTCCGAATGTTGAACCAACCTTGCATCCCTGGGATAAAACCCACTTGATCGTGGTGCACTATCTTTTTAATATATATTTGTATGCGATTTGCTAAAATTTTGTTGAGAACTTTTGCGTCGATGTTCATTAAGGATATTGGTCTGAAATTTTCTTTCCTCGATGTGTCTCTGTCTGGTTTAGGTATCAGGGTGATATTGGCTTCATAGAACGAGTTTGGTAGGGTTCCCTCCTCTTCTATTTCATGGAATAGTTTGAGGAGTATTGGAATGAGCTCTTCTTTAAAGGTTTTGTAGAACTCGGCTGAGAACCCATCTGGTCCTGGACTTTTCTTTGTTGGTAGGCTTTTGATGATCTCTTCTATTTCATTGCTTGAAATTGGTTTATTTAAGTTGTGTATGTCCTCCTCGTTCAGTTTAGGTAGTTCATATGTCTCTAGAAATTTGTTGATGTCTTCGAGGTTTTCTGTTTTGTTGGAGTATAGATTTTCGAAATAGCTTCTAATTATGTTTTGTATTTCACTCGTGTCTGTTGTGATGTTTCCTTGTTCATTCCGAATTTTAGTAATTTGAGTTTTCTCCCTCTTTCTCTTTGTTAGTGTGGCTAAGGGTTTATCAATTTTATTTATTTTTTCAAAGAACCAACTATTTATTTTGTTAATTTTTCCGATTGTTTCTTTTGTTTCAATTTCGTTGATTTCGGCTCTGATTTTAACTATTTCCTGTCTTCTACTACTTTTGGTATTGGTCTGCTCTTCTTTTTCTAGTGCTTTGAGCTGTAGTGTTAAGTCGTTTATTTGTTGATTTCTACTTCTTTTTTTGAATGCACCCCATGAAATAAATCTTCCTCTAAGTACTGCTTTCATAGTGTCCCAGAGATTTTGATATGATGTGTCTTTGTTCTCGTTTACTTCTAAGAATTTTTTTATTTCCCTCCTGATGTCTTCTGTTATCCATTCATCATATAATAGTGTATTATTTAATCTCCAGGTATTGGAGAAGTTTCTGTTTTTTATTCTGTCATTTATTTCTAATTTCAATCCATTATGATCTGATAGAGTACAAGGTAGTATCTCTATCTTCTTGTATTTGCTAACAGTAGCTTTGTGGCATAAAATATGGTCTATTTTAGAGAAGGATCCATGTGCTGCTGAGAAGAAAGTGTATTTGTTCTTTGTTGGATGGTATATTCTATATATGTCCATTAAGTCTAAATTGCTGATTGTGTTGTTGAGATCTATAGTTTCTTTATTCAATTTTTGTTTGGACGATCTATCCAGTGGTGAGAGAGGTGTGTTAAAATCGCCTAGTATTATTGTGTTGTGGTCTATTTGATTTCTGAAATTGAGAAGGATTTGTTTGACGTACGTGGATGAGCCAATGTTCGGGGCATAGATATTTATGATTGTTATGTCTTGCTGATTTATGCTTCCCTTAAGCAGCATGTAATGTCCTTCTTTATCCCTTCTGACTAGTTTTGGTTTGAAGTCCACATTATCTGAGATGAGGATGGATACTCCAGCTTTTTTGCTGTGTCCGTGTGCATGGTATGTTTTTCCCCATCCTTTCACCTTTAGTCTATGGGTGTCTCTTTCTATGAGATGAGTCTCTTGCAGGCAGCATATTGTTGGATTTTTCTTTTTAATCCAATCTGCCAGTCTGTGTCTTTTGATTGATGAATTCAGGTCATTAACATTCAGGGTTATTATTGTGATATGATTTGTATTCCCAGTCAATTGACTCATATTTGTTTTTGACATGATTTGGTTTCTCCTTTATTTGGCTATTCCTTTAGGCTAGCGCCTCCTGTTGCTGATTTGCATCGTTGTTTTTCATCTCTTCCTCATGGAATATTTTGCTGAGAATGTTCTGTAATGCTGGCTTTCTTTTTGTAAATTCCTTTAGCTTTTGTTTATCATGGAAGGATCTTATTTCATCGTCAAATTTGAAGGTAAGTTTTGCTGGGTATAAGATTCTTGGTTGGCATCCATTTTCTTTCAGGGCTTGGTATATGTTGTTCCAGGCCCTTCTAGCTTTTAGGGTCTGGATTGAAAAATCTGCTGATATTCTTATTGGTTTCCCTCTGAATGTAATTTGATTCTTTTCTCTCTTGGCCTTTAAAATTCTGTCTTTATTTTGTATGTTAGGTATTTTCATAATAATGTGCCTTGGTGTGGGTCTGTTGTAATTTTGTATGTTTGGAGTTCTATAAGCCTCTTGTACTTGGTTTTCCATTTCATTCTTCAGATTTGGGAAATTTTCTGTTATTATTTCATTGAATAGATTGTTCATTCCTTTGGTTTGTTTCTCTAAGCCTTCCTCAATCCCAATAATTCTTAAATTTGGCCTTTTCATGATATCCCATAATTCTTGTAGATTCTGTTCATGATTTCTTACCATCTTTTCTGTTTGGCCAACTTTGCTTTCAAGATTAAATAATTTGTCTTCAATGTCTGAGGTTCTGTCTTCCAGGTGTTCTATCCTATTGGTTATGCTTTCTATGGAGTTTTTAACTTGGTTTATTGTTTCCTTCATTTCAAGGATTTCAGTTTGGTTTATTTTCAGTATCTCTAACTCTTTATTGAAATGATCTCTTGCTTCCCGTATAGTTAAATGTTCTATGAGCTAAAAGACAATGTAAGGAGAGAAATCAGAAAAAATACAGGAAATAAAAGATCACTTCCATAAAAAGAGATTCTGAAAAGGAACCAAACAAATCCTCAAAGTGAAAGAATCAATAACCCAAATTAAAAATTCAACAGAAAGCATCAACAATAGAATTGGCCACTTTGAAGACAGATTTTCTGAACTTGAAAACAAAGTATATAATCTTAAAAAATAAAGTTGACCATACAGAAAAGATGTTAAGAGACTACAAACAGAATATTCAAGAAAAATGGGATAACATTAAAAAGCCAAATTTAAGATTCACAGGAATAGATGAAGGCTCTGAAATATAAACTAAAGGAATGCATAATCTTTTCAATGAAATGATATTAGAAAATTTCGCAAACCTTAACAATGAAATGGAAATTCAAATACAGGAAGTATATATGACTTCAAATACATAATATCATAACAGATCCATTCCAAGACACATTATTATGAAAATGTCTAACATACAGAATAAGGATATAATTCTACCAACTGTTAGAGAAAAAAATGGTCACATTTAGAGGTAAAGCAATCTGAATCTCAACTGATTTCTCAATCCAGACTCTAAAAGCTAGGATGGCTTGGAGTAATGCATACCAACTCTGAAAGAAAATGAATGTCAACCATCCATTTAGCAAAACTAAGCTTCAGAATTGAAGATGAAATAAAAACCTTCATCATATGGTACTGGCATCAAAATAGACATGAACACCGATGAAATAGAATAGAAGACACAGAGATCATTCTACAACTCTATAGCTATCTGATATTTGACAAGGGTACCAAAAACGTATCTTGGAAAAAAGACATCCTTTTAAACAAATGGTCCTGGGAAAACTGGATAGCAACATATAGAAAAATGAACTTAGATCCCTAACTCTCACCCTGCAGAAAATTCAAATTGGAATGTATCAAAGACTTGGGAATTAGACCAGAAACCTTGCAACAGCTATAAGAAAACACTGGGACAACACTCCATCACACAGGTACAGGTAGGAACTTCCTTAACAAGGACACCCAAAGCACAAGAAATAAAACCAAGAATAAATAAGTGGAATTTCATAAAACTAGAAAGCTTCTGCACAGTTAAGGAAATAATTAAGAGTGCAAAGAGAGAGCCTACAGCATGGGAGAAAATCTTGATCAGTTATTCCTCTAATAGGGAATTAATATCCAGAATATATAGGAACTCATAAAACTTAATACCCCCCCCAAAAAATCAACAAATTGGTAAAAGAACTAAACAGAACCTTATCAATAACAGAAACACAAAAGGCTAATAGATATATGAAAAAATGTTCAACATCTCTAGCAATCAGGAAAATGCAAATCAAAACTAAAATTTCACCTCACTCTGGTCAGACTGGCAATGATAAAGAATATGAACAACATTAAATGCTGGAAATGTTGTGGGAACAAAGGAACACTGATACATTGTTGGTGGAACTGCAGACTAGTGCAACCACTCTGGAAAGCAGTAGGGAAATACCTAAAAAAAAACTAGGGATGGAACCATATGATCCTGCTATCCTATTTCTGGGTCTTTTCCAAAAATATCTAAAATTGGCACCACACACAGTCACATCAGTGTTTATAGAAGCACAATTAACACTAGCTAAATTATGGAATCAACCCAGAGGCTTGTCAATAGAAGAATGGATTAAGAATTTACATACATACAATGGAGATCTACTCAACCATTAAAAAGAAAAATTATGGCATTTGTTGGTAAATGGAAATGGGGACTCTCATGCTAAGTGAACCTAGCGAGCCTCAGAAACTCAAGGGTCAAATGTTTTCTTTCATATGCAGAAGTTAAGGTAAAATAAAAAAAATGGGAAGGGAAGTTTAAGATTACATAAAGAACCAATCAATACAAATTAATAGGAAAGTGAAAGGAAGGCTAGTAGAGTAGAGGAAGAAGAAGGAGAGGGAAGATGGGAGGGAAAAGTCGGGGGGAGATCATGAACCAAAATGGAATTCTATGCATGTACAAGTTCATTGGGATGAACCCAACTACTATGTACAACCATAAAGCTTTAATAAAAAAAGGAGAAGAAACCTTCAACAAAAGCTAAAAGAATTCATAACTAGAATGCCCACACCACAAAACATACACAATAAAATATTTCATGAAGAATAAATAAAATAAAAATAAAACAAGCAGAGGGGGAAGTTACACTATGAAAATAGTCAATCAAAGGAGAATCAAATCCAACTTAAATATTAGAAATAAAATGACAGGAAATAAAAATCATCTTTCAATAATAACATTAAATGTAAATGTTCTAAATTCTTCAATCAAAACACCTAGTTGCAGATTGGATATTTTAAAAAGACCCTACAACAGCTGTCTATAAGAGATCCATCTCACAGTCAAAGATATCCACAAACTAAAGGTGAAAGGATGAGAAAAATCATACTATTCACATAGATCTCCTGAACAAACAGGGGTTACAATTCTATATCAAAAAAGGGGACTTCAAGTCAAAGTTAATCAGAAGAGTTCACAAAGAATGTCATTTCATAGTGCTTAAGGGAATCATACAAAAACAACAGATAATGAGTATAAAGATTTATGCCCCAAATAATGGAGCATCTAGGTACATTAAAAAAAATTATTAAGAATCAAATAAACCACAACACAATAATACTGGATGACTTTAACAAACCTCTCTCATCACTGGATAGATCATCCACAAAAAACAAAAAAAACAAAAAACTAAACTAAATAAAGGTGCTACTATAGAACTAAAAAGTATAATTAATAACTTAAACTTAAAAGACATCTATAAAATATTTCATCCATCAATGACTGAATTCACCTTCTTCTCAGTTGCACAAGGAACATTTTCTAGAATAGACCATATATTAGGTCACAAAGCAAATACAAAAACCAGAGATAATAACCTGCCTTCTGTCAGGTTATAATGTAATGAAATTAGATATCAATAATAAGATAAAAATAGGAAAAGATACCTGGAGTCTAAGTAATACACTTTAGGATGAGGAATGGATAGCAGGAGAAAATTAAAAATACAGGTAAGTGAGACTAGTGATAAAACATATCAAAATCTGTGGGACACTATGAAGGCAGTTATAAGAGGAAAGTTCATAACATTGAGTTCATACATTAAAAGAATAGAAAGATACCAAATAATCTAACATTACACCTTAAGGCCCTAGAAAAAGAAGAACAAAACAACACTAAAATCAGGACGAGATAGAAAATAATTAAAATCAGAGCCCAAATCAATGAAATTGAAATTTAAAAAACAATTCCTGCCGCCCATGTGAATCTCCTATGGAAAGCAGAGGTCCAGCCACCTGATCCGCCGTCCACCATCTCCAGCACCCACACCCCGGTCCTCAGTCTAGCAAGGGGGCTGCAACTGATCATCTATCAACACGTGGGGTTGCCTTTTCCCACTAGCATAGATTATTGCCAACCTGGAGGCCACCATCCATAGTGGGACAGCATCTTTCTTGGGACACCGCATTATCTAGTTCCTCTCGGGTATCAAGCTACTGAAGACTAGGAGGTTTGAACAGAACAGTATAGTTTTTTTGTAGAATTTACACCAAGAATACAAATAATCCAATCAACAAATGGGCTAAGGAAATGAACAGACACTTCACAGAAGAAGATGTACAAGCAATCAACAATATGAAAAAATGTTCAACATCTCTAGTAATAAGAGAAATGCAAATCAAAACTACACTAAGATTCCATCTAACCCCAATTAGAATGGTGATTATCAAGAACACAAGCAACAATAGGTGTTGGCGAGGATGTGGGGGAAAAGGTACACTCATACATTGCTGGTGGGGTTGCAAATTAGTGCAGCCACTCTGGAAAGCAGTATGGAGATTCCTCAGAAAGCTTGGAATGGAACCACCATTTGACCCAGCTATCCCACTCCTTGGCCTATACCCAAAGGACTTAAAATCAGCATACTACAGAGATACAGCCACATCAATGTTCATTGCTGCTCAATTCACCATAGCCAGATTGTGGAACCAACCTAGATGTCCTTCAGTTGATGAATGGATAAAGAAATTCTGGTATATATATATATGCAATGGAATATTACTCCACCATAAAGAATGATAAAATTATGGCATTTGGAGGCAAATGGATGAAATTGGAGAATTTCATCCAATTCTATGTTGTCCAATCTATATTATCCAATGCTAAGTGAGATAAGCCAATCTCAAAAAACCAAAGGACGAATGATCTCACTGACAAGCGGATGATGACATATAATGGGGGGTGGGAGGGGTTAGCGTTAGGGTTAGGGTTAGGTTTAGGGTTAGGGTTAAGGAGGGTGGCAAGAATGGAGGAAGGAAGGACTGTATAGAGGGAAAAGAGGGGTGGGAGGGGTGGGGGGAGGAAAAAAATAACAGAATGAATCAAACAACATTACCCTATGTAAATTTATGATTACACAGATGGTATGCCTTTACTCCATGTACAAACAGAGAAACAACATGTATCCCATTTGTTTACAATAAAAAATAAAATAATAAATAAATAAATAAATTTATTTTTATTTCTATTTTTTTAATTAAAATGTAGAATTTTTTATTAGTAGTAGTGTTATGGTTATTCCCATTATACCTACGATTACTCCTATTTTTCTCTTTTAGTAATATTTTTCTCACTCTATTTTCCTCTTAACTATCTGTTTCCTTAGAGACTCTTTCTCCCTTTTCTCATGCTAACAACCTCTTTGTTTTAATTCCACTTTCACTATTCCTATGACATAGTATCGCTATAGACTCGCTTCTTATCTCATTAATGTTATATCCTACACCCCTCCCCATCCTCTTTGTCCACCATTAAAAATTGTGGTCCTTATTGCAAACCTATTGAATATGCTATAGATAATAATTGAACTCATCATCTATTTATTAGGACAACACTGGTAGTATCTTAATAGGGACTATTTGGCTTAAGGATGCATATTGTTTGTATAGTGTGCTGCTAATATTGATCTCTCACTTCAAGGTGAGGTATTGGAAATCTTCAGGGTCATTATAATTTATAGGGAGGAAACTGCAATACCTCAGATTCGCACTGATATAGGGGAAGATACACAGAGAACATGAGAAAATCAGGAAAGAAAGTGTCCCAAACAGACCTAGATGCTATATCAATACAACCCAATGACAACATGGCAGAAGAAATGTCAGAAAGTGAGTTCAGAATGTACATAATTAAAATGATCTGAGAATTAAATGATGAGATGAGAGCAAATGTAGGCAATGAATAATTACAGCAACAAACAGTTAAAAGAGCAAATGCAGGAAGCAAAAGATCATTTCAATAAAGAGATAGAGATTCTGAAAAAAAAAACAGAAATCCTTGAAATGAAGGAAACAATAACCAAATTAAAAACTCAATAGAAAGCATAACTGACAGGCTAGATCACTTGGAAAACAGAACCTCAGAAAATGAAGACAAAATATTTAATCTTGAAAACAAAGTTAAACAAACAGAGAAGATGGTAAGAAATCATGAATGAAACCTCCAAGAATTATGGGATATCATGAAAAGATCAAATTTAAGAATTATTGGGATAGAGGAAGGCACAGAGATACAAACCAAAGGAATGAACAACCTATTCAATGAAAATATCATGAAATTTTCCAAATCTCATGAATGAAATGAAAAATCAAATACAAGAGGCTTACAGGACACCAAATGTACAAAATTACAATAGATCCACACCAAGGCACATTATAGTGAAAATACCTAATATAGAAAATAAAGATAGAATTTTAAAAGCTGAGAGAGAAAAACATCTGTTTACATACAGGGGGAAACCAATGTGTATATCAGTAGATTTCTCATCACAGACCCTAAAAGCAAGAAGGACCTGGAACAACATATTCCAAGCTCTGAAAGAAAATGGATGACAACCAAGAATCTTACACCCAGCAAAACTTACCTTCAGATTTGATGATGAAATAAAATTCTTCCATGATAAACAAAAGCTAAAAGAATTTACAAATAGAAAGCTTACACTGCAGAACATTCCCAGCAAAATATTTCATGAGGAAGAAATGAAAAACAACAGTGCAAATCAGCAAACGGAGGCACTACCCTAAAGGAATAGCCAATTAAAAGACAAACGAAGTCAAGTTAAAGGCCAAAAATAAGCCAAAATAACTGGGAATACAAATCATATCTCAATAATAACCCTGAATGTTAATGGCCTAAATTCCTCAAACAAAAGACACAGACTAGCAGGTTGGATTAAAAAGAAAGACCCAACAATATGCTGCCTTCAAGATATTCACCTCATAGAAAAAGATACCCATAGAGTAAAGGTGAAAGGATGGGAAAAAATATACCACACACACGAACTCAGAAAAAGGTGGGGATTTCCATCCTCATTTCAGATAAAGCTGACTTCAAGCCAAAGTTGGTCGGAAGGGATAAAGAAGGACATTTCATACTGCTTCAGGGAAGCATAAATTAGCAAGATGTAACAATCATAAATATTCATGCCCCAAACAATAGTGCATCCATGTACATTAAACAAATCCTTCTCAATTCCAGGAACCAAATAGACCAAACCACAATAACACTAGGTGACTTTAACACACCTTTCTCACCATTGTCAGATCTTTCAAACAAAAATTGAACACAGAAACCATAGAACTCAATAACACAATCAATAATTTAGACTTAACAGACATATATAAAATACTCCATCCATCAATGAGTGAATACACTTTCTTCTCAGCAGCACATGGATCCTTTTCTAAAAGAGTCCACATGTTGTGCCAAAAAGCTACTCTTAGCAAATATAAAAAATAGAGACACTATTTGCATTCTATCAGATCATAATGGAATGAAATTAGAAATCAATGATAAAATAAAAAATAGAAACTACTCCAACACCTGAAGACTAAATAATACACTATTGAATAATGCATGGATAACAGAAGACATCAGGAGGTAGACAAAAAAATTCTTAGAGGTAAGTGAGAACAACAGTACAATATATCAAAATCTCTGGGATGCTATGAAAGCAGTACTGAGAGAAAAATTCATTGCATAGAGTGCATTTAATAAAAGAAGAGAAAGTCAACAAACAGATGACCTAACATTACAGCTCAAAGACCTAGAAAAAGAACAGATCAACACCAAAAGCAGTAGAAGACAGGAAATAATTAAAATCAGAGCTGAAATCAATAAAATTAAAACAAAAGAAACAATACAAAATATTGACAAAACAAAAAGTTGGTTCTTTGAAAAAATAAGCAGAACTGATAAACTCTTCGCCACACTAACAAAGAGGAGAGAGAAAACTCAAATTACTAAAATTTGTGATGAAAAAAGGAAGTATCATGACAGATACTATTAAAATACAAAACATAATTAGACGTTACTTTGAAAATCTATACTCCAACAAAATAAAAAAATCTCAGACATCAACATGTTTCTAGAGACATATTATCCACTGAAACTGAATCAGGAGGATATATACAATTTAAATAGATCAATTTCAAGCAATGAAATAGAACAAGTCATCAAAAGCCTACCAACAAAGAAAAGTCTGGGGCCAGATGGATTCTCTGCTGAGTTCTACAAGACCTTCAAAGAAGAACTTATTCCAATACTCCTCAAGGTATTCCGTGAAATAGAAGAGAAGGGAACCCTTCCAAACTCATTCTATGAAGCTAATATCACCCTGATACCAAACCAGACAAAGACACGTCAAGGAAAGAAAACTTCAGACCAATATCCCTAATGAACATAGAGGCAAAATTCTTAACAAGTTTTAGCAAATCACATACAAAAACATATTAAAAAGATAGTGCACCATGATCAAGTGGGTTTCATCCCAGGGATGCAAGGTTGATTCAACATTCAGAAATCAATAAATGTAATCCACCAAATCAACAGGCTTAAAATTAAAAATCACATGATTATTTCAATACATGCAGAAAAAGCAGTTGATAAAATACAGCACCACTTCATGCTCAAAACACTAGAAACACTAGGGATAGTAAGAACATACCTCAACATTTTAAAGGCTATCCATGCTAAGCCCACAGCCAACATCATTCTAAATGGAGAAAAACTGAAAGCATTCCCTCTAAAAACTGAAATAAAGCAGGGATGCCCTCTATCACCATTTATATTCAACATCAATCCTTAAAACTCTAGCCAGAGCAATTAGACAGACCAAAGAAATTAAAAGGATATGAATAGGAAAAAAAGAACTCAAACTATCACTATTTGCTGATGACATGATTCTATATTTAGAGGATCCAAAAAATTCCACCAGAAAACTTCTAGAACTCATAACTAATTCAATAAAGTAGCAGGATACCAGATCAGCACTCATAAATCTAATGCATTTTTATTCATAAGTGATGAATGCTCAAAAAGAGAAATTAGGAAAACTACCCCATTCACAGTAGCCTCAAAAAAAAAAAATACTTGGGAATCAATCTTAAAAAAGAGGTGATAGACCTCTACAATGAGAACTAAGAACACTAAAGAAAAGACATTAAAGAAAATATTAGAAGATGGAAAGATCTCCCATATTCTTGGATAGGCAGATTTAATATTGTCAAAATGGTCATACTACCAAAAGTGCTATACAAATTCAATGCAATTCCAATTAAAATCCCAATGACATACCACATAGAAATAGAGAAAGCAAACATGAAATTCATTTGTAAGAATAAGAGACCCAGAATAGCTAAAGCAATCCTTAGTGGGAAGAGTGAAGCAGGTGGTACCACAATATCAGAACTTCAACTGTACTACAGGGCAACAGTAACAAAAACGGCATGGTATTGGCACCAAAATAGACAGGTAGATCAATGGTACATAATAGAGGACACAGAAACAAATCCACATAAATACAGTTATCTCATACTAGACAAAGGTGCCAAAAAATGCAATGGAGAAAATACAGTCTCTTCAACAAATGGTGCTGGGAAATCTAGAAATTCATATGCAGCAAAGTGAAACTAAAACCCTATCTCTCACCCTGCACAAAACTCAACTCAAAATGGATCAAGGACCTAGCAACTAGAAACCCTGCACCTAATAGAAGAAAAAGTAGGTACAAATCTTCATCGTGTTGGCTTAGGACCAGACTTCCTTAACATGACTCCAAGGCACAAGAAATAAAAGCAGGAATCAATAATAGGGATAGATTCAAACTAAAAAGCTTTTCTCAGCAAAGGAAATAATCAACAACGTGAAGAGAGAGTCTACAGAGTGGGAGAAAATCTTTGCCACACACACTTCAGATACAGCACTAAACTCCAGAATCTATAAGAACTTGAAAATCTTTACACCAAGAATACAAATAACCCAATCAATAAATGAACTAAGGAAATGAGCAGACACTTCACAGAAGAGGATCTATAAGCAATCAACAGATACATGAAAAAATGTTCAACATCTCTAGTAATAAGAGAAATACAAATCAAAACTACCCTAAGATTTCATCTAACCCCAATTAGAATCTCTATTATCAAGAATATAAGCAACAATATGTGTTGGCAAGGATGTGGGGAAAAAAGACACACCCATACATTTCTGGGGGGTTGCAAATTGGTGTAGCCTCTCTGGAAAGCAGTATGGAGATTCCTTAGAAAACTTGGAATGGAACCACCATTTGACCCAGCTATCACACTCCTTGGCCTATACCCAAAGGACTTAAAATCAACATACTACAGTGATGCAGCTACATCAATGTTTATAGCAGCTCAATTCACAATGGCTAGATTGTGGAACCAACCTAGATGTCCTTCAGTTGATGAATGGATAAATTAACTGTGGTATATATACACAATTGAATATTACTCAGCCTTAAAGACAAATAAAATTGTGGCATTTGCAGGTAAATGGATGGAGTTGGAGAATATCATGCTAAATAAGATTAACCAATCCCAAAAACCCAAAAGTCGAATGATTTCTCTGATAAGTGGTTGATGATACATAACATGGGGTGGAGAGGTAAGGGAAGAATAGAAGAAGAATGGACCTTGTAGATGGAAATGAGGGGTGGGAAGGGGGCAGGGGAAGGAAAGATAATAGAATGTGACAAGCATCATTACCCTAATAGGTACATGCATAATTACACAAATGGTATGACTCTACTTCGTGTATAACCATAGAAACAATAGTTGTACTCCATTTGTCTACAATGAATCAAAATTTAAAAAAAGAAAATATATTAATGGCAAATAAAAATAAAATAAGAAAAAAAACAATTCAAAAGGTCAACAAAACAAAAAGTTGATTTTTGAAAGAATGAACTAAACTGTTAAATCCTAAGCCAAGCTAATCAGAAGAGAGAAAAACTCAATTAAAATCCAAGATTAAAAAGGAAATATTGCCACAGATACTACTGAAATACACAGGATTATCGGAAACTATTTTGAAAATTTATACTCCAATACACTGAAAACTGAAGACATCAACAAATTCCTAGAGACATATGACTTACCCAAGTTGAAACAGGAGAATGTAGAATATTTAAACAGATCAATTTCAGGTAATGAAATTGAAGCAGCCATCAAAAGTCATCCAACAAAGAAAGACCCAGAACCTGATGGATTTTCAGTGAAATTCAATCAGACCCTTAAGAAAGAACTAATACCAATCATCCTCAAATTATTCCATGAAACAGAAAAGGAAGGAAGTCTTCCAAACTCATTCTTTGAAGCCAATGTCACTCTGGTTCCCAAACCAAAGACAAACCAAGGAATAATGTCCTTGATTAACATAGTTAGAAAAATTCTTAATAAAATATTGGCAAACCACATACAAAAGCATATTAAAAAGATTGTGCACCATGATCCAGTGGACTTCATCCCAGTGATGCAAGGTTGCTTCAACATACGGAAATCAATAAATGTAATTCACCACATAAATGAACATAAAAACAAGAATCACATGAGAATCTCAACAGATGCAGAAGAAGCCATTGACAAAGTACAGCATCTATTCATGTTTAAAACACTAGAAAAATTAGAATATAAGGAACATACCTCAACATTGCTAAAATGTATATACTACGGACCCAAGGCCAACAGCACTCTAATGTAGAAAAACTGAAAGCATTTTCTTTTAAAAAAGGAATCAGACTTGGATGCCCACTTTCACCACTTCTATTAACATAATCCTTGAAACTCTAACCAGAGTAATTAGCAAGGGAAGGAAATTAAAGGAATGTAAATAGAAAAAGAAATGCTTAAACTATTCTGCTTGCTGATGATGTAATCCTATATTTAAAAGACCAGAAAAACTCCCCAAGAAGACTTCTAGAACTCATAAATGAATTCAGCAAAGTATCAGGATACAAAATTGACACAAATCAATCACATGCCTATACTCCAATGATGAATCTGCTGAAAAAGAAATTAGGAATACTATCCATTCATAATAGCCTCAAAAAAGAGTATAAAATACTTTGGAATAAATCTAACAAAAGAGGTGAAGGACTTCTATAGTGTTATATAAAGCACACATACAAAAAAAGAAATTGAAAAAGACCTTAGAAGATGGAAAGACCTCCCATGTTCTTGGATAAGCAGAATTCATATTGTCAAAATGGTCATACTACAAAAGCACTATATAGATTCAATGCAATGCCCATCAAAATTCCAATGATGTTCTTCATAGAAATACAAAATCCAATCATGAAATTCATTTGGAAAAACAAAAGACCCAGAATAGCCAAAGCAAACCTTAGAAAAGAAAAGCAGGAGGCATCACAATACTGGATCTCAAATTACACTAAGAGCTATAGTAACAAAAACAACAGGGTATTCACACCAAAACAGACCCATAGACCAATAGTACAGAAGACAGAGAGACAAACCTACACAAATACAGTTGTATTATCCATGACAAAGGCACAAAAAGCATACATTGGAGAAAAGATAGCTTCTTCAAAAAATAGTGCTGGGAGAACTGGAAATACATATGTAGTAGAATGAAATCTAACCCCTCTCTCTCTCACCCTGCACTAAACTCAAAGTGGATCAAAGACCTAGGAATTACACCAGAAGACCTGCACCTGCTAGAACAAAATGTAGTCCCAACACTACAACATGTGGGCTCACAAACTGACTTCCTCAACAAAACTCCTAAAGTAGAAGAAGAAACATCAAAAATCAAGAAATGATAGAATGGCATCAAGTTAAAAGGGTTATTCACAGCAAAGAAAACAAAAGCATGAAGAGTAAGCCTACAGAATTGGAGAAAATCTTTACCACCTGCACCACAGGACATTAATATTCAAGGTATACAAAGAACTCAAAAAACAACACCAAAATAATAATAACAGTAATAATTACCTAATCAATAAATGGGCAAAGGAAATAAACAATTCTCAAAAGAAGAAATATGAATGGTCAACAAATATATGAAAAAATGTTCAACATTAACAATTATAGGAATAAAAATTAAAACTGTACTAAGATTCCATCTCACTCCAGTCAGAATGGCAATTATCAAGAATATAAGTTACAATAAATGTTGGTGAGGATGTCAGAGAAAAGGTGCATTCAACATTGCTGGTGGAACTGCAAATTGGTGCAACTACTCTGGAAAGCAGTATGGAGATTACTCAGAAAACTTGGAATGAAACTACTGGTGACTGAATGACCATCAGTCATCCCACTCCTCACTAAATACCCAAAGGATTTTAAATTGGCCTACTATAGTGACACAGCCACATCAATGTTTACAGCAGCTTAATTCACAATAGCTAAGCTACAGAACCAACCTAGGTGCCCTTCAATAGATGAATGGATAAAGAAGATGTGGTATATATACACAATAGAATATTTCTCAGCCATAAAATGAATGACTTTAAAACTTTTGCAGGTAAATGGGTGGATCTGGAGACTAAATGAATCCCTCCACACAAAGAAAACAATCTCTCTGATATGCAGGTTCTCAATACACAATGTCAAAATGCATTCTACTGTCATTTATAACTAAAAAGAAAAAATATAAATTCTAAAAAATTCTTAGTGGTTACCTTGGGGTTTATAATTTAACATCTAAAATCTCTGCCCACTTTTAAATTGTTTTTTAAAAATTATTGGGCTGTAAACATTCTTTGTATATTCTAGATACAATTCTCTTCTCAGATACATGATGTGTAAATATTTTCTCCCAATCTGAGGGTTGTCTTTCACCTTCTTAATTGATGACATTTGAAGCAGAAGTTATCAATTCCGATGAAGTCAAATTTGTCTATTTCTTTTGTTGCTCATACTTCTGTTATCAAACATGAGTATCTTTTGCCACATGCAAGGTCAAGATTTACACCTATAAGAACGAACTTTATAATTTTGTATATGACTTTCCAGTTGTCTCAACAACACTTGTTGAAAAGACTATTCCACATTAGAAGATCTTGACACCCTTGTCAAAAATCAGTTGGCCAAAGATACATGATTTTATTTCTGGACTCTCAATTCTCTTCCACTGATTTCACTTTATTATGTTTTGGTCTTGATTATCATTATTTTATAGGATATTTTGAAATAATGAAGAAATGTGTCCTTCCACTAGTTTTTCTTAAAGATAGTTTTTGTCCCTTATGAGTCTATGAATTTTATAATCAACTATCAATTGCCAGAAAAAGAGCAACTGGGATTCTAATAGGAGTTGATTTGATTCTGATGATTGTTTTGGAGATTACTGCCACCATAGCCTTACTTATTGCTTTTTTTTTTTTTTTTTTTTTTACTTGTAGATGAACACAATACCTTTATTTTATTTACTTATTTTTATGTGGTGCTAAGGATCAAACCCAGTGCCTTATATGTTCTAGGCAAGTGTTCCACTACTGAGCTACAACCCCAACCCCAAAGGTAGTTTTTTTTTTTTTTTCCCCCTCAGTTACTTAGGTTTTTTTGTATTTTGTTCAACAAGGCTTTATAGTTTTCAGAGTATAAGTTTTGCAGTTATTTACTAATTCTTAATAACTACTTTATTCCTTTTTATGTTACTAAAATGGAATGCTTTTAAATTTCATTTTTCAATTGCTTATTGCAAATGTATAAAAATGAAAATGATTTTATATGTAGATATTGCATCCCACAAACTTATCAAATTTATTACTTCTAATTTTTTTAATGTATTACTTAGGATTTTCTATGACTATCATGTTAACTGGAAATAAAAATAATTTTTTTTCTTTTATACCTAGGTACTTTTTTTTTCTCTTGCCTTCTTGCTTAGCTAGTACCTCCAATAAAATATAGAAGTGAAGAGAACTGAATATTTTTGTTTTGTTCCTGATATTTTAGGATTCTGGCATTCAGTCTTTTGCCATTAAGTATGATGTTACTGTAGGGTTTTAATAAATGCTCTTTATTGAGTTGAGGATATTTTATTTTATTCCTATTTTTATCAGGATAAGGTGTGGGATTTTGTAAAATGGTCTTTGTGTACCTACTGAGATTACACTTTTGTTTTTATTTTATTGATAGATTACATTAATTAATTTTCAAGTGTTAAAAATGTGTTGCATGCTTGGATCTCACCTGGTTAGGGTATGTTCTTTTGTTTCTTGTTTCTTTTTTTAAATTTTTAAATTTGTTCTTATTAGTTACACATGACAGTAGAATGCATTTTGACACATCATACATAACTTCTCATTCTTCTGGTCATACATGGTGTAGAATCACATCAGTCATGTAATCATATAAGTACATAGGGTAATAATGACCAGTTCGATCTACTATCCTTCCTACCCCTAAGCCCCCTCCCTGCTCTTCACTCTCCTCTGCCTAATCCAAAGCACATCTATTCTTTACAAGTCACCCCCCACTTATAGTGAATTACCTTGCAAATATCAGAAAACATTCAGCCTTTGATTCTTTGGGATTAGCTTATTTTGCTTAGCATGATATTCTCTATCTCCATTCATTTACCTGCAAATACCATAATTTCATTTTTCTTTAAGGCTGAGTAATATTCCATTGTGTTTATGTATCTTTTATTTACCCATTCACTTGTTGAAGGGCATCTAAATTGGTTCCAAGTTAAGCTATTGTGAATGTACCTGCTATAAACATTGATGTGGCTGTTTCACTGGAGTATGCTGATTTTAAGACCTTGGGGTACAAACTGAGGGTTGGGATATCTGGGTCAAAGGGTGGTTCCATTCCAAGTGTTCTTAGGAATCTCTGTACTGTTTTCCAGAGTGGTTGCACCAATTTGCAGTCCCACCAGCAATATGTGAGTGTGTCTTTCTCCCCACATCCTTGCCAACATTTATTGTTGCTTATATTCTTGATTATTGTCATTCTGTCTGCAGTAAGATGAAATCTTAGTTTTGATTTTCATTTCTCTAATTGCTAGAGATGTTGAATATTTTCATATATTTGTTGATTGCTTGTATTTCTGTGAAGTGTCTGTTCAGGTCCTTAAACCTTGTATTGATTGGGTTGCTTTTTTGGTGTTAAGCTTTTGAGTTCTTTATATATCATGAAACACCAGAGATTTTGATATGCTGCTTTAGTGTTCTCTTTTACCTCTAAATATTTTTTTTTATTTCATCCTTGGTTTCTTCTGCTATCCATTTGTCAGTCAATAGTGTCTTATTTAGTCTCCAAGTATAGGAGATGCTTCTACTTTTTATTTTGTTGTTGATTCCTAATTTCATTCCATTATGATATGATAGAATGTACAGTGGTAGCTCTATTTTTTTGTATTTTTGAGAGTTGCTTTGTGACATAACATATGGTCTACATTAGAAGGATCCATATGCTGCTGAGAAGAAACTGAATTCACTCATTGATGGATGAAATATATATGTCTGATAAGTATAAATTATCGATTGTATTATTGAGTTCTGTACTTTGCTTAAGTTTTTGATTGGAAGATCTACCCATTAGTGAGAGAGATGTGTAAAATCACTTAGTATTATCGTGTTGTGGTGTATTTAATTCTTGAAGTTGAGAAGGGTTAGTCTGATGTATGTAGATGTTCCATTGACTGAGGTATAAATACTTATGAAGTTTATATCTGCTTGATGTGTGATTTCCTTAAATAGTATGAAATGTCCTTCTTTATCCCTTAGGAATAACTTTGATTTGAAGTCCACTTTATCTGCCATAAAGATAATAATCCCTGCTTGCTTACACAGTCCATGTGAGTGATATGTTGTTTTCTCATCCTTTCCCCTTCAGTCTGTGAATGTCTGTCTATGAGGTAAGTCTCGGAGATAGCATATTGTTGGGTCTTGTCTTTTGACTGATGTATTTTAATTGATGAAGTTAGGGCATTAACATTTTGGGTTATTATTGAGATATAATTTGTAATCCCAGTCAGTTTGATTAATTTCTGGTTTTTAATGTGACTTAGTTTCTCCTTTGATTGACTTTTCCTTTAGTGTCTTTCCTCCTTTTGCTGGTGTTTACTATGATTTTTTTCATTTCCTTCTCATGGGCTATTTTGCTCAGGATATTCTGTAGTGCAGGCTTTCTAGTTGCACATTCTTTTAACTTTTGTTTATTATGGAAGGTTTTTATTTCATCTTCAAATCTGAACCTTAATTTTGCTGGATATAAAATTCTTGGTTGGCATCCATTTTCTTTCTGAGCTGGAGATATGTTATTTCAGGACCTCCTACCTTTGAGGGTCTGGGTTGGGAAATCAGTTGAGATCCGTGTTGGATTCCCCCTATATGTAATCTGATACATTTCTCTCACAGTCTTTAATATTCTATACTTATTCTGTAGGCTAGGCATTTTCATTATAATGTGCCTTGATATGGGTCTCTTTTTAATTTTGCAGATTTTATGTCCTATAAGCCTCTTGTAGTTGATTTTCCATTTTATTCTTTAGATTTGGGGAATGTTCATTGAAAAGATTGTGCGTTCCTTGGTTTATATCTTTGCACTTTCCTCTATGCAGATAAATATTAAATTCATTTTTTCATGTTACTCCACAATTCTTGGAAGTACTGTTCATGGTTTCTCAACATCTCCTGTGGTCAACTCTATTTTCAAGATTATATATTTTGTCTTGTTGCCTAGGGTTCTGTCTTTCAAGTGGTCTAGTGTGTTGATGAATAATTTCCATTATATTTTTAATTTGGTTTTTTGATTCCTTTATTTTGAGGATTTCTGTTTGATTTTTTTCATAATCTCTATCTTTTTATTGAAGTGATCTTTTAACTCCTGAAAATTTTTCTCTGGTTTGACTCCTTACATCATCCCTTGTGTCACAGATGAGATTAACTATGCACCTTCTGAACTCCTTCTCTGACATTTCTTCTACTGTGATATCAATGGATTCTACTATTGGAGCATCTTGGTTTGTTTGAGGTACTTTGTTCCCTTGTTTTTTCATGTTGTTCATGTGTCTTCCCATCTACAACTGTGGATTTGAGGTATTAAAGTTTCTACCCTGTGTCACATAGTGTGCTTACAGATTTCCAGTACCTTGTCTTTAAGGGGGAGATTAATATTAATAGCACCCAATGCAAACAATATACACCTTAAACCAAATAGCTCCTATTAAGTTGTTTACAGTTTTCTGTTGTGATAAACAGAAAAGATGTGTTCAAATATTGTCCTCAATAAAAACAGTAGGTTTGCAAACGGGTTTACAATTTCTAATGGTGGACATTGAGAGAACAGGAGTTGTGTAGGATGAAATGTTTATGAGGAAGGAGGAGCAAAGATGGAAGTATAAGATTATAAGAAGAGTGAGAGAGAAATCAATAGAAGTTGGGTGTTAGCAGGAGAAAGGGGAGAAAGAGAATCCAGGGAAACAGATACATGACAGGAAAATGTATGTATATACTTTTCACTAAAAATTAGAATTTTAATTAAATCAATAAATATTATAATACATTAAAATAATATTTTAATGAAATTAAAAATAAGTAAAAGAAAAAAGTAGTAATAAAAGAATACACAACGATACTGAAATATACTATTCAGACATCCCTGTCCTCCATGACATAATGCTTGAAAAATTCCTGGTTTCAAAAATAGTGGGGATGTGAGAGTGGGAAAAGAAGAAAAGAAAAAAAGAATCTCAAGGGAAAATTGAACAATTGTTTCCAGTAGAGTTCAAAAGCTTCTCAACTTCCCTTCTCAGTTGATAGGTGGGGTTGTCTGGAGCTTGCTGGTAACTCCACCCTCAGGATAGTGAGGTTTACTATGGTGGGAGGGTTAGTCCTGGAGGCAGAACTCCTGGAGGTGGGGTATAGCAATTGCTGGTCCACGTTGGAGCACTGCATGCCAAGAGTCTCCTTTGCATTCCACTCATGTGATGTAGGAGCCTAATCTTAGCCCCTTATGTGGCTTGGGGACCCCACAATTCCTGGTCTCTGATTCAGTCTCCAAATTCAATCTTTCCCGCCCTCGCCCTTTCACATTCCCAGCCAGGCACCTCTCTCCCTGGTGGTCCTGAAGACTGACCACTGGGACCTGTGCACCTGTTGTGGAGTGCTGTTCTGTATTGGGTGGATCAGGACCAGGTGATGAAATCTGCAGGAAGATCACAAAGCTGTGGTTGCTGGGCTATGCTGTTGACTAGGGAGGGGTTGGGAGATTGGGGATTGGAGAGCTGGAGGGCTCTGTTGATTCCTGAACTGACATTGCCAGGGGGAATCAGTGGATGCTGAACTGGGAAGGGAGTCGGGGACCAGGCCGGTGATGGGTCCCAGTGAGTGCCGACCCAAGTGGACCCCAGTAACACAGTGGGTGCCAGACCAGTTGGCTGGGTGAAACAAGAGCAAGAAGAGCTCACACCTCTTGCAACCTGCCAACCCACTGAAGGCAGTCCTGTATTCCCCATACACTTCAGGACTGGTGGAGCTGGGGAGAGTCTGGCAAGCTCCTCCCTCTGCAGCAAGATGGTGGCTATTAGCACACCTAGTAGGAAGACCTCAGGTGTAACGAAACCTGCGGGCACCTTGATGATGGACTTCCAGGCCCTGACTGGTGTGCCTAGATGGAAGGAACTGCATGCCAAGATGGTGGCGGTGGCAGGGAACTTGCAGGTACCTTGATATTGGACTTCAAAGTCATGGCCAGTGTCCCAAAGGAGGTGGCCACGTTAGGAGATGAGGCAGCAGTGGTGAGCTACCCAGTGATGGTGCACGACCATGTTAGGAGATGGGGAGCTGTGCTGTGTGGTGGGGTGGCCCTGAATGGCCAGGGTATGTTCTTTACATATGTGGCTGGATTTGGTTTGCTAGTCTTAGGATTTTGCATGGGTATTCATAATAGACCCTGGTCTATAATTTTTGTTCTTGTGATGTCTTTAGTTTTGGCATCAAGGTAATTAATACTGGCCACATAAAATAACTTGGAAAGTGTTCCTTCTCTTGTTTAGTGGAAGTTTTTTGATGAAATGTTATTAACTCTCCTAGAATTTTTGGTAAAATTTAGTGCCTGATATTTTGGTAAAATTTGGTGGCGAGGGTATCTGGTCCTGGGCTTTTGTGAGTAGCTTTAAAAATTACTAATTCAATCTCTCCCTAATTACAGTGTAAATTTTATTTACATTGACTGTTTCTTCTTGAGTCTGATTAAATGATTGATGTTTCTAGAAATTTCTCCATTTCATCTAGTTCATATAATTTGTATACATTTGTTCACGGTATTCCTTTAAAAATGTTTTTCCTTTAGTACTTTGAATGTCATCGTGGTTGGTAGTACTGTCATTCATATTTTTTTGTTCCAATACTCTTCCTTTTTGTCTTGCACAATATAAAAAAAGGATTGTTGTATTCACTGGGCTATTGAGTTTTGAAAAAACAGTTTCATTGATTTTCACAAATTTGTATTTTCTCATTAATTTCAGTCTTGACTTTGAGATACTATTGAATGATTTTTAGGCGTACATAAATGTAAATTTCTTTATAATCCTGAAGTGAACCACTTCAGTGACTGTTTGTTGCATTGTGTATTTTAGCTGATATTTATTAGTATAATTATACCAATATTTATTGCTGTTTGCAAAATACTTTCCATTCTTTAGATTTTTCTCATTTTATTTATGCTTATATGTCTGATATGGTTTGAAGATAGTTTGGGTGTCCCCAAAGTGTCTATTGTGATTGAAGTCTTGGCCCACAGGGTGGCATTATTGAGAGGTGCTTGAAACATTAAAAGGTGGGATCTAGTGGGTGATCCTTAGGTTACTAGCGGTGTGAGGTATTTTTCAGGCAACCAATGGTAGTGTGTGTGCAACCATTTTGATAGTTCTCCCAAAAGGGTTGCTATAAAAGGAGCAAGGCTTGTCCCTCCTTCATAATGGTAATTGCTTGCTCCGGCACTTACTCCCACCATTGCTATCTGTCATCTGCTGTGAAACCCTCACCAGAACTGAGCTGGTGCAAATACTATGCCCTTGAGCCTCCAAAAACCATGATTTTTTTTTTAACTTAAAACGTTTATTTGTTGTGTTTTGATGTACATCACAGTAGGGTGTATTTTGACATATTATACATACATGGGGTACAACCCATTACAATTTTGATCCCATTCTTGAGGTTGAACAAGGTGTGGAGTTACACTGGTTGTGTATTCATATATGAGCATAGGAAAGTTATGTCCAATGCATTCTACTGTCTTTTCCTGTTCCCGTCCCCCCTCCCTTCCATTCATTCCCATTTGTCTAATCCAACGAACTAGTATACTTTCCCTCCCTATCCCTCCCTTATTAGGGTTAGCATCCAAGAACTTCTTCACATCAGAGGAAACAATCAAGGACATGAGAAAATCTTTACCACCTGCACCTCAGATAGAGCATTAATTTCCAGGATAAACAAAGAACACAAAAAACTGAATACCAAAACCCCAAAATAACCCAATCAGCAAATAGGAAAAGGAACTGAACAGGCACTTCACAGGAGGTCAAAACCTATATGAAAAATGTTCAACATCTCTAGTAATTAGAGAAATGCAAATTAAAATTGCCCTGAAATTCCAACTCACTCCTGTCAGAAAGGCTATTATCAAGAATACAAGCAACAATAAATGTTGGCGGGGATGTGGGTAAAAGATTCACCCATACATTGTTGTTGGGACTGCAGACTGGTGCAAGCACTCTGGAATGAGCAGTATGGAGATTATTAGAAAACCATGTTCTAAATAAACCTCTTTTTCATTATAAGTAACCAGTTACAGTTTAGATGTTAGGTGACCCCAGAAAGCACTTTGTATAAGACAATGCAGGAAAGTTTAAGGTAAAATAATTGGGTTTTGCGAGCCTTAAACCAATCAGTGCACCAATCCCCAACTGAGTAGTAACTGCACAAGTAGGGTGTGGCTGGAGAAGGTGGGTCCTTCAGGGTGTACCTTTGGGGTTTATATTTTGTCACGGTAAGGACAGCTCTCTTTCTCTGCTTCCTGGTGTGATGTCTTGAGCAGCTTCCCTCCTCCACACTCTTCCACCCTGATGTTTGCCCTTACATGGAGCCCCGAGAATGGAGTCTGCTGTCTATGGACTGAGACCTCCGAAACCATGAGGTCCCAAGTAAACTTTTCCTCCTCTAAAATTGTTCTTGTGAGGTCTTTTAGTCACAGCAGTGAAAAACTTACTAAAACATAGCCCATGTCAGATATTTCACTATAGTAATGAAAAGCTGACTAACACTATGTCTATTGTAAATGAATGAGAGACTATCAAATATGGTCAATCGAACTCTGTACTTAGTCAATTTACATTTAATATAATTATTCATATTTTTAAAGTTTAGACTACTCTATCTCAATGTCTTCTATTAATTTTATCTGCTATAAATATTATATGATCCTTTTTTCTTTCTCTACCTTCTTTTATTTAACCTTTCATCAATTTTATTATTTTCTTACTTTAGAAGTTACATATTTTTGAGAGGCACCCTGCGCTCCTGATATATAAAAATTTAATTCCCACAGACATTTCTGCTTTCTATGCACATCACAACAAAAACTTGAAAATTCTTTAACTCAGCTTATTCCTTTAAAAAATATGTAGGCAAGTGCTTTGCCACTGACCCACATTCCTGGTTCTGAGTTGTTCTAAATTCCTTCTCGAAGCTCCAAGCTTGGTATCAATTCATTTTCCTCTATGCCAAAGAACATTTGATTTTAGTGTGGGTCTGCTATCTTTTTAGTTTTGTAATTTTAGTTGGGCAGATATCTCCTTCTATACAATTTACTATTCCTTTCCATTATTTCCTGTCCTATTGTTTATGATGAAAATAACAATTGTTGGCATAACCACTACTACTTGGAAAATGATATCTTATTTCCTCCTGTACCTTTCAGAGTGCATATTTATCTGTTTTTTTCCACCTCAGCACCTTTCTTATGGTTTGTAACTACATATAGTTTATTTTTCTTGTTTGAGGTTCACAGAACTCCTAAGTTATTGTATCAGAATATTTTCTCAACATGTTTCCACTCCCCTATTCATCTAAAATTTCAATTTAGGATATAATAAACTTCTAAACCATATATTTTATTTTGGCCCCTTTTCAACTTGTTATGCCATTATTTCTGCAAACTTTATTCTAAATATTGTCTTCAAGTCTAATTTTCAGCTATGTCTAATTTACTTTTTACATTTTATTTTTAGTTGTCAATGAACTTTATTTCTTTCTTTATTTATTTATATGTGGTGCTGAGAATTGAACCCAGGGCCTCACACATGCTAGGCAAGTGCTCTACCTCTGAGCCAGGACCCCAGGTCTAATTTACTTTTAAACTTGGCACTGAATTACTTGTGAAAGACTTTACATAAATTCTTCTGCAATGACATCTGTGTCACCCTGACTGTGGGACAGGGAGCCAGGGTTTTAATAGAGAAGCGGACATGTTTAACATAGCACCCAAGAGAGAAGGGCAGTAACACTTCTTTTCTCTAACAAGCCCAGGATAGGTTAATCAAAATGTACATGAAGAGAGACAGACACACTGAGAAAGAACCATGTTCAGCATGAAAAATTCTTGGTTGGAACATGGGGTGAGAGGTGTTTGGGATCTTCTATTAACACAGTCTTCTATGTGTGTATGTGTGGTGCTAGGGATAGAACACAGAGCCTTGTGCATGTGCTAGGCAAGTACTCTACCACTGAGCCACATATTCACCCCCAAACTAATCCTTGCCACATACAGAGTATAAATGGAAGAATCATATTCAAATCAACAGCATAATGATGCTATAGTCCTGATACTAGGTTTACAAACTATAAATCTGGTTAAAGACTGCATGATATGATCTATTATGGTTCAGATGTGAAATAAAATTAGTGAATTATGTGATGATTAATTTTTTATGTGACAACTTGACTTGGCCTTGGGGTGCCCAGTTATTTAGTCAACCTTTATTGTGAGTGTTTCTGGATGAGATTAACATTTAAATTGATAAAACTGAAAGTGCCAATAAGTACAGTAAGGTAAGAAAGGTACAGAGATGTTGAAGAAACGAAACCATCTTTGTTTGCAGATGACAGGATATTTACGTACAAAAGATGAAAGAACCAACAAAAATTCTCCTGAAACCATAAGCTAGTAATGGCTAGGTAAGAAAATATGAAGTTTATATAAAAATCATAGTACATAACTATACACCAGCAATATGAACTGGAATTTCAAAATAAAAATACAATTTGCAAAAGCACAAAACTGAGATCTTGAATCTAAAAAAAATCCGTAGGATCTATATGTAGAAAATTGAAAACAATTAGAGGATTTAAATAAATGTTCATGAACTGGAAGACTGCTAGTGTGATAAAACAGTTTTTCCTAGCATGATTGTAGATTTGATCTGATCCCCATTAAAATACCAGAAAGTCATTTCATGTATACTGACAAAATGATTATAAATACAAGAAAATACTTTAAAACATCAATGTTTTAAAGTAAAAAACAATGTTGAATAAAAGCAAATTAAAATCAACCAACTCCAAGACTTACTATAAAACTCCATTAATCAAGACAGTACAGAATTGGTGAAAGAACGGACAAAAAGAACAACAGAACAGAATAGAGAATAGTGCCTTGTGCAAATGGGACTGAGACAACCATATATTGACCTATAAATGACTAAAGTTGGTCCTTTACCTTAGATCATATGCAAAAATGAACTCGAAATACATCAAAGGTCTAAATGTGAGATCAATAATGTGTGACTTAAAAGGAATCATGTGAAAATTATTGTAATTTTGGATTAGGCAGCAATTTTTAATTTATTTACTTTTTAAATTAATTCATATTTGTTCTAATTAGTTATACATGACAGTAGAATACATTTATGCATTTTAATAAATCACACATAAATGGAGTATAATTTCTCATTTTTCTGATTGTACATGTTGTAGCATCACATCTTCTTGTGTAGAAAACCAAACACACAAAGGAAAATAGATAAATTGAATTTTATCATTATTTAAAAAACTTGGGAATCAAAGGACATTACCAAGAGAATTTTTAAAAAACCCACAGAATAACATAAAATATTGCAAATCATATATAAGTATACAATTCAGCATGCAAAAAGATGTACTACAACTCAACACAAACAAGATTAATTTAAAAATGGATAAATTATCTAAAGAATATACTAATGCCCCACAAATGCATGAAAATTAGTTATAAGAAAAGTACAAATCAAAATGACAATATGATATCATTTATACTAAGGTGGTTAAAACACAATAACAAGTACTGGCAAGGTCTGGATAGTTGGAATCTTCATACATTTCTGGTGGTAATGTATCATTATACCACTGATTTGGGAAACAGTTTCTTAAGCATTTAACCATAGAAATACCCAAAAATTCTATTCCAAGTTAAAACATGTATTCACACAAAAACTTTAATATAAATGTTTACAGCAGCATTATTCATAATAGTGAAAAAGTATCAACATCCCAGGGGTGGGGACATGGCTCAGTAGAGTGCTTGCCTAGTATTCATGAGGCCCTGGATCCAATCCTCAGTACAGGGAAAAAAAATAGAAACATCCCCAAATATCCATAACATGAGGAATATTTTTTTAAATGTGACAATGTGGCATATCCATACAATGAAATGTTATTTAGCCACAGAGGAACAAAGTACTCTTACATGGTAAAAGGATGATCACGGTAAGTGAAAGAATTGAAAGAAAAGGCCACAAGATACATGATTCTATTTAAATATCTACAAAGGGCAACTCCACAGAGACAAAAAGTAATTTAATGGTAGTCAGGAATGAGGGTGAGGAAATAACTAAGACTAATTGCTAATAGATATAAGATCCTACAACAAAAAAAGAACGTTCACAATTTTTTACAAATCTAAATTAGAGGTTATTGGAATTTTTAAAAATTTATCATTACTAAACATATGGTAAGAATAAAAATGGCAGAGAAATCAACAGAGAGAAGGGAAAAAGGGGTAGAGAAAGGAAGGGGAAGGAAAGGTAGTGGGGTGTTAATTAGAATAAGATATATTCCATGCTTGTATGATTATATAAAAATGGATTCAACTGTCATGTATAACTAAAAAGAAACAAAATTAAAAAACTAGAAGTTCCACTAATAAAAAAAAAATGTGACCCATAATCAGTATAAAAACAGAGAAAGGAATATAACAAAATGTGAAAAAAGACAGAGCTTTAAAAAAACATTAAATCATTTATTACAAATGTTACATATTTTCAACGGCTAGAAGGAAAAATGACAGAAAAGAAATATACAAACTCATAACCAGAGGTATCTTTTAAACATTAAGGAAAATCACTGACTATTGCTAATGTAATATAAAGTCTTGTGAACTTGATAATGGCACCTAAAAAATTTTAAGTATAGAAAAATCTTTTTAGAAATAAAACATAAAACAAGGCTTCCGTGTTTATGGCACAATGCCTTGTACCCTAAAATATATATAATTAAGGTTCCAGAAGACAGAAAAGGATAAACAGAAATATTTTTTAATTGACAGCAAATATTTTCCCAAATTGATTAAAAGGTAAGACACTAAAAGTTCAAAAAACCGTAAACATGAAATATGCAAAGAAAAAACAGCAAGACATATCATAATCAAATGCCTAAAAAGGAAACCTTATCAATAACAATAACATGTTAAAAGGAACCAGAGAAGAATCACACTATATGTACAAAGGAACAAAGACTAAAAAATTTTCTCAGAGGGATTCAAGGTAGAAGGTATTGGATATGGAAAATGACAAGCCCCAAAATAGTGTGGCCTGGGAAGAGGGAATAAGAGGGAAGACAATACACTGATCCTTTCCCAATACATTCTTTCCCAGTGACAAGACAGACCCCAGGGAGGACATGTCCATCAAACCTAGAATGACAGTCTCTGGGAAGAAACCTAAGTATTGATCTTTCCCAAAATAAATTCCCTCCAGATGCTGGTCACTGACCCCAGACCCTCCATCTTGCCCAGTAAAAACAAATCTCTGAAATTCCTGAGTGACCCACTCTGTCATTAAGTCACCTCTCATTGAAACCTGTATAAGCACAGACTTTCCCTTTGGCTGGTGGCTCATTTTCCATCAGGAAAGTGGGCCCATCAGAAGCATGACTCCATTCCTGAATCAAGGCCTTGCTGATCTGTGAAGTTTGCGTCCAGCCTGGTCCTTTTGTGCTAACATTTTCATTCCCCGACCAGGAAACAAGAGTAAGGTAATATTATTTTCTTCCCTATAACCCAAAAGCCCATTCCCTTTCCCCACAGTCAGTTAAAAAACTGATGAGGACTGCAAAGTGACTGTTGAATGTCCAGCACTTCTGTGGCTTTCTGAAAGTTGGGAGTTGCCCCAGCCACCTCTCATAGGAGCTACAGCTGAATCCTCAAACTTACGGTGCCTCCCCACCATGTAGAACGTAGGCCCTTCACACCCTCTGCAGTCCACTGTAGCTGTGCAACTGCCAGCTTTTTCTGTGGAAGAAATTTGGTGCATGAAACAGAGGAGGGCTTAGGCAACTGAAGGCAACTGGACAGGTCCACTCCCTGGTGTTGCACAAAGGCTTTGAGTTCAAATGTGACCCCAACAGCCTTCAGGGGTACCAAATATCAACCACCTGCTAAATTCTTGTGACCTTATGCCACGTGGACAGCAAAAGGATTTGTGCCAAACATTTGTTATTGAAAGTGTCCTATTTCTACTTTCCTCCCCTCTCCAAACTTCCCTTCCCTTACACAACCAGCAAAACTTCACAGATCAGGGACTTAGTTGTCACTTTGTTTCTGTACCCGCCACCAGTCTTCTCATTTCTCTGGAGAGGTGAGATCCATCTGTTCTCTAGCATATAGGTACCCACCTTTTGGCTAGCTGGGACCCCAGGGATCCCCTACCATTGAGATTGGGATAAAGATGTTTCCCTAATCCCCAGTAGAAAAAGTCCAATCCAGTGACTGGTACACCAGTGACTTAAGAGTGCAGAGGATACTCTGCCCTCAGCTGTCACTTCCATCGAGACTCTTGAAATATGGGAGTTACCCAGTCAGTTCCCAGAGACACCTTCTTGAACTGTCTCTTTACTGATTTTAAGACCCTCTATTCCCAAACTGACCTAAAAATTAAATGCCTTATTAAGCTTAGCACTCAAATTTGGCCACAATACAAATCAGAGAGCCAGCACATGTGGTCCAAATAGGGAACTCTGATAAAGAAATTCTCCAGACTTTGGAAAAATATCTAACACAGACTAGAAAGTGGTCAGAACTTCCATACATTCAGGCCTTCTTTTTCCTCTGCTCAAACCCTTCCCTATGTCAACCTTGTTCCACTTTGCAGTTACTAATTACAGACTCACAGCTTTCTTCTTTATTCATAGCCCCAGAGATAGCCCATGAACCCCCTCCTTACAGATCTCAAAGTCCCATGGCCTCCCCTGAGGCTTCCCCTTCTCTTCAGGTTCCCCTCCCCCAAGTCCCATTACTCCCCCATCAGATCTTCCTTCACAAACCCCACACTCTCCTTTCCCTTTACCATCCCCTCCCCATATATGGTCAAAAACACTCCCAGTAAAATATATGTTCCCTCTCCAAGAGATGGTGGGGCTGAAGGGAGTGTCCTAGTCCATATCCCCTTCTCCATATCAGACATGTCTCAAATAGAGAACGGATTAGGCTCATTTTCTTAAAATTCTGCCAAATATAGGAAGGAGTTTACCTGTCTGACTCAGGCATATCACCTCACATGGGCAGATGAATATTATATATTAATTTTCACTCTGACCAATGATGAATGTGCCCACATCTGGCAGGCCACTAGAGATCATGCAGACCTCCTACATGTCCAAAACCCCATCTATCCAGCAGCAGATGCTGCTACCCCCACAGGTGAACCTGATTGGACATATCTGGCTCAAGACCCCCGGGTCATCAGTCTACAACACATGATCACTTGCCTCTTTGAGGGATTGACAAAAAATTCTCACACCAAATGAATTGGGAAAAGGTAAAGGAAATTAACCAGAGACTTGATGAAAATCCTGCCCTATTTTTGGCCCAACTTACTGAGGCCATCACCAAACATACAAATTTGGATACCAACAGTCCTGGTGGCAATCTTTCTCCATTTTAACTTCATCAGTGGGTCTTCACCTGACATCTGTAAGAAACTCAGATAGCCAGAGAAGGATCCTGATTCTCCTCAGTAGTTACTTTTGATACAACTTTCAAAAGTTTTAACAACCAGGAAGAAGAGGCCAAAATGGAGAGAGAAAAACATCTTAAAACTAAATATCAGCTCCTAGTCTCTGCCATCCAGAGCCCAAGGAAAATCCCTCTGACTTATGGTCCCACCTAATTCTCTAATATCCCCATGGCTCATGGTCCCACCAGACCTTCTAATGTACCTCCTGGGATCTGCTTCCAATGTGGGCAAAATGGACACTGTGCAAAAGCCTGCCATAACTTGAGGCCCCTCTCTGTCCCAACTGTGGACAATGGGGGTACTGGAAGGTGGATTGTCCACAGGTAAGGACACCTCTCCCCCTAGTACAGTCACCCAATTCCCAAGTTCCATTCACTGAGATATTGAAATGAGGGGGCTGGGGATCCATTGCCTCTGCCACCTCAGGTAGCACATCTGAGGAACCCTGGGTTACAGGGATGGTGAAGGACCAAGCAGTTTCATTTGTGGTCCACAGTGGGGAAACACTTTTGCTTTAGACAAAATGGCATGGATATACTTCTAAATCAAATACCCAAATTATGGGGGTCTTGGGGACCCCTACATATCCACTGCAGACACCCCCCTTTTTTTGCACATTTAACTTCTTTTCATTATCCCATTCCTTTATAGTTGTGCCAAGTGACCCAGTCCCCCTATTGGGCTGACATCTTCTTCACAAATTAAAAGCCTCCATTATCATTCCCCCAGACCAGGTCCCTATGCCCCCTAAACCTCCTGATTGTCTTTTACTTGCTGGGATTAACCCAACAGTCTTGGATACTTCTCAACCTGAAATAGGAAGACATCATCCACAAGTTCATATCCAGCTAACAGACTCTCCACTCATTATGTAACTTTTCCCCAATATCCTTTAACCCCCTTAACCCTCAAAGTCCATCATCTCCCATTTGTTACAGGCCGAACTCTTCATATCAGCCCACTCACCTCATAACTCCCCCATTCTCAGAGTAAAGAAATGCAATGACCAATTCTGTCTGGTACAGGACCTCAAAAAAATCAATGAGGCAGTTATTCCCACCTACCCTTTAGTGCCTAACACCTACACCCTTGTATCTCATATCCCAGCCTCCACCACACATTTCTCAATATTAGATCTGAATGATACCTTTGTTACTATTCCCCTTCATCTGCCTGGCGTTCACTTTGTCACCTTTACCTGGACAGAGACAGACACTAACTACTCACAACAGCTCACCTGGACTGTTCTCCTACAAGTCTTCTGAGATAGCCCCCAACTCTTTGGCCAGGCTTTCCAAAATGACCTGGCCACCCTTAATTTATTCCTTAGCCACCTTATACAGTATGTAGATAACCTCCTGCTCTGACTATTCCACATTCACATTACCAGCCTGCTTAACTCCCTGGCCTCCTGGGGGTATCAGGTTTTTCAATCTAAGACCCAACTTTGCTCCCCTCAGGTTCAATATTTAGGCATGCTATTAACCCCCATCTCCCACACCATCCCCCCAGAGTCCAAACTTTAAAGGACATTCCCCTACTACCCACCAAAAGGGACATGCTGTCCCTCTTAGGTCTTTTTAACTATTTTCTTATCTGGATACCAAAATTCTCTCTCATAGCTAAACCTTTTTTATGAGGCCTCCAAGGGGAACCTTTCAGACTCCCTTCCATCTCCCTGTTCCTTTTCCTCCACCATTTTTACCCTTCAGAATTCCTTCCTAAAATCTTCAACTATTTGCCAAATCCTAACTAACCCTTTTTCCTGTCACTCTACTCAGAACATGGACAAGATATGAGAAGGCAGGAGATACCCCACATCCCACTGCATTCCTATTCAAACAATTAGACTTAGTTTATCAAGGCTGGCCTTAATTCCTCAAGATTTTAGCAATAGCAGCTCTCCTGACCCCAAAGTAAGAAAATTCACATTATATCAATCCATTACTGTTATTATTGCACACTCCCTCTCAGATCTCCTTAGTCATCATTCATTTTCATCTCTTCCCCAACCAGAGTTCAATTACTGCATGTACAACTCCTGGATCCCCTACCTTCCACCAAGACTCCTCATTAAACACCGCTACTCTTCTCCCCATAAATAACCCCTCTGACCCTGTAATTCCTTACTCTTGTCCTGACATTCTCAACTTTATGATGAGTCCTTTTTCTCACATAATGAATCAGTGATTACCTGACTCCCCTGAAGGGTTTATGGATAGAAGCTCCTAGAAACATCCCTTTACCTTGCAGGTTATGCTAGGTAAATTCAAGGAAAAGCTACAGCAGATTCTCCTTTTATTCACACCCAGATATTAGCGTTATCTCCTTTTCCCCCCAAAACCACCTCCCAGCAAGCTAAGATAATGGTCCTCACCTGAGCTTTATCATTAGCCAGAGACAAATCAGTCAACTTTTTACTAATTCCAAATACACATACAATGTTATACATTCTAACATCTTAAGATGGAGAGAAAGAGGCTTCCTAACTCAGACAGGAACCCCTATTCTTAATGCTAGTTACATAAAAAATTTGCTTGAGGCTGAACTTTTACCCCAGAAGGTGGCAGTCTTACATGGTAAAGGGCATCAGACACCAAAAGATTATACATCCTTGGGAAACCAGTCAGCAGACAGGCTTGAAAAAAAAATTGCTCAGCCCGATCATCACCCCCAGTTTTATATTCTGTGCCTACAAAACTCCACCTTCTCCGTGAGAAAACCAAGGCCCTTTTATCTTATCTCCATAATTTATTTCATCTGAACACTCGTTCTTTCCAAATGTTCTTAAAGAATTCCATTAAACATGTCCCTTCAGATTTACAGTACCTCCAGCAAATTTCCTGCTACTGCACAATCTGTCTCAAGGTTAACCCCAATTCTAATGTGAGACCACACCCATTTCCCACACACCAAGGTGGAGGAATTATTCCTGCCATTGACCGGCAGCTTGACTTCATCCATACTCTTCCTGTAAAAAAGACCAAATGGGTTAAGGCTTTTCCAACTAGCAATAAGAGGGTTCCACAGTAGCAATCCAACTTTTCTGGGAAATAATTCCACACTTTTGTTTACCTACCTCCCTCCAGTCCAATAATGGCCCCAAGTTTACTTCCTCTATTACCCAAGAATTTGCTTAAATTTTAAATGTAAAATGAAACTTCCACATTCCCTATCATCCACAGTCCTCTGGAAAGGTTGAAAGGCCAGGTGTTACCTGGCTCCCTATAAAATTTAAAGAACCATGACAGAAAACACCTTCAGTAGCATTTATGCAAGAGTTGCCTCCACAGCAGCAATGACCTTACTCCAAGAGGTCTAAACAATGCATTACCTTAAGCAATTCCATAAGAATTACACTGGAAAATGGCAAACTCAAGTACATATTGATCAGAAAATTCTGAGCAAGGTCCAGCAACTAAAAGACTCTGTTATGCCTAGCATGATTCCGTCCTGCAAATCTCTTCTCTAGGGCAGCAGCCTATTTTCCATCCGCCTTCTTTCCCACCTAAGCACGGGCTACCACCGCATGGAAGATTTGAGGGACATGAGACCCCTGAGGCCCCAGAACTATCTTTTTAGTTGTGAACTAAAGGTTGACAAAGATTATCACTTTAAGGTAGATAATGATGAAAATGAACACCAGTTATCCTTAAGAATGGTCAGTTTAGGGGTTGGTGCAAAGGATGAATTGCACATTGTTGAAACAGAGGCAATGAATTATGAAGGCAGTCCAATTAAAGTAACATTGGCAACATTGAAAATGTCTGTACAGTCAACTGTTTCCCTTGGGGGCTTTGAAATTACACCACCTGTGGTCTTAAGGTTGACGAGTGGTTCAGGGCCTGTGCATATTAGTGGGCAGCACTTAGTAGCTGTGGAGGAAGATGCAGAATCAGAAGATGAAGAGGAGGAGGATGTAAAACTCTTAAGTGTGTCTGGAAAGTGATCTATACCTGGAGGTGGTAGCAAGGTTCCCCAGAAAAAAATAAAACTTGCTGCTGATGAAGATGACAATGATGATGAAGATGATGAGGAGGAGGAGGAAACTGAAGAAAAAGCTCCAGTGAAGAAATATGTACAAGATACTCTAGCCAAAAATGCACAAAAATCAAACCAGGGTGGAAAAGACTCAAAACCATCAACACCAAGATCAAAAGGTCAAGAATCCTTCAAAAACAGGAAAAAACTTCTAAAACACCAAAAGGACCTAGTTCTGTAGAAGACATTAAAGCAAAAATGCAAGCAAGTATAGAGAAAGGTGGTTCTCTTCCCAAAGTGGAAGCCAAGTTCGTCAATTATGTGAAGAATTACTTCCAGATGACTGACCAGAAGGCTATTCAAGATCTCTGGCAGTGGAGGCAATCTCTTTAAGACAATAGTTTAAACAGTTTGTTAAAAATTTCCATCTTCTTTCATTTCTGTTAATAGTTGATATCTGACTGTCCTTTTTATAATGCAAAGTGAGAACTTTCCCTACTGTGTTTGATAAATGTTGTCCAGGTTCCATTGCCAAGAATGTGTTGTCCAAAATGCCTGTTTAGTTTTAAAGATGGAACTCCACCCTTTGCTTGGTTTTTAAGTATGTACGGAATGTTATTATTTTTTTTTCCTTTTCTTTTCTTTTTTTTTTTATTATAAAATTGTAAACAAATGGGATACATGTTGTTTCTCTGTCTGTACATGGCGTAAAGGCATACCATTTGTGTAATCATAAATCTACATAGGGTAATGTTGTTTGATTCATTCTGCCATTTTTTCCCTTCCCCCCCTCCCCTCCCACCCTTCTCCTCCATCTATACAGTCCTTCCTTCCTCCATTCCTGCCCCCCTCCCTAAACCCAACTCCAACCCCAACACTAACCCTTCCCACCCCCCATTATGTGTCATCATCCACTTATTAGCGATATCATTCTTCCTTTGGTTTTTTGAGATTGGCTTATCTCACTTAGCATGATATTCTCCAGTTTCATCCATTTGCCTGCAAATGCCATAATTTTATTGTTCTTTATGGCTGAGTAATATTCCATTGTATATATATACCACATTTTCTTTATCCATTCATCAATTGAAGGACATCTAGGTTGGTTCCACAATCTGGCTATTGTGAACTGAGCAGCTATGAACATTGATGTGGCTGTATCTCTGTAATATGCTGATTTTAAGTCCTTTGGGTATAGGCCAAGGAGTGGGATAGCTGGGTCAAATGGTGTTTCCATTCCAAGTTTTCTAAGGAATCTCCACACTGCTTTCCAGAGTGGCTGCACTAATTTGCAGCCCCACCAGCAATGTAAGAGTGTACCTTTCTCCCCACATCCTCGCCAACACCTGTTGTTGCTTGTATTCTTGATAATTGCCATTCTAATTGGGGTGAGATGGAATCTTAGGGTGGTTTTGATTTGCATTTCTCTTATTACTAGAGATGTTGAACATTTTTCCATATGTTTGTTGATTGCTTGTATATCTTCTTCTGTGAAGTGTCTATTCATTTCCTTAGCCCATTTGTCGATTGGGTTATTTACATTCTTGGTGTAGAGTTTTTTGAGTTCTTTATAGATTCTGGAGATTAGTGCTCTATCTGAAGTATGATTGGCAAAGATTTTCTCCCACTCTGTAGGCTCTTTCTTTGCATTGCTGATAGTTTCCTTTGCTGAGAGAAAGCTTTTTAGTTTGAATCTATCCCAGTTATTAATTCTTGCTTTTATTTCTTGTGCTATGGGAGTCCTGTTGAGGAAGTCTGGTCCTAAGCCGACATGTTGAAGCTCTGGACCTACTTTTTTTTCTATAAGATGCAAGGTCTCTGGTCTGATTCCGAGATCCTTAATCCATTTTGAGTTTAGTTTCGTGCATGGTGAGAGATATGGGTTTAGTTTCATTCTGTTGCATATGGATTTCCAATTCTCCCAGCACCATTTGTTGAAGAGGCTATCTTTTCTCCATTGCATATTGTTGGAACCTTTGTCTAGTATGAGAAAATTGTATTTATTTGGGTTTGTGTCCGTGTCCTCTATTCTGTACCATTGATCCACCTTTCTATTTTGGTACCAATACCATGCCGTTTTTGTTACTATTGCTTTGTAGTAGAGTTGAAGATCTGGTATTGCGATACCCCCTGCTTCACTCTTTCTGCCAAGGATTGCTTTAGCTATTCTGGGTTTTTTATTCTTCCAGATGAATTTCATAATTGCTTGCTCTATTTCTGTAAGGTACATCATTGGGATTTTAATTGGAATTGCATTGAATCTGTATAGCACTTTTGGTAGTATGGCCATTTTGACAATATTAATTCTTCCTATCCAAGAACATGGGAGATCTTTCCATCTTCTAAGGTTTTCTTGAATTTCTTTCTGTAGTGTTCTGTAGTTCTCATTGTAGAGGTCTTTCACCTCTTTTGTGAGATTGATTCCCAAATACTTTATTTTTTTCGAAGCTATTGTGAATGGGGTAGTTTTCCTAATTTCTCTTTCTGAAGATTCATCGCTTATATATAAAAATGCCTTCGATTTATGTGCATTGATCTTATATCCCGCTACTTTACTGAATTCACTTATGAGATCTAAAAGTTTTCTGGTGGAATTTCCTGGTTCCTCTAAGTATACCATCATATCATCAGCAAATAGGGATAGTTTGAGTTCTTCTTTTCCTATTCGTATCCCTTTAATTTCTTTGGTCTGTCTAATTCCTCTGGCTAGAGTTTCAAGGACGATATTGAATAGAAGTGGTGAAAGAGGGCATCCCTGCCTTGTTCCAGTTTTTAGAGGGAATGCTTTCAGTTTTTCACCATTTAGAATGATATTAGCAATGGGTTTAGCGTAGATGGCCTTTACAATGTTAAGGAATGTTCCCACTATCCCTATTTTTTCTAGTGTTTTGAGCATGAAGGGGTGCTGTATTTTATCAAATGCTTTTTCTGCATCTATCGAAATAATCATGTGATTCTTGACTTTAAGTCTATTGATATGGTGAATGACATTTATTGATTTTCTGATGTTGAACCAACCTTGCATCCCTGGGATGAAACCCACTTGATCATGGTGCACTATCTTTTTAATATGTTTTTGTATGCGATTTGCTAAAATTTTGTTGAGAATTTTTGCGTCGATGTTCATTAAGGATATTGGTCTGAAATTTTCTTTCCTCGATGTGTCTCTGTCTGGTTTAGGAATCAGGGTAATATTGGCTTCATAGAATGAGTTTGGGAGAGTTCCCTCCTCTTCTATTTTCTGGAATACTTTGAGAAGTATTGGAATGAGTTCTTCTTTAAAAGTTTTGTAGAACTCGGCTGAGAACCCATCTGGTCCTGGACTTTTCTTTGTTGGTAGGCTTTTGATGACTTCTTCTATTTCATTACTTGAAATTGGTCTATTTAAATTGTGTATGTCCTCCTCGTTCAGTTTAGGCAATTCATATGTCTCTAGAAACCTGTTGATGTCTTCGAAATTTTCTATTTTGTTGGAGTATAGATTTTCAAAATAGCTTCTAATTATGTTTTGTATTTCGGTTGTGTCTGTTGTGATATTTCCTTGTTCATTCCGAATTTTAGTGATTTGGGTTTTCTCTCGTCTTCTCTTTGTTAGTGTGGCTAAAGGTTTATCAATTTTGTTTATTTTTTCGAAGAACCAACTATTTATTTTGTCAATTTTTTGTATTGTTTCTTTTGTTTCAATTTCGTTGATTTCAGCTCTCAGTTTAACTATTTCCTGTCTTCTACTACTTTTGGTGTTGGTCTGTTCTTCTTTTTCTAGGGTTTTGAGCTGTAGTGTTAGGTCATTTATTTTTTGAGTTTTACTTCTTTTATTAAATGCGCTCCATGAAATAAATCTTCCTCTAAGTACCGCTTTCATAGTGTCCCAGAGATTTTGATATGTTGTTTCTTTGTTCTCGTTTACCTCTAAGAATTTTTTAATTTCCTTCCTAATATCTTCTGTTATCCATTCATCATAGAGTATCATATTGTTTAATCTCCAGGTGTTGGAGTAGTTTCTGTTTTTTACTCTTTCATTAATTTGTAACTTCAATCCATTATGATCTGATAGAATACAAGGTAGTGTCTCTATCTTCTTGTATTTGCTGACATTAGCTTTGTGGCATAATATATGGTCTATTTTAGAGAAGGATCCATGTGCTGCTGAGAAGAAAGTGTATTCGCTCTTGATTGGATGGTATAGTCTATAAATGTCTGTTAAGTCTAAATTATTGATTGTGTTATTGAGATCTATGGTTTCTTTGTTCAATTTTTGTTTGGAAGATCTGTCCAGTGGTGAAAGAGGCATGTTAAAATCACCTAGTATTATTGTGTTATGGTCTATTTGGTTTCTAAAATTGAGAAGGATTTGTTTAACATACATGGATGAGCCACTGTTTGGGGCATAGATGTTTATGATTGTTATATCTTGCTGATTTATGCTTCCCTTAAGCAGTATGAAATGTCCTTCTTTATCCCTTCTAACTAACATTGGCTTGAAGTCCACATTATCTGAAATGAGGATGGATACTCCAGCTTTTTTGCTGGGCCCATGTGCATGGTATGTTTTTCCCCATCCTTTCACCTTTAGTCTATGGGTATCTCTTTCTATGAGGTGAGTCTCTTGCAGGCAACATATTGTTGGATCTTTCTTTTGAATCCAATCTGCCAGTCTATGTCTTTTGATTGATGAATTCAGGCCATTAACATTCAGGGTTATTATTGAGATATGATTTGTATTCCCAGTCATTTGGTTCATATTTAAAATTTTTGACACATCTTGGTTCCTCCTTTATTTGACAGTTCCTTTAGGATAATTCCTCCCTTTGCTGATTTGCTTCTTTGTTTTTTATCTCTTCCTCATGAAATATTTTGCTGAGAATGTTCTGTAATGCTGGCTTTCTTTTTGTAAATTCTTTTAGCTTTTGTTTATCGTGGAATGATCTTATTTCATCGTCAAATTTGAAGGTAAGTTTTGCTGGGTATAAGATTCTTGGTTGGCATCCATTTTCTTTCAGCCCTTGAAAAATGTTGTTCCAGGCCCTTCTAGCTTTTAGGGTCTGGATTGAAAAATCTGCTGATATCCATATTGGCTTCCCCCTGAATGTAATTTGGTTCTTTTCTCTCACAGCCTTTAAAATTCTGTCTTTATTTTGTATGTTAGGTATTTTCATAATAATGTGCCTTGGTGTGGGTCTGTTGTAATTTTGTGTATTTGGAGTCCTATAAGCCTCTTGGACTTGATTTTCCATTTCATTCTTCAGATTTGGGAAATTTTCTGATATTATTTCTTCAAATAGATTGTTCATTCCTTTGGTTTGTTTCTCTAAGCCTTCCTCAATCCCAATAATTCTCAAATTTGGCCTTTTCATGATATCCCATAGTTCTTGGAGATTCTGTTCATGATTTCTCACCATCTTCTCTGTTTGTTCAACTTTGTTTTCGAGGTTAAATATTTGTCTTCAATATCTGAAGTTCTGTCTTCCAGCTGTTCTATCCTATTGGTTATGCTTTCTATGGAGTTCTTAATTTGGTTTATTGTTTCCTTCATTTCAAGGATTTCTGTTTGGTTTTTTTTCAATATCTCTAACTCTTTATTGAAATGATCTTTTGCTTCCTGAATTTGCTCTGTTAACTGTCGATTGGTGCGATCGTTCAATGCCTGCATTTGCTCTTTCATCTCATCGTTTGCTTCCCTAATCATTTTAATTATGTACATTCTGAACTCCCTTTCTGTCATTTCTTCTGCCATGCTGTTGTTGGATTTTATTGATGTAACATCTAGATTTGTTTGGGACATTTTCTTCCCTTGTTTTCTCATATTGTTCAGGGATCAGTGGGTCATTAAGATATTGCAGATTTCCTCTATCAACTTATAATGTCCCTGAAGATTGCTAGTATATCCCCTCTTATCCTTCAGTAGCCTGAAGTCTTGGAGGAGGTTGATAATGCAGAGCTCCACGAAGAAGCTGCCTCTCTAGGTGTGGTAACCCTCAGGTGGCGTATATTCCCTGCTAGTGGGCGGAGGTGTCTCCACTTGTTGACCAATGGTCATCCAATGGGGAAGTAGACTGTGGGTGAGGCAAGGCCTGTTTGTGCCTATGTCTCTGGCTTTACCGTCCCTGTGGGAAAACCTCCCCCGGCCGGGAAGAGTCACTCGGTGGGGACGTCTTGCTGGTCAGTTGCCCTCCTAGAGGTTCCCCTCAATCTACAACTACCACCTGGGCTGGGCTGTCTTCCTCTGCAACGATCCCAGGGGCCCGGACCTACGTCCTGGGCCTGGGAGCCTCACCCTTCGCAGGCGAGTCTCCTTAGGCTGCCTCTCCCAGAGAATCTGCCCGCCGCCCTGGAAACTTCGCTCCGCCCCTAGGCGTGTCTCTGTGCTGCTCTTCCAGCAAGAAGCCACCTAGCTCCTGGGACCCTGCTCTGCACCAATCGCCTGGCTATGCAGCCCCTCCCCTGAGCCAACACCTGGAGCCCCGTACAATAGCTCCGAGACCCAGAGACCCGCCACACACCTCCTCCTCCGGACAGCTGCCCGGTTTCCGACGCAGTCACTAGGAATCCAAACAACTCACTTCGGGTCTCCTCCTCCCGCCAACCACCCGTAGCCCTAGGCAGTCACTCCAAGTCCAAGTGACCCACCCTGTTCCTCCTCCTCCTCCTTGGGGTAGCCCCCCAGGTGTTCAGGAATGGTGGCTCTGAGACCAGGTGACTCACCACGCTCCTCCTCCAGGCAGGCCACTGGTGTTCAGGAGCGGTTGCTTTTAGTCCAATCAGCTCACCACTCGCCTCCTCCTCTGGCAACCGCCTGTGGTTCTGATGCAATCACTCCCAGGCTAAGCGTCCCACCGCTCTCCTCCTCCAGGCAGGCCACCAGTGTTCTGGAGCAGCTGCTCTGAGTTCAAACAGCTCGTCACGCAGCTCCTCCTTTGGCAACCGCCCGCAGCTCTGATGCAGTCACTCCCAGGTCAAGCGACACGCCACGCTCCTCCTCTTCCTCCGGGCAGTCCCCCGGCGCTCAGGAGCGCCCACTCTGAGTTCAAACAGCTCACCACGCACTTCCTCCTCTGGCAACCGCCCGTGGCTCTGATGCAGTCACTCCTAGACCCAAGCGACCCGCCGGGCCTCTCCTCCTCCGGGCAACCCCCCGGTGTTCGGAAGCGGTCACTCTGGGTCCAAATAGCTCACCACGCAGCTCCTCCCCAGGCAGCCACCCGGAGCCCCAGCGGCTGCTCGAGTCCAAGCGCTATGCTGAGCCGCCTCCTCTACGATGATCCCAGTTGTCCGTGTTTACTGCTCCAGCGGGGGGAGGGGCGTCTCGCCGAGCAACTCCACTTCACAAATTCCCTGCGTTCCGGGGCTACCGCCCCATCCGGGACGCCTCCCCAACAGGAGAGACTCACCCGGCAGCTTTGAGTTGGTCCCAAGTCTCTCCGGAATGTTATGATAGAACATAGTAGTAGTGGTGGTCACGCATGGAAATGGTGGGGAGACAAAAATATACATGTGAAATAAACTCAGTATTTTAATAAAGTTAAAAAAAAGATTCTGTTATATGGCTAGGAGAACGAGTACAAGATTTATGGTGGGCTCAGATTCCAGTGCCATTATAATATTACCTACTTTTGTGTTACTAGAGTTCCATACAATGATACTGAGATTCAATGGCAAAGTGTACTCAAAGTGTACTCAATCACCTACTGGGACTTGATTCTTTTCATAAAGCTGCCTTGGGTGTATTAAAACTACAATCTCAGGTCCTGGCCAGGGTTAATGCCCAAATACCCGTTTTTGATAATGAAGAGATTTGGGGTAGTTTAGCTGAAGCAATATCTTCCCTTAACCCTTCAAGTACTTTTCTACACATATAGCTGGGTTACTAGCCATGACTATACTGTTAATTGTATCCCTGTTCTTGTTTCATGTAATCTATCAAGCAGGGTGAAGACAATTAAACCATCAGGAAAGTATGGTTCCAAGGTTAATCATGCTTGTATGCTCCAAAGGAACCAGACCCCTGAAATCATGGGAAGAGAACTGTAAATCTGATTGAGCCTTAAGTAAGAATAATAAGGTCCCTGGCTATCTTACACACCAAAATCACATTTTCCTAACACTAACAAATTAGTTAAGCTTCACTTTTCACACTAAAATTATTCTCCTAACACTAATAAGCTAGTTAGTCTTCATTCCATATGCTACAATTGTTTCTCTAACCTAGAAAACCAGTTAATCTTCATATGTTTTATAATATCTTTTATTCTTTCTATTTTTAGTTTTACAATTTTTTTTTTTTTTTTTTTGCAGTGTTGGGATTGAACCCAGGGCCTTGAGCTTGCAAGGCAAGCACTCTACCAACTGAGTTATATCCCCAGTCCTACAATTTCTTAATAAAGTGACCAATTCAGACACAACTTCTGGGAAACATCTCAAAGCATATCTCCTCCAGTCATTCACTGCCTTATCTTTTGGGGTTGCATAAAGAGAATTGACATCACTCACGATGGCTACAAAACTTCCACATATCCCCCTTCTGTATCCCCTCCTATTTACTACCAGGACTCTGAAAGGAGGGCCCCCTACATTGCCCCCTTCCAACAGGAATTAGCTAGAGATTGATCCCAATTCATTTTTCCATTTCAGAGTCTGGAAGACTGATATGGAAAATGACAAATCCCAAAATAGTGTGGCCTGGGAAGAGGGAATAAGGGGGAAGGTAATACATTGATCCTTTCCCAATACATTCTTTCCCAGTGACAAGACAGACCGTGGAAAGGAGATGTCCATCAAGCGTAGAATGACAGTCTTTGGGAAGATACTTAAGCATTGATCTCTCCCAAAATAAATCCTTTCCAGGTGCAAGTCACTGACCCCAGACCCTCCATCTTGCCCAGCAAAAACAAATCCCAGATACTGACCACTGACCCCAGACCCTCCACTGCCCAGTAAAAACAAATCTCAAATTCCTGAGTGACATGCTCTGTCATTAATTAAGTCACTTCCCAAACTGACACAGTCTGTCATTAACTAAGTCACCTTTCAGTGTAACCTGTATAAGCATAGACTCCCCTTTGGCCAGTGGTTCATTTTCCACCAGGAAAGTGGGTCCATCAGAGGTATGACTTCATTCCTGAATAAAGGCTTTGCTGATCTATGAAGTTTGCATCTGGCTTGATCCTTTTGTGCTAACAGAGGGCTAGAAGAAGGCTGCATCCCTAGTCAATCTGTGACTCAGGTTTCAAGCAGCAGGAATACAGCTTCCCTGTGAGGTAGGGGAAAGAGGAATTTCACTAAAAAATAATGGACCATCACAGTGTTTTAGAGACTAGGAAATTTGGATACATTAAACAAAGAAGAAAGACTACATTGGAGCCAAGCTACTCGTGGCAGCAGTTGTAGTGACATGACTTCAGTACAGAGGGAGGGAGAACAAGGAAAACAATAGACAGATTTAGTTCAGAAAATCCTGAGATCATAAAAACAGTCTGCCCTTAGCTGATCCAGAGAATGTATTGTACACTGGTGCATGAAAAATGCCCCATGTTTCCAACTGGCTTCAGAGGGCTCAGGTGGGAGCCATCTTGAGTTAGCCACACTGCAGTTGCTCCTGTGAGAGCCAGATCTGAGCAAACACAGCTACATGGTCCTAGCAAGCACCTGCCACATGACCTAGGGTATGCCTAGCAGAACAGAGTAGGCACAGAGAATGTTTTACTGGATTCAAGTTGGAAAAGCAAAGGAGAGCCTAATTTGCTTTCCACTTTTAGTTTGGTGGTTCACATGTCCAACTGAAGCAGATCAAGGATCTGAACAGGTGGGTGTGAATATACTCAGGGACTAAGCCCAGGAACCCTGGAAAGACTGTGTTTTGGGGCATCAGAGGGGATGAAGGCTCCCCCATCCCCAAGTAAAATCCTAGGGAAACTCCTGAGCAGAGAACTGCAACTTCCAGCCCTAGGGGTGTATTGATATAATCCCTCTAGAGGAGTCACCGCCCAACAAAGCCCCTGAGGCCTGATTAGACCTAAGCCCCACCAGTCAGAACTCCACTCCTAGAACTTTGCAATTGCCTGCCCCAACCTGGGAGTGCATCAACCTGGTCTGGCAGACAAAACTCCAGCTGACAGTTTTTTCCATCCCATTCTACCTCATACTGATGAGAAGGGAAGATGAAAATTTTTGAACTCCAATTGGCAGCTTGGTGAGCAACACAAAATGAGGAAGGGTTTAACAATGCTCAGCTCTCACTCTTGCCATCAGTAAATTGCTCAAGAAGAAATGGAAAGAAAGTCAGAAATAGATAATGACCATCTATTCTCATTGACCACCTCAGTGGAAATGAATTCTTAATTTTCATTAAGAATCTTTTTTTTGCTTTTGCTTTTATTTTTGTGTTTTTCCTGTGCTAATTTGGTCATGGCATATTACATATACATATTTATTTCTTTTTCTTATTTTTAGCATTTTTAAATGTAAATATTTTTCTTTGCTTTGCATTTTGAGAGTTAGGGTTTTTGATTAGTATGTTGTGGTTTTGTATTTTTTTCATTTATTTGTTTCTCTTTTCTTCTTCTAACAGCCAAATTCTATTGTTCTCTATTTTACTATCCCTTTACACTGCTACTTCTATTTTTTCTCTTCCTTCCTTTATACCACCATATCCTACATCTCTTCTGCATTCTCCTGTTCATTTTTTGAAATTGCAAACCCTTTTCTACCTTCCTATCACATTTTTTTCTCTTAATTAACTGTATTCTTACCATTTTTTAGCAATAATTGGTTTGTATAACTACTGCCCCCACCATTAATGTTGTTGCAATTATTACTGGTGTGGATGCCATGCTAGACACATATTGTTTGCTTTAATGCCAGATGCAGTTCATGGATACTTATTGTTTTTGATGTTGGCAATTTCTGACCCTACCATTTCTTTTTTTGTATAGCAATTAACATTGTAGATGTCATAGTAGAAATCAAATATTTAGATTAATGCTGTATATTGTTTGCATTGTTTGTTGCTATTGTTTGTTTCCCCCTATTCTGTGAGGTGCTGGGAGCCTACAAGGACACTACAAGTTCACAGGGTAGAAACTCTGCTACTGAACTAAACTCAACCAAAAGACAACATATCTTGCTCCACACACATATTAATGACATTTGATATTTAGCTATATTTTAAGACAAAGAATAGAAGAGAAAACAACCCAAATTAATGACCAGGTCCCAAGTAGACAAGGATAAGGTTGGGCACCCAGGTCCCAACTACAGATACCCACTGTTATAGCAGACAGAGGAAAAATAACATAAAGGCTGTGGACACCACACCTATGAGGGGATCTCAATCCAGATCACTCTAGGATGCTTTAGCAACTGAAGACTGTGCCCTAAAAAGGCCCACACATAGGAGTGGAAGAGAAATTCCTTCCAACAGATGTATAAAATCCAACATGCGAATACAAAAATATGAAAAAGCAGGCTAACAGAACACCTACTAAAGGTCATAATTCACCAGCAAATGACTCCCAAAATATTGAAGTGAATGAAATTTCAGATAGGGAATTCAAAACAATTATTATTAAAATGATCAATGAATTCTAAGAGAACATAGAAAAACAACTGGATGAACTAAGGAAGTCAGTAAAGAATATGAATAAAAATTCAATAAGGAGATAGAAATATTGAAAGTAACAAAACAAATTTTGGAAATGAAAGACACAATAAGTAAAATAAAATGTTCAGGTGAAATTCTCTCTAATAGATTAGACCATGCTGAAGACAAAATCTCACAGTTGAAAGAAAAAGTGGCCAGCCTTGAACATTCAGACAGTATAAAAGGAAAAAAAAGTAAACACAACCAGAATATACAAGAACTTTGGAACATGAAGATACTAAATTTCAGAATTATTGGAATTAAGCAGGACTGTGAGATGAGGACTAATGAATTGGATAAACTTTTCAGGGAAATAATAATGGAAAAATTTCCCAAACATCAGAATGAGATGGACATCCAGATACAGGAGACATTCAGAACCCCAATAGGCAAGATAAATAAAGAAACTCTCCATAATACATTATAATTAAAATGCCTAATTTACAAAACAAAGATAGAATTTTTTAAAGCCTCTAGAGAAAAATGTCAGGTCACATTTAGAGGCAAGCCATCAGAATCACGTCTAATTTTTTAGCCCAAACTCTAACAAGCCATGAGGGCTTGGAATGATGTATTCCAAGTACTGAAGGAATACAGTTGCCAACCAAAACTGCTATATCCACAAAGCTATCATTCAAAATCTAAGATGAAATAAAAACCTTCCAAGATAATCAAAAACTAACAGAATTCATGACTATCAAACCAACACTGTAGAACTTGCTTAAAGAAATACTGCACAGGGCTGGAGTTGTGGCTCAGTGGTAGAGCACTTGCCTAGCATGTGTGAGGCACTGGGTTTGATTCTCAGCACCACATATATATAAAAGAATAAAATAAAGATCTATCAACATCTAAAAAAAATTAAAAAAAAAAGAAATACTGCACAAAGAAGAAATGAAAATAGTCCTCAGAGCTCACAAAAGAATGAATCTTTTTTGAAGAGTAGCTAAGCAAATGAGAAACAGTACCAAATGAAATAAATAAATGAAGGGCAGGAATTAATAAATATCTCTCTACAATAACATTGAATGTAAATGGTCTCAACTCTGCAATTATAAGCCTTAGGCTGTCAGAATGGACTAAAAATCAAGACTCAACTATATGTTGTTTGCAAGAAATGCACCTTACAGGCAAAAACAGCTACAGGCTAAAATGAAAGGAGGGAAATTGATATACCATGCAAATGGAGCCCCTAAACAAGCAGGAGTACCAAAATTAATCAGAAGAGACAAAGAAAGTCACTTTATACTGGTAAAGGGAAAAATACAACAAGAATATGTAACAATCATAAATATTTATGCTCCATATGTGGGTGCAACTAATTACACAAAAGAGACACTATTTAAACTGAAGGTCCAGATGGACCGCAGTACAATAATACTGGGTGATTTCAACACACTTCTCTCACCATTTGATAGGTCACCTAGACATAAAATCAGTAAAGATTCTTTGAACTTGAAAAATATTATAAATAAAATGGACCTAACATATCTATAGAATATTTCATCCTTCAATAACTGAATATACTATCTTAGCAGCACATGGAACCTTCTCAAAAATAGACCATATTTTATCCCACAAAACAACTTTTAACAAATACAAAAAAAAGACATAATTCCTTGCATCTTATCAGATCATCATGGAATAAAATTAGAAATCAACACCAAAAAAAGAAACCTATTGAAACTATATAAATACATGGAGATTGAACAATACTCTTTTAAATGATTAATGGGTGACAGAAAAAAATCAAGGGAGAAATTTAAAAATTCTTAGACTCAAATTAGAATATTGATACAGTATATCAGATCCTCTTGGACACTATGAAGGCAGTTCTAAGAGGAAAGTTTATAACTATGAGTTCCTATATTAGAAAATAAGAATAATACCAAATAAACAACCTAATGATGCATTGCAAGACCCTTGAAAAAGAACAAACCAATTACAAAACCAGCAGAAAGAAAGAAATAATTAAGATCAGAGCCAAAAATCAATGAACTGGAGAATGAAAAAATAAAAAGAATTGATGTGACAGTTGATTTTTTGAAAAGATAAACAATATTGATAAGCCCTTAGCAAAACTAACCAAAAGAAAAATGAATAAAAACCAAATTAATACAATTGGAGATGAAAAAGGATGATCTCAGAAATCATCAGATCACTAGGGACTGTTTTGAAAGCTTATATTCCAATAAATGGGAAAACCTAGAAGAAATGGATACATGTCCAGACAAATACAATCTGCAAAAACTGAATCAAGATGACATGAAAAATCTAAACAGATCAATAAATTGTATTGAGATAGAAGCAGTAATAAAAAAATCCTTCCAACAAAGAAAAGCCCAGGACCAAATGGATTCTCAGCTGAATTCCACCAAACCATTGAAGAGAGTTATTGCCAATACTTCTTAAATTATTCCATGAAACAGAAAGGAGTGGAAAACTTGCAACACACTCATAGCAAAACCAAATAAGGACACATAAAGGAAAGAAAACTACAGACCAATATCTCTGATGAACTTAGATGCAAAAAGTACCTAATAAAATATTAGCAAATCATGTTCAAAAACATATTAATAATATGGTACACCATGATCAAGTTAGTTTTATTTCAGAGATGCAAGGATGGCTTAATATATGCAAATCAATAATTGTAATTAATCACATTAATAGAATTAAGGACAAAAATCACTTAGTAATCTCAATAGATATAGAGAAGACCTTTGACAAAATTCAGCACCATTCATGAGAAAAACACTGAAGAAACTAGTGAGAGAATGTACCTTCTTTAAGACTGTGTAAGACAAACCCAAAATCAACATCACAGTGAATAGGGAAAAACTAACAGCATTTCCTTTAAAATCTTAGACAAGACAAGGATATCCATTCTCACCAATCCTATTTAATATAGTGCTAGAAATTCTAGCCAGAGCAAATAGGCAAGAGAAGGAAATAAATGCAATAAAAATAGGAAAGGAAGAAGACAAAGTATCACTGTTTGCAGATGATATGACCCTACACCTAGAAGACCCAAAAAATCTTCACCAAAAAAAACAAAACAAAACATGACAAAACAAAACAAAACAAAACAACTCTTCTAGAACTAAAAAATAAATTTGGCAAAGTAACAGGTTATAAAATCAACATACAAAAATCAATAGCTTTCCTATACACCAACAATGAGAAAGAAATCAGGAAAACGATTCTGTTCACAATAACTTCAAAAAATAAAATAAAATATCTAGGAATAAATATAACCAAGAAGTGAAAGACCTCTGTAAAGATAACTATAGAACATTAAAGAAAAAAATTGAAGAAGACTTCAGAAGATGGAAAGACCTCCCATGCTTATGGACAGGCAGAATTAATATTGTTAAAATGGCTGTACTACCAAAAACAATATACAGATTCAATGCAAATACCATCAAAATACCAATAATATTCTTCACAGAACTAGAGAAAACAGTCCTAAAATTCATGTGGAAGAATAAAAGACTCAAAATAGTCAAAACAATTCTAAGTAAAAAAAAAAAAACAAAAAAAAAAAACAAAAACAACGGTGGAGGTATCACAATATCTGACTTCAAATTATACTGCAAATTATATAGTAACAAAAACTGCATGATACTTGCATGAAAACAGACACACAGATCAATGGTACAGAGTTGATGACACAGGGAGAAACCCACACGCATACAGTCATATGATCCTTGAAAAAGGTGCCAAAAACATACTGGAGAGAAGATAGACTTTTTAACAAATGATGCTGGAAGAACTGGTTATCTGTATGTAGAAGGATAAAACTAGATCCTTATTCCTCACCCTGCAAAAAAATGAACTCGAAATGAATAAAAGACCTCAGAATTAGACCAGAAATCATGCAATTCCTAAAACAAAACAAAAAACAAAATAGGTTCAACATAGGATAATTTAATATTTTGCTTCTGTCTTCTCTCCTCCTTCCTCATAATCATCACATCCTATATCACTTCTGTTCTCTCCCTGTCCACAATTCAAAATGTAAACCTTTTTGCAAACTCATTATTTTTATTATAGGCAATAACAGATCATATAATTTCTGTTTATTGTGATAATTAGCATTGTGGACCATTATAGTAGAAATTATTTGTTTTAATGCTCTAAAATGTTTGCATTGGTTGTAGTTATTATTTGACTCCCTCTAAACAGTGAGGTACAGGAAACCTTCAGGGACACTTTCAGTCTGAAGGATAAAAACTCAACTGCCTCAGATCTATCCTGCTAGATGGGCAGACGCAAAAACAACATGAAAAAGCAAAGGAACAAATCACCCCAAGCAAACCAAGATACTCCAATAACAGAATCCATTGACACTACAGTGGAAGAAATGTCAGAGAAGGAATTTAAAATGTATATAATTAAACTAATCTGTGAAGTAAAGGATGATTAAGGGAGCAAATACAGGTAGCAAAAGATCACTTTAATAGAGATTATGAAAAGAAATCGAGCAGAAACACTTAAAATGAAGAAAACAATAAACCAAATCAGAGATTCAACTAAAAGCATCACCAATAGACTAGACACTTGGAAGACAGAACCTCAGGCAATGAAGACAAAATATAGAATCTTGAAAATAGAGCTGACCACAGAGAGAAGATGCTAAGAAACTATAAGAAGATGCTATAAATCTGAGATTTATAGGATAACATGAAAAGACCAATTTAAGATTTATCAGGATAGATGAAGATATGGAGATACAAACCAAAGGAATGCACAGTATTTTCAATGAAATAATATCAGAAAATTTCCCAAATATAAAGAATGAAATGGAAAATCAACTACAAGAGGCTTACAGGACACAAAATGTGCAAAATTAAAACAGACCCATATCAAAGCACATTATAATGAAAACGTCTAGCATACAGAATAAGGATAGAATTTTAAAAGCTGTGAGAGAAAAGTATCAGATTATATACGGGGGAAAACAACATGGAACTCAGATAATTTCTCAGCTCAGACCCTCAAAGGTAGGAAATCCTGAAATAACATATACCAAACTCTGAAAGAAAATGGATGCCAATCAAGAACACCATATCCAGCAAAATTAAGGTTCAGATTTGAAGATGAAATAAAACCCTTCCATGATAAACAGAAGTTAAAAAACTTGCATCCAGAAAGGCTGCATTTCAGAATATTCTCAACAAAATATTCCATGAAGATGAAATGAAGAAAAGTGAAAACCAGTGAAGGGAGGAACTACACTAAAGGAATAGTCAATCAAAGGAGAAACTATAATGTTAAAAACTAGAAATAAGTCAAAACTAGGAATAAAAATCATATCTCAATAATAACCCTGAATGTTAATGCTGTAAACTCATCAATCAGAGATATAGACTGGAAGATTGGGTTAAAAAACAAGACCCAACAATATATTGTCTCCAAGAGACATACACTGACTGAAGGTGAAAGAATGGGAAAAAATATGTCACTCACACAGACTGTGTACACAAGCAGGGGTTTCCACCCTCATATCAGATAAAGTGGACTTGAAGCCAAAGTTAGTCCTGAGGAACAAAGAAGAATATTTCATACTTCTTAAAGAAATCATACATCAAAAAGAAATAACAATTATAAATATGTATGCCCCAAACAATGGAGCATCTATGTACATCAAACAAACTCTTCTCAATTTCAAAAATCAAATAGACCACAAAATAGTAATACTGGGTGAATTAACACACTTCTCCCACTACTGGATAGATCTTCCAAACAAAAACTAAACAAACTATGGAACTCAATAATGAAATCAATAATTTAGACTTAACAGACATATATAGAATATTTCATTCATCGATGAGTGAATACACTTTCTTCTCAGCAACACATGAATCCTTCTCTAAAAATAGACCATATATTATGCCACAAAGCAACTCTTAGCAAATACAAAAAATAGAGATAATACCTTGCATCCTATCATAACTTAATGGAATGAAATTAGAAATTAATGATAGAATAAAAAATAGAAGTTACTCTAATAACTGGAGACTAAATAATACTCTTGAATAATGGAAGAATAATAGAAGAAATCAGGGATGAAATAAAAAATATACTTACAGGTAAAAGAGAACATCAGTAAAACATATCAAAATCTCTGGGACACCATGAAGGCAGTGCTAAGAGGAAAGGTCATTGCATTGACTTCATTCATTTAAAAGAATAGAAAATCAACAAATAAAGGACCTCACATTACAACTCAAAGCCCTAGAAAAAGAAGAATAAATCAATACCAAAACCAATAGAAGACAGGAAATAATTAAAATTAAAGCTGAAATGAATGAAATTGAAACAAAAGAAACAATTCAAAAAAATGACTATTGGTTCTTTGAAAAAAATATAAAATTGATAAACTCTTAGCCATGAAAACAAAGTGAGAGAAAATGCAAATATCTAAAATTTGGCATGAAAAAGGAAATATCCAAAAGGACACTACTGAAAAACTGAAGGAAATTAGAAACTATTTTGAAAATTTATACTTCCATAAAATAGAAAATCTTGAAGACATCAAAAATTTCTAGAGATATATGACCTACCTAAGTTGAACCAGGAGGATCAATTTCAAATCAATGAAATAGAAGACACCATCACAAGCCTATGAACCAAGAAAAGATCATAACCAGAGAAATTCTCACACAAGTTCTACAAGACCTTCAAAGAAGAATAACACCAATATTCTCAAATTATACAAAAAATAGAAGAAGGAACCCTTCTAAAATCAATTAAATCTATATTCATGTTGGAAAAACTGGTTCTTGACACTAGCAGTTTTCTAGTTCATGAACATTTATTTAGATCCTCTAATTGTTTTCATCAGTGTTTTCAGTTCTCTACATAGAGATCCTATAGATTTTTTTAGTTTAAAGATTTCAGTTTTGTGCTTTTGCAAATTGTATTTTTATTTTGAAATTCCAGAGGAGCAGCTGGTGTATAGTTATGTACTTTGATTTTATATAAACTTCATATTTTGTTACCTTGCCACTACTAGCTTATGGTTTCAGGAGAATTTTTGTTGGTTCTTTCAGCTTTTGTACGTAAATATCCTGTCATCTGCAAACAAATATGGTTTTGTTTCTTCCACGTCTCTGTACCTTTCTTATCTTACTGCACTTATTGGCACTTTCAGTATAATGTTAAATAAATGGTGAGAGAATACATCTTTTTCTAATTCCTCAACTTAAGTGAAGAGCTTCCAATTTCTCACTATTATATGCCACTTGCATTTTTTATGTCCACTTTATCAAATTGTGGATTTCTTCTCTTATTTCTGACTTGCTGAGATTTGTGATGAATAGCTATTGGATTCTGTCAAATGCTTTTTTCCTTATCAGTTGATTTGAACATAAAATATTTATCTTTTGCTCCATTGATATCTGGATCACACTTACATACCTGGAATAAATTCCTCTGGTCATGGAGTACAATTATTTTTATACATTGTTGGATTAGATTTGCTAAGGAATTGGATTTTTGAGGATGAATGCATTTATGTTCATGATAGATACTTGTGGGTAGTTCTTCAGAGAAATAGCCAATAATGTGGTGTCAGGGTTATTCTGCCTTATAGAATGTGTTAGGAATATTGTGTCTGCTTCTGTTTTCTGGAAGAGATTCTGCATTAATGATATCATTTCCACCTTATATTTTTGGTAGAATTCACCAGTGAAACCATTCGTGCTGATACTTCCTTAATGGGAGCATTACTAAATATTGATTTAGTTCTCTTAATCAAAGCTCTTCAGAGTATCTCTTTCTCCTCAGGGGAGATAAGGATAGCCTAGCCCTACTGTACAGGTGTATTCTTTCTTGGGTTTCTGTTGAATGTCCTGGGTGTTTGATAAGACTCTTCACTGTCCATACAGTGAAGTTTGAAATCTCTGTGTCCCATGAGGGTACTGAGTTTTGCTTCAGCTCTTCTATTGTTCTTTGCCTGGCCTTGTGAAGTTACATTCTATTTCTGTGTGGTTTAGACTTAAGTACAGACATGTGGAATCTGGAGTTTCCATGTTTTATAGCTCTCACTTCTTTGGAACTCTGCTGCACAGATTCCTATTGGCTGAATCCTTATGTACTTGACTTTGAGAACAAGTCCTCTGTATCCTCCTGTTCTGCTTGAGATATCCTTACCTACGTCTTGTTCTGAAATATGCTTCTGGGCTGAAAGCCAGAATCATCAGATGTGTCTTCACTTCCCCCCTTTTCTCTGTCCAGAGTCTGAAGTCAGTTGTTTCATCTATTTTATCTAGTTGTCCAGTTGATTACCAAAGTATGCTAAGTTTGGTATCTTTAATTTCATCATGACTAGAAGTGCTAATTCCCCCTTCCCCAACATTTTTGGACATTTTTATTCATGCAGATCTATGAACAGATTAATAAATTGAGCCCAGTTTTTCAGATCTTTGTTTATCCTTAAATACATCCTAGGAAATACTTTATACTTCTTGACCATATAAATACACATGGGCTTTTATTCATTCAGTATAGTTTTTAAGTACCTACATTTTTACCTGGAAGAGTTCTGGGACGAGAGGATGCAGTTGTGAATGAAACAAAAGAAAAACTGCTTTCATGCTGTTTTTTGATTCTTGTGGAGGCAACTATGTGATGTAGATAGTGATTAGTGTTGTCAAGAAGAGAAAAGATAGACAGAGATTTAGTTATAAATAACCCAGAGAAGACCTTCCTGAAAAAAAGGACATTTAAGCATTGCCTCAGAAGAGAGAGTTAACCATGTAGCAACTATGGGAAATGCTCTTGAGGCAGGGAAGATTTATGTATAATTTATATGTAAACTGTTATGAAGTATGTCCTTCATGCATTCTGCACAGTACTGTTTTACTCTATTTCATACTAACTAGAAGACTTATGGTAGATTGGTAAGACCGTAAGAATAAATCTAGAACACCATTAAACCTTTCTATGTTTTTTATTTGTTTGATTAGTTGGTACCAGGGGTTGAACCCAGTGGCACTTAACCACTGAGCAACATCCCCACACCTCCATTATAGTTTATTTAGAGACAGGGTCTTGCTGAGTTGCTTTAGAACCTCGATAAGTTGCTGAGGCTGGCTTTGAACTCATGAACCTTCTGCCTCAGCCTCCCCAGTCACTGGGATTACAGGCATGTGCCACCACACCCTATTAAACCTTTTTAACATCAGTTCAAGTGTTTTACTTCTCACCCAATATGACTTTGCACAGATATTCATGTTAAATGTTTGGGACTTTTTTCCAGGTACTTGATTTATATGAGTATACAAATTACACAGTTCCTTGTTCTCCCAGAGTCGTTATTGCAGAGGGAGGAATATATACTTTTATTTGCCTTCATACATATGCACCATGTCTGAGAAGGGTGTATGTGCTAGGAAGCAAAATAAAACAGTAAAAAAACAATAGTAAATGTACTATAGTGGGAAGTGAAGGAATTAATGAGATTACATTCGTGGAAGATAAGAGTAAGTCATGTTGATATCTGCATTAGAAAATCACAGGCAGAAAGGATGATGAAAAAATTCCATACATTGCACCCATAGCTGAATATATTTATATGTATATGCTTTTTGCATATATCGAATTTGTGTATGCATTTCCTAAATAAAAGAATCATGGACCAGTACTCTACTTTTGATAAACTCTGCTTCTGTTTATTATATTCTAACCCATTTCAGTTAAGAAAATATCAGCTTGTATTAGAAAGAGTTCTTCTTAGAAACAGCCAATAATGTGGTGTGCGCGTGCACGTGTGTGCGCGTGTTTGTGCCCACCCATGTATGGGTAGTGAGAGAGCAATTTAGGGGAACAGTGGGAGTTTGTTATTACCAGGAACTGGCTCACAACATTATGGAGGTTGACATGTTCCAGCCTCTGCTGGACACCCAAGAGAAACAGTGCTATGATTTTAGTAGTATAGGGCCAGCAGAATCAAGACCTAGGAAGAACCAATGTTTCAGATCAAGTCCAAAGTGGGGGAGGGAGGCAGGAAGCAGTGTTGCAATTTGAAGCCCGACAAACAGGAGAAATTTTACTCTGGGAGAGTCATCCTTTTCATTCTATTCAGTCCTTCCATTGTTTGGATTAGGCTCACCTAATTTAGGGAGGGCAGTCTGCTGTACGTTGTCTGGTTTTATCAATTTAAATGTTAATCTCATCCAGAAACACTCACAATAAAGGTTGACTAAATAACTGGTCACCCCAAGGCCAAGTCAAGTTGTAACATAAAAAATTAATCATCACATAATTCACTAATTTGATTTCACATCTGAACCATAATAGATCATATCATGCAGTCTTTAACCAGATTTATAGTTTGTAAACCTAGTATCAGGACTATAGCATCATTATGCTGTTGATTTGAATATGATTCTTCCATTTATACTCTGTATGTGGCAAGGATTAGTTTGGGGGTGAATATGTGGCTCAGTGGTAGAGTACTTGCCTAGCACATGCACAAGGCTCTGTGTTCTATCCCTAGCACCACACATACACACATAGAAGACTGTGTTAATAGAAGATCCCAAACACCTCTCACCCCATGTTCCAACCAAGAATTTTTCATGCTGAACATGGCTCTTTCTCAGTGTGTCTGTCTCTCTTCATGTACATTTTGATTAACCTATCCTGGGCTTGTTAGAGAAAAGAAGTGTTACTGCCCTTCTCTCTTGGGTGCTATGTTAAACATGTCCGCTTCTCTATTAAAACCCTGGCTCCCTGTCCCACAGTCAGGGTGACACAGATGTCATTGCAGAAGAATTTATGTAAAGTCTTTCACAAGTAATTCAGTGCCAAGTTTAAAAGTAAATTAGACCTGGGGTCCTGGCTCAGAGGTAGAGCACTTGCCTAGCATGTGTGAGGCCCTGGGTTCAATTCTCAGCACCACATATAAATAAATAAAGAAAGAAATAAAGTTCATTGACAACTAAAAATAAAATGTAAAAAGTAAATTAGACATAGCTGAAAATTAGACTTGAAGACAATATTTAGAATAAAGTTTGCAGAAATAATGGCATAACAAGTTGAAAAGGGGCCAAAATAAAATATATGGCTTAGAAGTTTATTATATCCTAAATTGAAATTTTAGAAGAATAGGGGAGTGGAAACATGTTGAGAAAATATTCTGATACAATAACTTAGGAGTTCTGTGAACCTCAAACAAGAAAAATAAAATATATGTAGTTAACAAACCATAAGAAAGGTGCTGAGATGGAAAAAACAGATAAATATGCACTCTAAAAGGTACAGGAGGAAATAAGATATCATTTTCCAAGTAGCAGTGGTTATGCCAACAATTGTTATTTTCATCATAAACAATAGGACAGGAAATAATGGAAAGGAATAATAAATTGTATAGAAGGAGATATCTGCCCAACTAAAATTACAAAACTAAAAAGATAGCAGACCCACACTAAAATCAAATGTTCTTTGGCATAGAGGAAAATGAATTGATACCAAGCTTGGAGCTTCAAGAAGGAATTTAGAACAACTCAGAACCAGGAATGTGGGTCAGTGGCAAAGCACTTGCCTACATATTTTTTAAAGGAATAAGCTGAGTTAAAGAATTTTCAAGTTTTTGTTGTGATGTGCATAGAAAGCAGAAATGTCTGTGGGAATTAAATTTTTATATATCAGGAGCGCAGGGTGCCTCTCTTAAAAATATGTAACTTCTAAAGTAAGAAAATAATAAAATTGATGAAAGGTTAAATAAAAGAAGGTAGAGAAAGAAAAAAGGATCATATAATATTTATAGCAGATAAAATTAATAGAAGACATTGAGATAGAGTAGTCTAAACTTTAAAAATATGAATAACTATATTAAATGTAAATTGACTAAGTACAGAGTTCGACTGACCATTTGATAGTCTCTCATTCATTTACAATAGACATAGTGTTAGTCAGCTTTTCATTACTATAGTGAAATATCTGACATGGGCTATGTTTTAGTCAGTTTTTCACTGCTGTGACTAAAAGACCTCACAAGAACAATTTTAGAGGAGGAAAAGTTTACTTGGGACCTCATGGTTTCGGAGGTCTCAGTCCATAGACAGCAGACTCCATTCTCGGGGCTCGATGTAAGGGTGAACATCAGGGTGGAAGAGTGTGGAGGAGGGAAGCTGCTCAAGACATCACACCAGGAAGCAGAGAAAGAGAGCTGTCCTTACCGTGACAAAATATAAACCCCAAAAGTACACCCTGAAGGACCCACCTTCTCCAGCCACACCCTACTTGTGCAGTTACTACTCAGTTGGGGATTGGTACACTGATTGGTTTAAGGCTCGCAAAACCCAATTATTTTACCTTAAACTTTCCTGCATTGTCTTATACAAAGTGCTTTCTGGGGTCACCTAACATCTAAACTGTAACTGGTTACTTATAATGAAAAAGAGGTTTATTTAGAACATGGTTTTCTAATAATCTCCATACTGCTCATTCCAGAGTGCTTGTACCAGTCTGCAGTCCCAACAACAATGTATGGGTGAATCTTTTACCCACATCCCCGCCAACATTTATTGTTGCTTGTATTCTTGATAATAGCCTTTCTGACAGGAGTGAGTTGGAATTTCAGGGCAATTTTAATTTGCATTTCTCTAATTACTAGAGATGTTGAACATTTTTCATATAGGTTTTGACCTCCTGTGAAGTGCCTGTTCAGTTCCTTTTCCTATTTGCTGATTGGGTTTATTTTGGGGTTTTGGTATTCAGTTTTTTGTGTTCTTTGTTTATCCTGGAAATTAATGCTCTATCTGAGGTGCAGGTGGTAAAGATTTTCTCATGTCCTTGATTGTTTCCTCTGATGTGAAGAAGCTCTTGGATGCTAACCCTAATAAGGGAGGGATAGGGAGGGAAAGTATACTAGTTCGTTGGATTAGACAAATGGGAATGAATGGAAGGGAGGGGGGACGGGAACAGGAAAAGACAGTAGAATGCATTGGACATAACTTTCCTATGCTCATATATGAATACACAACCAGTGTAACTCCACACCTTGTTCAACCTCAAGAATGGGATCAAAATTGTAATGGGTTGTACCCCATGTATGTATAATATGTCAAAATACACCCTACTGTGATGTACATCAAAACACAACAAATAAACATTTTAAGCTAAAAAAAAATCATGGTTTTGGAGGCTCAAGGGCATAGTATTTGCACCAGCTCAGTTCTAGTGAGGGTTTCGCAGCAGATGACGGATAGCAATGGTGGGAGTAAGTGCTGGAGCAAGCAATTACCATTATGAAGGAGGGACAAGCCTTGCTCCTTTTATAGCAACCCTTTTGGGAGAACTATCAACATGGTTGCACACACACTACCATTGGTTGCCTGAAAAATACCTCACACCCCTAGTAACCTAAGGACCAGCCATTAGATCCCACCTTTTAATGTTTCAAGCACCTCTCAATAATGCCACCCTGTGGGCCAAGACTTCAATCACAATAGACACTTTGAGGACACCCAAACCATCTTCAAACCATATCAGACATATAAGCATAAATAAAATGAGAAAAATCTAAAGAATGGAAAGTATTTTGCAAACAGCAATAAATATTGGTATAATTATACTAATAAATATCAGCTAAAATACACAGTGCAACAAACAGTCACTGAAGTGGTTCACTTCAGGATTATAAAGAAATTTACATTTATGTACGCCTAAAAATCATTCAATAGTATCTCAAAGTCAAGACTGAAATTAATGAGAAAATACAAATTTGTGAAAATCAACGAAACTTTTTTTTCCGAAACTCAATAGCTCAGTGAATATAACAATCCTTTTTTTATATTGTGCAAGACAAAAAGGAAGAGTATTGGGACAAAAAAATATGAATGATAGTACTACCGACCATGATGACATTCAAAGTACTAAAGGAAAAACATTTTTAAAGGAATACCGTGAACAAATGTATACAAATTCTATGAACTAGATGAAATGGAGAAATTTCTAGAAACACCAATCATTTAATCAGACTCAAGAAGAAACAGGCAATGTAAATAAAATTTACACTGTAATTAGGGAGAGTTTGAATTAGTAATTTTAAAGCTACTCACAAAAGCCCAGGACCAGATACCCTCGCCACCAAATTTTACCAAAATATCAGGCACTAAATTTTACCAAAAATTCTAGGAGAGTTAATAACATTTCATCACAGAACTTCCACTAAACAAGAGAAGGAACACTTTCCAAGTTATTTTATGTGGCCAGTATTAATTACCTTGATGCCAAAACTAAAGACATCACAAGAACAAAAATTATAGACCAGGGTCTATTATGAATACCCATGCAAAATCCTAAGACTAGCAAACCAAATCCAGCCACATATGTAAAGAACATACCCTGGCCATTCAGGGCCACCCCACCACACAGCACAGCTCCCCATCTCCTAACATGGTCGTGCACCATCACTGGGTAGCTCACCACTGCTGCCTCATCTCCTAACGTGGCCACCTCCTTTGGGACACTGGCCATGACTTTGAAGTCCAATATCAAGGTACCTGCAAGTTCCCTGCCACCGCCACCATCTTGGCATGCAGTTCCTTCCATCTAGGCACACCAGTCAGGGCCTGGAAGTCCATCATCAAGGTGCCCGCAGGTTTCGTTACACCTGAGGTCTTCCTACTAGGTGTGCTAATAGCCACCATCTTGCTGCAGAGGGAGGGGCTTGCCAGACTCTCCCCAGCTCCACCAGTCCTGAAGTGTATGGGGAATACAGGACTGCCTTCAGTGGGTTGGCAGGTTTGCAAGAGGTGTGAGCTCTTCTTGCTCTTGTTTCACCCAGCCAACTGGTCTGGCACCCACTGTGTTACTGGGGGTCCACTTGGGTCGGCACTCACTGGGACCCATCACCGGCCTGGTCCCCGACTCCCTTCCCAGTTCAGCATCCACTGATTCCCCCTGGCAATGTCAGTTCAGGAATCAACAGAGCCCTCCAGCTCTCCAATCCCCAATCTCCCAACCCCTCCCTAGTCAACAGCCTAGCCCAGCAACCACAGCTTTGTGATCTTCCTGCAGATTTCATCACCTGGTCCTGATCCACCCAATACAGAACAGCACTCCACAACAGGTGCACAGGTCCCAGTGGTCAGTCTTCAGGACCACCAGGGAGAGAGGTGCCTGGCTGGGAATGTGAAAGGGCGAGGGCGGGAAAGATTGAATTTGGAGACTGAATCAGAGACCAGGAATTGTGGGGTCCCCAAGCCACATAAGGGGCTAAGATTAGGTTCCTACATCACATGAGTGGAATGCAAAGGAGACTCTTGGCATGCAGTGCTCCAACGTGGACCAGCAATTGCTATACCCCACCTCCAGGAGTTCTGCCTCCAGGACTAACCCTCCCACCATAGTAAACCTCACCATCCTGAGGAATGACACTAAAGGAAAAGTCAGTCAAAAGAGAAACTAAGTCACATTAAAAACCAGAAATTAACCAAATTGACTGGGATTACAAATTATATCTCAATAATATCCCAAAATGTTAATGCCCTAACTTCATCAATTAAAATACATCAGTCAAAAAACAAGACCCAACAATATGCTGTCTCCGAGACTCACCTCATAGGCAGACATTCACAGACTGAAGGGGAAAGGATGAGAAAAAACATATCACTCACATGGACAGTGTAAGCAAGCAGGGATTTTTATCTTTATGGCAGATAAAGTGGACTTCAAATCAAAGTTATTCCTAAGGGATAAAGAAGGACATTTCATACTATTTAAGGAAATCACACATCAAGCAGATATAAAGTTCATAAGTATTTAAACCTCAGTCAATGGAACATCTACATACATCAGACTAACCCTTCTCAACTTCAAGAATTAAATACACCACAACACAATAATACTAAGTGATTTTACACATCTCTCTCACTAATGGGTAGATCTTCCAATCAAAAACTTAACCAAAGTACAGAACTCAATAATACAATCGATAATTTATACTTATCAGACATATATATTTCATCCATCAATGAGTGAATTCAGTTTCTTCTCAGTAGCGTATGGATCCTTCTAATGTAGACCATATGTCTCAAAAGCAACTCTCAAAAGTACAAAAAAATAGAGCTACCACTGTACATTCTATCATATCATAATGGAATGAAATTAGGAATCAACAACAAAATTAAAAGTAGAAGCATCTCCTATACTTGGAGACTAAATAAGACACTATTGACTGACAAATGGATAGCAGAAGAAACCAAGGATGAAATAAAAAAAAATTTTAGAGGTAAAAGAGAACACTAAAGCAGCATATCAAAATCTCTGGTGTTTCATGATATATAAAGAACTCAAAAGACTTAACACCAAAAAAGCACCCAATCAATACATGGTTTAAGAAACTGAACAGACACTTCACAGAAATACAATCAATCAACAAATATATGAAATTATTCAACATCTCTAGCAATTAGAGAAATGAAAATCAAAGCTAATATTTCATCTTATTGCAGTCAGATTGCAGTAGTGAAGAATACAAGCAACGGGCTGGGGAGATAGCTCAGTTGGTAGAGTGCTTGCCTTGCAAGCACAAGGCCCTGGGTTCGATCCCCAGCACCGCAAAAAAAAAAAAGAACAAGCAACAATAAATATTGGTAAATATTGGCAAGGATGTGGGGAGAAAGACACACTCACATATTGCTGGTGGGACTGCAAATTGGTGCAACCACCCTTGAAAACAGTATGGAGTTTCCTCAGAAAACCTGGAATGGCACCACCCTATTTCACTCCTCAGTTTATACCCCAAGGTCTTAAAATCAGCATACTCCATTAACACAGCCACATCAATATTTATAGCAGGTACATTCACAATAGCTTAACTTGGAACCAATTTAGATGCCCTTCAACAGATGAATGGGTAAATAAAAGGTACATATGCACAATGGAATATTACTTAACCTTATAGAAGAATGAAATTTTGTCATTATCTGGCTGAATTGATGGAACTGGAGAATATCATACTAAGTGAAATAAGCCAATTCCAAAGAATCAAAGGCCAAATATTTTCTCTGATATGTGGGTGCTAATAAACAAAAAGGGTAGGAGGGAAAATAGTGGTAATTTGGACTAAACAGAGGGGAGTGAAGGGAGGGAGGGGACATGCATGTAAGAATGACAGTAGAATGAATCGGACATTATTACCCTATGTGCATATGTGATTATATTACCTGTGTAACTCTACATCATGTACAACCTGACAAATGAGAAGTTATACTCCGTTTATGTATGATGTCATGCATAACTAATTAGAACAAATTTTATGTATAACTAATTAGAACAAATTTTAAAAATAAAAAAGAAGATCCATCTGCAGATTAACATTGTCCTATGAATGCCACTGTATAGTTTGGGAAAGGTGACTGTACCACCTGATGTAAAAACATAAACCCTGAGAAACAAAAAACATGACATCACCAAAAGAACAATATAGTTCTCCAGTAATGGACTCCAAGAAATAGAAACTTATGAATCAAATCATTTTGAAAATGAAGTCAAAACAATAATCTTAACAAAACTCAGCAAGATACAAAAGAATACAGTGAGATAATTCAATGAAATCATGAAAACAATCCAGGAGCCTGAGTGGAGAAGTGGTAAATGGGGGGAATGTAGGTCAGGACACAAAATAACAGATAAGAAGTAGGATGACCAAATCTAGAGATCTGATATACAACACTGAATTGCATTCTTGATTTTTGGTAAATGAGTAGGTGTTAGCTGCTCTTGCTGCAAACAAAGGTAATTATTCAAGAAGACAGATATTAATTGCTTTACTATACTATTTACTATCTATATGTATATCACATCATGTTATTTGCCTTAAATATACACAACAAAATTTATTTTTTTAAGTCAATTATAAAATTCCAGAAGTTGTTATCTGAGGTAATGTGCTGGTTAGTGTGGTCTTTGAGAGATTCCACCACAGAATACTGTGGCCAGAGAATACAGAAGGTGATGGTGCAGCCTATCAACCTCATCTTCAGACACTTGCAGAACAGATCCTGAATTCAGATGTAGTTCTGTGAGCAAGTGAATATGTGAATAGAGGGCTGTATTATTGGTTTTGATGAATACATGAACTTTGAATTAGATGATACAGAAGCGATTCATTCTAAAACAAAGTCAAGAAAATAATAGGGTTGAATCATGCTAAAAGGAAATAATATTACTCTGCTACAAAGTGTGTCCAACTAGAAATGATCAAAGAAGTAAGAAATTACAGAGAAAGCTACAATTGTTTTTAGGTGTCCTTTTTTCCAAGTATAATTCTAAAACATTAGTTTGTGTTGTTTGGAACAACTTTATGTTATTACCAGATGACAATAAATGATGGGAGACTTTTTATTTAAAAATTTACATTGTTTCTTTCTATGCAGTGGTAAAGCCTTTTTACAAAGTGGTTCATACTATTAACTGTTGCTGTATATTTTAAAGTTTCTGAAGGGTTAGCAGTTACCCTTGGTATTTGCTTTTCTCAGAGCATGAATCTATATATTCTTGAGGCAAAGAGTGGGAATTCTATCTTAAGGTAAGTTTCCAATACTGAGTGACTGAGAAAGAGACTGTTCACAAAAACAAGGGTACTAAACACCCCCCAAAAAAGTCAATTATAAATTCTTTAGAATGAAAAATTAAAAACTCCCAGAAAAGAAAGAGATTGTTATAAAGAAAATGAAAAATCATCATCAAATGGAAATGTCAGAACTAAAAATTACAACTAAAAAAGAAAAATAATGGATGGGCTCAAAAGTAAATCAAGAACTCAGAAATAGGATCAATCCACTATCCTGAGGAACAAATTATCAGAATTCATTCAATTTGAACAGGGGCAAAAACCTACTGGGCAAGAACAAAAGGTGAAGCATTTATAAATGTCTAGAGTCATAGCAGAATAATAGGGTGATACAAAAGAATATTTTTTAAATGACTATTTCCAAATGTGGCAACAGGAACAAACATACAGATTCAATCACTTATGCAAATCCTAAGTAAAATAAACCCATAGAAGCTCAAGCCCAAAATATCATAATTAAATTTCTGAAACTTAGAAGAAAAAAATTATTAAAAACCATCAGGTAGAACTGGCACATTGCCTGTAGGGAAACATCTTGCCTATAAGGAAAAAAGTCTTTGTTCTACCATGCACTCACCACCATGATGTTCTGCCTCACAATAGGCCCAAAAGAAATGGAGCCAGCCAACAGGATCTGAAACCTCCGAAATAATAAACTAAAATAAGCCATCCCTCCTTTAGAGTTAATTTTTCAGGTATTTTGTCATAACAATGGAAAGCGAAGTAATATTTATTCCAAAGATGTAAGTCTGTTTCAATATTTAAAATAAATCAATGCAATCAACCCAGTTATATAAGAGAAACCATATGAGTTATACCAATTGATACAGAAAAAGTGCTTGACAAAATTCAATGCCCATTTGTGATACAAATGCTCAGTCAATTAAGAATAGAAAGGAATTCCTCAACTTTATAGAGAATAACATTAATCAATCAATCAATCCACAGGTAAGAGAGAAAGTCTTCCCCATGATGTGGGGGAAAAATTCAAGGAAATCTACTCTAAATGCTCTTATTCAACATAGCAGTCAAAGTTCTATGTAGCACAATAAGGCAAGAAAAAGAAATAAGAGGTATATATTTGAAAGGGAGAAATAAAAATGTCCCATTTGTAGATGACACAATTCTCTCTATAGAAGGTCCCCAGGAATCTATTAAAAACAAACAGCAACAACAACAAAAAAATCCTCACAGAACTAATAAGTGAATTCAGACAGGTATAGGATATAAGATCAACAGAAAAAATCCAATCACATTTCTATATATCTGTAGAAACAAAAAATTAAAAACATAATACCATTTATTGTTACCCCAGAAAAATGAAATACTTAAGCATTTAATAAGACATGGAAGGATATGAGTGCAGATAAATATGAAACAGTAAAAGAAATTTTAAAAATCTAGGACCTAAATAAATGTAGGCATACATTATGTTAATAGCTAAGTAGACTCAACATAGAAAATTTGTCAATTTTTCTAAAATTAATATACAAGCTTAATGCAATTTCAATCAAAATGCCAGTAAGATCATTATAGATACAGAAGTATTCTAAAATTTGTATGGAATGGCAAATGAACTAGAATTGCTAAAGACTGGAATCTTAAAAAGTTATATATTACAGAAATGAAGAGTAAAAGGATGGTCGATAGTGGCTAAGGAGGGGAGGAAGGAAAGATGGAGGGAAACTGGTCAACTGTTTGGAAAATCACAATTAGGAGTAAGTTCTAGTGTTATATTGCACAACAGGGTGACTATAGTTAACAAGAATTTATTGTGTGTTTCAAAATAGCTAGAAGAAATGTTTCTGAATGCTGTCTCCACAAAGAAATGATAAATGTATGAGGTGATGGATATCCTTCACACCATACTCCACAAATATGTACAATTATTAGTAACATTTTTAAAGTATCAAATGGGAAATAGACACTATTTTGACACTGGTTTGAAGACATACCATATAGCTACAGTAATAAAAACGAATGGTATTATCTGAGGAAAAGACACACAGATAAATGGAACACAATAGAATTTTCAGAAACACACCATCAGAAATATGTCCAAATAATTTTTGACTACAGTAGAAGAGGCATTCAAAAAAGAAAAGACAGACTTTTCAACAAGTTTGGTGAAGAGATAATTAGACATTCATGCACCACCACCCCTCAAAAAAAAATATGAACCTCAACCTAAACTTCACACTGAAATGTAAAATACAAAACTTATAGGGGGAAAAATGGGTACAGAATCTTTAGGCAGAGTTCTTTACTCCAAAACTATTATCTAATTTTTTAAATCTGGTAAATTGGGCATCATCAAAGTTTAAAACTTTTGGTTATGTGAAAAACACTGTGAGAAGATAAAACAAGCTATGCACTGGGAGAACGTATCTACATCCTTTACAAAGAAAAACTCTTCAAAACAAATAAAGTGCTCTCAAATCTCAACAGTGAAAATACAACCCAATCAGATTAATAGAGAACAATTTCAATGAAGAGAATATACAGACGGCAAATGTGTACATGAAAAAATTCGACATAGGGAAACGCTAATTAAAACCACAATGAGAAACCACTCCACATATATCAGAATAGCTAAAACTAAAAAAAGGAATACTACCAAATGATGGTGAGGGTGCAGAAATACTGGATCACTCATATATTACCAATGAGGATATATGATGGTATGTTTACAGCAGCTTATTTATCATAACCCAAAACTGAAAAAAATTCAAAATATCCTTCAATTTATAAATGGCTAAACAAATTGGTATATACTAACATCAAATACTATTCAGCAAGAAAAAGAAATGCATTACTGATAAATATAACAATTTAAATGAATATTCAGGGGAATTGTGTTAAGTGAAAAAAAAAGAGCCAATCCCAAAAGGTCACATGTTGTATAATTACATTTACATTGTATTTGTGAATTGACAATATTTTCAAAATGGAAAACAGAAGTGGTTGCAGGAATAAGGAGAGTACGATTACAAAGGGCAACATATGACAAATATATCACTGTGGTGATGGAACTGTTCAGTATTTTGATGATGGTGGTGCATATACAAAACCTGCATAAGTGATAAAATTGTACAAAATAAGTATATACACATAAATAAATGAGAACAAGAAAAACTGGAGAAATCTATACGTGATCTGTGGACTGTCTCCTAGTTGTGACAGTATAATAGTTTGTAAAATGTTACCTTCGGGGAAAACAGGGTGAAGTACACTGAACTTCTTTGGATTGTTTCTTAAAACTTCACGTTAATATAAAATCACCTCACAAAAATTTCAATGAAAAAATTGCAAGATGGATAGATGTTCAAATAAAAGTTTATTTCATTAAACTCATTCCAGTAAGAGGTAGAGACTGTCAGACAAGATAATAAAGCAAGAGTCAACTCCATGCTGTCAAAAAGAAACCTATTTTAAGTCAGGCACAGTGGCACACACCTGTAATCTCAGTAACTCTAGAGGAAGAGACAAGAGCACAAATTTGAGACTAGCCTCAGCAATTTATTGGGAACCTGTCTCAAAATAAAAATAAATAAATTAAATAAATAAATAAATAAATAAATAAATGTAAAATGACTGGAAACATATTGCATTATTAGAGTACCCCTGGGTTCAAATCCAGTACTGAAAAAAGAAAAGAAATCCATTTAATTATGAAGAAAACATGGGTAATTAAAATGTGAAACTTGAAATACCAGGCAAACACAGTTATTTATTTTCTGATATTAATGTCAGAGAAAATAGATTTCAGAAAAAAAGAATTTTGTCAGAAACAAGTAGCAAAACTATACAATGATAAAGAAGATCTAACAATCTTAATGTGAGTGCACCCAAAAGTACAGCTTCAAATTACATGAAAGCTAACAGAGCAGAAAAATAGACAAATTATGATTACAGTTGTAGACTTCAACACAGCTTCCTTAGTAATTGGTAAAGCAATTAGAAAATTAACAATATGCAAAACATGCAAAACACCAGGCATAGTGGCGCATGTCTATAATCCCAGCAGCCTGGGAGGCTGAAACAAGAGAATCTCAAGTTCAAAGCCAGCCTTAGCAACTTAGTGAGGCCTTAAGCAACTCAGTAAGACCCTGTCTCTAAATAAAATATTTTTTTAAAAAAACATGCAAAAAAGTATCATCTAATTTGCCCTAATATTTCAGAACATCCACATAACAATACATAATCTTCCCAAGTGCACATGAAACATTTACCCAAAAAGATAATAGGCCACAAAAAATACTCAATATACTTTAAAAAAATGAAATCATAAAGATCATATTCTTTAATCCCAAATAAATTAAATTAGAAATGAACTACAGAAAGATATCTCAGAAAGCTCCAAATGTTTGGAAATTACACATGCCTCTTTACAAATAACTCATGGGGAAAAAAAAGAAGATATTTCAAAGCAAATTGAAAAATATTTTTAAATAAATGAAAATAAACACATAATTTACCAAAATTTCTGAATGTTGGAAAGAAATCCAGAGCTTTAAAAGTTTGTGTCAGAAAGAAAATAACTAAAACCAAAGACCTAGGCTTCCATTGTAAGAAGTTGTAAAAAGAACAAAGTCCAAAGGAAGTAAAAGATAAAAATAACAACAAAAAGAAGTCAATGAAACACAATAGGACAAATGAGAGAAATCAATAAAACCAAAAGTCTTTTCTTCTGAAAATATTATCTAAAAAGCTGAAAGAAGAGTTGATACTAAGCCTTTGTCTTTCTAGAAATCAACAAGCTCATTATAAAATTATGTGGAAATGCAAAGAACCTTTAGAAAAGTCAAAATAATTTTGAAACAGGAAAATGAACTTAAGGGAACTTTTACCTCCTTAGCTAAATTTTTCCCCACATTGTTGTTTTTTCTTGTTTTTTGTTTGTTTGTTTTTGAGGTTGTAGATGGAACAGCTATCCTGATTTCTTAGTAGAATCATCTCACTTCATATAGAATGACAATCATCAAGAATACAAATAATAATAAATGCTATGGAGGATGTTCGGGGAAAAGTACATTGTCAGTAGAACTGCCATTTTAGCTATAAGTACACCCACTTTGGAAAGCAGTATGGAGATTCCTAAAAACACTAGGAATGGAACCACCATCTGACCCAGCTATCCCACTCCTTGGTATTTACACAAATAAACTAAAATTAATATACTGGAGTAATATAGGCATATCAATGTTTATAGCACTGCAATTCACAACAGCCCAGGTGCCCATCAACAGATGAATGGATAAAGAAAATGTGGTATATATACACAATGGCATTTTACTTACCAATAAAGAATAATAAAATTATGGTATTTGCTGATAAATGGATGGAACTGGGGAATCATGCTAAAACCAGACTCAGAAAGTCAAAGGTCAAATGTTTTTTTCTCATATGCAGAAGTCTCACCAGGACCTGCACAGGGCCTATAAGGAGGTGTGAGCAGGCTGGAAATAAATGACTGAAAAAGTAGTATTAAGAAATAAACCACACATAGATGCCAGTAATAGATCTAGCAAAGTGCAGAATTTTTCACATTACTTATTTTGTCTTAATGTTTCCTGATTACTCCTTTAAAGTTAGGTGCAACCAGTGAAAAATAAGAAGAAGAAAAAGACTTGCTAATTCATATTTTGAATAATGGGTTCTGATCACATCATTAATGAGTCCACATTGTTTAATCTATTAGCTATGTGAACTTGAATGTCAGTTGACTTCCCAGGGCTTCAGGATGGTTAAATTATCCCAAGTTCTCTTTAAGCTCTAATGTTCTAGAATTCTGAACTCTTATATTCACAGGTCTGAAACTCTATTTTCATCTGCTAAATAAACATCATTACTAGTAAAAGAAAGAAAGAAAGGAAGAAAGGAAAAAAGAAAGAAAGAAAGAAAGAAAGAAAGAAGAAAGAAAAGAAAAAAAGAAAGGAAGAAGAGAAAGAAAGAAAGAAAGAAAGAAAGAAAGAAAGAAAGAAAGAAAGAAAGAAAAGAAAAAAGAAAGAAAGAATGGAAGGAAGGAAGGAAGGAAAGAAAGAAAGAAAAAAAAGAAAGAAAGAATGGAAGGAAGGAAGGAAGGAAAGAAAGAAAGAAAAAAAAGAAAGAAAGAATGGAAAGGAAGGAAGGAAGGAAGGAAGGAAGGAAGGAAGGAAGGAAGGAAGGAAGGAAGGAAGGAAGGAAGGAAGGAAGGATACAAGAAATGTAACTTTAAGTGAGGTCTTGACGGGTGGAAAAGATCTGATGAGTCTGATCCTAATGAAGGAAAAAAGCCTGTAAATTCTGTAAATTCTGTAAATTCTTTATGTCCTCTGCCATGCAGCTGGAGCCTTAAGGCTACTTGAGTGCACTGGTATCTCTTTCCAACTCTGGGGAGATGGGTTTGAACCTAGGGCTGTCTGAATCAATAAACTCTGCAGTATCACAGAATTCTCTTTGAGCAGGACGTTTTGGGCAACCGAATGGAGCCATCTCAGATTAGTTAGATAATACCCAGAGTTCTCCAAAGGGAACACCTCAACTTAGAGATGGCTCAGACAAGCTAACAATTCATTCACAGCTCCCAGCACAGAAGTCAGAACAAAATGAGAAAAGAAAAAAAAAAGTGGAGGGGTGTGTACCATGAAAACAGAAGGGAGATCAGTGGAGTAGAGGAAGGGAATTGATAAGGAGGAGGAGCAGGAAAAGGGAGGAGCCCTGGAATGAAATTGAACAAATTATTCTATGTACATAAATGAATATGCCACGGTGCATTCCACCTCTATTTATATCTGTAAGTCATCAGTTAAAGAAAACAAGAAATCAATAGAAGGAAGACCAGTAGAGTAGAGTTAGGGGAACAGGAGGAGGAAGGCAGGGAGGGAAAGAGGATGTACTAGAGACTGCCCTAATGAAAACATTAATATATACATTATTATATATTCTGTATAATACATTTATATATAAAATAAAAAATTATTTTAAAAAGCTTTTATTAACTTTTGATGTTTTATCAATTCACTTAACAGATTTAGGATTAAACAGTTTTTACTATTTAAAGTATTAGGTCTCCTTTTTATTCCCATAATTCCCTGCATTTTGCTTTCCATTACACTCACACTAATCTATCATATATATATATATATATATTATATATACATACATATATGTGTGTATGCATGTGTATACACACACACACACACACACACACACACACACACACACAATGTGAGATAGAGCTCACATTTCCCAGGGCAGAGTTCATTTTCCACACAAAAATCCCAACATTCAGTGCTGAGGTGAAAACTGTATTATTTACAGATGTGGGCACTGAATAGATAGCCGATTGCAGTGTTTGTTTATTAGGAATTATAAGAATATATAAACATTTGTTTACTTAGTATTTTTAATAATATGCACAGAAACTTCACAAACATGTAAAGTGAAATAAAGTCAACTATTTTGCATTTACTCAGTGAATATATGTAAAAAGAGGTGTTTCTGAGGAATTATTTACATAATTTTACATATTTACAAAGAATTCGATGAGATTTTCAGCAATAATTTCATTAAATTTTTAAGTTTCAGTCAAGCATGATGGCACACACCTATAATCCCAGCAGCTCCAGAGGCTGAAGCAGGAGGATTGCAAATTCAAAGCTAGCTTCAGCAACTTAGCAAGGCCCCGAGAAACTTAGTGAGATCCTGTGTCAAAATTAAACAAAACAGGGCTGGGGATATGGCTCAGTTGGTAGAGGGTTTGCTTCTCAAGCACAAGGCCCGGGGTTCAATCCCCAGCACCACAAAAAAATAAATAAATAAAAAATAAACAAAACAAACCAGGCCTGGGGCTGTGACTCAGTGGTTAAGTGCCCTGGTTCAATCCCTTGGCACCAAAATAGTAATAAAAATAATAAAATAATTAAGTTTCAGAATGTATAGAAGTGACCAACTTGCATACAGGAATTCTAAAGAACTATATCAGAAATGCCAAAAATATCAGAAGAAGGTTTTGGGATTGAAATAGAAAATGAACAAAAATTGCTAAAGAGGGAGAATGCTTGTTTCCTTTCTACTTTCCCTTCTCCTCTCAACAATCAATCCTGCTGGGGCTAAAATCCAAGACCTTGTGCATACGAGGCAAGCATTCTACCACTGACCTATACACCCAACCCTGTTATTTATTTGATTTTCTACTTCGGGAAATGAATTGTCTGTATAAGCATTTATGTGAAATACTTTTTATACTATCTTCTTTCATGATATCTTCAAGTTTTATTTACTTCAGTTCCTTGCTCTTTTCTCATTTCTTCATTAATATAATTTCAGTAATACCTATTATACCTATTATAGTACCTATTTATTATTTCAGTGATACCTATATCTTTGAATTCTTACAACTTGCTCTCTTTACTGTAATTTATTTTTTCCCCCTTTTTCACTGAGTTTGACATCCCAAACTGATTTTCTACTACTGCCTTATGAACACCTTCCTCAAACTCTTGCATCACAGAGGCAATCAATTCCTTTAATTCTGCTTTTTGAAATTTATTATTTAATATTTGGTCCCATTATTTATCAGCTTAGTGACTAATTTTGTCAGGTGATGATTTATCATCTACTACTTTTTTCTAATAATTTTTGTCTTTTTTTTCTTGCAATAGTTTTGTGTGTATTTCTTGCTGGTTCCTTTTTGATTCCATTCCTTTTTGAAGAAACTTCTGAAGGAAGAGCTCACTACACATGTTGTTTTAGGCTCACAGGAAACTTCCTTACAAATAGTATTTTCCATATGTAACAGATTTAGCTTATTCATCAATTTAGATCTGCCTTCCTTACTGACCAGAAGAGTCTTAGCAAACACTTGCTGTGCTGGTAGTCACAGAACCAGATCTCTGAGTCTAGAGTCCAGTGGAACAAAATTTACAGTCTAGAAACAGAACCACAAACAATAGACACCTGATTTATTACATATATAGCTATGATTTAGATGTGGTGTCCCCCAAAAGCTCACATGTGAGACAATGCAAGAAGGTTTGGAGGAGAAATGATTGAGTTATAACCTTAACCTAATCAATGAATTAATCCCTGATGGTATTAATTGAGTCATAATTGGAGACATGTGGGTTGTGGCTAGAGGAAGTGGTTCACTGGGGGCATGGCTATGGGGTATATATTTTGTATCTGGAGTGTAGAGTCTCTGCTTTCTGATCATGATGTAAGTTGCTTGCTTTCCCCACATTCTCTCACCATGATGTTCAGTTTCACCTCCAGTCCTTACGACTGGAGTCAGCCTTCTATGGACTAAGACCTCTGAAACCATGAGCCCTAAGTAAACCTTTTTTCCTTTACAGTTGTTCTGGTTGGGTCTTTTAGTCACAGCAGCAAAAAAAGCTGACTAAAACATATATGTAAAGATTTCATCTCACTCCAGTTAGAATGGCTATTATCAAGAACACAAGCAATAGTAAGTGTTGACATGGGTATGGGGAAAAAGGCACACTTATACATTGTTGGTGGAGTTGCAATTTGGTGCAGCCACTCTGGAAAGCAGTATGGAGATTCCTCAGAAAGCTTGGAATGGAACCACCATTTGACCCAGCTATCCCACTCCTTGGCCTATACCCAAAGGACTTAAAATCAGCATACTACAGAGATACAGCCACATCAATGTTCATTGCTGCTCAATTCACCATAGGCAGATTGTGGAAGCAACCTAGATGTCCTTGGATTGATGAATGGATAAAAAAACTGTGGCATATATATATATAATGGAATATTATTCCGCCATGAAGAATGATAAAATTATGGCATTTGCAGGCAAATGGATGAAATTGGAGAATATCATGCTAAGTGAGATAAGCCAATCTCAAAAAACTAAAGGATGAATGATCTCGCTGATAAGCGGATGAGGACATATAATGGGGGGTGGGAGGGGTTAGCGTTAGGGTTAGGATTAGGTTTAGGGTTAAGGTTAAGGAGGGTGGTAAGAATGGAGGAAGGAAGGACTGTATAGAGGGAAAAGAGGGGTGGGGGAAGGGGAAAAAATAACAGAATGAATCAAACAACATTACCCTATGTAAATTTATGATGGGGGAAGGGGAAAAAATAACAGAATGAATCAAACAACATTACCCTATGTAAATTTATGATTACACAAATGGTATGCCTTGACTCCATGTACAAATAGAGAAACAACATGTATCCCATTTGTTTACAATAAAAAAAAGAAAGTGAAAAAAAAAGTTAAAAAAAAAAGAATACAAGCAATAATAAGTGTTGACATGGATATGGGGAAAAAGGCACACTTGTACATTGTTGGTGGAGTTGCAATTTGGTGCAGCCACTCTGGAAAGCAGTATGGAGATTCCTCAGAAAACTTGGAATGGAGCCAGCATTTAACCCAGTTATTCCACTCCTCAGTTTATACCCAAAGGACACAGCCACATCAATGTTTATAGCAGGTCAACTCACAATAGTTAGATGGTGGAACCAACCTAGATGCCCTTCAATAGATGAATGGATAAAGAAACTGTGATTTATACATATATATACATAATGGAATATTATTCAACCATAGAAAATAGTAAAATTATGGCATTTACAGGTAAATGGAAGCATTGGAGAATATCATGTGAAGTGAAATAAGCCAATCCGCAAAACCCAAAGGCCAAATGTTTTCTCTGATAAGTGGATGATGACACATAAGGGGGGTGCAGAGGCAGGGGTATAAAAGAAGAATGGAGGAACTTTGAATTGTGTAGAGGGAAATGGGGGGTGGGAGGAGGAAAGACAATAGACTGAGACAGACATCATTTTCCTATGTACATGTATGATTACATGAATGGTATGAATCTACATCGTGTGCAACCACAGAAGTGAAAAGTTGTAACCCATTTATGTATAATGAATCAAAATGCAGTCAGTAAGAATGAAAAAGTTAAATATATGTATGTGTGTGTGTGTGTGTGTGTGTGTAGATACATATATATGTGTGAATTTTATAGCAAGGCAATGAAAAAAGGACATTCTTTTTGTTAATTGTTCTAGATATTAAATGGATATTAATATGGAGGAAAATACTTTAATCTCATGCAATATGTGAAAATTGATACCAAATGGACTGCAGGTTCAAATGTGATCACTAAAACAACAGAACTTCTAGAAGATAACACAGGAAACTATCTTCATGATCTTCAGACAAGTAAAGATTTTTAAAGCAATATATAAAAACACCCATGAATTTATGAAATAAACTGAACCACACTTAAAAAAATTTTATTAATCAAAAAACACTATCAATACAAAAAAGTAAATCAGAGAGTAGAAAAAACTGGGAATACATTTAAAAGAAATAATTTTAAACTATTACAAAATAGTTCTAAATTCAATAAGAAAAAAACAACCTAATAAATAAATGGGGAAAGAATTTGAAAAGTCACTTCACAAAGATGTCAACAAGGCCAATAAACATGTTAAAGTATACTCAACCTAAACCATAAACCACTGGGTATGGTTAATGGAAAAGAGAATGTTCACACAGTCTGAAAGTTTCATCCCAAAGAATACTAGATTACAAAAGGGGGTTAGAGGGGGCTGGGGATATAGCTCAATTGGTAGAGTACTTGCCTAGCATTCACAAGGCCCTGGGTTCAATCCCTAGCACCACAAAAAACAACAGCAAAAAAACGATTCCATCCAAGGGGGTTAAAAGTCTACTTTTCAATTGCAGACATCTAATACCATTATCAATAACAGTACAAATAGACTTTATAAGATGCTTATAATAAGGTGGCATAATATGAATGCATAATTTGAGTTGAAAGGTGAAGGAAAACAAAGCAGTCAACAATGGATCTGGAAACAATGTGCACTGTTGCACATTGCCTAGATCTTATTCCTGGGGTTTCTGACAACTGATTTGGAGTACATCAAGCATATGGGGACTATTTAAAGATTTTCAGATACCTTTACTAAAGTGCAGTGAAATAAGCAAAAATCTGTTCAATAAAACCCCTAACCAGGATTTTTTTTTAATGTACACCATGATAAAATAGAAAGGCAAGCCTGACTGGATCTTGGACCAAACAAAGCTATAAAAGACATTTGGTGGGGATAGATAGAGAATACATGGGAAATACTTATAATTGTTAAATGCTTAGAATTGTTGAATGGATTTTTATTATATTCTTTTTGACTTGGCAAAATATAGAGCCAAAGTAAAAATGCTGAGGCATGAATTTATAACAAGAAATGAACAAAACCTATATATAAAAGGAAATATCAATTTACTTCTAAAAATTACATTTGAACAACCTGAAAGCTACCTCATATTTTTAGACAGGAAAACTCCCAATTGGAAAGATGTCAGTTTTATAATCTAGCAATTTAATGCAGTCTCAATAAAAGTATCATGAAGCTTTCATCCTGGAGTAATATATGTTTTAGTCAGATTTTTCACTGCTGTAACCAAAAAGACCTGACAGAAACAATTAAAGGAGGAAAGGTTTATTTGGGACTCACAGTTTCAAAGGTCTCAGTCCATAGATGGCCAACTTCACTCCTTGGAGCTTAAGATGAAGCTGAACATCATGGTGGAAGAGTGCTGTAGTAGGAAGCAGTTCAAGACATCACACCAAGAAGGAGAGACTTCACTGGCCAGATCCAATGTAAATACCCTAAAGGCACCCCTCCCCCAGTAACCCACCTCCTCCAGCCACAACCTAACTGCCTTTAGTTATCATTTAGTTAATCCCTGTCAGGGGATCAATTCACTGATTGGGTTAAGACATAATCTAATCATTTCACCTCCAAATGTTCTTGCATTGTCTCAACTAATGCAATTCTCAACTAAACATAACAATATATATTTTAACTGGAAGAATAAACAAGCTAGAAAATTCAAGAAAAACCTGAATAAAGAGCATTGAGAAGTGCTAACCTATCAAAAACTGAACACATTATCAAGCTCCTGTCATTAAAATAGTGGGATATAGGTACACAAATAGAAATATGAATGGAAATTCCAGAAACAGCCTCAAATGCACCTGGAATTTAACAAGTGAGAAAGGTAGTATTATACAGTAGGGGAAAGAAATTTTCATTAAGAGATAAGAAAACTGAATAGATAAGTGAAACAAAACAGAATCCATTCCCATTTATACATCAAAAAAAAAAAAATCCAATGGATTAGTCAATGTCAAATATACAAAGATCCTACAAGTACTAGAAAAAAAAATGTGAATTTTCCCATAACTTAAGAAACATTCCTAACCATAACTAAAACATCAGATGCTCTAAAAGAAAATATTGACAATTCTGTCTAAATAAAATTTAAAAACTAAAAACAAAAACAACTCTGCATTGTTAAGTAAATTAAAATAAATTCACAATCAAAATTAAAAGATTAAACTGGGAATAAGTATTTGCTACTTACTAAGCAAAGTAATCAACAAAGTAAGTAGCAAATTCATATTGAAGAGTGCTTACAAATATTGTCACCATTCAACATCCATGGGAGATTGGTTCCAGGATCCCTCACACAGGCCAGAAACATACATATTCAACTACCTTATATACAATGTATTTGCATAAAACCTATGCATATCCTCTTGTTTATTTAAAATCACCCCTGAATTGCCTATAATTTAATGCAATGTAAATATTACATAAATATTTTTATACTATATTATTTAGGGAATGATGATAAGAAAAAAAAGCAAGTACAGGTACAATTCTTTGCAAATATTTCAATCCACACTTGTTTGAATTGATGGATGAATAATCCATTGGACATAAAAGACTAACAACCCTGCAGAACTATGGGTAAGAATTATATACAGAAAATGCACAGAAGAGAAATCCAAATGACACTAAAATTTATGCAATAAAGAGCATCCTTTAAAATAAAAAGAAAAAATATAAACAACATCAAATCATTTCATTTTCAGACTACAAATATCCAAAAGTGTGATAACATATATATTTAGTTTGATTTTGCTTTGTCAAAAAAGCATTTTTACATCCTGCTTGTGAGAATCTAAATAATCAACCACTATTCAGTAAAATTACATATGAATTTACCTTTTGACTCAGAAAATCTCACTTTTAGGAATTCATCTACCACAAGGACACATTGGTCAAAAAATGAAAAGATATAGGCACAAGTCTACATTACTTTACATATTTGCAAAAGACTAGACACAAATCGAATGTTAATTTAATAAACTGGTTGAATGTATTGCAGTATACACACACAGAATGCTTAGAATCTGAAGAAAAAAACGGAGAAATTGCTCTACTTACTGCTAAAGGGTAAGCTCCAGATTATATTACTAAGTAACAATAGAAAATCTGAGAAAATTAGGTATTATATAGTAGTTTTCATATAAAAAAGGAAATACGCACATCTATGTATTTGTTTATATTAAAAATAATGATAAAAGATAAATTATTTTAAAAAATGGTTCCTCAAAGGTAAGGGAATAGGCTGGAGGGGAAAGGACTGAAGCTACAATGACCTCTGGATATACTTTACAGATTCATCTTTAGAAACCTTTAAATATTTTTCATACTATAAAATATAATTATCAAAATGAAAATGAAACTTTAAAAACAAATAGCCAATGAAAGAAATAAATCTAATGTGTCTTAAGTTGATGTCATATCATTCAGGGAAGAATTATCTTTGCTATGTTTAAAACACAGGGATCAGACTACATGTGCCAATGGGAATAATCCTAAAGACAAAAGAACTGCAAAAAGAGGTCTTAATCTAGTTTCAAAAATACTATATTGTTAATAATAATATTGATACTGTTATTTTGGTATATTAAATTTTGTAGGATAAAAATATAATCATGTTAATGCTCTTTGGAATGTGAATTTTCAAAATAAAAACAAATTCAAAGTAAAGCAAAATTCTATAGTAGCAAGTTAAAATTAGAAATTTACTATGCATTCGTGATAAATTTTTTCCATTAAAACAAACTATATATATTTCCTTAGCACTACAAGTTCCATATATTATGACAACCTCTATAACACTGAGCACCTCCAGAAGCTAGATTTTGGTGTCATTCCTGACTAAAAGAAACCAAGGATTCTGGGACAAAGGGCTGATTCTAGGTCAAGAAGCAGGAAATATACAAAATGAGTCTGGGATATTATGTCATATATGAAAACAAAGAAGCTGCAGAGCAGGTGGCACATGCTTATAAACCCAACAGCTCTGGAGGCTGAGGCAGGAGGATCATGACTTCAGAGCCAGCCTCAGCAAAATTGAGGCCACTAAGCAACTCAGTGAGACCCTGTCTCTAAATAAAATACAATGGATTTTAATAAAATGATTGTATTTAATAAAATATAATGGATGTGACCCCATGTTTGAGTGTCCCTGTGGTCAGGTAAAAGGGCACAAAACCTTACCTGAAATTACCCCAACATCCAAAGAAGGGATAATTTTGAGCAATATAAGAACTATAATGGATTGAAAAATATATTCATTGTCATACTCCCCCAAAAGAGATCACTTATGGAAAATGATGAGGAACTAATTTATGATTCTAAAAGCTAATCAATGATTTAACTTGTTAAAATTACCCATAATAAATAGTAGGGTTTGAGAGAGATGATGAGCAAAAAGCATGAAAAAACTGATTCACAAACCTGACTACATCAAAATATAAAACTTTTATATATGACAATGATACCACAAAGTTACAAATCAAGACAGACCTAGAAAGAGATCACCAACAAAAATAACACAAAGAATTACTTACTATATAAAACTCATAATGGATATCTATAAATTAGCAAAAAATAACAAAATGAATAAAAAAGTATGAAAAGTATATGAACAAACATTTTCATTGAAAAAAACTGAAAGGCCCAGCCTTTCAGAGAAATATAAATCAAAATAATGAGGTTTTCTTATTTACCAGATTGGCTCAAATTTGAAAAGCAAACAATATCAGTTGCTAGCAGAGGTAAAGGAAATTATATTATTGAATAACAGCTGGTACAAACAGTATGATCACTTGGTAGACAATTCAGCAATACCAAAGAACTCCTTATTCTTTGTGATGAAACTAATCAACTGTGAATACCCTAGAGAAATGTTTGCTATTATGCAGAGACTATGTAAAGGATGTTTATTGAGGTATCATACACAATAAAAAATGGAAATGACTAAATGCCTTATAATAATCAAATGGATAACTAAAGTGTAGTATGGTCTCATAATAGCACATTGTAAGACATTAAAAATAATAAAACTATTACTCAACTTGGATACACCTTCACTGCAATATAAATGTTTTTTAAAAGCTGCAATATAAGCCTTTTTAAAAAGCTGCAGCAACCTACATACCAAATGAAACAGCCTACATAATTCTAAAAAGCATATAAATGGAAATATATACTATTCTTGGGTTATATACATTTCTGTGTTCTAAGAAAAATAAGAAATCTATGAACATATGCAGAGTGAAACAGTGAGTAAAGGATGAAAACTGAGGTGTGGTGGGCTGGGTAATGGCCCCAAAGACTCCCATTCCCTGGAACCTGTGGCTATTATATATATGGCAAAAGGACTCTGCCTAAGTGATTAGGTTAAGAATCTTTAAAGGGGAGGATTATCCTGATTATCCAGGTAAATTCTAAATGTCTGACTACAGAAGGGAAGACAACACAGACAGGCAGACACTAAAGTTGAGTGCTTTGAAAACAGAGGAAGGGGCCAGAACAAACAGAAAAAAAGAAGCAAGATGCATTCTCCCCTCTGAACCTCCAGGAAATGCCAGTCCTGCCACCCCCTTTTATTTTACCACCTTAAGATTTATTTCAGACTTCTGATTTCTAGAATATTAGATGCTAAATTTTTATTGTTTTGAGCTACTAATTTTGTGCTATTTTGCTACATGCAATACAGGTTGAGCATCCTCAATCCAAAAAACGCTTGGACCAAGGCTAGGGGTGCAGCTCAGAGCTAAGTTACATGTACAAGGCCTATCATGTGCAAGGCCCTGGGTTCAATCCCCAGTACTGCAAAACAAACAGAGAGACACACTCACAAGAAAAAGAAAAACTTGGCCCAGAAATATTTCAGATTTCAGAGTTCTTGGATTTTAGAATATTTCCACATTCTTTATTGGTTGAGCATCATTGATCTCAAAATCCCAAATCCAAAATGATCTGTAATCTAAAACTAATACACAGAGGATAAATTATATTCTAAGAGGTTGAAAAGATTCCATGAATGAGACAACATCAGAGGGGTAGGAAGAGGGCAAAGTGTGGTGTCACAGGAAGCACTAGTGAAGGCTTTGAGAAGAGAACATGTGGTAGCATTATATGCTACAAAAAGGTCAAATAATTCAGAAGTTGAAAAATATCATTGGTGACAGACCTCAGTCAGGGAAAATGGAATAGTAGGGAACTCCCAGGGCCCATTCCTCTGAGGGAGATTTAGAACTGCATAGGCAGTCAGTGCAAGATGGCAAAGGAGGAAGTTGGGGCACACAGTAAGAGTATAAAAAGGGTTCCCCAATAAGATCAACTTCCTGGGGAAAGTGCTCATGGACAGGAGCAGAGGATCCAATCAAGTTCATTTCTGTACTCCTGGACATAAGTGGAGAATGTAACAGAAAGACTAAAATAGACTTTGGGGTTGTGGTTCAGTGATAGAGTGCTTCCCTAGCTTATGTGAGGCACGGGGTTTGATTCTCAGCACCACACATAAATAAATGAATAAAATAAAGGTCTATCAACATCTAAAAGAAAATTTAAAAAAAAGACATGTCCGAGGCGCAAACTCTATGATAAGAACAAGTCAGTACTTTCTTATAGCTTCCTGAGCCCCTTTTCTTTGGAGAAGTCCGTTACTTTGTTACTTTTGTTCTTGCAATACATTCACTGCTTGCTTGCTACCTTTGTGTGCAGCTCAATTATTTCCTGAGCTGAGACAACAAATCAGACACCTCTTACATGTTAACACCTCCACAAAAAAACACCAAGAAAACTGGCAGACTGTCAGAAAAACATCTTTACAGCAATCAGATAAATCTTTAATCAAGGAAAAGGCAACTGAAACCTCCTAGGAGAGATGTGTTGTTTTAACTCTTCTTTTCCCCCAGTTCAAACTCACAGTCAGTTTGCTAGGGCTATCAAGGTAAAATACCACAGACTGGTGGCTTAAACAGCAGAACATTCTTTTCACAGTTCTGGAGTCTATGGAAGTCCAAAATCATGGTGTTCTGGAATATTGGTTCTTCCAGAGGGCTGTGAGGAAAGGATCTATCCCAAGCCTCTCTCCTGACTGTAGTTTCTCCCTGTGTCTTCACATAGTCTTCCCTCTGTTTATATCAGTGTCCAAATTCCCCTTTTATAAGGACACCAGTCATACCCTAATGACCTGGCTTTAACTTAATTACCTATGTTAAGATCCTATCTCCAAATAAGACCACATTCTGAGGTAGTGAGTTAGCATTCCAACAAATAAATTTGGAAAGGGGAGGCAGGGACACAATTCAATTCTACCCATAACACTGACTGAAATATTAACTCAGAAAATTCAGAACGCTTTTACCAGAAAGAAACGAGTATGTAGAGGGTACCTGCTGAAAACATTTAAAGACAAATGAATCAGCTACTGCCACTGGGGGAAAAAGAATATCAATTGGTACAAACTACAGATATGCAAAAGTGAGCCTGGGTGGAAAAGCTGATAAGTGAGAAATTTTGTGGTTTTAAAAGCTTCCATATATTCCTGGGAATCTAGATGATGACATATTTAGGATAAGACACATGTTCAGAAAAGAACTGAGAAAGTCCTAAAGCTCATCTAAGCAAAAAAGCTACCTCTATTTGTTGATAACATATACAAGAAATCCTAAAGAAAACACAAAATAACAGTTAATAAACAAGTCCAATAAAGTTTCAAGATTCAAAATTGGTTATTTTTCTATACACTAAGGATAAACCAAAAAGGATTAAGGAAAAAATTATATTTACAACAGTGTCAAAAACAATAAAATATTTAGAAATAGATCTAACCCAGAAGGTTCTAGACTTGTATACTGAAAACTACAAAACTCTGCCAAAAGAAATTAAAGAAGACTAGATAAATGAAAAGATACTCTTTGTTAATGAGTGGAACTTTTAATATGGTTAAGAAGGCGATACTTCCCAAAGTGTTCCACCAAAATCTAATAGCCTTTTCTGCCAAAGAAGATAACATGACCTCAATAGTCAAAGCAGTCCTGAGAAAGATGAACAAACTGGATGAGTTTTATTTCCTGGCTTCAAAACTAGCTACAGCTGGGCACAGTGGCACACACCTGTAGTCCCCAGCAACTTGGGAGGCTGAGACAAGAGGATCACAAGTTTGAGGCCCCCTTCAGCAATAGCAAGGCCCTAAGCAACTTGGTAAAACCCTGTCTTAAAATTAAAAATAAAAATAAAGACTGGGGATGTGTCTCAGTCGTAAAGCACCCCTGGGTTCAATGCCCACTAACCCCAAAAACCTAGCACAAAGGAACAGTAATCACAGTAGTACAGAACTGGCTTAAAGGTAAATGTATAAATGAACTAAATAGAATTGAGACCTGTATATCTATGGTCAACTGATTCTCAACAAGAGTGCCAAGGCAAAAGAACAGTTCAACTCAATAAGCAGTCTCTTCGAAATTGGTGCTGGGATACCTGGATAACCACATGCAAATAAATAAAGCTGGACTGCTTTCTCATGCTATATTAACTCAAAATATATCAACGATCCAAATGTAAAAGCAAAAACTATAATACTCAGGTGAAAATAAAAGAGTAAAGCTTCATGACCTTAGATCTGGCAACAGATTTTTAGATATGACATCCAAAGTAAATGCAACAAAAGAAAATATAGATAACCCACATTAATCAAATTCAAAATCTTTTGAGAGTGAAAAGATACTGTCGAGACAGAAAACATAACTCACAGAATGGAAGGAAATATTTGACAAACAGATATCTGATAAAGGTCTAGTACACAGAAAATACTCTTACAATAAACAACCTAATTAAAAATGGACAAAGAACTTAAAAAGTCATTGCTAAATACACACACACACACACACACACACACACACAAACACACACACAAACACAAAAGTGGCCAGGAAGAACATGAAAAGATGCTCAATGTCATGAGTTGATAGAGAAAAGCAAATCAAAATCATAATAAGATATTTTATACAGCATAAAATGGCTATAATTATAATGATAAACAGCAAGTATAGTTAGGGAATGGAGAAACTAGAACCTACACATAGTGTGGGAAGCCATCCATGGTTAGCAGAATCAGGCTTAGCTGAGCCATGGGATACAGAGGTCTGACTCCCAGGAACTGGTGGTCATGGGAGACTGTTTCAGACAGCCTGAGGCATGTGACTCTGTACAGAGTGGCTCACCCCTGAGGAGATGCTTATTCTAGAGCAAATGGCTTCCCTAACTCCACCCTATCCTGTTGTTCACAGAAGAAGCTCCTCCTGGTTCCCCTTTTCCTGTATGTCTATAAATGAAGGAAAGGTGGCCTTCTCCATCTTGTTAGAGGCCAGATGTTGGCATGGCTCAATCCATCACACCCCCTTCCATTTAAAAAGGTTGTTGGCTCCCGTGTTTAAATAACTGTCTTAGTGATTAATCAATAGCCGGCACCGTCCTCCAACAGAAATCCTTTCCCTCACCCAAGCTGGGCATGGCAGACTCCCCTCTACAGTGTAGTACTGTGAAAAATAATATGGCAGTTCCTAAAAACAGAATAAACTTATGACTCAGCAATTCCATTTCTAAGTATAACAAGAATTGAAAATTGGTATACCAAAAACTTTATACAAATGTTCAGAGAAGCACTATTCATAATAGCCATAAGGTGTAAACAACCCAAAAGTCCATCAACCATTGACTAAGTGAAATGACAAAGGTACATTCATATGATGGGATATTATTTAGTTGTAAAAAGGAATTGTTGTGCCCAGAGGCTCGAGACCCCACAAGGACCACCAGAGACCACGATCAATGCAAGCAGCAAAGAGTCATTTATTAGCAAGTTCGAACCTGGTCCTCTGCGTCCTTAACCAGTGACGCTAAGAGAGGCCCCGAGCCCTCGTTAGCAGGGTTTTTATATTGAAAGGCAAGCAGTTTTACAGTGTTCTTTTAATTGGTTAACATTTGAACAGCTAAACATTAGTTCTCCTCTGGTTGGGTCTGGCCAATCTATTTGATTCTCATTGGGTCTTGCCAGAACTGAACAGTCCTAGTGGAAGAAGGGAGGAGGGAAGGGGTGAACTATGCAGGAGATGAGTCGGGGCTAAGCCCCGCTCCCGTCCTTGACGGATAAGGTCTCCAGGCAACCACACATTCCTCGGACAAATATCTCTTAACAACCTTGGTAAGCACAGGGGCCCAGCAGTCCTGTTTGTCCTTGAGACAGTTAGCAGCACAGATACCACCCTGCTCTCAACAGAATGAAGTCTGTTACATGCATGCTACAACATGGATGAACCCTGGAAACATTATACTAAGTGAAAGAGGACAGACACAAAAAACATATATTGTATGGTTATATTTACATTAAATATCCAGTAAGCAAATTCACAGAGTCAGAAAAGTAGATCCATTCTTGCCAGAGTGTCAGGAGTGAATGGTAAGTGACTTTAAAGTATATAAAATTTCCTTTGAGAATAATAAAAATGCTCTGGTACTAGTGATGATGCACAACATTACATATATATTAAATGCTACTGAATCATATACTTTATATGTCACATGTATTTACCACAATAAACAAATTGGTTATTTTTGCAGATCAAATTCCAGAAAACAGTGGATAAAAATCCATTCTGCATGAAGCATGAGTTGAAATTTGATTAAGTGCAAAAACATTTGTCAGAAGATGACATTTCAACTGAATGCTCCACAGACTGAACAAAATTAAAAATTTTTAAAAGTTATTTTAAGGACATTCAATTAATCTATTCTATATAAGTTTTATCCAGAGAAAACAAAACCACCACCATTGGAAAGTTATCTACATGGTCTCTGGTAATAAGTTTCCCTGAAAACTTCATTAATTGAGAGTTGTTTGGTATCTTGCCTTTTGCTTTCCCTTGAAGAATAATTACAAGCAATCATCTCAGGGTTGCTACCAGAAGGTTATTCATTACTGATATAGAAAGTAACAAAAGATTTCTTTGTTCAGGTTTCAGTTTCAGAAAAATTTTATGTACCAGAAGAAATCAGGTAGCTTCATTCTTATAGTCAATGAAAATCGTGTAACAGATAATCTTATTTTCCCATGACTACCAGAAAGATCAAAAGTATTTGCAACTCAAATTTGATAACTTCATATGCTTGATCTGCCTCCTTGCCAACTTTGCCCTATTGATCTGCTATTCCAATGGCATCACTGATAGGTCTTAATACTAACATCACCTGCAATCTTGTTAAAAATGTAAATTTCAGGCTCTATTCTCAACAACTTTCCAGGTAGTTCTTATGTACACTAAAGTTTAAGAACCACTGTTATACTGCTTTCTTGAAGTTTATTATATCTAACTCTACATTTCCATTTTAAGAATAGGAGTCATTATCCTCATAAGATTCATTATAAAATATAGAATGACTTCAGCAACTCACATGGGATCTCCTCATTTTCTGCTGATCTTGGAAAAATGTAGAAATCTCTGAAGGTATAGCTAGAATTTTAAAAAGTTGGAAATGAAGTCACTAGAGATATGAACTGCCTTACAATTTCTAGATTTGCTTACTTAAAAAGTTGCAAACATCACCTGTAATGTTAAATCAGTGTTATGGAGACCTTTCCCTCTGCTTCCTGATCACCATGTAAGCTGCTTCCCTCCACCACACTCTCTGCCTTACCCCAAGCCCTAGGGAATGGAGCTGACCTTCTATGGACTAATACCTCTGAAACCATGAGCCCCAAAATAAACTTTTCCTCCTCTATGGTCGTGCTGGTTGGGTCTTTAAGTCACAGCAGGAAAAAAGTTGACTATAACAGTGTCACTTGACAAAATACCTGGGAGAAATCAACTTACTTGAGAAAAGGTTGATTTTGGATCATAATTTCAGAGGTTTCAGTCTATGGTCAAAACCCTGTTGCCCTCAACCTTGTGGTGAGGCAAAAAAAAAAAAATGGTGGGGAGCACATGATGGAGCAAATGTGGTCACCTCAAGATTGTCAGGAAGCAGAGAGGCAGTAAGGGACTTATAATAAATATAACCTTCAGGAGCATGCACCCAATGACCTACTTTCTCTAACCAGGTCTCGCTTTCTAATGTGTCTGCCACCTCCCAATAGTCCATTAAATTATGAATCCATCAATGGATTAATCCACTGATGAAGCCACAGCCCTCATGATCCAATCACCTCCCAAAAGCTCCACCACTGAACACTGCTGCATAGGAACCAAGCCTTCAATACATGAGCTTTCTGAGGGACATTTTAGGAGGCAAACCATAATATGTAGGTAAAATGTCTCCCTGTGGGAGAACATCCTTTCACCCTGGAGAAGCGAGACAAAGGGACATGCGAAGGACCCAGATTTCCACCTGTGACTCTTATATATAACATGTGAAACTTGGATGTGCAATTGTTTTACTTGGTTACTGTAACTTTTCCACTGATTTTTTTGGTGGTAGTGTGGATTTAACCAAGGGATACTCTACAACTGAGACACATTCCCAGTCATATTTATTTATTTATAGACAGTCTAAGTTGCTTAGGGCCTCCTAAGTTACTGAGGCTGATCTCAAACCTGCCCCTAGGAGTCGCAGGTATTACAGGCATACATCACCACATCAGTCCCCCTTTTTTGAGACAGGGTTTTGCTAAGTTGCTGAGGTTGGCCTCAGCCTTATGAGCACCTAGAATTGCAGGCCTGGCCCATGCACCTGGATCTATTGATTATTTGAAAACAACCTATGTATCTCTCTGTGTTCTCAAAGGAATTTTTTTAAATTACCAGAAATCTGATTAAACAAATTACACATACTAAATACAATGACTCTAGGTCTTCATTAAAAGTTGTACCACACATGAATTTTTCATGGTTTACCCTCTGAGTTAGAGAACTCATGTAAAGCTATGAAAAAAAGGACACATAAGTCACTTTTTTATTGTTTTTCTCCAGATAGATCTGCCTTTGCAAATCCTTTCTAGTAACTATTGTCTCTGCTCCCTCACTCAGATAAGGAGAGCTTCTCTTTCACACAGGGTCCTGTACCCTGAGATGTCTCCTTCTTACAAGAGGTATGTAATAGTCCCTGTTTCAAGAGGTAATAGTCCCTGTTCCACTGAAACTATAAATGCTAATCAAGGCTGCTGAGAACACAGGTCTTTTTGCATTGTTCTGACCTAACTCTGAGGTAATAATGATGTCCCAAGGGCTCAGAAGACACGTCCAAAACTCCTAGAACCAGAACTGCTGTGCTAATATTCAATCATTCCAATTATTTTGAAAGTAAAAGAACCAAAGTAATGCCATTTTGATCTGTCCTGATTCCATTTTACGCTTGCTGAAAATGTTTTCTTTTCGGCCTCCTGACAACTGTATCTATGTTGACAGTACAGTGGGATCTTCTGGCGGCCCAGATTAATGTACAGATGTGTAACAAAAATGACTCTGAAACGCATAATCAAACAATTCTCTCTTGTAATCAAAATGTATGACTTAAGGAGGTCTTTTCTGACCTACATCTGACTCAACTGTCCATGTGGGTTTTGCCTTTATAAATTCTGTGCTTCCAACATTCGAGCACCGGGAGCTCTTGGAGGCGCTAGCCTACTCCCAATCCCGCCTGGCTTGCTCACTAATGGGCCTTTTTCCCTTCCAGTCTGGCTCAGTGAGCGTGGTGGTGGGTAATTCTCACGCACTCCAGTAGCAATTTCTTCGCACTTTATTTCTGATGACTGTGGTGGAAGATACAACGTTGTATATTCTAAGCAGGCTGGTAAATTAGAAACTCAGGGCGGAAAACGCCTTAACTTTTCTTCCAGTTCGTGGTTTGCTTGATAATTTTGTGACTCTGGGTGTGTAACTTTCTTCTCCATCTCATTTCCTTATGTGTTGGAGCGAGGACACTTACACCGAGAAAAGTGCGGAGATCTGAGCATTAACTAATAAGAAAAAGTATTTACTGCTATGTATTAAATCCTCTGGGCAACCCCGAGGCATATTATTAAGATCCTTGTTTTACAGACGCGCGGAAACCAAGTCCTGGGTAGGTCAACTGTCTTTCTGTAACAATTCCTCCGCATCCGGCGCGGTGTGGAACCGCAGCAGCCGCTCCAGCACCGCCAGAACCCGCGACGCGAGTCGGCGGTCGCGCAAGCTACCAGCTCCCCGGGGCAGGGGTCGGGCCGCCGCCGGTCTTCTTCTAAGAGAGCCCGCAGGCTCCCGGGTGCCCACCGATCATCCTGGTCCAAGCCTCTCCTGCCAGCCCCCTTAGGTTTCAAAGCAGGTGCGGGGATCTGCAGAGTTCCTCCCTACTCCGCACTGCCCACCTTCCCTCCTAGACCAGCGAGGGGTCCCGCCCCCGCCCCCGCCCACGCCCTCGCCCTCGCCCCCGCCCAAACTCCCGGGCTTGCCCGCCACTCCCACTTGGGGAGCCTATCAACCGGCAGGATCCTGGACTGTCTTCCGTATGGCACCCAAGAATCCGAGAAGCAAAAGCCTACACTAAAGTGCACAAGCGCCACAGGAGTGGAAGACCAGTGCAGGGCCATGCGCAGTGAGCCACCAATGTTGTTCAGACACGTTTCCTATAAGCGCGCTCGCCACGCTTATTGGAATAGTCCCTCATTAGCGGTTCAGGGGGTGTGGGCCAGGGTTATAACTTCTACTCTCAGAAGCCCTGAATTTTTTTCAGTGTCCCAGAAAAACGGACCTAATATACAAGCAGTGTGTTATTTGAACACCAAACTACCAAACGAAGTAAAGATATAAATCAGTGTGAATTAAGAATATAAACGAGGGACTTGGGGGGTGTAGTTCAATGGGAGGAAGGTTGCCTAGCGTGCCAGAGACCCTGGGTTTGGTCCCCAGTACACAACGCACATACAACACATGTGTATGTAAAAATATATATACTTGCATGAATATATAAAGAACTTAAATTATACTTGGAAATTAAAATACTAGCAAAAAAATAAAAATAACACAAAATATGAACAGTAAAAAAATTAGCAGGGAAAAAAATAAGAAAATTGACTCTTCAAGTGAGGAATAAAAATAAATCCTGACGGGCAAAAAAAGTTTATTCAAAAAGTATTTTTGTGATAAGAAATACACTGACTTCAGGATCTGCAAGCATCTCAGAATCAAAGGATTTCTTTTTATTTTCAGGGGTAAGAATAGTTAGGAACTTTTGAGAGCCAAATGGGCAAGCAAATGGGAAAGTGAGAAAACAGACTGATAGGATTAGTCTGACAGGAAATGATTCCCTCTGAGGTCAGCCATTCTGCATTTGAGTGCTTACTCAGAATTTGGGACAGGCCCAAAGTTCAGAGGCCTGTCAGAAGGAGAGAAACTTGAAATTTGGTCAATCTCAGTGGGTAAGTAATGAACAATTGTGAACATTTGGTCACAAATCATAGCAATAATATATGAAAATTTTGGATAAATCAGAAATACAAATGAAGGAAAAATATGAACACAAGTGCACCACATACTTACCTCTCGCAACCAACAGAAATACAATCCTTCTGATATTTTTGCAATAACAGGATCATTAGATCCAAAAAAAGATTAATTTATCTCTTTGTACCAAACAATTCAGAGTGAACATTATCACTTAGTATTGTTTTATAGCATTGTCTTCATTATAGGCCATTAATAATACAATAGAGAATGGAATCTCATTTACAACAGAAAAAAAAGCAAGCAACACAGAAAACACTAGAGAGTGGAACCTGATTTCCAAAGTGATCACATTGTAATGTTCAAAATACCCAGCATCAACCAAAATTTCATGGCATATAAAGAAACAACTATATGGTTCAAAGAAAAAATAGCAAAAATCATCTGTGAGAAACATGATGTTGGACTTACTAGGCAAATATTTTAAATTAACTAACTTACATATGCTTAAAGAGAATGATGAATGGTCAAACAGACATTAAGAATAAGAACTTCGGGGGCAATCCAAGATGGCGGCCTAGAGGGTGACTGCACCCCCAGTCGCTCCAGAACACAGGAGTTAAGAAGGGGAGGCATTGAGAGACTCGGACTGAAATAGAGCCACGGGTGAGTCTGCCCACTGGGTAAAGCTCAGCCCGGGTGGCAGGCCCAGATAGAGGTGGCTTATCGGAGTGGGGCAGGCAGCTAGAGTCTTCCACAGGCAGCCCTGCGCACTCCGGCGGTGGGCCCTGCCCACACAGCCAGCTTCTCCAGGTTCTCGGAGCAGGCCCCCTAGTGAGAGCCTTTCTGACCAGAACAAGCTCGAAATCCCGGAGCCAGCGCAGCGCAGCGTACTCCGGCACGCAAGCAGCTTCAGGGACCAGGATAGGGCAGCCAGAGACTTCCCCAAGTAGCCTGGACCCCTGCGGTGGGAGGTGCCTTTCAAGGCTAGCTTCTCGGACCAGACCAACCAGTGAGAGGCTTTCTACATAGAGCCAGCCACAAGTCTCCGAACCAACGGAGAGCTTTGATCCGCAAGCAGCCTCTGGGATCAGGGTAGGGTAGTCAGAGACCTCTTCAGGCGACTCTGCCCCCTCCGGCCACAGGCTCTTTCCACTAAGCGATCCAAGATGGCGGCCTAGAGGGTGACTGCATCCCCAGTTGCTCCAGAACCCATGAGTTAAGAAGGGGAGGCATTGAGAGACTTGGACTGAAATAGAGCCACAGGTGAGTCTGCCCACTGGGTAAAGCTCGGCCCGGGTGGCAGGCACAGATAGGGGTGGCTTATCAGAGCAGGGCAGGGCAGCTAGAGTCTTCCCCAGGTAGCCTTCCACACTCCGGCGGTGGGCTCCTTCCACACGGCCAGCTGCACGGTGCAGGCCCCCAGTGAGAGCCTTTCCGCACAGAGCCAGCTGCAAACCCTGGAACCAGTAGGGGGCTAGGGGCAGCTTTCTTCGGATGCACTGCATTATCAAGTTCCTCCAAGACATCAGGTTACTGAAGGCTGGGAGGTGATAAACTGGAAATCTACCGGGACACTATAAGCCAATAGCAGAAATCTGCAATATCTCAGGGTCCCACTGACAGCTGACCAATATGAGAAAACAAGGGAAGAAAATGTCTCAAACAAACCTACATACTACATCAATAAAACCCAATGACAGCACAGCAGAAGAAATGTCAGAAAGGGAGTTCAGAATGTACGTAATTAAAACGATCAGAGAAGCAAATGAGGAGATGAAAGAGCAAATGCAGGCATTGAAGGAGGAGATGAAAGAGCAAATGCAGGCATTAAATGATGGCGCCAATCAACAGTTAAAAGACCAAATACGGGAAGCAAGAGATCATTTCAATAAAGAGTTAGAGATACTGAAAAAAAAGCAAACTGAAATACTTGAAATGAAGGAAACAATAAACCAAGTTAAAAACTCCATAGAAAGCATAACCAATAGGATAGAACACCTGGAAGACAGAACCTCAGACATTGAAGACAAATTATTTAATCTTGAAAACAAAGTTGGCCAAACGGAGAAGATGGTAAAAAATCATGAACAGAATCTACAAGAATTATGGGATATCATGAAAAGGCCAAATTTAAGAATTATTGGGATTGAGGAAGGCTTAGAGAAACAAACCAAAGGAATGAACAATCTATTCAATGAAATAATATCAGAAAACTTCCAAATCTGAAGAATGAAATGGAAAACCAAGTACAAGAGGCTTATAGAACTCCAAACATGCAAAATTACAACAGACCCACACCAAGGCACATTATTATGAAAATACCTAACATACAAAATAAAGACAGAATTTTAAAGGCCGCGAGAGAAAAGAATCAAATTCAGAGGGAAACCAATAAGAATATCAGCAGATTTTTCAATCCAGACCCTAAAAGCTAGAAGGGCCTGGAACAACATTTACCAAGCCCTGAAAGAAAACGGATACCAACCAAGAATCTTATACCCAGCAAAACTTACCTTCAAATTTGATGATTAAATAAGATCCTTCCATGATAAACAAAAGCTAAAGGAATTTACAAAAAGAAAGCCAGCATTACAGAACATTCTCAGCAAAATATTCCATGAGGAAGAGATGAAAAACAACGATGCAAATCAGCAACAGGAGGCGCTAGCCTAAAGGAATAGCCAAATAAAGGAGAAACCAAATCATGTCAAAAATAAATATGAGTCAATTGACTAGGAATACAAATCATATCACAATAATAACCCTGAATGTTAATGGCCTGAACTCATCAATCAAAAGACATAGACTGGAAGATTGGATTAAAAAGAAAAATCCAACAATATGCTGCCTGCAAGAGACTCATCTCATAGAAAGAGACACCCATAGACTAAAGGTGAAAGGATGGGGAAAAACATACCATGCACACGGACACAGCAAAAAAGCTGGAGTATCCATCCTCATTTCAGATAATGTGGACTTCAAACCAAAAGTAGTCAGAAGGGATAAAGAAGGACATTACATGCTGCTTAAGGGAAGCATAAATCAGCAAGACATAACAATCATAAATATCTATGCCCCGAACATTGGCTCATCCACGTACGTCAAACAAATCCTTCTCAATTCCAGAAATCAAATAGACCACAACACAATAATACTAGGCGATTTTAACACACCTCTCTCACCACTGGATAGATCGTCCAAACAAAAATTGAATAAAGAAACTATAGATCTCAACAACACAATCAACAATTTAGACTTAATGGACATAAATAGAATATACCATCCAACAAAGAACGAATACACTTTCTTCTCAGCAGCACATGGATCCTTCTCTAAAATAGACCATATTTTATGCCACAAAGCTACTGTTAGCAAATACAAGAAGATAGAGATACTACCTTGTACTCTATCAGATCATAATGGATTGAAATTAGAAATAAATGACAGAATAAAAAACAGAAACTTCTCCAATACCTGGAGATTAAATAATACACTATTATATGATGAATGGATAACAGAAGACATCAGGAGGGAAATAAAAAAATTCTTAGAAGTAAACGAGAACAAAGACACATCATATCAAAATCTCTGGGACACTATGAAAGCAGTACTTAGAGGAAGATTTATTTCATGGGGCGCCTTCAAAAAAAGAAGTAGAAATCAACAAATAAATGACTTAACACTGCAGCTCAAAGCGCTAGAAAAAGAAGAGCAGACCAATACCAAAAGTAGTAGAAGACAGGAAATAGTTAAAATCAGAGCCGAAATCAATGAAATCGAAACAAAAGAAACAATTGGAAAAATTAACAAAATAAATAGTTGGTTCTTTGAAAAAAATAAATAAAATTGATAAACCCTTAGCCACACTAACAAAGAGAAAGAGGGAGAAAACTCAAATTACTAAAATTCGGAATGAACAAGGAAACATCACAACAGACACGAGTGAAATACAAAACATAATTAGAAGCTATTTCGAAAATCTATACTCCAACAAAACAGAAAACCTCGAAGACATCAACAAATTTCTAGAGACATATGAATTACCTAAACTGAACGAGGAGGACATACACAACTTAAATAAACCAATTTCAAGCAATGAAATAGAAGAGGTCATCAAAAGCCTACCAACAAAGAAAAGTCCAGGACCAGATGGGTTCTCAGCTGAGTTCTACAAAACCTTTAAAGAAGAGCTCATTCCAATACTCCTCAAACTATTCCATGAAATAGAAGAGGAGGGAACCCTCCCAAACTCGTTCTATGAAGCCAATATCACCCTGATACCTAAACCAGACAGAGACACATCAAGGAAAGAAAATTTCAGACCAATATCCTTAATGAACATCGACGCAAAAATTCTCAACAAAATTTTAGCAAATCGTATACAAATATATATTAAAAAGATAGTGCACCACGATCAAGTGGGTTTTATCCCAGGGATGCAAGGTTGGTTCAACATTCGGAAATCAATAAATGTCATTCACCATATCAACAGACTTAAAGTTAAGAATCACATGATTATTTCAATAGATGCAGAAAAAGCATTTGATAAAATACAGCATCCCTTCATGCTCAAAACACTAGAAAAAATTGGGGTAGTGGGAACATTCCTTAACATTATAAAGGCCATCTACGCTAAGCCCATGGCTAATATCATTCTAAATGGTGAAAAACTGAAAGCGTTCCCCCTAAAATCTGGAACAAGGCAGGGATGCCCTCTTTCACCACTTCTATTCAACATCGTCCTTGAGACTCTAGCCAGAGCAATTAGACAAACCAAAGAAATTAAAGGGATACGAATAGGAAAAGAAGAACTCAAACTATCCCTGTTCGCTGATGACATGATTATATATTTAGAGGAACCTGGAAATTCCACCAGAAAACTTTTAGAACTCATAAGTGAATTCAGTAAAGTAGCAGGTTACAAGATCAATGCTCATAAATCCAATGCATTTTTATACATAAGTGATGAATCTTCAGAAAGAGAAATTAGGAAAACTACCCCATTCACAATAGCATCGAAAAAAATAAAATACTTGGGAATCAATCTCACAAAAGAGGTGAAAGACCTCTCCAATGAGAACTACAGAACACTAAAGAAAGAAATTAAAGAAAGCCTTAGAAGATGGAAAGATCTCCCATGTTCCTGGATAGGCAGAATTAATATTGTCAAAATGGCTATACTACCTAAAGTGCTATACAGATTCAATGCAATTCCAATTAAAATCCCAATGATGTACCTTGCAGAAATAGAGCAAGCAATTATGAAATTCATCTGGAAGAATAAAAAACCTAGAATAGCTAAAGCAATCCTCAGTAGCAAGAGTGAAGCAGGGGGTATTGCAATACCAGATCTTCAACTCTACTACAAAGCAATAGTAACAAAAACGGCATGGTATTGGTACCAAAATAGACAGGTAGATCAATGGTACAGAATAGAGGACACGGACACAAACCCAAATAAATACAATTTTCTCATACTAGACAAAGGTTCCAAAAATATGCAATGGAGAAAAGATAGCCTCTTCAACAAATGGTGCTGGGAAAACTGGAAAACCATATGCAATAGAATGAAATTAAACCCCTATCTCTCACCCTACACAAAGCTCAACTCAAAATGGATCAAGGACCTCGGAATCAGACCAGAGACCCTGCATCTTACAGAAGAAAAAGTAGGTTCAAATCTTCAACTTGTTGGCTTAGGATCAGACTTCCTTAACAGGACTCCAATAGCACAAGAAATAAAAGCAAGAATGAACAACTGGGATAGATTCAAACTAAAAAGCTTTCTCTCAGCAAAGGAAACTATCAGTAATGTGAAGAGAGAGCCTACAGAGTGGGAGAATATCTTTCCCAACTATACTTCAGATAGAGCGCTAATTTCCAGAATCCATAAAGAACTCAAAAAACTCTACACGAAGAATACAAATAATCCAATCAACAAATGGGCTAAGGAAATGAACACACTTCACAGAAGAAGATGTACAAGCAATCAACAGATATATGAAAAAATGTTCAACATTCCTAGTAATAAGGGAAATGCAAATCAAAACTACCCTAAGATTTCATCTCACCCCAATTAGAATGGCAATTATCAAGAACACAAGCAACAATAGGTGTTGGCGAGGATGTGGTGAAAAAGGAACCCTCATACATTGCTGGTGGGGTTGCAAATTAATGCAGCCACTCTGGAAAGCAGTGTGGAGATTCCTCAGAAAGCTGGGAATGGAAACACCATTTGACCCAGCTTTCCCATTCCTTGGCCTATACCCAAAGGACTTAAAATCAGCATACTACAGAGATACAGCCACATCAATGTTCATTGCTGCTCAATTCACCATAGCCAGATTGTGGAACCAACCTAGATGCCCTTCAGTTGATGAATGGATAAAGAAACTGTGGTATATATATATACAATGGAATATTACTCCGCAATGAAGAATGATAAAATTATGGTATTTACAGGCAAATGGATGAAATTGGAGAATATCATGCTAAGTGAGATAAGCCAATCTCAAAAAACTAAAGGACGAATGATCTCGCTGATAAGCGGATGAGGACATATAATGGGGGGTGGGAGGGGTTAGCATTAGGTTTAGGGTTAGGTTTAGGGTTAGGGATAAGGAGAGCGGTAAGAATGAAGGAAAGAAGGACTGTATAGAGGGGAAAGAGGGGTGGGAGGGGTGGGGGGGAAGAAAAAAAATAATCAAACATCATTGCCCTATGTAAACGTATGATTACACAAATGGTATGCCTTGACTCTATGTACAAATAGAGAAACAACATGTATCCCATTTGTATACAATAATAAAAATAAAATAAAAAAAAAGAATAAGAAATTCATAAAAAGTTCTGGTACTGAAAAGTACAACAGCTTCTTATAGTTTATATCTTAAACTACCCACAAAGGCCATGTGTTAAAGGCCTGGAACTATAGAACTATTAGAAGATGGTGCCTAATAGAGGAAATTAGGTCATAGGAAACATGTCCTTGAAGAGGATATTGGGATTCTGGCCCTTCTCTCTCTTTGAGGTGAGGTGAACACACATTCCCCACCATGATGTACTGCCTTGCCACATATCCAAAGGCAAGAGGATCAAATTACCATGCACTGAAACTTCTGAAACTGTAAACCCAATTTTCACCATTTCCTTTCATAAGGACCAAAATCTAATATGACTGGATAGGATCAGTAGTAAAACGGAAATGACAGAGGATAGAACCCATGAACTGGAAGGCAGATCAATGGAATTTGCACAATCCAAACAACAGAGAGAAAAATCATGGGAAAATAAAGTTAACAGAACCAAAGGACGAATGGTCTCACTGATAAGCGGATGATGACACATAATGGGGGATGGGAGGGGTTAGTATTAGGATTTGGGTTAGGTTTAGGGTGAGGGTTAGAGAGGGTGGCAAGAATAGAGGAAGGAAGGACTGTATAGAGGGAAAAGAGGGGTGGGAGGGATGGGAGGGGTGGGGGGAAGGGAAAAAATAACAGAATGAATCAAACAACATTACCCTATGTAAATTTATGATTACACAAATTGTATGCCTTTACTCCATGTACAAACAGAGAAACAACATGTATCCCATTTGTTTACAATAAAAAAAAAAATAAATAAATAAAAATAAACAAGATAAAAATAAATAAATAAATAAAGTTAACAGAGATTCAGGAACCTGTTGAGATGACAACAAAAAATAGAGTATTGTGGTCCCCAAAGGAGAAAAGAAAGTGGAACTGGAAAAGTATTTGAAGTAATAGTAACTAAAAAAACTCCCCAAATTTGGGGGCGGGGGAACCAGAAAACAAAGGCCCCAAAGCATACAGATTCAAGAAACTGAGGAAATAAACCCAAAGACTTTCACACTAAGACACACCACAAACTTGTGGGAGTTAAAGATAAAGAAAAAAATCTTGAAAGGGAGCAGAGAAAAGACACATGACTTAAGGGGAATGTCAGTTTGAATAGCAGTGAATTTCTCATCTAAAACAATGGAGGCCAGAAAGAAGTGCACACATTTTATAAGGGGGAAACAATTGAAACATAGACAGATGAAGAATAACCAAAATAATTTGTCACTAGCAAATTTATTCTGAAAGACAAATTAGAAGAAAGTTAATCATAAATAAAAACTTAAAGAAATGCTGACAAAAATTTTGAAACAGAAAAGACAGAAGAACATCAGGGTTAAAAGATAAATAAGTGACTATCCTACTAATGAATTTCTTTAAAAATAAAACAAGTTTATAAAAATGGCATATTTATGCCTAACATGTTAATAATTTTAAAAATGTAAATAGTCTAAATGCAACAATTAAAAGATATTGGAAGAGCCAATTTTTAAAAATGGTCCAACCATATACTATTTATGAGAAACTTCTGCTGGGCATGGTGGCACACACCTATAATCCCAGTTACTCAGGGAGGCTCAGGCAGGAGGATAGCAAGTTCAAAGCCAGCTTCAGTAACTTACCAAGGCCCAGACTCTAAATAAAAAATATAAAAAAAAGAGCTGAGAATGTGACTCAATGGTTAAGTGCCCCTGGCTTCAATCCCCAGTACAAAAAGAAAAGAAAAGAAAGGAAGTTAACTTCAGATCAATACCACAACCAGGTCCAGTGATACAAACCTGCAGTCCCAGCTACTTGGGAAACAGGCAGGATTGCTTGAGGCCAGGAGTTTGAGGTCAGTTTAGGCAACACAACGAGATTCTGTCTCCTAAAATAAATCACAGATAGACTGAAAGTTAAAAGAGGAAAAATATATTAATATTAAACAAAATATTAATTATTATAAAAATATTAAACAAAATCAGGAGTAGTCTAATAGCAGATAAAACAGAATTTTTCTGAGCTAGGAAGACAACTAGAGAATAGACAAAGAGAGACATTACATAATGATAAAAGGGTCCTTTACCACCAAGAAAAAATAATAATCCTAAATGTGTACACACCAAACAGCAGTTCCTCAAAACAAATGAAATGAACACTGATAAAAGGAGAAGTAGGTAAATTCAAAATTATAGTTAGGGACTTCCATACCCTAATTTCAGCAATAGATAAGACCACGAAACAATAAATCATAAGGATATAGAATTGGACATATAATCAGCCAAGAGGATCTTGTTAACATGTGAACAGTCCACCTCAAATCAATGAAATATACATTTTTAAGAGACTAAATAAATGTACACTACAAGTGATCATGTTAGATCATAAAATAAGCCTCATCAAATTTAAAATGATTGAAGTCATTTCAATTATCTTTTTTGACCATAAAACTTGAAATTAATAATGGAAAAACAACAGGAAATCTCCAAACACTTGGAAAGTTAACAATACATGGCTAAATAATCTGTGGGTGTATAAGGTATCGGATGAAATTTTAAAAATATATAGAGCTGAATGAAATTGAAAATATAGCATATCAAAATATGTGAGATGCAGGTAAAACAGTTTTGAGAGAAGAAATTGTGTAGCTCTAAATTCTTACATCAGAAATAGAGAAAGTTGTCAAATCTATTATCTAACTTACTACCCCAAGAAACACTAGCAAAATAAGTACAAAATAGACTCAAAGCAACTACACAAAGAAAATACTAAAGATTTGTATGGTTCAAATATGATATTTCTCCACCAATACTCAATTTGGGCGATGGTACCCAATGTAATGTTGAGAAGTACTGGGGACTTTCACAGGTTTGGGGGTTCATGATAGATCTACCTTATGAGTGATTTAATGTAGTTCTTGCAAGAATAGATTTGCTCTTGAGAGAGTGGGTTGTTACAAATTGGGTCAGCTCCTTTGTCCCATTTTTCTCTCTTCTGCACATGCCCACTTCCTCTTCTGCTTTTCTGTTCATGAACCAGAATGTGGTCCTCAACAGAAGCTGAGAAGATATTCATATGTAATTGTAAGCCAGAATAAACCTCTTTCCTTTATAAATTACTCAGTCACAGGTGTTTTGTTATAGGAACAGGAAACTATCTCAGACAAGATCAGAACAGAAAATCAATGTTATTTGGAAATAGAGAAAATCATTCATTGAAAGAAGATCTGGCTTCTAATAAAACTGGCAAATCTCTAGACAGATAAAAATGAAGAGAGTATGAATCATCAATACAATAAAAGAAACAGAAAACAGAACTACAGATCATTTATTCCATAAAATGAGTAAGGAATGCAAGGTTGATTGAACATTCAAAATCTCTCAGTGTAATCCACCATATCAACAGGCTAGAGAAGAAAAATCATGTGATCACCTCTGTTGATGCAGAAAAACAATTTGATCAAATCTAATACCCATTCATGATTTAAAAAGAAAAAACTATAAGCAAACTAGGAATATAGGTGAACTTCCTTAACTAAATTTTCTACAAAAAATCTTACAGTTAACATCATACACAATGTTGAAAAATAAAATGCTTTCCTCTGACACTAGGAACAAGACATGATTATTTACCACTCTTATTCAATGTAACATGGAAAATTGTGACCAGGCAAGAAGGCATCCCAAAAAAGTAATGAAAGGCAAACAAATTGGAAAGGAAGAAATAAAACTGTTCCTCTTTGCAGATGACATTGTATCTTGTAGATAATCTATGTTGAAAATCCCAAAACTCTACATAAATTGTTGAGACTTAATAAGCAAATACAAAAAGATCAGGATACAAAATTCATTTTATTTCTATATACTAACAAGAAACACATGGACACAAATTTAAAACATAATACATTTATAACTATTCCATAGGAAATGGAATATTTAAGTGTAAACATAATAAACCCATCATCTTATCCTGAATATTATAAAATGCTGAGGAAAATCAAATTTTCAAAGCCTAAATAAAAAGAAAGGCATATTATATTCATAGACTGGAAGCCTCAACATAGGGAAGGTGGGTACCGACTGAATATAGAGAAGTAGTAATGAAACTACTTCATCTTGACAGGAAAGAAGAGTTAAGGAATCCCTAACATTGGTATAGGGCTTTAGGTTGGACCGAGCCATTTGTTACACCGTTCAAACTGAAAGTGAGTGTGTCTCACTGGTACAGAGTCATTCCCTCCACACTTTACCAATCCTTCACTCTCCATCAACCCCAACATAAACGGCTTTCAGCTAGAATTTAGGCATTATTTTAATCAGCTTTTTGTCACTTTGACCAAAAGACCTGACAAGAACAACTTATAGGAGGAAAAGGTTTTTGCCTCGTGGTTTCATAGGTTCAGTCCATTGTTGGCTGACTTCATAGCTCTGAACCCAAGATGAGGCAGCACATCATGATGGAAGGGTGTGGTAAAGGAAAGCTCAGGACAGACAATCAGGAAGCACAGAGAGAGAGAGAGGTCCACTTATCAGGGACTAAATAAAATCAGGGATTAATTCACTGATTAGGTTACAGCTCTCATAAGCTAATAATCATTTCACCTCTGAGAATTTTTGTATTGTCTCCCACATGAGTTTTGGGGGGGGCACCTCATATCTAAACCATAAAAGTTATCCTCATCCTCAAAGGAATCAAAGGTCCTACACATGCGTGAATATGCTGTGAGAATTTAGGGCAAGAAAGGGTCTTAAACTTTTATAGCTCCAATGGATGCAGCCACCTAAATCACTGTCTTTCCTGGTTCCTTGTGAGCAAGAGTTGTTAGACACAGGTGCCAAGCAATTCAGGGGAGAGCTGCAGTCTCATGTGGCAGGCATAAATAAAAAGTCCCTAAATACAGTACTCCCCAGATGCTGGGAGGTATACAGGTGAGGGGTGATAGGCTCCAGGATGAGGCAGCAAAGAGAAAAAAAATAATCTTTCCCATGTGCTTAATTAAGCATCTCCTAAATCTAGCATCCAGCACACTCTAATCCTTCTTTCCTGAGTCAAATCTCCAAACAGGAAGTAGCAAGATCTTCTAGAAAGGGTTGTAACTCCAAACAAGTACCTGTTAAATTCCTGGTGATGGGGGAAACTGCCTAAATTCAACTATCCTAGTTTCAACAGTCATCATAGTGAAGAAAAAAAGTGTTAAAGTGGTAATGTGGGTGAGGCCCTTTGGGTCATTTCAATGTGCTCTTCTATTGTTTTTGTAGGATGTCTTAAGCTTGGAATTATCTGCCTCATACTTACCAAAAGGCATTATCCCATTGGTAGGTAAAGAGTTGCAGATAGAGAAAAATGTTAGTAGGACCAACTTCCTTGCCATAGCCACCCGTTATTGGCTTATATTTAGCATAACTTTCTCACTTATTGACTTCATTGGAAATTGGAGATAAAACAAATTTCTGGAACTGATAGTTTTGCCTGTTGGAGACTCTAATGAAAGTTCCCTTTAGGATTTGGGACCTGGGATATTGCCACAGATTTTACATGTAACTATTTGGGAAAAGAGCTATTAGTTGCTTTTGAGCTGTCATCAAAATTGAATGCCTAACTCATGGAAACCTGGCAAGTCTCCAACCTAGTATGACCATTTTGAAAATGAGATCATTGAACTGCATGATTGTTGAAATAGAAAGGCCCCAATGGCCTCACTTGTCCAATAGACATAACCTACTGTAAAATTCAGTAGCATACAGCTGTATGCAAGAAAGTGGCAGCTTTCCTTCCTCCATTGAAAGCACACATGGAAGTTCACTCCATGAACAAAACTCAGACTTCTTTCTAACTATGCAGATTAATAAAATCCCTCTTTGGGGCCACAAATTGGGGAAACAAATTGTGAGTGATGATTGAATTGTCCAGATCCCTCATGGATATGCCCATAATTAAAGCCCATTTGGAATCAGTGAGCACTACCCAAGTTTCTCCATTTGCAGCATGGATTCAACACCCAACTGGACAGAGCAACACGTTTGCTTTCTTAGATGAAGCGGAAGGAAAAGACTGTTTCTGATACAGGAGCTACTTCTGCACACCAAATTTGTGACTGGTGGTCAGGTGACTCCATTTCCTCTATCACTGAGAAGCCTGAGTGCCTCAGTCACCCAAACCTTTTAAACATTTTTAATCACTATCAAACTAATGAAAAAAGAATTGTATCATGCTGTAGTTTAACCTATACTTATCCTAACCATTACCAATGTTAAGAATCTTCTCATATGCTTCTTGGATTTTGACTTCCTATTCCATTAACTGTATGTTGTACTTTGAGCATTTTTCTGTTTGGTAATGCATATGTGTGTGTTAGTAGTGGATCTTTATGCATATAATGAACAGATTCCTTTTATAGGGTTTTGATGCATGGTTATGTTTGTCATTTATTTCTTAAAGATATATTGATTGATATATTGATTTTTTTTGCAATTGTATTGATTTTCTATATTTTCTGTATTCAATACTATGATTTATCATGTGATATCTGTTCATTCTTTCACTTAGTAACTAACTCTAGTCAGAATATACCCATATTCTTCAATATTGTTTTTGATAATTTTATAGATTTAATTTTAATATTTATATATTTATATATTTAATTCCAAAAATGTATTTGTTCATGCATATGAATTGGAGATTTTACTTTATTATAAACCAAATATATAGGCAATTATGCTGTTGGTAATTAAAATACAACTACTAAGTTGGGCACTGGGTGTACTTAAGAGCTAAGACAGGAGTATTGTTAAGTTTGAGTCCAGCCTGACCAACATAGTGAGACTCCTGCTCAAGAATAAAAAATAATAATAAAAAAAAGAAACCTACTAGAGTAGGGTGACTTTAACTGCAAGTGACAAAAAACAAAATAACAACAACCACCAAAAAAAAAAAAAATAACCAATACAAACTTCCTATCCTTCACCACAGAAATCCAAATCTAGGCACTGGACAACTTAAGTTGATTCAAGTCACTTAGTGATGTGATGCCATTACAGCCCACAATTCTGTTCCATCTCTTCTCTCTACCAATAGCTGTTTCTGAAGTGAGAGAGATTGATGGGAAGAGCACACAGAAATTTTCTTGGGCAGTGGAAATGTGTCTTGATAGAAGTGTGGGTTACATGAGTATGTGCATTTTTCAAAACAATTTGAGTTCAACCTAAAATTAATGAAGAAGCCTGGAGAAATGAAAGAATTAAACCTTAAAATGAGAAAAAATCCCACTGAATATTCTCAAAAGCTTTAAAATCGTTAAGTACCATTTAACCTAGAAACTTTCATCATAGGAAAATTCTCTAAATAATCAGAAATCTGAGATGCATAGGCTTAACTGGGGAATAAAAGATTGTTAATACAAATATTAGGGTAACACTTTTTAAAAAGTTATATGCGTAAATAAGGGTTGTTGCTTATCAGTTAAAAATACTTATACAGATACACATTTATTGACCTGGAAATAAGTGCTATAATTAATTCAAAATCAAGTTATAACAGAATATATAAAAATATACATACATATTATTATATTCAAAAATATATCACAGTATATGCATCAAAATATTAATAAATACAATATTACAGTGGGCACATGTAATAGGCAGCCCTTTAAGATGACTCCAATATTTATGCCCTGTGTAATCCCCTCCCCCTTTCATAAACTCTAATAAAATATGACAAAAGTACTGGCATGTTCCTTCTGTGAATAGGCTAAAAAAGTCTGTCACCTCCTTCTTGCTGGAACTCTCCTGCCCTCTCTCAATTGCTCACTTCTATGGAACTGGTTCTCATGCTGTGAGCTATCCCATAAAGAGGCAAACATGTCAAGGAACTGAGGGCATACTCCAGCCATGGGCCAATAAGGACATGAGGTTCTGGGCTCAAAATCCTGCAAGAAGAGAGTCCTATCAACAACACTTATGAAGAGCTTGGAAGCAAATCCTTTGACAAGATGGCCTCATGTGACAGCCTGATTAGCCTTGTAAAAGATCCTAAAACAGAGGATATGCTAACCCTGCCTGAATTTTTGACCCACAGAAAATTGAAAATAATAAATGTTTAAAGCCACTAAATTCGCTGAGTAATTTGCTATGTACAATAAATAGCTAATGAAGCAAGAGAAAGGATAGGTTGATTATGCTGTTGTAAAATTCTTTCAGCAAATGTAAAGTGGAAAAATATTAACCCAACATGGGTTGTGATAAATTAAGGATAAATATTGTAATCTCTACAGCAATGCTTAAAAACTAAAGGAGAAACTAAAAGACAACCAAGGAGAAAAAATAGAATTCTAAAAAAACAGTTCCTGTATAATAAATTAAGAAAATAGTAAAGAACAGAGCAAACACTTAGAAATACAATAGAAAAAAACCTAATCCATTCATATTTACTCCAATTGTAAAGAGAATTAATGCTCCACAAAAAAGATAGAGATTGTTAGATGGTATAAAAATCAAGAACCAAGTAGATAACTATTTAAAATAAATAATGGCATTGATTAAAGGACACAAAAAGGTTTAAACTAAAAGGACTGAAAATACCACATTAACAGTAATCAAAAGAAATCAGATGTGGCCATATCAATATGAAACAAGGTAGACCTCAAGAAAAGGTATATTACCAGAGAACATTATATTAATAAGAACATTTCAAAATTATTTGAAAAATCAACTACCAGGAAGATGCAGCAATTCTGAAAGCGTATATACCAAATAACAGGGATGCAAAATACATGAAACAAAATGTTATACAAGTAAAGGGATAAATAGATTAATGCAAAATCATAGTGGGAGATATTAACACTTCGTTTTCAGTAATTTATAGAACAGGATTTTTAAAAATCTTTTTCTGTATAGAGCTTTGTATTATACCACTAATCAGCATACCCTAATTGACATTTGAAGTACACTATACTAAACAAAGCAGAATACACATTCTTCTCAAGTACACATGAAATATTTACTAAAACATATATTCTGGGTCATTAGTTTTTTTAATGAATGTCAGGATTGAAATTATATAGAATATGTTATTGACCACAATAGAATTAAATTATAAATTAATAAGAAAAAGATAAATATATTTCCCAATATTTGGAAATTAAGCAATCCCATCTAGTCAATACATAGGCAAAGAAGAAATCACAGTATATTTTTAAAAAAATGTTTTAAACCGAAAAATTTTTAAAAACTACAACACATCAAAGCGTGTGGGTTGTTGCTAAAGCAGTACTTAGAGGAAAATTTGTAGTTATAATTGCATGTACTAGAAAAGAATACATGATAAAAAATAATTCATATAGACTTCTAAAGTGTCAAAAAATGTAATTTAAAACCAAAGACTGATGAAGTTCTATAAGTGAACCTTTACACATTTAAAGAACATTTATAGGTTCAGAGAAACTAAGAACAATGAAGACACTCTCAAATTGTTAAACTTACACTACCCTTATACTTACATTACTGCATTTACTCTAAAACCACCTTATTTGAGACATCATGGTATTGGCACAAAAATTGACTATAGACCAGTAAGAAAAAAAAAACAGACTAATAGATTTATAGAACACACATGCAGGATCAATTGATTTTCAATTGTGATACCTATAAAATTCAAAGGACAAAGAAAAGTTCTATCAACATTTTGATGCTGGAAAAACTAGATACCTTAGAAAAAAATAATCTATTCATATATCATACCACACACAAAATTCAAGTTGGATCATAAGACTTAAACATAAAAACTAAATCTATGGGGTTTTTAGAAGAAAAGATGGGAGAATTACTTTATGATACTGGAGTGAGCAAATATTTTTTAAAGGCGACACAGAAGGAACTGATGAGAAAATTTAAAAAAACAAAATAAATGCAAACAATAAAAACAATGTCAAAAGACATCAATAAGAAAGTAAAAACTCAAATGGTCTGGAAGAAAATATTTGCTATCTGTCTTACTCCATTTAGACTACTATAACAAAATGTCATAGACGGGGTAACTTATAAACAACTGAAATTTGTTTTTTACAGTTCTGACAGATGGGCAATCTGAGAACAAGGAGTGGGCAGATTCAGTATCTAATGAAATCTCTCTTCCTGGTTCATAGATGGCCATTTTTTTCATTTCAGCCTCACATGGAAGAAGGGGCAGGGATACCTCTTGAACCTCTTTCATAATAACACTAATCTCACTTATGAGGATTCTGCTCTCATGACCTAATCACTTCTCAAAGATAATATCTCCAACCACACAACACCTTGGGGTATTAGGATTTCAACATCTAAATTTTGGAGACACACAAATATTCAGTCTATAGAAACATATATCCAATGAAAAATTGGCATCAATAATTTGTAAAGAAGTTCTACAAATAAATAATTAAAAGACCCAATTAAAAATGGACAGAATTTGAGTGCTTATTTTACAAAACAATGTGGACAGACAGTAAATAATCACATTAAGAGGTACTCAACATTACTATTCATCAAGGAAATGCAAATTTAAAACACAGTAAGATACTGCTATATACCCACTAGAATGACTTAAATGAAAAGACCAAGTGTTGAAGATATGGCACAGTTAGAGAACTCTCATAAATTACTAGTTGTATGACATCTTTAGAAAAATTATTGGGTAATTTCTAATATACTTAAACATCTGACTTAGCAATTCCACAATTTAAAAAAAATATGACACAAAATACTTTCACAAGGATTTTTAGCTAAAGATCAAACCTGAGAAGCGGGTATCATGAGAACACCTGAAATATGAGTGGCGTGGGACTTGTGATTGCTGTATAAAGTGAAGGAAATCTTGTTAACATGGGATCTTTCAAAATTGTTGGGGCCTCAGTTGATGTCAGAGAATTGAAGAACTGGGGATGGAAAAGGTCTATGTGTTTAGTTTTCAAAATGAAGAAAAAATTATCTTACTCAGTGTCAGAAGTGTTGTGAGTAACAGCAACTCAGGAACACTATTCCATGACTTTAAAAAAATAATAAGCATCAAGTCAGGCAAAGACAAAAATGAATCTTAAATGCATAGTTAAGTGTAAGTAGCCAATATGAACAGCTAAGATTCCATTTATCTAACACTCTTGAAGAAAGCAAAAGTATGCAAATGTTTCCAGACACAAGTCTGACTGTTCATCATACAGTAGGCCATGTACATCAAGAGACAAAGTACTGAGGCAGGGAAAGAAATTTTATTTGAAAAACCAGTTGGTCAAGAATGTGGAGTATTCCTGTCTGAAATCCATCTTGCCAGGATGCTGATTTAGCAGTTGTGTACATAGGCAGTTGATGGCTACTCCCAGACTGTGGGCACTTTCTCACAGTTGTGATACGTGATCACAGTCTGGTGGGTGCCTTATCACAGAGAGTGGGTCAAATGATGCATATCTGATCTTAATTGCCTAGTCATTAGATGCTTTTCAGTTCAGCAATATCAAGAACAAAGATCATATTTCCTCAGGCTATTTTTGTCAGTTTGCCCACATACAGATTCTGACATATTATACAATGGACAGGTTAGAGAGGGTAACTACCCTGAGGCCTTCTTGCTATCACCAAACTCATGGTAATGAAATAAAACATACTTCACTTTATTATTGTGGAAGATAAGAGTCAGAAGAGGTTAAGTAGGTAGTTGGGCACAAGATTTGTCTCAATGCTTAATTTCAGAATCAGTAAGCATATTAGTGTTTGCTGATATCCTGGGGAAACACTGAATATATGAAGCATAGCATAATTTTTTAGCACAGCTATTCTTTATGATACAGTAATGGTGAATTTGGGACACACTGCATTTGTGAAAAGGCATAAAACTTTACAGCACAGAGTGAACTTTAATGTAAGCATTAAAAAAATCATTTGGTTAGTCAGGGATCCAAGAATAGAATTCAGAACTAAAATAATCTTAGTACATTGTAAATGTATGAAACAACATAACTAGATGAAGTGGTAGAAGTGCTGACTTCAGTCACTATAGAGACAATGATTTTTTTATGGTATTGGGGATTGAATTCAGGGTCTCACACTAGATAAGCCAGGGCTCTACCACTGACCTACATTCCCAGCCCCTGTACTGTAGTTGATAAAGTGGTTTACCAAGGGAGTTCTAGTTAACAGTTCTGAAACCACTATACATGCATATTGGAATTGAACAAACTAAAAGGGTGGTGGATAGGAAGAACCAGATTTCTCACAGTTACGGTGGGAGTTTACACACATGCAAGAGGAATAGGCTAAAATGATCAATGGCATAACTGATTATAGCAGAAGGCATCAATATTAACTCATGCCTAGCTTCATATTAAATCACAGAAGATTGTTATGTATAGAAATATTTAAAGATATATTCCTTTACAAGGGTTAGTGTACATACACATACCTCCTGGCTTTGTCAACTGACAGTGCCTTGAAGGAATAACATATTAGTAGCAACAAGCACAGTTAGCACTCCATTCTTACTTTTTAATACCATTATCTAATAAAAGAAACCAGAGCTCTTTGGAGAAATGGTTGATTCCAGGACTGGGGTAGGAAATGTACAAGAGGAGTAAGGAGCATCTTGAAGTGCCAGAAAGCAAGGAAGGATTCAAATAGAAACACAATAATAGTGACATCTAAAATGTATATAAAGCATTCCACCTCCAACTTGAGAGTGTGAGAAACTCTGAGGACTTGCTCCCCAGGGAAAGCGATAAAACTTCAAAAGCAACCTTTGAAAGTCTGTAAAAATCATCCTAGGTGCACTCAGTAAATGAAACACTTGTTCAAGAAAAATCTACTAAAACTCAGTAAGAACAGCAAGAGTCTATGGTACCTAAACAAAAATCTTCACCTTCATTCCCATTTGAACTGTCACAGTCAAGAATACAGAACTCCCTCAATTTTCACTTAGAAGGCCATCTTCCCAGAAGAGGCAATAAGTGGACATTTCTCTCTTGCTCCAAGCTATCTGCTGCCAAGTCTAAGGTCCTGGTGAGTACAGCTGAGAAGGAGCTACCTATTTCTTTTCAGCTACCACTAGTGAATGAGAGCCTCTACATTGGCATGGTGACATTGAAAATACTCTGGTCCCAATCTCTGAGGATGGATTCATGTACAGAGAAGAAAGCCCAAGAAGGCTAAGAAAGCAAATACTCATTTATCTGATCAGGGCTGCCATTCAGGGAGAAGGGCACTGTTGTCATGCCTCCAAAATTATGGTTCAGAGAATTTGTCATGGGGAAGAAGTGGGTTATAGAACAGAGAACTCCAAGTCTCTCCTCAAATAAACTGATTTTCAAGAGAGTATGGGAAAATTCATGCTTAAAGACACTTTCAAAAAAAGCGGTGATTGTGGGAAGTGATGTCAACAAGGTGATGAACTAAGAAGCTTCAGGCCCTTATTCCCTCAAGGAGAAACTGAGTTGACAGCAATGTGGGTATGAAAATACATATGTGAGATCTCTAGAAACCAATTAAGATGGTGCAGCACCCAGGTTAACACACAACCAAGAAAAAGGACTGCATCAAGAATGGTAGGAGAGTGTGGCATATTTTGCTTAGTCTCACTCCACCCCTCACAGTGTAGTATAGTACAATCAGGGAAAAATTTCCCCCAATTCATGGCTCCTCTCTCAGAATGGAAAGAAACATAGAAATTTTATTCACCATTCTATCCTGAAGACTGCCCAAGGAACTGATCTCTATCTCACATGTCCTCAGGCATTGATGGAATGGCAACATAGTTTGTGTATCAAATTGGAGACTGCTAAAAACACAGGTAAGTTCATTAGAGCAGCAAGGAGGAAATGATGGACAAAAAAGCTACAGATATTCAGAAAAAAATTAATGAAATGCCAATGATAAGACTTTTCCTATCTGTAATTACATTAAATGTACAAGAATTAAAGTCCCTAACCAAAAGTATAGATTGGTTGAATGTATTTTTTCCATATTTTTATTGGTACATTATAATTGTACATAATGATGGGATTCATTGTTACATATTGATACGTGCACATGATATAATAATATAATTTGGTCAATATTGTTCCCTACTATTTGCCTTTTCCCTCTCTTCCTCACTCCCCCTGGTCCCTTTCATCTGCTTTCTTGGTCTCCCTTCAATTTTCTTGCTATCCCCCCATTGTTTTTGAATCTTTTTCCTTTCTAGTTTCAGCATATGAGAGAAAATATACAACTCTTGACTTCCTGAGTTTGGCTTATTTCACTTAACATAATTCTTTCAAATTCTATCCATTTCCCGGCAAATGACATGATTTAATTCTTCTTTAACACTGAATAAATCTCCATTGTGTATATATATATCACATTTTCTTTTTCTATTCATCCATTGACAGATACCTGGGCTGGTTCCATAATTTGGCCATTGTGACTTGTGCTGCTAAAAACATAGTTATGAAGTATTGCTATAGTATGCTGACTTTAATTCTTTAGGATAAATAACAAGGAGTGGTATAGCTGGGCCATATGGTGCTTCCATGCCTACTCTTTTGATGAAACTCCATACTGATTTCCATAGTGGTTGTACTAATTTATAATCCCACCAACTGTTGAGGGCCGTCTTGGACAAGATGGCGCCTGGCAGTGAGCCAAAGGCGCTGACTGCAAAATAAGGAAGTACCTAAAAAGGTTGTTTGCTGTTGCTAGTTCCTTGGAGACTTATGATGTGTTAACGCCAGGCTCGGAATTGGCTATCTAGTATCATGCCGCAAGTGGACAGCTCATGATTTATGTAGTGTTATGCTGGCATTCCCATGCATGCTCTCCTGCATGAGAAAAAACTTTGCTATAATTGGCTGATAAGCTAGGAGCGGGGGAGAGGAGAGGAGAGGAGGGAGAAAGAGAGAGAAGAAGGCAGGAGACAGAAGCAGGGAGGACGCAATAAATCTCGTCAAACTAAAGATTAGTGGTGTCTCCTTTCTCCGTGCCGGTTCCACTGGACAGAACAACCAACAGTGTAAGAGTTACTTTACCCCCACTTCCTCTCCCGCATTTATTATTATTTGTATTCTTGATGGCTGCGATTCTAATCAGAGTGAGATGAAATCACATTGTAGTTTTGATTTGCAGTTCCTTAAATGCTAAAGATGAACATTTTTTCATGTTAGTTGACCATTTGTATTTCTTCTTTTGAAAAGTATCTGTTTAGCTCATTTTCCCATTTATTTATTGGGTTGTTTTCTTGCAGTGTTAAATGTTTTGTTTTGAGTTCTTTATATATTCTGGATGTTAGTTCTATGTCTAAAGAGTACCTAGCAAAGATTTTATGTCATTTGTAGGTTTTCACTTCATCTTCTTAATTGTTTTCTTTTTTGTGTGTATGTTTTTTGATTTGAGGTCATCCCAATTGTTTGTATAATTACCTGAGTTTCAGGAGTCCTATTGAGGAAGCCTTTGCAGTGGTAATCCTGTATTTACTTCTAGACGTTGCAAAGTCTCTAGTACATTTCTTATGCCTCCAATCCATTTTGAGTTGACATTAGTACAGGGTGAGAGATCAGGATCTAGGCTTATTCTTCTACATATAGATAATCAGTTTTCCCAGCACTATTTGTTTTAAAAGCTGTCTTTTCTCCAAAGTGTGTTTTTGGGTCCTGTGTCAAAGGTCAGATGACTGTATCTGTGTGAATTTGTCTCTGTGTCCTCTCTTCTATTCCATGGTTTATGTGTCTGTTTTTATGCCAGTACCACACATTTTTGTAGTATAATGTTGATTTGGGTATTTTGATATTGGTCTGTAGTTGTTTTTTTATTCCCCCTTTACATGTCCTTATCTGGTTTTGGCATCAGAGTGACACTGGCTTCATAAAATGAATTTGGAAGTATTCTGTCACTTTCTATTTCTTGGAATAATTTGAGGAGCAATGACATTTGTTTTCTTTTTTTAAAATTTTATTTATTTTTATTTTTACAGACTGCATTTTGATTCATTGTATGCAAATGGGGTACAACTTTTTGTTTCTATGGTTGTACACAATGTATATTTACACCATTCGTTTAATCATACAGGTCCATAGGGTAATGATGTCTGTCACATTCCACTATCTTTCCTTCCCCTACTCCCACCCCCATTTCCCTCTAAATAATCCAAAGTTCCTCCATTCTTCTCTTCCCCCACCCTTCCCATTATGTATCATCATCCACTTATCAGAGAAAACATTTGGCCTTTAGTTTTTTGGGCTTGGCTTGGCTTATTTTACTTAGCATGATATTCTCCAACTCCATCCATTTACGTGCAAATGCCATAATTTTATTCCTGTTTATGGCTAAATAATATTCCACTGTGTATATATACCACAGTTTCTTTATCCATTCATCTATTGAAGGGCATCTATGTTGGTTTCACAATCTAGCTATTGTGAATTGAGCTGCTATAAACATTGATGTGATTGCATTACTATGTTTTTCTTTAAATGTCTTTTATAATTCATCTGAGAATACATCTGATCCTGGGTCTTTCTTTGTTAGAAGACTTTTCATTTATTCTTCTATGTCTTTTCTTATTATTCAATGGTTTAGGTTTTCTATGACTTCTTGATTCAATTTTGGCAGATCATCTATGTCTAGAAATGTATTCGTTTCTTCTAGGCTTTCCAATTTATTGGAGTATAAATTTTCAAATAATCCCAAATGATCCTCTGGATTTCTGCAATGTCTGTAGTAATTTCTCTTTTTCTCTCTAATTTTAATAATTTGGTTGTTTAGGCAAAAAGTTTGTCAATATTTTTTAATCAACTCTTCACTTCATTGATTCTTGTATTGTTTTTTAATTATGTATTTCATTGGTTCTGCTCATGATCTTAATTATTTACTTCTACTAGTTTTGTAATTGGTTTGTTTTTTTCTTTATTAAAGGAGTTTGAGATGAATCATTAGGTTGTTTGGGATTTTCTGATTTTCTTATATAGAAATTCACGGCTATAAATTTTCCTCTTAGAACAGCCTTCAGAGTGTCTCAGAGGTTCTGGTATGTTCTGCTACTATTCTCATTTGATTTAAGAATTTTTCTCCCCTGATTTATCTATCACACATTAGTCATTTAAAAATGCATTGTTCAATCTCCATGTTTTCCTATATTTGGCGTATGTATATGTGTGTGTGTATTGATTTCCAATGCCTTTCCACTATGACCTAAAATGCAAGGAATCATATCAATTTTTTGTGATTATAAGAATTGCTTTGAGACCTAAAATATGGTCTATTTTGAGGAAGTTTCCAGTAGCATCTGAGAAGAAAGTGAATCCAGCTGTTGTTGGATGAAATATTCTATAGATGTTATGTTAATTTGATTAATGTATTTTTAGGTATAAAGAATCTTGACTCAAAGAAATAACAGAATGAATCAAAAACTATTACCCTAGGTAAATGTATGATTACACAAATGGTATGCCTCTACTTCATGTACAGAGAAACAAGATGTATCCCATTAGTTTACAATAAAAACAAATAGAAAAAAAAGAGTCTTGACTCAGTTTAAGTCTGGGTGACATATCATTGGTGAGAGAAGTATGTTGAAACAACCCAGTATTATTGTTCTAAGGTCTAGCTGAGTCTTTCTGTTGAGTAGTATTTGTTTTATGTAATTATATACACTGACATTTGGGGCATAAATATTTGCTATTGTTATATATCTTACTGTTGAATTGTTTCCCTTACCAGAATAAAGTTATCTTTTTTGTTTCTTCGGATTAATTTTGACTTGAAGTCTGCTTTGTTGATGTGAGAGTAGCTACTCCTGCTTGTTTTCAGGGTCCATTTGTATGGTATATTATTTTTCATCCTTTCACTTTCAGTCTGTTGATATCTTTGCCTATAAACCCAGTCTTTCAGTACACCCTCAGTCCATTATGCCAGTCTATGCCTTTTAATTGCAGAGTTGGGACCGCTTACACTCAGTGTTATGATAAAGAGAAATTTACTAATTCCTACCATTTTGATTGATTTCTGATGTTTAATTTGTTTAAATTTGTTTAGTCACTCTTCTCATTTGTTTAGCCACTCTTCAAATGAGATTTGTCCATTTGTCAGTTTGGAGTTTGTTCTATTTCAGTATTTGTGTCTTTCAAGTATTTTAAGAGTATTTTCTGTAGTGCCAGTTTACTGATCTATTAGATTCTGCTTCCCTTGGAAGGTTTTTATAAATTTTTTTCTTCAAATCTGTAGGGTAGCTTTGCTATCTGGGTTGACATCTATTTTCACTTAGGGTTTAGAAAAAAATCATCCCAAGGCCTTTAGATTTTAGTGTGTATGCTGAGATATCAGAAGTAATTCTGAATGGTTAGCCTCTAACGAGTAACATAATATTTATCTCTAGAGGCTTTTAAAATGCTGTTCTTGTTCTGTATGCTAGGTATTTTCATTTTAATGTGTCATGGAGTTGTTTCTTTTTTTATCTTGTCTTATTGGGGCTCTGAATTCCTTTTGTATCTGGATATCCACCTTATTCCCAAGTTTTGAAAAAAACATCTGTTATTATGGAGAAGTTATCCATGTCATTCACCTGCATCTCACTGCTCTCTCCAATCTCAATGATTGTTAAATTTGAACTCTTAATATTGTTCCAGAGATCTTGCATATTCTTATGGTTATTTATTTTGTTTTCTTTAATACCTTCCTCATTTGTCTTCCAGCTCTGACATTCTGTTTTCAGCATAGTCTCCTCTATAAGAGAGACATTCCACTAAACATTTTATTTGATTTGAGAGACATTCCACTAAACATTTTATTTGATTTAGTATGCCTTTCATTTACAAGATTTCTGTTTGGTTCTTTTTCAATATCTCTATCTCGTTCAATTTTTCACTCATGTCCTGTTTTTCTATGTTCTCTTTGAATTAATAGGTCATTTAAAATAATCATTCTTTTGAATTCTTTATCTGGTATTTCATCTAATTCAATATCTTTGAAGTTAGTTGCTAGTGAATTATGAAACTTAGGAGGTGTCTTGTTGCCTTGGTTTTTCATATTTCTTATAGTCCTCTGTTGGGTTTTGTGCATCTGATGGGATGAATTTCCCTTCCACTATTGTGTATGTGTATGAAATTTTTCATGGCAAGTCTTCTGTTAGCAAAGAATTCTGGAATTTCAGGTTGTTGTGAATTTTTCAATATATTTTCAAGTGAGTTTTGTAGTATGGTTTCCCTGCTAGTGCTTTGGTGGCAATTAATGTGTTTTGATAGTTTGTATTATTGTCAGAGGTAGAGGATCCCACTTTCCCTGTAGGTTTTTCTTGTAGATCTTACAATTGTGTTCTATACAGTAGGTTTTGCAGTGCACCCTCTGTGATTGAGCTTCTTCACTTAACAATTCTATGTATTTTAAGAGATATAGGAGCAATCTAGATTGAGATCCCTCGTGGATATGGTGTTCATGTCTACCCGCTAATTCTCTTGTTTTCGCTGTAGGAGTGGATGCTCATGAGTGGGACCTGAAGGCCTCCCACAGCTATTCATATTTGGATTCTGGTTATTGGTTGGAATTTTTTGTCTTTTGTATTCCATATATTAAAATATTATTGAAGTTTGAGCCTGGCTAGTTTGAGCAAGGTGTGCTGTCTATTGGCTGGGTTTTGGGTACAGCTCAGCGGAGGATTCTCTATCCTGTGAACTTACTACTACTACTATTGCCAGTAGATTCCCAACACCTCACAGAAATGGGGAAACAAACAACAGCAACAACAGCAGTGAACAATAAACATCTACTATGACACCTACAACATTAGTTAACACAAAAACTGGAGTGGCAGGATCAGCAATTGCCAATGGCAATAACAATAAATAGCTGTGAATTAGATCTGGCAAGAAAGTAAACAGCAGGTGTTAATTATGTCATCCACAGTACTAATAAACACAACAACATCAATGGTTGGACCAGTAGAAACCAAATAGTTCTAAAAGAAGGTAAAACTACAGTTCATTAAGAGAAAACAAACTGTGATAAGAAGGTAAAAGAAAGTTTAGGATGTTCAACATATGAGCAGAAGAGATGTAAAACTATGGATATAAACAAGGAGAAAAATAAATAAAAGAAACAAAATAATTTAATAGGGAAAGAGAATGAGAAGAAACGAGAGAAAGAGAACCAAAAACAAAAATAAGAAAACCTAGCTTTCAAAAGATAAAACCAAGAAAAATCCAAACTTTAAAAAAAATGATTAAAATGAGGAAAACCATCTCATTTACAATAACCTCAAAAAAATACTTGAAAATTAATCTAACCAAGGAGTTAAAAGAGTTCTACAATTAAAATTATAGAACACTGAAGAAAGAAACTGAAGACCTTAGAAGAAGAAAGACATGCCATGTTCTTGGATGGGCAGAATTAATATTGTCAAAATGGTCATAAAACATAGCAAAATACAGATTCAATGCAATGCCCATCAAAATACCAATGACATTCTTGAAAGAATTAGACAGAATAATTCTTTAATTCACTTGGAAGAATAAGAGACCCAGAATAACCAAAGCAATCTAATCAAGAAAAGTAAAGCAGGAGGCATCACAATACCTGATCTGAAATTATACTATAGGAACATAAACAGCATGGTATTGGCATCAAAATAGACATGAAGACCAATGGAATATACTAGAAGACACAGAGACAAATGCACATAGCAGCACAATTCACAATAGCTAAATTATGGAATCAACCCAGGTGCCCAACAGTAGATAAACAGATTAAGAAATTGTGATACACACACACACACACACACACACACACACACATAAATGGAGTTCTACTCAGCCATAAAAAGACATTTTGCCATTTGCTGATAAATGGATGAAAATGGAGAATATCATGCTATGTGAAATAAGCCAAACTCAGAAATTCAAAGGTCAAACATTTTCTGTCATATATAGAAGCTACAGTAAAATAAAGGAAAGGGTGAGGAAAGGATAGGATATGATAAAGATAAAGTGATGAGTAATGTAGAAAGAGATGGAGAGGCAGAGTAGAGGGATGGGAAAAGGGAGGCAATGTAGAATGAATTCTTTAAAGTCATAATTTGTGCATATATAAGAACCAATAAAATATACATAGATGAGCAAAAGGAAGTCTAGTAGAGGAAGGAGAGTGGGGGAGGGAAGGGAGGACAGAAGAGAAGGGGGGAGAGAAAGGGGGGAATTTTACTGAAGTCAAATTCCATACATGTATGAGTTTGTTGGGATGAATCAAATTACCGTGTACAACTATAAAGCTCTAATAAAAATAACTCAAAAATTCAAAAATTTCAAAAAAATGATTAAAATGAGGGAAAATAAAACAAATGTGTGTGTGTGTCTGTGTGTGTGTTTTGTATATTCATGAACTGATCAACACAGCAAGAACACTAAAACAAAAAATTCTTAATGAAAAATTAGAGTTGTCTCTGCTGAGGTGGTTGAAACAGCCAACGAGGATGAACGTCCATTGCTATACCAGACTGCCCTTCTTTCTCCTCCTCCTAGTGCCATGTACTGTTAGAAATATTGAGGTGCTGCAAGAAATCAAACATGTGCTTGGAAGTGGGCAGGCAAGTAACACTACTTATGCCAGAAGGGCATGCTACAGAACCTGGTTAGCAATATGTGCATCGGTGGATAGTTCACCTGCTTTTATCCCTAACACAGCACTCGCCACTTTGCCTGTCCTGATTGTTACCCAGAACTACTCCTATCAGGACAAAGGGAAGGATTACAATTGGACATTACCAACTAAAGTTAAATATGATATTCTGAAGACAGACAATTCAGCTTTCTTTTTCTCATAGTACCTTTTAGACAGAGCATGATCTGAAGGTTTTAAACCTTTCCTCTTTTTGCCTTGCTCACTGAGCTGTCAGCTGGAATGGCCTACAGCTGCAGCTAGTTGAAATAGCTCAGTTTTCCTTCTCACCAGTATAATAATGTAGGAAGGAGTATAAAATACTGTTAATTGGAATTTTGTCGGGACACAGAAGATCAATGTACTCCCAGGCTAAGACTGCTGCAGAATTTTAAAGTCCTGAATAGATTTTTGAAAAAAGATCCAATGATATATTGTGGGACGTACATGAAATCTAAGGAGACATATGGGACAAAAGTGAAGGGATGGAAAATGATATTTCATGAAATGGTAACCAAAAGAGAAAGGGAAGCTATTCTAACAGCAGAAAAAATAGATTTTAAGTAAAAAAACTGCCAAAAGAGACCCCCCAAAAATGATATTGCCTAAAGATGAGTCAACTCACTCGAAGCATATATCAATATCCCAAGGGCATTTAAAAAAAGAATTATAACAACAAACCCAATTCCAAATCCGGAATAGTTGACTCTACACTATCTCAGTCATTTTAAAATTTACAATCATGGACAAAGAAAAAAAAAGATTTTACAAGGGGAGACTTTGCAAAATAAAGCTAATTTTTAAAAGAGAGGTATAAAACAAATGATTGTCATTGCTGCTGACACAATAGCATACTAAAAATAAAAAATAGGATGTGTACTAAAGGAATACTTTATTCTAGTTTGTAAAGTATGTTTGGTTTCCCCGATATCAGAAGGCTTTTTCTTAAGTTTGATGTGAATAGTTTCTTACATATAAACAACTTTCCTTTAATTTTTGAGATGGGGTGGGGGTGAGGGTCTTCCTATGTAGCCCCGCCTGGACTCTTTCAGGATCCTCCTACCTTAGCATCCTGAAGAGGTGGAATTACATGCCTGAGCCATCCAGCGGGTTTTTCCTAGCACGAAATTGGTAGTTTCTTTTTTCTTTATCCCACAGGATAGTCATGCTGGCCGCAGATGTGTATATGAACCTATTTTCTGTTTCCAATAAATGTATGTTCATAAACCAAACTTAAGCATACCCTTTCCTTTGAGAATAAAAGACGCTGGTTTGGTCCACAATCTAGGGTGCACTGACAGTATGCTGGCTTCATGCAGAAGTGACTAATAGTAATCTCCCATTAAACTAGGCAAAAACTTAAAATGATCTCTAGAGACATGGGGATGGTATACACCGGGAAGCACAAACTTGAGAAAAGTACTGAACAATTCATGAGCCAGATACCGTTTTAACTGCTTTTACAATGCAAACCGCCTTTGATTTTCTTAGAAATTCTACTAGCTAGACACTGTTGATAGCTTCATTCTACACTAGAAGACGACGCACTGGAGGGCCGGTAACTCCGAACAGCATCCCTTTCCACAGCACAGCTACTTTTCCGACCCCAGCAGCCAGGACCCCCAATTCTAGCTTCCAGCCACCGCGCCGCACCGCCTCTCCCTTTGCGCATGCGCACCCCCGCCTTTTCCCCCCAACCCCTCCCGGTTCGTCGTCCCCGGCCTCCAGTCCCTCGTGGGAAACAATTGCCGGCCTCCGGGTCCACACGGCGAGGGAGCAGCGGGTGAGCCCGGGAGGGTTGGGCAAAGGCCTAGGGGGCCGGGGAGGCTCCGCAGACCGGAAGGAGGCGGCCGATGCTAGGCGGAGAGGAGGAGCTCCGCGGACCTCGCGGTGAGACCTCGGGCGTCTGCAGACTTTAAGAAGGGCATCCAGGCGGGTGCATCCCTGTCGGGGGAAGGGGCTCGGGTGTGGCGTGGGAACGCCAGTGTTTGGGCTCGCGGGGTCCGCTCCGGTCCAGCCCCAGCGCTGAGCCGGCGGCGCCGTCATGTGGCCACAGGTGGGGAGTGCGTGTGCGTGTCGTGTGCTCTGGGCCCGCGGGGAGGGAGTGGGGCTGCGGCGGGCGGGGCTATAGGGAAGGGACCGCGCGTGCGTAGCATGTGTGACGTGTGCGCGGCGCGCGCTTGACGTTGTGACGTGTACCTTTCGCAGGATCCACGGGGAAGGGGCGGGGCTGCGAGGGCCAGTCAGGTGTGAATACTCTGACAGAATAATCCACGCAAAACTCTTCCTTCTCTGTTGACTATGGATGTTAAGAATATTTGCCATTTGGGTTGTTTTGGGTACCTTCAGTTTTTCAATCGCTATTGTATAGATTTATGTATAATGTAGTCCTCTGGGAGGGTCCCAAAAGACCTCCCTTGCTGCTGGAGCTTGGACTGGTCCCTAAGGCTTTTGTATTAGTGAAGTGGAAAAGGGAAAGGACTGATCTATCTATCCACCAAGGCCCTTTGCTGGCCCTAACACCTGGATTCCAAGTTATCCCTTATTTGTTCCTTGTTTATTATTTGTTATGTATAATCATAACAGTATTCTGAAGCCATCGGAGTCTGTGTGCTGGTGGAAGGTGTGGGACAAGTTTAAGAAGAGAGAGGTGAGCTGGAGCTGAGAGGGTGCAACCCAGGCTGTACAGGAAATGTCATCTCTTTGGAGCATGGGCTGGAATGAAAGGCTCAGCAGCCACAACTAAGAAAATGTTGTCATCTGTCTCCCTAAATTCCTCCCTCACCTTTCCTATTCTGTTTACTCTTTACTGAGGCTAGCAGCTCTCAGTGTCCCATCTAAGGGTGGAATTTAGAGAAATGCTGAGGTTCCTGCTCTCCTGGCCTTATAGATTCACAGTATGGTAGTACAGGCAGGTCCTCTTTGTTTCATTTCATTTGAAATATTAAAAATAGTTGGTGAGAAAGTGATTCAGATTATGCAGTTTGTCATTGGCAGAACCAAGAACATAAGATCTTCAGATTCCTGGGCCATTGCTGTCCATTTTGTCATTATTAGGTCAAAGTTATTTTCTTATTAAAAGATCCTTTTGAGCTGGGCTTGGTGGCTCCAGGAACTGAGGTGGGAAAATCACAATTTCAAGGCCAACCTCAGCAACTTAGCAACATCCTGAGCAACTTAGTGAGACCCTGTCTCAAAATTTAAAAACAAGGAGGGCTGGGGAGACGTGTCTTACTGGTAAATTGCCCCAGTACCAAAAAAAAAAAAAAAAAAAGAATTCTTTTGGGAAAACTGGAAGCCAGTTAGAACAAACATTCTTAAAAATCTTATCTTGCCTTAAACACTCCCATCCCTTACTGGGTGAGGGTTAGAGATTTCTTGGGTTATCTAACCTCAAGGGATTTATGGTGGTAACAAGTAAATAAATAATATGGTCTGAGGTGTAGTTTTTTCTCCCATTACAACATTGGTACCCATACTATTTCCTTCTTTAGATTACTGTTATTTGTTAAACTCATCTTTTCATGTTTTTAATTTCTCTGTGTAACAGAACCTAAATTGGTAATAAATTAATAAGAAACATGTTTACATACACTCAATGAAAAGTATCATATCTAAACTCAACATACATGGGAACCACATATGGACAGGTAAGTATCTTGTTTGTGAAGCTGTATAGGAAAGTGAATTTAGGAACTGCAAGGCGGGCAAAGTCTCTCCTGACATCCTCCTTCCTTCTCTCTTAGCTTTCCCTCCTCCAATAAGAGCAGAAAATGAACAAATCCAAGGTGAGTGTTTTGTTTATTTACTCCCACTTTGTTTTAAGTTTATAAGGATTCATTTTTTTAAGGAGAAAAAGTAAAAAGTTTAATTAAGGGAAATGTAGAATAGCAAATTCAATGTAGGGCAATTAGCAAAATTAGTTGAACTTTTAATTTCATAAGATTATCCAAGTTATTGTAAAATTCTCTGTGATCTTCCTAATAACATCCCTGAAATAAATGTGATATATTGTCTATAATCATTTCATGGCTAGAAGCAAAGCAGTGCAGGAGGAAAACCCAGTGCACATACTTTCTGAAGACCAGACTGAGAAGTTTGAGCAGACTGCTCTCTGATGATCCTACTTGACCCAAGAATAAAACTTGAAAGATGTGGAGGAATGGAGGGGCTACAAAACAACATTCCTTAATGTGTTGGCTTGTTTAATTCTCTGCAGAGTCACAAGTAGTTCTGGCTTATGTTTTGCATTTTTCATTTCCATTTCAACCTGATAAATACAGCCTTGTCCCATCACTACCACTCACCTGAATTAGTTCTAGAAAAAGTCACCAAATCATAGTCAAAACCAGTGGATATTTTTGTCTTTGCCTTACTAGACTGTAAGCATCTACAGCATTTGATAATATTGTATTGACTTCAGTCTCTATTTTGAATGTCTCCTCTGTTGGTGTCTGTGACACCATCCTTTAAGCTCTCCCTGTTTCTAATTCTCGTTTTCCTCTCTAGCCCTCAGGAAGGCATCTTTTCCTTTTGCCCCAAGTTATTTTTATACCCAAATTTCCATCCTTGACCCACTTCTTCTTTGAGTTTTATTGACTGGTTTCATGTGTTTGATTTTTTTGTTAATAAAATGCTTTTGAATTGGTAATATACTAATATGTTTTAAAAACTAAGTGACTGTACTAATAAAATATTAAAACTTCAAACCAGAAAAAAGATAATGTAAATTTTGCATTCCCTTTCTCTCCGCTTCTGCTGCTCCCTCTAGGTAGGGTGATATTTATCCTCCAGAGACAATTTCACTGAAAGAAATTCTGTACAATTAGTGTGCTGGGATAACTGGTGTATATTGAGACAGCCCCAAACTGGAGTGTATCGTCACACTACTATAGATCCCTATTTTTAAAAATAATTTCTTTTCTATCCTTCCAGTGTTTCTTTCTCTGGTTAAAAGAAAATATGCGTGCATATTCTCCCCCTCCTTCCTTTATATAAGAAGAAATCCATTGTCCTTTAGGGCTTCTCCAACTTAGATGGACCTGTGCATCTCTAATGTCATGTTTATGTACAGATTCTTATTTAGTAGATATAGATGGCATCTTGGATTCTGAATTTCTAATAAACTTCCAGCTGAAGCGAGTTCTGCTCAGGGGCACACCCTTTGAGTAGCAAGACTGTACACTTATTTTCCATTCTTTTTTCACTTAACAACATGGACCAGAGATTTCTGTGACAGAACATGAATTGCTTCTTCTTTCTTTGTCACAGTTTCATGGTAATTTAAATGTAAATATTCAAGTTTATTAAACTACTTCCAACCTTTTGTTATTGCAACCATGTTAGAATGAGCAACCTTGTATGCAAACATGTGTATGTATACACACACACACACACACACATACACACACACACAGTACAAATGTATTGGATAGATTTGTCAATTTGTCCCAGAACTTTATCAGCTTAGTAAGACTGTGAGAGTGCCTCGTCATAGAGGTATTATCATTTATAGCCTTGTTGGCAGTTTATGAGAGGGCTTGTTTCTTCACAGCTTCTCTCATAAAGGTGTGGTTCAACTTTTGGATTTTGGGCACCAGATAGTTAAAAAGTGCTATTTTATGTAGTTTGCATCTGTGGTTTTCTTCACTCTGGATGAAGTTGATTACCTTTTCACATGTTTGAGTGCCTTGTATTTTTCTGTGAGCTATCTGTTAATTTATTATGCACATTTTGCTCCCACCCCATGTCTAGTTAGTTCTTTATATATTAGAGATAATAATGCTTTGTTTTTTTATGAGTCGCAAACTACTATGTTCTGCTATATCAATCTTTTATAGGTTTAAACTTTGTAGCTCTTAAGGGAATAATTAAAAAATTCTTCTCACTTCGTGATTGTAAAGAATCTGCTCCTGAAATTTAGCACATTGTGCATTTTATGTTTAAATCGCTAATTCATTTGAAGTTTATTGTAGTATGCAAGAACTTGACAGTTATAACAATATCATGCCATTTACCACTTCCTGCTCTGAGTGCTATTGTTATCTTGTTTTCTTCTCCCTGTCCTCTCAATCCATAAGACATCTTTAGCATTATGGCTTTAGTCGGTGGGCTTTCTATATGGCTTTAGTCGGTGGGCTTTCTATTTACTTAAATGCTTGACCTTTCCTGTGTTTTCTTCCTTTCAGTAGCAGTTTTTGCTTCATCTATGATCATTTGCCTTTAGCCCAAAGTACTTTTATTATTTCCTGCAAGTCTTACAGTATTATTTGTATTCCTGATAATTGCCATTATGACTGGGGTGAGATGAAATCTCAATATAGTTTTGGTTCGTGTTTCTCTAATTGGTAGGGATGTTGAACTTTTTTTTTCTTATTTTATTGACCATTTGTACTTCTTTTGAGAAACGTCTGTTTAGTTCTTTTGCCCATTTATTAATTGGTTATTTGGTTTCTTGGTTTGTTTCAGTGTTCTTTATAAGTTCTGGCTGTTAAACCCTTTCAGGAATAACTGACAAAGATTTTCTTCCATTCTGTAGGCTTTCTTTTCACACTTTTTATAGTTTATTCACTGTGCCAAAACTTTGTTTGATGCTGACCCACTTCTTAATTCTTAGTTTTATTTCTTGAGCTTCAGGGATCTTGTTAAGGAAATCAGTGCCTGTGCCAATATGTTGGAGTGTTAGCCCTATGTTTTCTTCTAGCAGTTGCAAAGTTTCTGGTCTAGTTCTCCGTCTTTGATCCACTTTGAGTGGACTTGTGTAGGGTGAGAGATAAGGATTTTGTTTCATTTTTATAGATAGGGTATCTAGTTTTTCCGGCCCAATTTATTAAAAAGCCTGTCTTTTCTCTGACATATGTTTTTGGTACTTTTGTCAAGTATCAGATGACTGTAACTGTGGGTTTGTCTCTGTGTCTTCTAATCTTTTCCTTTGGTCTTCATGTCTGTTTTGGTGCCAGTATCATGCTGGTTTTGTTATTGTAGCTCTGTTTTATAAATTGAGGTCCAGTATTTTGATGCCTCTAGCATCACTTTTCTTGTTCAGGATTGCTTTGGCTATTCTGGGTCTTTTATTCTTCAAAATGAATTTTAGGACTGTTTTTTCCAGTTCTCTGAAGAACGTCATTGATATTTTGACAGGGATTGCATTGAATCTGTATTATGTGTTTTTAGTTAGGCCATTTTGACAATATAATTTCTGCCTACTCAAGAACTTGGGAGGTTTTTCTGTCTCCTAAGATATTCTTCAATTTCTTTCTTCAGTATTCATTTAGTTTTCATTGTAGAGGGCTTTCACCTCCTCTACAAAATAAAATAAAATACTTGGGAATTAGTCTAAATTATTATTTTATTTTTTGAGGTTATTCTGATTGGGGTAGTTTTCCTGGTATCTTTCCCAGCAGAATCTCTACTGAAGTATAGGAAAGCTCTTGATTTGTGAATAGTGATCTTGTATCCTATTACCTTGCTGAATTTATTTACCAACTCTAGAAGTCTTCTGGTGGAATGTTTTGGGTCTTGCAGACATTGGATCATGTCATCAGCAAACATGGTATTCCTTTAAATTCCTTTTCTTGCCTGTTTGCTGTGGTTAGAGTTTCAAGGACTGAATGAAAGTGGTAAGAAAGAATGTCCTTGTCTTGTTAATGATTTTAGAGGAAATACTTTCAATTTTTCTTCATTCAGTATGATTTTGGCTTTGAGTTCGTTGTATACAGCCTTGTAATGTTAAGGTAAGTTCCTTCTATTCCTAGTTTCTCCAGCATTTTTAACATGAATGAATGCTGGATTTTATCAAAGGCCTTGTCTATATCTATTGAAATAATCATGACTCTTGCTTGTCCTTACTTCTATTTATTGATTTGTGTAGGTTGAACCAAACTTGAATCCCAGGGATCAGTCACATTTGAACATGGAGTATTATTTTCAACTATTTTCCTGAAGAGTTTTTTAATGCATTTTTTGGTTTGTTTTTTGTTTTTTTGGTTAGTTTGGCTTGGGGTTTATCAATCTTGTTTATCTTTTGAAAGAACTACTACTCTTTGTTGTATTGATTCTGTATATTGTTTTTATTATTCTCAATTTCATTAATTTCAGCTCTGATCTTAATTATTACTGTCTTCTACCAAATTTGACATTTGTTCTTCCTTTTCTAAGGCCTTGAGGTGTAACATTAGCTTTTGTGGACTCTTTCTAATTTTTTAATGTAAACTTTCAATGCTGTAAAGTAGCCTTTTAGAACTTCCTTCATGCTGTCCTGGAGATTTGATATGTTGTATATTTGTTCTCATTTGTTTCTAGAAGTTTTTTTATTCTCTCATTTCTTCTGTGATCCATTCCTTGTTTGAGAGTGTTTGTTGTTCAATCTTCATGTGTTTATGTGGTTTCTGTAATGTTTCTTGCTGTTGATTTGTAGTTTCATTTTGTTATGAGCTGATAGGATGGATGAATATATCAATTTTTATGGTATTTTCTAAGACTTGGATTTTGACCTAGAATATAGTCTGCTTTTTTAAAAGTTCATTGAACTGCTGATATACATATACATATATATATATCTTGTGGATCCATTTAATTTATAGTACCTTTATTGATTTTATGTTTAGATGACCAGGCTGTTGGTGATAGGGGTATTTGAAATCACCCAGTATTATTGTAGTAAGATTTAATGTGAAGAAGTGGTGTTTTATATAATTAGGTTCACTTAGATTTATGGCATAATTATTTGTATTGTTCTGTCTTCTTGTTGAATTGTTCCCTTCACCAATATATAATGGCTTTCTTTGTCTCCTCTGATTAATTTTTGATTGAAATTGGCTTTATCAGATATGAGAATAGCTACTCCTTGGTTTTGGACTCCATTTGAATGGAATATTTTTTCCATTCTTTATTTTTAGCCTGTGAATGTCTTTACCTTTGAGATGTGTCTCTTCAAACAGTGTATCATTGGATCTTGTTTTTAATCCATTCTGACAATCTGTGCCTTTTAATTGGGGAGTTGAGAACATTTATGTTGAATATTATTATGGATAGATCATCGTTATTTCCTGCCATTTTGGTTAATTTGCTGTATTTAATTGTCTTGATTTTCATTTAGTTAATTGTTCTTCCAGTGAGCTTCGTCTGTTTGGGATCTGTGGGATTTATTTTGGGGTTCCTCTGTGTACAGTTTATCTTTAAGAGCTCTATGTAGTGTGTTGGTTTAGTGGTCAGCACTTTGTTTATTTTTATCTAGAAAGTTTTTGTCCATTGATTCTGAAAGATAACTTTGCTGGATATAGCAATCTTAACTAGCAATTGTTTTCTTTCAGAGTTTTTAGAGCTCATTCTAGACTCTTCTCAATTTTAGGGTTTCATTTGAGACTTAGAAGTAAGCTTTACTGGTTTGCCTCTAAATGTGACCTGATGATTTTCTTTTCCAACTTTTAATATTCTTTCCTTATTTTCTATATGTTAGGCATTTTGATTATGATGTATCTTGGAGAAGTTCTGTTTTGATCTTGTCTTTTTGGTGTCTTGTGTACCTCCTATATGTGACTGCCTATCTTGTTTCTAAGGTGGTGAAATTTTTCTGCTTCTCTTGCACTGAAGAGGTTCATAATGCTTTTAGCCCTATATCCATGTTTTCTTCTTTCCCAGTGACTCTCAGGTTTGATCTCTTGCTGTTGTCCTTGTATATTCTGATCATGGTCTTTTTTTTTTTTTTTTTTTCCTTTATTGCATACTGTGTATTTGGGTTCATATACCCTGCCTTCAAGGCCTGAGTTCTGTCTTTGAGGTTTGGAGTTCTTTTTTTTTATAATCTCTACTGTTGGTGATACTTCCAATTGAATTTCAAATTTGATTCATTGTACCTTTCATTTTTGGGAGCTCTGATTGGTTGCTTTTCAGTATCTGTATTTCTTTTTTGAAATGGCCTTTCTCCTCCTTCATTTGCTCTTTAATTCATTCCTTAGATATTCTTTTAGTTCACTCATTGTTTTGGGTTCTTCTGAAATTTCATCCACTTCCATATATATGGGTTCCTTTGTTGGACTGTGAATTTTGTGGGGAGATTTGTTTGCCTGTTTCCTCATGTTTTCAGAGATCTTTACTTGTGCATCAGTTGCATTTGGATTCCCCTTCCTCTTTTTATATGTGTCCATCAGTATATAGTTATCTTTTTTGTTCTAGTGACTTCTCTGTTTTTGCTATATGAGTAGATGTCTAGAAGTGGACCTGAGGTCCCCTTCTAGTTGTTCTAACTTCAGGCACAGATGTTGGTTTTGAGTTTTTTCTCCCTTCTCTTTTATATGTTGAAGTATTGTTGAGGCTCAAGTAGGGTTAGTTTGTGTGTGGAGTTAGAATCAGTATTACTGAATTTTGAGTAACTCACCTCCTCTGTGAGCTTGAAGTATCCTGATCATTTCACAGCTCCTCTTAGAGAAATGTGGCAAGGACTAGCAATAACAACAACCGATGTACATCCTTAAAATAAATGTCCAGTGTCTACTTGGACATCTCTACTACCTGTAGAGAAATAGGGGTCAGTCTTTAACATCAGTGCTAGTAGTCAACAACTATGACCTAGACCAGACATTAACCAGCAAGTGTCTACTGTGTTGTCAGCTGTATTAATAGTCACACCATGTATGAGGTGCTAATTACATAAACTATAAAATGCTACCAGATAATGGAATTACAGTTCCTTAAATGAAGAGAAAATATGGTCGGAGGGCAAGAGAAAGTTCAAAATATTTTTAAAGTGAACAATGAAGAAGCAGGAGAGAGGAATCAGATGATGGCTATAAAGACAGGGGAATAAAAAATAACTAAACATAAAGGGGAAGAAAGAGGGTACAGGAAAAGTTGGTTATTAGTGGTAGAAGAGAAAGAAGAAGGGATAATAAGAGGAACAAAAACTGAAAAATGAACAAATAAAAGATCAAGAGAACAAACCCATGTAATATTTTACCCCACCAGCTGGGTATGGCAGCACAGGTTTGTAATCCCAGTGGCCTGGGAGTCTGAGACAGGAGGATTTCAAGTTCAAAGCCACCCCCAACAACTTTAGCAAAACCCCATCTCTAAATAAAATATAAAAAAAGGACTGGAGATGTGGTTCATTGGTTAAGTGCCCCTGGGTTCAATCCCTAATACTAAAAAATGGGGGGAAAAAAAAAAAACAGTGAAAAAGAGAGCAATTAAATTGAATGAAAAATTATATGAACGTTTACTATCAGAAATTTTGAACCTGTCCACATAGAACACTAACACCCCCCTCACACACACACTCACATACCCATACACACACACACACACACACACACACACACACACACAATAATGCAGAATGTAAAAAAAGTGTGTGTATGTATGTGTGTTTGAAATAAAATTAAAATAATAATAACTAAAAAAAGGAAAAAGGGAATAGGAAAAAAAGAGCTTATTTCTGGTGAGGTGATCAAAACTGTTGGTAAGAATGGATGTTCATCACTTATGCTGATGTGTGCTATTCTTTGTATATTTTGGGGGTCAAGGGCTGGGGTTGTTAAGTCTCATATTTTTGTGTTTCTCCCTTAGCTGTCAGCCTTTTGTGTCCAGAAGCCAAAACTGACTGTAGTAACTCTCAGCTTCTCAGCTTCCAGTATAGGATGAGAGTGTAGTAAATCTCAGGTTCTCAGCTTCCAGTATAGAATGAGAGTGTAGTAAATCTCAGGTTCTCAGCTTCCAGTATAGGATGAGAGCTGGGGTATTCCTGTAGTGGAACCTGGTGCAGAGTTATAAATTGGAGGTTCCAGTAACTAGAGTTTGATCTTGACTGAACCTTGAAACTCTGGTTGGATATTTGAGATTTTGTCTATATCCCTCTGTTGCTGGGGAGATGCTGATCTCTGCTGAATGTCTGGATCCCAGGGGCCTTCTGAAATTTCCACTTTTAGGGTAAGGAGTCTACACCTTGATAGATTTCAAATATTCCATCTCCATAATTGTGAATTACCCAGGATCAGACCTGGAGTACAGATGTACCTGTCTTGAGGCATTTACTGGCATCTTCCCTGATGCTTACATGGGTTGCCAGTTGGTATCCCCAGCCTGTATCATCCTAGGCACAGTTCTTTCTGCACGTGTTTAATCATTGTTGGTCCATGCTCTGAACCTCACAGTAGGCATCTGCTAGGGTCAGGCCAGCAACTTCCTTTATGAATTCCCAATCTCTCGCCTCTTCTTTCTAGCCTGAGGACACTAAAAAATGTTTCCCACCACCAAAGCACGGATTCTGGTTGGACTGTCCACCCCTTGGTGGATGATTTAATTGCTTTTCACTCATCAACTTCCCCCACTGTCTCTGGGTTAGTTAAGACCAACCTACCTCTCTATTCCACAGCTTCTCCCAACGCAGTTTTCTTTGCTGCTTTTTCCTCTCTGTCTCTCTGCCCATGTTCCCCTGCCCTCTGCAGTGGACTGGTAGCACCATCAACAGCCAAACTGGCACATCTCTAAAGTATTATTTTTTTATGTTCAAAACTTCCAATTTTGTTTATGATTATTTTGCTCTCCAGTGTTGAATTTCAGTGAATTCTGTTAGTCACCCACCTTGCTGAGGAGCGGTCTTCCTGCTTTTTAAGTCTTGAGCTAAGGAACTGCTGGGAAGTGCACCCTTCCTGTAATTTGTCATCATCTTGAACCTCCCCATTGAGTTTTTAATCTTTGTTTTTGAATAATCAGTCCTCAAATATGTGTCTTTCTTAATTCTTTGTATTTAATATTATATAGCTCCATTAATGAACTCCCTTGTGGTCTCTTTTTATTGTATGTGATTCCTCCTTATTTTCAACAATATCATCTTGTTCACTTGATGCTTTGTTAGTTTTGATTCAGGTCAGGCCTTTGAGGCTCAGGATGTGGGTTTCTTCTTTAAGAGAGGATTTATATATTTTTCTTGCAACCCCCTAAGGTGACTTATCTTAAGTAGTTATCGTCAGTAGTTTCTGTATGATAAATGCCTAGGGCTGGAATATATCTCGGTCACATTCAACTTTTGGGTTTCAAACTAAATTCATTAGACTTTAAATTCCAGTATTTGTTTCCTTAATGATATGAATTTATCAATAGTTCTTACCATCACTGGATAGGGTACAGTGAGGTTCCCAGAAAGGAAAAGGGGACCTCAGCTCAGCCCTGTCAGAGGTGTAAGCCAGAGAAAGGTATTTCAGGATATATCAGAAGAGGCACAAGAAAAAATATTACTCAGGAAAGCAAGATTTATTTAGTAAAGCAAGCAATAGAGCAGGATGCACACTCACAGGGAGCAGAAGTACAGTTGACTGAGAGTGAGACACACTTTTGGGCTCTCAGGTTTATTTTTTAAAGGAACCTTTGTGAATGGTGAGCATAAGAATAAGTGTGGTGGCATTAGCTTAATGAGCTCAGTTCTTTTGATCAAGGAGCCCAGAGTGGGTCACGGGGATCTGGTTTTCTTCAGAATCTTTAGGGCGATGTTATCTAGTTATTAGATGGTACTTGGACTATATCCATATCATGTGTTTTTAACACACTCTCTCTCTAGGCTTCTTTTAATTTGTCTAAAAATACATTAATAAACTAAATAGGCACTCATTAGCTGGATTAAGATGTTTTGGACCTTTTAAGAATTCAGGCCTGGAGAAAAACACACCTGGGGAGTGAAGGTGAGGGTGTTCATGGATTTAAAGGTACAGTTCCTCTTTCTTTCCTGTTTGTGTACTTCTTCTTTCTGTCCTTATTTCTTCTGTCCTACCTCATTCTCAGCTTCTCAACCTCTTAGCACTTCTCAAATCAGGATGCCCCAAATGTTAGAATTGCCTCTGTAGGTCTTCCAAATCTGGTTACTATAATTCTTATTGTTTTATTAGACATTGATGCCTTCAAACAACTTAAAAAATAAAAATTAAAAAATTTAAAAAATTTTTTAAATTTTTTAATTTTAATATTTTCATCTGGTTATTCTCAGGGTATGTTTAGGTGGTGAACTGGCCAGGGGAGAGTTGAATTTAATGACCAAATTTCTCGTTTTTTGTTTTGTTTTGTTCCATTTTGCAGTTTGGGGGATGAACTCAGGAGTGCTCTGTCACTGAGCTATATCCTCAGCCCTTTTTATTTTTATTTTGAGACAGAGTCTCACCAAGTTGCCACAGCTGACCTCAAACTTAACGATTCTTCTGCCTTGACCTCCTGAATAGCTGGGATTACAGGCAAGCATCACCATGCTCAGCTTCTCATTATTAGAAGCAGAACTCTCAAATACATTTTCACTGCCTTATAATGTTCTAGATGGGTTTCCTTTCAGAAACCAATGATCTATTCAAACCACTTATTACTATGAAGCATCTTTTTTCATTAAATTGAAGTTGTATTTTTACCACATATCAATGTATTATATATACTTAGATGCATCTCTGAGTTACATCCTTTTGTATAACTTATCTATTTGTTTATTTCCATGAAATTCCCCATTTGTCTTATTTTCTAAGGTTTTCTTGACTGTTCTTTTTTTTTAACTTTTATTTATTTTATCATTATCTTTTTTTTGACAGTGATAAATATTTAAAAAAATTTTTTTCATACATGTGTGTAGGGTAATAACATCTGTCTCATTCTAACATCCTTCTCATCCTTCTCACCCCACCCATCCCCTCACTCCCTTCTGTACAATTCAAAGTTCCTTCCTTTTTCCCTACGCACTCCCCACTATGGATCAGCATCCACTTAGCAGAAAAAATATTCAGCCTTTGGTTTCTGGGAATTGGCTTTTTTGCTTAGCATGATACTCTCCAACTGCATCCATTTGTCTGCAAATGCCATAATTTCATTCTTATTTTTAAGGCTGAGTAAAATTCCATTGTGTATATGTACCACATTTTCTTTATCCATTCATCTGTCAAAGAACTTCTAGGTTGGTTCCATAGTTTTGCTATCGTGAATTGAGCTGCTGAAAACATTGATGTGACTGCATCACTGTAGTATGCTGATTTTAAGTCCTTTGATTATAAACCGAGGAGTGAGACAGCTTGGTCAAATGGTGGTTCCATTCTAAGTTTTCTTAGGAATCTCCATACTGCTTTCCAAAATGGTTGCACCAATTTGCAGTCCTACCAGCAATCTATGAGTGTACCTTTTCCCCCACATCTTTGCCAACATTTATTGCTCCTTGTATTATTGATAATTGCCATTCTGACTAGAGTGAGATGAAATCTTAGAGTTGTTTTAATGTGCATTTCTCTAATTGCAAGACATGAACATTTTTTGATATATTTGTTGATCAACTGTATTTCTTTTGTGAAGTGTCTGTTCAGTTCCTTAGCCCATTTATTGATTGGGTAATTTTTTTTTTTTGGTGTTAAGTTTTTTAAGTTCTTTATATATCTTAGGAGATTAGTGCTCTGAGGTGGGTATAGTAAAGATTTTTTCCCATTCTATAGGCTCTCTCTTCAAATTATTGATTGTTTTGAGAATAAGCTTTTTAGTTTGAATCCATCCTATTTATTGATTCTTAATTTTACTTCTTGTGCTTTAGGAGACTTGTTAAGGAAGTCAGGTCCTAAACTAACATAATAACGATTTGGGCTTACTTTTTCTTCTGTTAGTTGCAGGATCTCAATTCTAGTGCCTTAAGTCTTTGATTCACTTTGAGTTGAGTTTTGTGCAGGGTGAGAGATAGAGGTTTAATTTCATTTTGTTACATATGGTGTTTTCCCAACACACATTTTCTCCAATGTATATTTTTGGCACCTTTGTCTAGTATGAGATTACCATATTTATGTGGGTTTGTCTCTGCATCTTCTATTTTGTACCATTGGTTTACATGTCTATTTTGGTGCCAATACCATGCCATTTTTGTTACTATTGACCAGTTTAAGGTCTGGTAGTATGATGCCTCCTGCTTCACTCTTCTTGCTAAGGATTGCCTCGACTTTTCCTGGGTCTCTTATTTTTCCAAATGAATTTCATGATTGATTTTTCTATTTCTATGAAGAATATCATTGTGATTTTAATAGGAATTGCTTTGAATCTGTATAGCACTTTTGGTAGTATGACCATTTTGACAATATTAATTCTGCCTATCCAAGACCATGGGAGATTTTTCCATTTTCTAAGGTGGTCTTCAAGTTTTTAATGTGCTGTAGTTTTCATTGTGGAATTCTTTCACCTCTTCTGAAGATTGTGTCCAAAGGTTTTGTTTGTTTGTTTGTTTGTTTTTTGAGGGTATGGTGAATGGGGTAGTTTTCTTAATATCTCTTGCAGTGGTTCATTGCTTATGTATATAAATGCATTTGATTTATGGGTATTGATTTATATCCTGTTACTTTGCTGAATTCATTTATGAGTTCTAGAAGTCTTCTGGTGGAATTTTTTGTATCTTCTAAATATAGAATCATGTTGTCAGCAAATGGTGATAGTTTGAGTTCTTCTTTTCCTATTTGTATCCCTTTAATTTCTTTCATCTGTCTGATTACTCTGGCTACAGTTTCAAGGATGATATTGAATAGAAGTGGTGAAAGAGGGCATCCCTGACTTGTTCCAGGTTTTAGGGGGAATGCTTTCAGTTTTTCTCCAGTTAGAATGATGTTGGCCATGGGCTTAGCATAGATAACTTTTACAATGTTGAGGTATGTTCCTACCATCCCTATTTTTTCTAGTGTTTTGAACATGAAGAGGTGCTGTATTTTGTAAAATGCTTTCTCTTTGTCTCTTGAGATAATCATATGATTCTTGTCTTTAAGGCTACTGATGTGATGTATTACATATATTGATTTCCATATGTTGAACAAACCTTGCATTTCAGGGATGAACCCCACTTGATCATGTGCACTATCTTTTTAATATATTTTTGCATGCAATTTGCCAGAAATGTATTGAGGATTTTTGCATCTTATGTTCATGAGGGATATTGGTCTGAAGTTTTCTTTCCTTAATATGTCTTTACCTGGTTTTGGTATCAGGGTGATATTAGCCTCATAGAATGAGTTTGGAAGGGTTTTCTCCTTTTCTATTTCATGGAATAATTTGAGGAGTATCGGTGTTAATTCTTTTGATACATAGAACTGGACTGAGAATCTGTCTGGTCCTGGGTTGGTAGGCTTTTGATGGCATCTTCTATTTATAACTTAAAATTGGTCTGTTTAAATTGTATATGTCCTCCTGTATCAGTTTGAGTACATCATTTGTCTCTAGAAATTTGTCAGTGTCTTCAAGTTTTCCTATTTTATTTGAGTGTAAATTTTCAAACTAGTTTTTATCTTCTGTATTTCATTTTTATCCATCCTGATATTTCCTTTTTCATCATGAATTTTAGTAAATTGTTTTTTCTCTCTTTCTTCTTGTAGTGTAACTAAGATTTTATTTTTTTCAAAGAACCAACTTTTGTTTTGTCAATTTTTTCAATTGTTTCTTTTGCTTCAATTTCATTGATTTCTACTCTAATTTTAATTAATTCCTGTCTTTGACTGCTTTTGGTGTTGATTTGTTCTTTTTTTTCTAGGCCATGGGATTAATATTCTATCATTTATTTGTTGACTTTTTATTCTTTTAATGAATGAGCTCAATGCAATGAACTTTCCTCTTAGCACTGCCTTCATAGGGTCCCAGAGATTTTGATATGTGGTGTCAGTGTTCTAATTTACCTCTAAATATTTTTTATTTCATCCTTGATTCCTTCATTTATTCATTCATCATTCAGTAGCATACTGCTTAGTCTCCAGGTGTTTGAGTAGCTTATATTTTTTATTATGTTGTTGTATTCTAGTTTCATTCTGTTATGATCTCATAGAATGCAGGGTTAATATTTCTATCTTTTTGTATAGAAAATTCTTTAGATTGCCCCCTTTGCAGCATAACATTTGGTCTGTTTTAGAGAAGGATCCATGTGCTGCTGAGAAGAAAGTGTATTTACTCCATGATGGATGAAATACTATATATATATATATATATATATATATATATATTATATATATAAAGTCTAAATCATTGATTGTATTATTTAATTCTATAGATTCTTTCTTTAGTTTTGTTTGGAATATCTATCCAGTGGTGAGAGAGTGTTAAAAGTCGCCCAGTATTACTGTGTTGTGATCTATTTGATTCTTGAAATTGAGAAGGGTTTGTTCGATGTATGTAGATGCTCCATTGTTTGGGGTATATATATTTAAGATTGTTATTTCATGTAGGTGTATGATTCCCTTAAGCAGTATGAAATTTCCTCCTTTATACCTTCTGACTAACTTTGGTTTGAAGTATACTTTGTCTTATATGAGGATGGAAACCCCTGCTTGCTTCTGCAGTCCATATGAATGATAGGTTTTTTCCTCAACCTTTTACCTTCAGTCTGTGGATGTGTTTTCCTAGGAGGTGAGTTTCTTGAAGACAGCATATTGTTGGGTCTTTTTTTTTTTTTTTTTTTTAAATACAATCTGCCAGTCTATATCTTTTGATTGATGAGTTTAGGTCATTAACATTCATGGTTATTATTGAGATATGATTTGTATTCCTGGTCATTTTGGATTATTTTTGGTTTTTAACTTGACTTGGTTTCTCCTTTGATTGACCTTTCCTTTAGTGTAGTTCCTTCCTTTACTGGTTTTCATTATTATTTTTTTCATTTCCTCTTCATATAAAATTTCCTCTGGATATAAAATTCTCAGTTGGCACCCATTTTCTTTCAGAGCTTGATACATGTTATTCCAGGACCTCCTGGCATTGAGGGTCTGGGTTGAGAAATCAGCTGAGAGCCACTATGGTTACTCCCCATATACAATTTGATTTTTTTTTTCTCTCGCAGCCTTTAAAATTCTATCCTTTTTCTGTATATTAGTCATTCTCATTATAATGTGTCTTGATGAGGGTCTGCTGTAATTTTGTACATTTGGAGTCCTGTAAACCTTTTGTAGTTGATTTTTCATTTCATTCTTTATATCGGGACGTTTTCTGATATGTGTCATAGAAAAGATTGTGTATTTCTTAGGTTTGTATCTCCATGCCTTCGTCTGTTCTGACAAATCTTAAATTTGGTCTTTTCATGTTATCCCATATTTCTTGGAAGTTCTGTTCATGGTTTCTTACCATCTTCTCTGTGCAACCAATTTTATTTTCAATAGTATATATTTTGTCTTCATTGACTGAGGTTCTGTCTTCCAAGTGGTCTAGTCTGTTGGTGATACTTCCCATTGAATTTTTAATCTGGTTTATTGTTTCCTTCATTTCAAGGATTTCTGCTTGATTCCTTTTTATAATCTCTACCTCTTTATTGAAGTCATCTTTCACTTCCTGTATTTTCTCTCCAATACCATCCTTTATTTCGAAGATCAATCTATGTATTTTCTAAACTCCCGTCTGTGACATTTCTTCTACTATGTTTTCTATGGTTTCTATTGTTGGAACATCTTGGTTTGTTTGAGGCACTTTGTTCCCTTGTTTCATGTTGTTTGTGTGTCTTCTCATCTAGTGGTACGGCGATGAGTCAGTATGGATTCTACCCTGTAGAATTTTAGTGTCCCTGAAGGTTTCCAGTATCTCACCTCTAAAGGGGAGACCAATATTAACAGCACCCAATGCAAATTACATACCACCTTAATTGAAAGGCAGAGGGTGAAGAAAAGGAGGAAAGTCTCAAATGGAAAATTAAAATGATTGCTTCCATTGGCTTTCAGAAATTTTCTCAGCTTCCCTTCTCCACCAATAGGTGGGGTTGTCTGAAGTTTGATGTTAGCTCCAGTGCAGTGGGTGCTGGAGCAGTTTAGTGGGTAAGCTGATAGCAAGATGACCTCACACCATCTTACAGTCTTCCCACCTGTTGTAGCTGGTCCCTTCTATCTGGTCATACTTCAGAACTCACTAAACTGGCGAAAGCCCAGTTTTCTCCCATTTCTTCATCCTGTGCTGCCCCTGGGTAACTGCCCCTAGCCTCCAGCTTTACACAAGCTTGCCAGACCCAGACTGGCCCATGCAAACCCAGCTGTATTGTGATGGACCTGGGCTTCAGCTTCCTTAGGCCCTGTCTTGCTGCAGTTACAAGATCTCAGTGTCCTTTCAATTTGTAGGGAGACCACCAGGCATACACTTACTCAAAAGAGTGACCCTGCAAAGAGGCAGCCAGGCACCCACTACCACACCAAGCAGAAAGATCTCAGGTGCAAACAGACCCGCATGTACCCTAGTATATCTCCAGACCCGGGCCTGAGTCCCCAGACCAAGGTGGCCATGCCCTGAGATGACATTTCTTCAGATTTGTCTTATATCCTATATTGGAAAAGATCAATCCAAATGGCAAAGTATACCTGAGTCAAATTTATGTAAGTTATTCCAATTTCACAGTATTATATCTTTCTTTCTCTCAATCTAGTCATCCTTATGTCTGTTTTCCCAGCATTGCCTCTGGGTCATCCATCTCTAGCCTGCAGTGTAGACAGGGTACTTTACTACCAACAGATTTTTTTAAATGATTTGAAAACATCCAGAAATGTAAACTCCAAGCAGAAATACTGCCCACATTTTGTATTCAATTCTCTTATTATAAAATATATAATTTTCTCTTCAGAATGAATGGCTTTCCCCCTACCACTAAGGGCAGAATTACAAAGAAAGCACTGACCTTCCAGGAATGGTGATATATGCCTGTAATCCCAGTGACTCAGGAGGCTGAATGGGGAGAATCACGTTTCAGGCCAACCTGGGCAATTAAGTGAGACCCTGCCTCAAAATAAAAAGTATAAAAGACTGGGAATGTAGTTCAGTAGCAGAGCACCCTGGGGTTCAATCCCCAGTATTGCAAAAATAAAAACCAAAAAGCAAACAAGCAAGAAAGCCCCATTGACAGAAGGAACTTAAACAAATCCAACAAATCAGAATGAAATTTAGTAAGATACAAACCAGAAAGTCAGGGTTAAATAACTGGTTTTGACACAGGGAAATTAAAAGTCTTCTTCATGCTTCTTGCCTTAATTTTCTTACATATATAGTACTGATTTTTCTTAATAGCAAGAACTTTTAATTTTACTTCACATTTATGTATACATATGTGTGTATACATGATTAATGCAAAATTCCTTGATACAAATGTAAGATATAGATGAAATATTAGAAGAATTATGTAAAACAATTTTTAATATTTTCAATATTAAAAAACCTACAAATAAAAAATCCATAAAAAAGAAAGTTGAAGAGTAAGCAAAGGATAGAAAATCCACCAATGTTACTCACATTTCACCAGTTTTAAATGTTTTCATTTGTCTATCATTTGGACATGTGTGGTTTTTATCACATTGTGTAAATTCATGTATTCTACCACCACGCTTAAGATATGTAACAGTCAGTTCCATCACCTCAAGGACCCTTGCTGTTGGCCTTTTTTTTTTTTTTTTTTTTTTTTTTTTGGTAGGGGCTCTAACTCATGGCCTCATACTAGGCAAGTGCTACATCACTGAACCATATCTCCAGAACCCCTGTTAGCTATTTATAGCTATAATCGCCTCCATTCTGATCCTGTCATTTCCCCCACCCAACACTTGCAACCACCTCCTTAATCCTGGCAAAGATTAGTCTATTTATCTTCTTTCAAGGTTACTATAAAAAAGGACTCATATAATATTTAATCTTTTGAGATTCATTTTTGGACCTCCCCCATGTCCCCCACCCTCACCATAATTCTCTGGGGATTCATCCAGGTTGTTTCTGTATCAGTAGTTTATTCCTTTATGTTAAATAGTATTCCATATTATGGATGTGCCACATTTAAACCATTCCTCTACTGAAGGGCCTCTGGTTTATTTCCGGTTTTTGGCTGTTAAAGATAAAGCTGCTGTAAACATACCACTTTACATTTCCACTAGCCAGTTCATGTATAATCTACTTTTTCTTCTTTCTTTCTATTTCATGGGGTTACCACCATTTTTGTCTTAGCCATTCAATAGGTGTGTAGCAATACATCATTTGTGGTTTCAGTTTGCATGAAAATCTTTTCATGAATGTATTTGCTGTTTGCATATTCTCTTCAATGAGGTAGTTCTGTCTTTGAACTGTAGAGGAAGAATAAATTTTCCTTCAACCCCCATATATTCTTAATTGGAAATGGGTCCCTCTAACTAGACACAGATTAACCAAAGAAAAGCAAAAATTTATTAACATGTATATTTTATATATTCATGATGTTTTAGTCAGCATTTTCATCGTCTGACCAAAAGACCTGACAAGAACAATAGAGGAGGAAAGTATTTTGGCTTGTAGTTTCAGAGTCCATAGATGACTTGATAGCTCTGGGCCTATGTGAGGTAGAACATTGTGGCAGAAGGGCATGGTGGGAGAAGGCAACTCAGGACATGACCACCAGAAAACAGAAAGAACTCTGCCCACTAGGGACAAAATATAAAATCCAAAGGCATATAAAATCTGTGACCTATTTCATCCAGTCACATACTGCCTGCCTACAGTTACCATCCAGTTAATCCATATCAGTGAATTAATGCACTGATTAGGATAAGGCTTTCATAACCCAGTCATTTCACCCCTAAACTTTTTTGTATTGTCTCACACATGAGCTTTTGGGCACACCCGATAACACATGGAGCTACCCAAGTTGTATCTCATAAAGAGTCGAGGTGGTTTTGAATTCCAACTTTTACAGTATCTTCAACAGAGAACAGTAATTTCTTAGAAAAGTGAGAAGACAAAGGAAAAGGGCTTTGAATCTACAGGGGCAGCAACTTGTGGGAAGGCAAATAACTGACTAGTTATTAAAACTTGGTAATTTTGATGCTTTTAGCACCATCTCTCAGTTGATAATGTTCTAAAATTGTATCAGTAGTTAATCTTTATTTTCTCTGAAAGAAGGGGAGATAGGATGTCTTTGGGAAATCTGTGTCCTGCTTTTAAGCAAATGGAAGGCAGAGAGCTTTCTAGTATCTGATTCTTAACTGCCTTGAATTTAACAATCTTCTTTATTTGAGGGTAACATATTTCTGATCTCTCACATTACCATTTTCGAATTGGATTTTGCTCGTTGAGCTTATTGTTTTAGTTTAAAAGTAGGATTTATTCAAGTGAGAAGAAAAGAGACAGTACTCCCACAGGGCAAGAGGGGACCCTAAATTGATTAATTTTAAGAGTTCTTTGTATATTTTAGATAATAATCTTTTGTCAGATATGTGATTTACAAATATTTCCTTCTGGTGTATAGTTTTTAGGTTTTTTTGCATTATAGTTTTTTTGTAGTTTGTTGTTTTGAATTCAGAGGCACTTCATTACTGAGCTATACTCTAGCCCTACCCCTTTTAGTTTTTTTATTTTGAGGCAGAAATAAGGGTCTTGCTAAGTTACCCAAGCTAGCCTCAAACTTGTGATCCTTCTGCTTCCTCAGCCTGCTGAGTTGCTGGAATTGTAGGTAGATGCCACTGTGTCCAACTAAGTCAGAATCTGTTTCTGATGTTGTTTCATTTTGTATTTGCTTGTTTTGGCAGTGTTAGGGATCAAACCCAGGATCTTGTGCATGGTAGGAAGTGTTTAGTTTTGATGAGGTCCAATTTATCAATATTTCTTACTTTTGTTATTGAGTCTTTAACTTTTACCTATCAGTGTTTTCCCAAGATTTTCTAGGTTTTTTTTTTTGCTAAAAAATTTTATACTCAAAGTACTTTATCCATTTTAAGTTAACTTTTATATAAAATATGAGGTTTGGATTGAGGTTCAGTTTTTACCTATGGATGTATCATTGCTATAGCATCATTTGCCAAAATTTTTTTTCAACAAAGTAATGAAAATTCCATCGAATTTTCCTATTGAAATTTAGAGTAAAAACATTGAACTACTTTTGTACCTTCATCATAACTCACTTGGGCATATTTTGTGTGGTCTGTTTCTGGGTTATTTTCTGTCTTCCGTTGATCTGTGTCTATCCCTCTACCATGAATGCACAGTGGTGATTTCTGTAAGTCTTAATATTACATAAAACAATCCTTTTACTTTAGTCTTTTTTTCAAAATTGCTGTGTCTTCTATATGTCTGTTTTTACAAGAATAGCATCAAGATACTTGTTTTAAGGATATTTAAAATATTTACTTAATGACCTCATCTTTTTTTTTTTTTTTTTTTTTTACGTTTACATAGGGTAATGATGTTTATTATATTTTTCCCCACCCCTCCCACCCCTCCCACCCCTCCCACCCCTCTTTTCCCTCTACACAGTCCTTCTTTCCTTCATTCTTACTGCTCTCCTTAGCCTAACTCGAAACCTAACCCTAAACCTAATGCTAGCCCGTCCCACCCCCCATTATATGTCCTCATCCGCTTATCAGCGACATCATTCGTCCTTTAGTTTTTTGAGATTGGCTTATCTCACTTAGCATGATATTCTCCAATTTCGACCATTTGCCTACAAATGCCATAATTTTATCATTCTTCATTGCGGAGTAATATTCCATTGTATAAATATGCCACAGTTTCTTTATCCATTCATCAACTGAAGGGCATCTAGGTTGGTTCCACAATCTGGCTATGGTGAATTGAGCAGCAATGAACATTGATGTGGCTGTATCTCTGTAGTATGCTGATTTTAAGTCCTTTGGGTATAGGCCAAGGAGTGGGATAGCTGGGTCAAATGGTGTTTCCATTCCAAGCTTTCTGAGGAATCTCCACACTGCTTTCCAGAGTGGTTGCACTAATTTGCAACCCCACCAGCAATGTATGAGTGTTCCTTTTTCACCACATCCTCGCCAACACCTATTGTTGCTTGTATTCTTGATAATCGCCATTCTAATTGGGGTGAGATGAAATCTTAGGGTAGTTTTGATTTGCATTTCCCTTATTACTAGGGATGTTGAACATTTTTTCATATATCTGGTGATTACTTGTACATCTTCTTCTGTGAAGTGTCTGTTCATTTCCTTAGCCCATTTGTTTATTGGATTATTTGTATTCTTGGTGTAGAGTTTTTTGAGTTCTTTATAGATTCTGGAAATTAGCGCTCTATCTGAGGTATGGTTGGCAAAGATATTCTCCCACTCTGTAGGCTCTCTCTTCACATTTCTGATAATTTCCTTTGCTGAGAGAAAGCTTTTTAGTTTGAATCTATCCCAGTTGTTTATTCTTGCTTTTATTTCTTGTGCTATGGGAGTCCTGTTAAGGAAATCTGATCCTGAGCCAACAAGTTGAAGATTTGGACCTACTTTTTCTTCTATAAGATGCAGGGTCTCTGGTCTGATTCCGAGGTCCTTGATCCATTTTGAGTTGAGTTTTGTGTAGGGTGAGAGATAGGGGTTTAGTTTCATTCTATTGCATATAGTTTTCCAGTTTTCCCAGCACCATTTGTTGAAGAGGCTATCTTTTCTCCATTGCATATTGTTGGAACCTTTGTCTAGTATGAGAAAATTGTATTTATTTGGGTTTTTGTCCATGTCCTCTATTCTGTACCATTGATCTACCTGTCTATTTTGGTACCAATACCATGCCGTTTTTGTTACTATTGCTTTGTAGTAGAGTTGAAGATCTGGTATTGCAATACCCCCTGCTTCGCTCTTGCTACTGAGGATTGCTTTAGCTATTCTAGGTTTTTTATTCTTCCAGATGAATTTCATAATTGCTTGCTCTATTTCTGCGAGGTACATCATTGGGATTTTAATTGGAATTGCATTGAATCTGTATAGAACTTTAGGTAGTATAGCCATTTTGACGATATTAATTCTGCCTATCCAGGAACATGGGAGATTTTTCCATCTTCTAAGGTTTTCTTGAATTTCTTTCTTTAGTGTTCTGTAGTTCTCATTGTAGAGGTCTTTCACCTCTTTTGTGAGATTGATTCCCAAGTATTTTATTTTTTTCGATGCTATTGTGAATGGGGTAGTTTTCCTAATTTCTCTTTCTGAAGATTCATCACTTATGTATAAAAATGCATTGGATTTATGAGCATTGATCTTGTAACCTGCTACTTTACTGAATTCACTTATGAGTTCTAAAAGTTTACTGGTGGAATTTCCAGGTTCCTCTAAATATATAATCATGTCATCAGCGAACAGGGATAGTTTGAGTTCTTCTTTTCCTATTCGTATCCCTTTAATTTCTTTGGTTTGTCTGATTGCTCTGGCTAGAGTCTCAAGGACGATGTTGAATAGAAGCGGTGAAAGAGGGCATCCCTGCCTTGTTCCAGTTTTTAGGGGGAACGCTTTCAGTTTTTCACCATTTAGAATGATATTAGCCATGGGCTTAGCGTAGATGGCCTTTATAATGTTTAGGAATGTTCCCATTACCCCAATTTTTTCTAGTGTTTTGAGCATGAAGGGATGCTGTATTTTATCAAATGCTTTTTCTGCATCTATTGAAATAATCATGTGATTCTTAACTTTAAGTCTGTTGATATGGTGAATGACATTTATTGATTTCCGAATGTTGAACCAACCTTGCATCCCTGGGATAAAACCCACTTGATCGTGGTGCACTATCTTTTAATATATATTTGTATGCGATTTGCTAAAATTTTGTTGAGAATTTTTGCATCGATGTTCATTAAGGATATTGGTCTGAAATTTTCTTTCCTTGATGTGTCTCTGTCTGGTTTAGGTATCAGGGTGATATTGGCTTCATAGAACGAGTTTGGTAGGGTTCCCTCCTCTTCTATTTCATGGAATAGTTTGAGGAGTATTGGAATGAGCTCTTCTTTAAAGGTTTTGTAGAACTCGGCTGAGAACCCATCTGGTCCTGGACTTTTCTTTGTTGGTAGGCTTTTGATGACCTCTTCTATTTCATTGCTTGAAATTGGTTTATTTAAGTTGTGTATGTCCTCCTCGTTCAGTTTAGGTAGTTCATATGTCTCTAGAAATTTGTTGATGTCTTCAAGGTTTTCTGTTTTGTTGGAGTATAGATTTTCGAAATAGCTTCTAATTATGTTTTGTATTTCACTCGTGTCTGTTGTGATGTTTCCTTGTTCATTCCGAATTTTAGTAATTTGAGTTTTCTCCCTCTTTCTCTTTGTTAGTGTGGCTAAGGGTTTATCAATTTTATTTATTTTTTCAAAGAACCAACTATTTATTTTATTAATTTTTCCGATTGTTTCTTTTGTTTCGATTTCGTTGATTTCGGGTCTGATTTTAACTATTTCCTGTCTTCTACTACTTTTGGTATTGGTCTGCTCTTCTTTTTCTAGTGCTTGAGCTGTAGTGTTAACTCGTTTATTTGTTGATTTCTACTTCTTTTTTTGAATGCACCCCATGAAATAAATCTTCCTCTAAGTACTGCTTTCATAGTGTCCCAGAGATTTTGATATGATGTGTCTTTGTTCTCGTTTACTTCTAAGAATTTTTTATTTCCCTCCTGATGTCTTCTGTTATCCATTCATCATATAGTCTCCAGTTATTGGAGAAGTTTCTGTTTTTTATTCTGTCATTTATTTCTAATTTCAATCCATTATGATCTGATAGAGTACAAGGTAGTTTCTCTATCTTCTTGTATTTACTAACAGTAGCTTTGTGGCATAAAATATGGTCTATTTTAGAGAAGGATCCATGTGCTGCTGAGAAGAAAGTGTATTCATTCTTTGTTGGATGGTATATTCTATATATGTCCGTTAAGTCTAAATTGCTGATTGTGTTGTTGAGATCTATAGTTTCTTTATTCAATTTTTGTTTGGACGATCTATCCAGTGGTGAGAGAGGTGTGTTAAAATCGCCTAGTATTATTGTGTTGTGGTCTATTTGATTTCTGGAATTGAGAAGGATTTGTTTGACGTACGTGGATGAGCCAATGTTCGGGGCATAGATATTTATGATTGTTATGTCTTGCTGATTTATGCTTCCCTTAAGCAGCATGTAATGTCCTTCTTTATCCCTTCTGACTAGTTTTGGTTTGAAGTCCACATTATCTGAGATGAGGATGGATACTCCAGCTTTTTTGCTGTGTCCGTGTGCATGGTATGTTTTTCCCCATCCTTTCACCTTTAGTCTATGGGTGTCTCTTTCTATGAGATGAGTCTCTTGCAGGCAGCATATTGTTGGATCTTTCTTTTTAATCCAATCTGCCAGTCTGTGTCTTTTGATTGATGAATTCAGGCCATTAACATTCAGGGTTATTATTGTGATATGATTTGTATTCCTAGTCAATTGACTCATATTTGTTTTTGACATGATTTGGTTTCTCCTTTATTTGGCTATTCCTTTAGGCTAGCGCCTCCTGTTGCTGATTTGCATCGTTGTTTTTCATCTCTTCCTCATGGAATATTTTGCTGAGAATGTTCTGTAATGCTGGCTTTCTTTTTGTAAATTCCTTTAGCTTTTGTTTATCATGGAAGGATCTTATTTCATCGTCAAATTTGAAGGTAAGTTTTGCTGGGTATAAGATTCTTGGTTGGCATCCATTTTCTTTCAGGGCTTGGTATATGTTGTTCCAGGCCCTTCTAGCTTTTAGGGTCTGGATTGAAAAATCTGCTGATATTCTTATTGTTTTCCCTCTGAATGTAATTTGATTCTTTTCTCTCGCGGCCTTTAAAATTCTGTCTTTATTTTGTATGTTAGGTATTTTCATAATAATGTGCCTTGGTGTGGGTCTGTTGTAATTTGTATGTTTGGAGTTCTATAAGCCTCTTGTACTTGGTTTTCCATTTCGTTCTTCAGATTTGGGAAATTTTCTGTTATTATTTCATTGAATAGATTGTTCATTCCTTTGGTTTGTTTCTCTAAGCCTTCCTCAATCCCAATAATTCTCAAATTTGGCCTTTTCATGATATCCCATAGTTCTTGGAGATTCTGTTCATGATTTCTTACCATCTTCTCTGTTTGTTCAACTTTGTTTTCAAGGTTAAATATTTTGTCTTCAATGTCTGAGGTTCTGTCTTCCAGGTGTTCTATCCTATTGGTTATGCTTTCTATGGAGTTTTTAACTTGGTTTATTGTTTCCTTCATTTCAAGGATTTCAGTTTGGTTTTTTTCAGTATCTCTAACTCTTTATTGAAATGATCTCTTGCTTCCCGTATTTGGTCTTTTAACTGTTGATTGGTGCGATCATTTAATGCCTGCATTTGCTCTTTCATCTCCTCCTTCAATGCCTGCATTTGCTCTTTCATCTCCTCATTAGCTTCCCTGATCGTTTTAATTACGTACATTCTGAACTCCCTTTCTGACATTTCTTCTGCTGTGCTGTCATTGGGTTTTATTGATGTAGTATCTAGGTTTGTTTGGGACATTTTCTTCCCTTGTTTTCTCATAATGGTCAGTTGTCAGTGGGACCCTGAGATATTGCAGTTTTCCACTATTGGCTTATAGTGTCCCAGTAGATTTCCAGTGTATCACCTCCCAGCCTTCAGTAGCCTGATGTCTTGGAGGAATCTGATAAAGCAGCTCATTCGAAGAATACTGCCCCTAGCCCCCTACTGGTTCCACGTTTTGGAACTGGCTCTGTGCGGAAATGCTCTCACTGTGGGCCTGCACCGTGCAGCTGGCCGTGTGGGAAGAGCCCACTGCCGGAGTGTGGAAGACTACCTTGGGAAGACTCAAGCTGCCCTGCCCGGCTCTGCTAAGCCACCTCTATCTGGGCCTGCCACCCGGGCCGAGCTTTACCCAGTGGGCAGACTCACCCGTGGCTCCACTTCAGTCCGAGTCTCTCAATGCCTCCCCTTCTTAACTCCTGGGTTGTGGAGCGACCGGGGGTGCAGTCTCCCTCTAGGCCGCCATCTTGGATTGCCCCGTGAAGAGAGCCCGCAGCCGGAGTGGGCAGAGCCGCCTGAAGAGGTCTCCGGCTGCCCTGCCCTTATCCCTGAGGCTGATTGCAGATCGAGGCTCTCCGCTGGTTCTTTGCAGGAGTACACTGCACTGCAGCGGCTCCGGGACTCGGAGCCTGCTCTGTTCAGACAGGCTCTCACTAGCGGGCCAGTTCTGTTCCGAGAACCTGGAGAAGCTGGCTGTGTGGGCGGGGCCCACCGCCGGAGTGCGCAGGACTGCCTGTGGATGACTCTAGCTGCCCTGCCCGGCTCCGATAAGCCACCTCTATCTGGGCCTGCCACCCGGGCCGAGCTTTACCCAGTGGGCAGACTCACCCGTGGCTCCACTTCAGTCCGAGTCTCTCAATGCCTCCCCTTCTTAACTCCTGGGTTCTGGAGCGACTGGGGGTGCAGTCTCCCTCTAGGCCGCCATCTTGGATCGCCCCGTCCCTCATCTGTTTTTGTTAGCAAATATCTTTCTTTCCCTTAATTTGCATTACTTATAATCTTACTTCAATCTAGTCATTTATTCAGCAACTTTTTATAACTGTTCTATATTTTTTACTGAATATTGTTGAATTGCAAACTTTTAAGGAAGAAGCTATATTTTAAGTAGCTCAAATGGAATGTGAATATTTGGTATATAGCTGAGTATTAGTTCACACTGGTGTCTTCTACTGTAACCATTTGGAGCATTCTAGCTTTTTTCCCTTGCTTGTCTATAACCTCCCACTGCAATAATGAGAAATCTGGCTACTGCCATGCATCTTTCATTTACTCATTTGTTCATTTCTAACATAAATGTGTAAGCACATTAGTTGTTAACCCTCAAACTCTTCATTCTTTCCATTAATTTTTGATTATAAATTAAGGAGATAGAAACATTTATGTGCAGTTTTTTTGGTAGACCGAAGTTTTGAAATGAGTTTTACACTGGTAAGAGTTATATGGTAAGACTGTTTAACTTTGTAAGATACTACTGAACTGTCTTCAAGAGGTGCTGTATCATTTTGCACTCTTACCAACTGTAAATAAGAATTCCTGTTGTTCTGCATCTGAACTTGAAATTGATATTGCATCATTTTGGATTTAACCATTCTAATAACTTTTATTTTTTAATGACAAACGATGTCCAACAACTATTCATGTTTATTTGCTGTCTCTGCATCTTTGGTGACATGTCTGTTCAGATCTTTTGCCCATTTTTCAAGTAAGTCATTTGTTTTCTTATTGAGTTTTAAGAGGTTTTGGCTATATTTGGATGAAACATATTTATTAGATGTGCTTTTCAAATATGTTCTTCCAAAGTGTGACTTGTCTTTTCATTTTTTAAGTGTATTTTGCAGAGTAAATTTTGCATTTGGTGCTATAAATTTCCCTTAATGCACTGCTTTTTCCATACCTCATTAATTTTGATAAGAGATAGTTTCATTTTTATTCCATTTTAATTTCATTTTAATACTTTAATACTTTAAGATTTCTTTTGAGTCTTCTGTAATCTCCAGGTTATTTATAAGTGTGTTGTTAGGTTTTCAAGCATTGGGGGGTGTTTTAAGTTATCTCTTGCCTATTGATTTCTATTTAATTCCATTGTAGAATGAGAATACATTTTGTGTGATAGCTAATGCTTTACGTTTTTTAAAGTGTGTTCTATGGCTCAGAATATGGTCTAGGTTGGTGGAATGTTCCATGTGAGCTTGAGAATGATAGAATGTGTCCTGTACTGTTTTGAATGGAGTACTGTATGAATGTCAGTTAGATCAGTTGATACACTATTCATGTCTTTTATCTGCTTACTGATTTTCTGCTTACTTGATCTATCAGTACTCACAGATAGGTGGGTTGAAGTCTTCAACTGTGATGTAGATTGATCAATTTCTCCTTTCATTTCTTTCTGTGTTTTCCTAATGCATTTCAACAGTCTTATTAGATGCATACTCTTTTAGATTGCATTTTCTTATGACTTTGAATCCATCTAATGAGTTCTTAATTTCAGACACTATGTTTTTTATCTCTGGTGTGCCCATTGTGTGTGTGTGTGTGTGTGTGTGTGTGTGTGTATGTGTAAGAAGTCCCCAGGATCATCCTATGTGCAGTGAGTCCCTAGAATGACTCAGCATATAGTCATTCTTAATGGCTGGGATTTAGTACATATAAAAAGGATATAAAGCACAATGAGTAAGATTTTAAGAGCTTTCTACCTAGAGTGAACTCTTAAAGAACACACTTAAGTTCTCTAGCAGTGACACATGAAATGCATACCAGGGAAACCCGAAGACACTTGGGACCCAGAGTTTTTGTTGGGGACTGGTCACATAGGTAATGTCTGTTTAGTATTGTTGTCAAAAGCTTGGTCTTTGTCCTTGATGCCAATCTAATAACAAGGACACGATTTTGAGAAGAAAGACAAAGAAGATCTGTTGCTTTGCTAGCAAAAGAGAAACATAGGGGACTTGTGTCCCAAAGGCTGTGATTCTGCCAATCAGCAGGAACAGGGAGTTTTAAAGAGGTGATTCATAGGCTACGTTCCACATTCCATGTTGTCTTCAGTTGTAATTTACTTGTTAATTTGGGAGATAGTCATTTCTGAGATCTTCTGGTACCATTCCCAAAGTCTGGATTATTTTTTTCCTATGGTGGGTGTGTACCCAGGGACAGATAACTCTGCCCAGGATGGGGAAGAAAGGTAATCCTGTTTCCCCTGAGATTAGCGGGAGCAGGGAGAGGGGAAGAGAAAGAAACATGTCTTTTTAAAAAATAAGTTGCAGTAGCACAGCAGCAAGGGTTATATTCAAAGCACAAAGTGAACCACTGTTACAGTATGTTCCAAAATTCTAGACTCTCAGAAGGAAAGCACATGTGTAGAATAAACTATATTGTTTGCATAAGCAGTTCAAGCTCAGTGGGTTGATCTTTTCAGGAAATGATAATGAAAACTCTCCTGAAATTTAAATTCCCAGATACATCAAAGGGTGATCCCTGTAGCAGATCTTTCAAAGGACATTAGTATCTACATTCTTAACCCTTTTTCTACACAACATAATTCATTTTTCTGTTGAACTTTTACCATTCTCATATTTTTTAAAATATTTTCCTCTTTTTATTGGACATATCCATCATAATTTATATTGAAAGTCTTGTTTCTTAATTCCAGTATCTGGGTCACCCATGAATCTGCTTTTCTTGTTTTGTTTTGTTTGTTTTTCAGATTGAACCCAGGGTATTGTGCATGTTAGGCAAGAGCTTTTCCTCTCAACTACAGCTGTAGTCCTTTTAAAAATTTTGTTTCGAGACAGGATCTTGTTAATAAGTTGTCTAGGCTGGCCTCAAACTTGCCAGTCCCCCTGTGAGCCTCCCCTAAGTGACTGGGATTATAGGTATATGCCATCACATCTGACTGGGGTGTCTGTTTTTATTCTCTTTTTCTCTTGGTCCCTGTTATTTCACATACAACTAAATTTTTTTACTGACTGTCAGACACAGTGCTTAAGAACAAAAATTCTTGGAGACTCCAGAAGATGATCTTTTCAAGCAGAGAAGATTCATCCTTTTCTCTGGTGGGCAGTTAGACTGTAGGGCAGTCTTTCCAACTAATCATGAACTTCTCTTGCTCAGGGCCTATGCCATATTCATTGTAATCTCACTGTTTATTTTAACAACTTCAGATGTTACTTCCTGATTAAAATTAATATGGTAATGTAAAGGAAAAACATGTTCTCTGTTGACTTTGTTTACACTGCCAGTTCCTGCAATACCCATCTTTTTAAGTATTCACATGTACGTGTCTTAATGAGGTCATAAGCACTTTGAGAACAGGAATCATGTCTTATTTTAGCATCAGTAATATTTATAGCAACTAGGACAGTTCTAAGCTCTTAGTGGAACCTCAATTTTTGCAAAATATTTTATATTATTCTATGTAGCAAAGCATAAAAGGAAGCATTCTATCCTTTTTATGTGAATTTTTTCTATACCTTTTCATTCTGACCACTTCATATATAAAGGGAATATTCTCTTACAGGAGCAAGTATCATTCAAGGATGTGTGTGTGGACTTTACCAAGGAAGAATGGAGTCTGCTGGACCCTTCTCAGAAGATACTATACAGAGATGTGATCCTAGAAAATTATAGTAACCTTGTTTCAGTTGGTAAGAATTTTTTGTTTTAATGTGGTTACCAATTGCATGCACTTCTTTGTTGCTGACAGTGAACAGTGAAAGCCCTATAGTTTTCTGTTTTAAAGCTTGAGATTCAATACTATGAGATGACTGATCTTTTTAGGCTTTTATGTAAAGATTGTATTCTTATCCTTTGGTGGTTGGTTCATCTGATCACTCCTGAAGCTGTGTCTTTCTTTTCCTTCCTTTTTGCAGAGTCCCCAGAGCTAAGCTATTTAGTCCCAGCCCTGTGTTATTTTGTCTTAACAGGGTATTGCATTACTAAGCCAGAAGTGATCTTCAAAATAGAGCAAGGAGAAGAGCCCTGGATATTAGAGAAGGGATTCCCAAGCCAGTGCCACCCAGGTGAGTTAGTGAATTTATAGGCAGATAAAAGTCAGAGGAAGTTAATCTTAGGTTATTGGTTTAGGATTTGGAATATTGAAATATTTTTCAGAAATTTCTATTTTTAGTCCCAGACCTTTGAAAATGACCAAGGACCACATCCTATTATCTTAATCACTCTTCTGTGTGTCTCTCGTACTCATAAATGCTTTTTTTTTTCTTCAACATTTTAGAATGCTTTATTATACTCATAATCAATAGTTGGCTTCATCTTAGTTTTTTGTTGTTTTGTTGTTAGTTTATCTTTTATAATCATTCATCTCTGTTTTCTTTGGACATCTTTTGTTAGCTGGTGTATATTCATGAACTACTTTCATATACTCATTTGACAAAAACATAATGATGAACACTCCCTCTGATCCAGTTATGTTTTAGGTAATAAAAGAATGATGTCCTGGTATCATAGAGCTTATATTACGTGAGGGACAAACAATATGTTGGGTGGTGGTAAGGACTGTGAAGAGAGTTCACCCAGGGTCAGACTAGATCATGGTGGTATACGTTATTTAGCAAGGAGATCAGAGAAAACTTTTTGATGAGGTTCATATTAAACAGGAGATTTAATATTAAGTAAGAGTACCAGCTCTATAGATTGATGGTATTCCAGGCAGAGAGAACATCACAGTGCCATATCTCTCAGACAAGTGTGTTCTTGGACTCTTTGGGTAATAATAACAGTGTGTGTGTGGAAGCTGGTGGGTGTGGAGGAGGCTAGTAGGAGGTGAGTAGTAGCATGTGCCATGGTAGATATAATAATTTGATTTTTGAGGGATGTGAAAAACCCTGTTTATCTTGAGTAAATGTCAATCAGATTAAATCATCAGATCTGATTTACAGTTTAAAAGGATCTCTGACTTCTGTGTGGTGACTGTACTGAGTGGGGTGTTAGTAGGTGGGCATGAGCAAGAGAAGAAATACTAGTTAGGAGGCTATCTTATACTCTAGAGGGGAGTGGGTAATGGCTAAGACTATGCTAGTCATACTGAGACTTGGTAGGTATCTTGAAGAGGGGGTCATAGTATTAGCTCTCAGAGTAAGAGAGAGAGGGAGGAGTCCAGCTTGACTCCAATGATTTGTTTCAAGCAACTATATAATTTAGGGAGTCATTTACTGAGATAGAGAAAATTATTGAGGAGACATGATGAGGAAGTTATTACAGATTTAATTTTGGAAAGGAGAAGTTGGAGATAACTATTAGAATCTGAGGTTGGATATGGTGCTAAGTGTGGAACACCTGGTTGAGGTACCCATTTGAAAGGCATCAATTTTAGATGCTGTTAAAGCAAAGATTAAATCTAGAACAGAGATTTACAGAATCACTTTTTGTAAAAGACCAGATAATAAAAGTGTTAAGCCTAAAAAGCCACATGTCCTGGTTGCTGCTATTCTTTTTCTTCTGTATGTTCCTCTGTTGTCTCTCTTCCTTCCTCTCTCATTCCTTCCTTGTCCCACGTCTCTGCAGCTTCTTCTACCTTTTGCCCTTTAAAAACCTCTAAAGACTATTTCCTTGTGGTCATTGTTTGTCAGCCCCTTTTCTTGAGCATAGTTGCATGTAGGTGAGAATCCTGATACAATACTATTTTTTGAAGGCATTAAATCCATTAATTTGAAGAGATTGAGAAGGAACAACTTGAGCTTCACAAAAACCACAGAGCCTGTTTCCCAGGAGTTAAATACAGTACATTCTACCTTCTACTACTGCCTTAAGTGGCAAACATGGGATCCCTATACTATACCTCGTCATCTCTTACTGGTCTTTCATACTCATTTTTCTTTCAAAACTACCTATATCTCTTCACATTCTCATTTTTCACTGATAACAGTTGAAAGCAGAACAGTGTCTCTCAGTGTCTCTGAGTGTTCTCATTCCTGACTTGGTCCAATTCCTAATTCTCTCTTCTCTTCTCTTCTCTTTTCCCTTTCTTTCTTTCTTTCTTTCTTCCTCTAAAGTATTCAATTTATCTTTCACTAGCCTGACAAAGTAGTCTATAGAAATAAATGAAATTATAGCCTCTTTTCCTTGACTGTTATAATGTGGTTATATTTTACCTAGCTTACATTTCTTTCTTTCTATACTAAACCTCATACTATCCTGTGTCTGAAATTGTGTTTAATAAATGTTCTCTCATTTATCTAAATACTTTTTCTTATTTACTTTTCCTTTTTTCAGATAATTAATACCATATGTGTAAAATGTTTAGACACTGCGTAGTACATGGTAATGTCTTAAGTCATTGTTATTATTTCACTTGTTTTAAGTTAGAACAATTTTTGCTGTTAATAGACCATATTTTGTGACACTACCCCATCAGTGGTTGTAGTATTAAAACTCAGACTATTGCTTAGGGTTTCTTTCCCTACTGAGATTTTGTTCTCCCCAAAACAAGGGCTTTTCTACTTTTCCTAATTCTGATATTTTGGAAATTTTTGTTGATTTAGGAGAAACCTTTTTTTTTTTTTCCCATCCATTCATAAAGCACTCTATAGTACTCTTTCTAAGTGCATATTCTCTTATTTCGTTCAGTGTATAACTCATTAAGTAGAGTTTGGAAATAATTCACATGCACGTTGTTTTTTTAAGAATCATTTCAGCAGAAACAAGACTTGTAATACCTGCCAAGAATTAGACCCCAGTCACAACAGTGGCTTAGCATTTTGCAGGGTATTTTATGTCACAGTGAATTATATGAACAATAGCTTCTTCTAAGAATAAAGCAGGTATAGTCTTAACATGGTAGGGCTGTTATAGATATTTTTTGCTTCATTCTTTTATTATTACTGTTGTTGTTATTTTAATGAAAAAAAAATAACATTTCATTGAAGGATATCTAGGTTCCAAGAAGTGCCAAGGCTGGATTGCCTCTAATTGTAAGAAAGATGTGGTTTTGGGAATGAGCAGTTTATAAGAGTCTGATAACTAGGTAGAATGCACAGATATTTTTTGTGAACTTATGGAATGTTGGTTTGAATATTTAATGTGAATCAGCTCATGTAAATTTTTGTTAGCTTACTTTGTTTTTGCCAGGATAATAATTTGTCTCTGTTTGTCTTTGGGACAGTGGACTTCATAGATATTTTTATAACATGTGATTAACAATGAAGTATATAGCCAAGAATTTTTATGAGAAAGTGTACTGAAGGTTTCAGTACCATATACAGAAATACAATTGTAATAGCCCCCACATGCAAATAAAAGCCACACAGATGAGGTTAAAGGTTAACCAGTAAACCTAGATATAAAAGGCAATCCTAGAAAAAAGGCAGACTCACCACCTAGATATAGAAGCAGACATGCATGTTAGTGAGATTCTCACTACAGTAATAAACTGTGAGCAAATAGGGTGTATACTTTCCTTGCCTCTGCCAAACCTAATTCTTCCTATATTGTGTTTCTCAAACATTCTGTTTATTGTGTAAATTTCCTGTTCTTTAAATGAACAATCTCAGATAATCTCCATTTCTCTATCATATCTCATTTATTTTACTTCTTCTAACATGCTTTTCCACAGCATTTTAGAAAAAAAAAATTTCTTCTCAATAAAATTAAAGGAAAATGCTAGTTGTTGTGCTATCAGACCATTCTTTTGAACATGGGCAAGTTTGTGTTTATAGGACTTTAATTTAGTGCGATGAATGGAATAGAAAAGAATGGACTCTAGTGGAAATAAGTCTGTCCCAGTGATTGTGTGAGGGAGGAGAACTAATTATTCTGTCTCCAACCAATGTAGTTCATCCTCTGAAACTCTTGGCTAGTAATCTTCAGTGTCATTTTATTCAGGGTTCATTGTCTCTTTCAGGCTTACCTGATTGTTTTCAAATTTCCTTGTTTCTCAAGTAGCCACTCTAATTCCCTGTCCTATGAATTTTATCCTTTTATATCTAGGTTGTTTGCTTATTCCTTGTTTTTCATTTTTTGATTGTGGTGCTGGGAATTGAAGACAGGGCCTCAGGTATACCAGGCAAGCACTCTACCACTGAGCCACATCCCCTGTCTCTATCTATGTCCAGTTTTGAAGTTTGTGTTTATAAAGTGTTAAGTGTGTTTGCCAGTTTCTCTCTTCGATTCCCTGGCAACACATTTGTATTTTCTACTCAAAGAGAGCAAAGGAAATATCTTATTTAGTTCAAACCAGGAATATGAGTCTAAAACTAAAGAATTGATTATAGGATAGAGTATTTGTGTAAATGTCTGAGTCCAACAGAAATATATTAAGATTTTAAAGACTTTTTTTTTTTTTTTTTTTTTTTTTTTCATTTCTAGAAAGAAAATGGAAAGTTGATGAACTGTTAGAGAACAGCCAGGAAAATCAAGATGAACATTTTTGGCAGTTTGTGTTCACCAACAACAAAACACAAAGTGCAGAAAGTGGCAGTAAAGTTAGAAAAACTTTCAATGTGGATACAGACCCCATTTCTTCAAGAAATTTTCATTTCAAAATATGTGACTCATGTGAAATGAGTTTGAAAAATATTTCAGGTTTAATTACTAGTAAAAAAAGCTATTCTAGAAAGAAGCCTGATGAGTTTAATGTATGTGAAAAATTACTCCTTGATAGGCATGAGAAAATTCCTATTGGAGAGAAATCTTATAAATGTGATCAAAAAAGGAATGTTCTCAGTCATCGCCAGGATCTTACTCAGCCAATTTTTGATCAGCCTTTTGAGTACAATGAAAATGAACAAGGCTTTAATGAGGAAGCAACCTTTTTTACAAATCAGAGGTCTCAGATAGGGGAGACACTCTGTAAATACACTGAATGTAGAACCTTCATTGATGGTTTAAAGCTCAATGTATCTCAGAGAACTCACTTGGAGATGGAGCCACATGAATGCAGTATCTGTGGGAAGTCCTTTTATATGGATTTACGATTTGGACATCAGAGAGTTCTTACAGGGAACATTCCATATGAATATAATGAATATGGGGAAGTCTTCTGTGACAATTCAGCATTCATTATCCATCAGGGATACACACGAAAGATTCCCCAAGAATACAAAGTCAGTAACAAAACTTGGGAAAAGTCAACCCTCTTTAAACATCAGATAGTACACATGGGAGAAAAATCCTATGAGTACCATGAAAATGGGAATAATTTCAGCAAGAAGTCACATATCACCCAGTCTCGGAGAACTCATTCTGGAGAAAAAACCTTCGAATGTGGTGAATGTGGCAAAACTTTCTGGGAGAAGTCAAACCTCACTCAGCATCAGAGAACCCACACAGGAGAGAAGCCCTATGAATGTACTGAGTGTGGAAAAGCTTTTTGCCAGAAACCACATCTTACCAACCATCAGCGAACACATACTGGAGAAAAACCCTATGAATGTAAGCAATGTGGGAAAACATTCTGTGTGAAGTCAAACCTTACTGAACATCAGAGAACACACACGGGGGAAAAGCCCTATGAATGTAGTGCATGTGGAAAATCCTTCTGCCACAGGTCAGCCCTAACTGTCCATCAGAGAACACATACAGGGGAGAAACCTTTTATATGTAATGAATGTGGAAAGTCCTTCTGTGTGAAGTCAAACCTCATTGTACATCAAAGAACTCACACTGGGGAGAAACCCTATAAATGTAATGAATGTGGGAAAACCTTCTGTGAAAAATCAGCTCTCACTAAACATCAGAGAACTCACACAGGGGAGAAGCCCTATGAATGTACTGCATGTGGGAAGACCTTTAGTCAAAGATCAGTACTCACTAAACATCAGAGGATTCACACAAGGGTGAAAGCTCTTTCAACATCTTGAATTTTCAGGAGCTTTCAGACACCTATCAGATTTGTTGTAAATTTTTCAAAATGAAATTAGATAAAGCCAAAGAATGCCGCAGAGTACTCGAAAATGACATCTCATTTAAATATGTGAACACTTCCAAGAAAAATTGAAACTTTTCACTAAAAAATTTGTCATGAGGGAAAATCTATTCATTTAATCCATGTGATAAAACTCTTTAGAATTTTTGTTTAATATTGTCTTCCAGATGTGATACCAAATTTGTAAATAGAATGGGTAATATTCATTTTACTCATATTCACAGTGGAATTTGAAGCTTAAAACAATCAAATGGCAGTAACATTAAACATGTGTTAAGAGTTCCTCCTATTTGTAGACTTTTCATGAGTATGGTAATTAACAAACTTAGAGTATGCTTAATTTGTATATTGGAGCCCAACATGATTGTGAGGATAAAATATGAACCCCTAGATTAGTAACTTTTAAGGCATAAACATTTTCCATACTAAATGCCACAGTGGCTTTATAGGTTAATGTGATTTTATGTGTGTATGTACTTAGATGTGAACATGTGTTTGTATGTCTATATGTATATATATATATGTATACATATGTAAATACATTTGTACATACACACCTACTCCACATATACAGTGATGTGTTAGCATCACCATGTACTAATTTAAAAGTACTGCTGATTAAATTTTCAGGAATTTCGTGAGCCAATTGTTAAAAAGTCATTACTTAGAATTATTGTAAACTTACAATTAAATTATATTAAAAGCAAAGGTAACACAAATACTCATCACTCATAACGTCCTAATAATTTTGCTGCATTTCAGTGTTCTCTTTGTTGTTTAGATTACTTACATTATTGAATCCATATGGTGAGAATACTATGTAATGTTTCACTGCTATACATCTCTTCTCAATTCCACATTCAGTGCTATCATATTGGCAACTTGACCTTAGTCAAAATATTTATACCATGGAAACTGGCAAACTCTACATAGCAGGGTATTTATTTTCTCAGAGAACCTGTTGTCAAATGTTTACCAGCACACCTCTGTGTATATATGGAAACATATTTGGCAGATTTAAAGTACAAACCACATACCCCTTTTCCTATTTCCTGAAACAAATAAATGGCCATGGCCATTATTACTGAACTGCCCCTTCAGTAAAAAAGCCAAAAGATGTTTTATGAGGTTTTAAACTACCTCTGAACCAATCTGATTCTAAATACTACTAGAGACACTCTATAGCTTGGCCAGTGTATGTTTTAAGTGAAATATTTTTTCACAAAGAAGCATTCTACCTACTTTTGACTGAGTCCTGGCATATATAAATGAGTGTGGTCATTATTATCAAGATATACCTTCAATGAAGAAATTAAAACAATATTTTTCTGAGGTTTTTGAGCTACCTCTCAGTCATGTAAATTATGTTAATAAGAATAATATTTACACAAACTAAAGGTTAACATCAGTTGTAAATGGTAATACTCAGTGTACTCTACAAATAAAAAATGGTGGTATGTAATGAAATGCCCTTTCCATACTCTTGGTATTTTATTGTGGATCTCTTTAGGCATGATATATGTAACCCTAGTTCTATGTAACCCAAAAACTATATACTTGTATTTAATGTTAATGTCATATAGTATCTCTGCCTTCTTTGTTTCTTTGTTCGCTATGCTTCTTAGGACCACATTGATTAACAATTCTGTGACTACTGATTTCTTCCTTGTTGAGCTGAGCTTTTATCACCTAGGTGACTTAGGGGGTAAATCCAAATTAGTTTAAACTAATCATGGAAATTCCATTCAGGTAATTTTGTTGGATGAACAGGTGAGCAAGGAGATGTATGGGGAACAGTCTATAGAATTTCTGGAAAAGTTCTTAGTGATAAAGGTATTGATGTGATGTGAAGATATGAGGGACATGAGAAGAGATCGTCCCTCTTCTGCTGGACTTTTTCATGTCTGTACATGATACTGGCTTATAGTTTGTGGCCCTGAAGGGCAGTAGCCTGAAGATAACAGTGCATGTGTGGGAAATATCTGGCCCAAAACTGACATCACTGAGCTACTTAATTCTCTCTGCAACTGCTCTCTTCTGGAACTTCATATTATATGAAGTAGAACATTTTCTTGTTTATTAGGACTGTCTGATATTTAGAGGTAAAGGCATTTTAGCTAATACAAAGGAACACTTTTCTAAGTGTTACAAGTTCTGTACCTTGATTTTGGGGAAGAATTATTTCTGATATTAGGATGGATGTTTATATAAGCCATGGTTTTTTCTGATGGAATATAGAATTTTTCAACTAAAAACATTTTAGTGGCAGATTTATTACAATATGAAAAAAGTGATGTTTAAACAATCACCTAGAGACCATCATCTGCATGAAATCATTCCTATTTTGAGTCTTCAGGGGACAAGGTTGGAGCCCAATGAGACCTGCTATCATGGAGGATATATTTTCACTACCAGAATTGTGGCACCAAATTGTTAGTACCTTCCTTTGAAGAACTCACTCAGATGCATTTGCTGGTGAGCCCGGGTGGGCACAGAGAATGATGGAGAGAGAGATTGGGTGGAGGAAATGTGGAATAAGCAGCACAGTTGTCTGTTGTTTGTTTTTAATTTCTGTAAATTCCTATGTAATAGGCTCAGTATTAGAAATAAAGTTATTAGTTGAAAGGTAAGTTTTTGTGCTTTCATATCAGCATGAGTAAATTTCCTTTGGAACTGAGTCCTGTAGCATGCACATCTGCCTTTTGACATGTATGAAGCAGATGTTACATTAAATTGCATTGTTCATATATCTCTCTGTGGTGTTAAATGTGGTGAGGGAAATAGTTCCATAGTCTTCCAAATAAACAACCAGGTATCACTGTACTGTTCACCTCTTTTATGGATTTGATAGGGTATTATTACTGTTTACTTAGATATATGATGTTTTATCTCTATTACTTTTGTCTGCTCAATGTAACTTTTAAACATTTTTTTAGTAGTAGAACCTGTCATTGTGGTCACACAGTAAGTATTTACTCTAGATGGTACTCTGTCTTCCTGACCTGCATTTGTATTGATCCCCAAATGATCATTTGTTCCAAAATAAGCCAGTGAGAGCCCATCCTAGAGTACTGTTATTGGGAGGTCACCATGGGTCAGGCAATTTGTATACTTGTTGCTGCTAGCAATCATATCAAGAAAATGCATTTGTACTGCAATCTATTCAAAGTCAGCCTTAACACACAAAGAAAATATATTGTAAAGGAGATGGTGGTATTAAATACTATTAAGAAAAATTAGAAGAAGAAAAGTTGTCAGAGGGATGATGTGATTTTAGATAGGTAATTAAAAGACCTCACTGAGAAGGCTACATTGGAGGAAGGATGTGTTATTTGTAGATGTGTGTGTGTGTGTGTGTGTGTATGCATGTGTGTGTGAGAGAAAGAAGCATGTGTCATCAACAATTTTACATAATTTTCTATTTCATGAAACACATGCCCTAATTACCTATAATGTACTTTTGATACTTTGTTTAGGGTTGTAGTACATTTTGTTAAAAGAAATATTTGTGTCCATACACTAAACTGATTTCACAACTAACAACCACACTAGTGCACTGATTTCACAACCCAGTGCACTAGTGTGTGAAACCAAGATGTGAATTGCTGTGTCATTGATTTGTGTTTTCTAGGATGATTAAGTAAATCACTCTCTCTGCTTAGAAACTCACAAGAGTCTATTTTTTGAAGTGGGCCTATTTTCTGTCTTGACTTGTCCTCCCTTTGTGTGGTGTTCTGTAGCACTTCACACCCAACTTGGCCTTGACATTTAGAGCCATCACCTCTAGGAGGGTTCAGCCCATGGGTGTCCTTGGTGCCCTCAGCTACTACCCCTACTTGCTGCTCCCAATTGAAGACTACAGGTATGACTGCCCTGCACCTCCAATTCTTGTGTTTCCTCTGACTCTTCATCTACCACTCAGTACCTGGGCATTGTATATCCCAGCCTCATTCCTTATCTGTGAATACCACCTCCACCTCCTTTTTCCAGCCTGCTCTACCCTGAGACCTTGTATCCCTAGGGTCTTGCTCATGCTAGGCAAGTGATCTACCACTGACCTATATCCCCAGCCATCAGACACCACTTTTTAAAGTAATTAAAGAGATGAGAACTGATGTTTAATCTTTCTCCCATGTTTGGAACCCAGTGTTTGGGATGATCAGTTCCCTCAGGGCTTGGTTTCCTCAACTACATAATGAGGAAGAAGTAGTTATCCTGTCTGCAGGAGAGGACTTTATCACCTAAGCTTGCTTCCAAGCTAAAATGCTTTTTACCCACCCATCTAAGGAAGCCCAAGTCCTTAGAGAGTAAATTCAGAGTTCCCTGTACACAAACCCCTAATGAAGGTACACTCAACTCTTGTGGATCTCTAAACAAATCACTTCATTCTAGACAAGGTGCCAGTGATGTCATGGTACTTCCCTGTCCTTGCAGGAGTTGGTGTTCCAGTGCCAATGACCGTATCAGCTGACCATACTGAGAGAATAAATATTCTTTGAAACTTGACAATCAAGCATTCAACCAGCCCACCAATCGGTTTACTCACCTAACAACTTGATTTTTAGTTCAACCTGGGCCTTTTTTTCATGCATGGTAACCCACAGACATGTTACCTATGGGAATTTATAATCTACTGAAGTCTCTTATGGGCATTTGATAAAGTCTTGTAGAACATGAAAAATCATGGATGATGCCATTTCCCAATTTTTTTTTCTTTTTTTTGCCTAGAATTAGATCATTTAATGCAGATATGACTGGGGATTTTTGAGCTGTATTTATAATTGCTATTACTATTATTTATGGTTCTTAGAAGTTTTTTTTCAGGTGATTTGGTGATTCATGCAGATATTCTATATTACTACTGAAGACATTTCAAGATTCCTATAAAAATGTTATCCAAGAGTATTCAAACTGGCAGTGTTAGTGGTAGTGATAAAAATACTTTTATCTGAACATCAGATAACTTTAGAAGAGCAGTGAGATTATATGGAAGGCTCTGAGAACTTTGAAATACTGTGCAGCATTAGTTTGGTACTCTTTATGTGAGAAAATTAGTAGGAAAAAATCTTTTTGTTATTTGTAGTGAGTTGTGGTATATTTGGAGATTTTGTGTTGGTTTGTCACCTTTTATTTCAATATTTTTTTAGGATGTACACACAAATGTACACAATGGTAAGATAAGGTGGATTTTGTGAACTCCTTTGTTCATTTTGAAGTATGTGACTAATGTTTTCCCATGTCAGTTTTTCTGCCCTAACCTGAAGGCTTTCCATGATTGCTTAGGATTCCATCTTCTGGATCTGTACCATTCATTTACCTGTATTCTGTCAATGCTCGTTTAGCTGCCTTCCCATATTTTTACTATTTGTAAAATACCTTTGAGCTTGCATCTTTCTGTGCTAAACCAAATTTTCTTTTTAAAGTTTATTTCTAAAAATGTAATCTTTGAATTATAAGCCTAGTTTATTTTCAGTTCTGATGAAATTGATTCCAGGAATCCTGTATGAAATTTCATTCCAATCCAAAGGTTGGAAATGTAGGATCTTGAAACTCATTGCTATAATGGATACTATTTGGTTAAAAAAAATTGTTTTCTGACATTCATGTGACATAATATCTCTTAAACCTTTTAATTTCCTAATTTTCTAGAAATGTTCAAAAATTTAAAAATATTTGACTATCTTTTCTTTTTTCACATAGATCTAGTGAGATAAAATTGAAGTACAATAAAAGGCACAGATTTGAAATATGCAATTTGATCAGTTTTGACATGTATGTAACCAATACAATCAATATAAAAATCATATCCATTACTTTTTCTTAGTTTGAAATCCTGAAGACTGTGTTTCCTGCATGATTTTTTTTAACATGGTTACTGAGTTTAATTCAACCATTATTCCTAATTCTGCCTTGTAAAAATAACAAAATGTTCCTATCAAAATTGCATTGTGATGTGAAGACAGTTTTGTTTTGATACAATTCTAGCATCTGTTGGCACCAGATGCTATTTAAAAAAAAAAAAAAGTTAAGGCTTACTAAAAATATAGACTAGTAATTTCTCAATGCAGGTTGAAGGTTGAGCATAGGATGTATCCACATACAGACAGCATCTTCCTAATGCAGGTGCCCACCACACACACACTGCTAGGCTCACCTGGGCAGTGTCTCCTCTGTTCTTAAAATGAGCACACTGCCCAGCACAGACTCAGAGGACAAGAAAGAGGAGGCCAGGACAGGAGTAAGGCAGGGCACTGTTGCCCAGGGATACTGCAGTAGGTTGAATTTCCCCAGTCTTACACAGAAATCCCTGCCAGTGGGTAGAACAAGGAGCTTCCTTCTCACTGGGACAATAGCAGGGACCAGCACAGTAATGTCAGATTTTCTCTTGGCAATCTGATTTAGAATTCACATTTTCTATAAGAAAACATCATTACAGATGGTAGTTCATCTCTATTATTAACACTATTTCATGTAACTTAAACAATTTAGTGGGTTTTGGCTTAAAAAGTCAAGCTACATTTATATTCTTTTTATGGGAGCTTTCCCCACTCCCAAATTCCAAACATGTCCTCATAAATGATTTTGAGGGGCTGGGGAGATAGCTCAGTCGGTAGAGTGCTTGCTTTGTAAGCACTAAGACCCTGGGTTCAATCCCCAGCACCCAAAAATAAATATAAATGAATGATTTTGAACAGAAACCTGTCCAAGTTCTTGGGAGTTACACAAAATGTGTGTTTTTTGGCTCCATGGTTCACAGGGCAGCTGAAGAGTTTAAGATTCTTTGGTTGGCAAGTCACATGCAGACCTCCTCCATGTGCCAGGAGTCAGAGCTTGGGGGGACATTTCCTGCAGGCACTCAAGCAGCTAAGTCAGTGAGACCACATAAGACCTGCCATTTATCCAAAGCTGAAGGACATGAAGGATGTTCCTAGCACCTGGCATTAGCCCCATAGGCATTTAAAGCAATGGCCATGCCAACCAGGCCCTTTCCTGTTAACGTGCCCACCACAAGGGAAGTAGTGAGTGGACAAGGAGGGATCTCTGCCTGGCAGATGAAGCAACACAACGCAAGCCAACCCAGCATCTGATGGTGGTTGAGAGTTGTGACTTGACTGACAGACTACTTGTCACCCTGACCTATTTATTATTTATAGTATGGGCCAGAGGTTCTGCTAAGTTTCTAAAGGTGGCCAAAGTAGTGGACATCTTTCTGGAAGATCTCAGAAACCAAATTCATAGGCATTTATGTGAAGCTGGGACTTGAAAACAGCTTTTTAAATATTAGTAAAGAAACCAATCTAAGAACCCAAGATTCTCAAGCATTCCCACCAACTACAGGAACAAAGACACAGGAAGGATCTGAATAAGCTCTGTACTTAGGTTCAGGGATATGTGTGAACAGGTTTTAAGACCAATGGGCCTCACCTGCAGGAGAAGTGTGACCGTGGAAGTGAGCTTCACACCATCAGTGAAGAACAAAGGCCCAGACTCAAGGCTGATGAGGGGAAAAGAAGGAACAATCTACAAGCAAATCCAGCCAAGGCCAGTCCCTGAGAGAAAAGCAGACCCCGGTCTTCTGAGCAGCCAGCTTCACACACAGGGCAAACCTCTCCCACCCCCTTTCATTTGGGCTAAAGAAAATGATAAACTTTCAATACTCTGTATCTTGAATTTCTGGTCTGGTTACCGGCACAGCAGTCATCTCTTAGTAGAAGGAGATGCTGGATTTGCCTCCTGGTGGGTTCAGGACCTTGTGAGAGTAAGGTCTCAGCCCCTGCCAGGGCTTGTAGTTGTCAGCCAGCCATGAGTGCGGGCTCAGGAGCCTTGGACTGGTCTGCTCCTCTCGAGCTGCACTTCTCTCCCAACTCTTCTTGGATTGAGATGCTCACTACAGCTTTCAGATTCAGCTTTGGGTCTTCACACAAAAACACATGATCCTTGGGTTTGTTTGGGTGTGCCAGGGGTGAAGTGGCAGTGACTGGGAACCCAGAAATGTTACTGATCTTCCCACCAGGTGGGTTCAGACGTTGTTGGGTCTGCACAGGAGTCAATTCATCAAAGTTACCACTTCCTTTCCCCCCTGGGGGATTTGTCCTCTTGGGTACATTCTGAGGTTCTTAAGTTGGTCCAAAAATACTCAGTGCCATCCTATTAGTCCTGCTTGAAGGAGCAGTTTCTTCCAGTCTTCCAAAAAGATTGCTGGATTCTACTCCTGGGGGCTTTGTGGCCCTAGAGGCAGGCCCACAGGCTTCCACGTCTAGGCCCTGGAACTTGTTTGCTGCCATTCTGCCCCTTCTCAGCACCATTTTCCTATATGATTTATTACATTAGAAATCCATCACCTTAAGATATATAGAACTGTGCCCCCACATGTCAACTATTTCAAAATTAAATGGCACACTTAAAAATATCTCTGAGGTTAAGGAAGAAAGCACAAGAAAAGTAAATAAAAAGTGCTTTGAACTTAGTAATAATAAAAGCTTAAAATATCAGGATCTCTGGGATAAAACAGTACTCAGATGAACATTTATAACTTTAAGTACTTGTATCAGAAAGAAACTAGAATAACTATTTTCAAATTAGTAGGAAGGAAAATATAAGTAGGGTCAGAAATATATGAAATAGATAAGAAATAATATAGCTGAAATTTAATAAAAAGAAAGTCTAATAAATTCAAAAATTAATATCAATGGAAAGGAAGTATGAAAATAAACCTACAGATGCTAAAAATATATTAAGGTAATATAATTGTATGCCAACATACAACATCGTAATATTACATAACATGGTCTATATTAGAGAAGGATCTGTGTGCTGCTGAGCAGAAAGTGTATTCAGTCATTAATGGATGAAATATTCTACATGTCTGTTAAGTCTAAATTATCAATTGTATTTTTTATTTCTATAGTTTTTTTTTTTAGTTTTTGTTTGGAGGATCTATTCAGTTGTTGAGAGCAGGGTGGTATCTGTGCTGCTAACTGTCTCAAGAACAAATAGGACTGCTGGGCCCTTGTGCTTACCAAGGTTGTTAAGAGATATTTGTCCAAGGAATGTGCGGTTGCCTGGAGACCTTATCTGTCAAGGACGGGAGCGGGGCTTAGCCCCGACTCATCTCCTGCATAGTTCACCCCTTCCCTCCTCCCTTCTTCCACTAGGACCGTTCAGTTCTGGCAGGACCCAATGAGAATCAAATAAATTGTCAGGACCCAACCAGAGGAGGACTAATGTTTAGCTGTTCAAATGTTAACCAATTAAAAGAACACTGTAAAACTGCTTGCCTTTCATTATAAAAACCCTGCTAACGAGGGCTCGGGGCCTCTCTTAGCGTCACTGGTTAAGGACGCAGAGGACCAGGCTCGAGCTTGCTAATAAATGACTCTTTGTTGCTTGCATTGATCGTGGTCTCTGGTGGTCTTTGCGGGGTCTCGAGCCTTTGGGCACAACACAGTAGTGACAGAGTCATATTAAAGTTACCCAGTATTATTGGATTGTGGTCTATTTGATTCTTAAAGTTGAGAAGGGTTTGTCTGATGTATGTAAATGCATCAAACATTGTTTGATACATAAATATTTATATTTATCTTTTCAGGTTATCCCATAATTCTTGGAAGTTCTGTTCATGGTTTCTTAACATCTTATTTTCATGTTCCACTCTATTTTGAAGATTATATATTTTTTGTCTTCATTGTCTGAGGTTCTTTCTTCCAAGTGGTCTAGTCTGTTGGTGATACTTTCTATTGACTTTTTAATTTGATTTATTGTTTTGTTCATTTTTAGGATTTCTGCTGGTTTCCGCCCCCCCCCCAACCCCCTCGGAATCTCTGCCTCTTTATTAAAGTGATCTTTCACTTCCTGTATTTTCTGATTTCATTTCTTATCCTGTCCTTTACTTCATAGATCAGTTTAAGTATGTACATCCTAAATGCCTTCTTTGACATTTCTTCCACTGTGGTGTCAATGGATTCCATTATTGGAGTATCTTTGTTTGGGGTGTTTTGTTCACTTGTTTTTCATGTTGTTTGTGTGTATACCTATCTAACAGTATGTATCTGAGGCAGCAGAGTTTCTACCCTTTGGATTTATCATGTCCTTGCCAGTACCTCACTCTTTAGGGAGAGACAAATAATAACAACCGATGCTAACAATATACATCATTAAACCAAATAGTTCCTACAATGACATCTGCAGTGTTAATTATCACAATAAACAGAAATGATATCAATTATTGCCTACAATAAAAACAGCAAGTTTGCTAAAGGGTTTGTAATTTCAAATGTGGACAGGGAGAGAACAGAAATAATGTGATGATTATGAGAAAAGAAGTAAAAAATCAAATGAAGAGTGAAAGAGAGCAATAGAGATTGGCTGTTAGCAGAAAAAAGAAAGGAAATAGAAAAATTTATATATACAAATTTTAAAAACATTAAAAATAAAAAGAACACAAAACAAAACTTAAATATACTAATCAAACATCCTAGTTCACAAAAAACTAATGCATGAAAAATAACTGGCTTCAAAAATACTATAAATGAGCCAGGTGCAGTGGTGCATGCCAGTAATCCTAGCAGCTCAGGAGGCTGAGGCAGGAAGATTAAGGGTTCAAAGCCAGCCTCAGCAATGACAAGGTACTAAGCAACTCAGTGAGACCCTATCTCTAAATAAAATACAAAATAGGTCTGGGAATGTGACTCAGCGGTTGAGTGCCCTTCAGTTCAATCCCTAGTATCCCCCCAAAAAAATGCTAGAAATGAGAAAAAAAATATATGAATATGTATAAATGTCCATGTATCATCAAGGTCACAAACAGAGAAAAAGAATTTTTAAAAAAGGTCTTGATGAAAAGTTAAAGAATTCATTCCACTGGAGTTCAAAAGATTCTGTTTCTCAGCAGTTTTAGGTGGGCTCATCTAGCACGATTCTCCACCCTCTGGATTGCTGGAGTGAGACAGGTAATTTCAAGCACCTACTTATGGGTCCAGTACTTGCTGGTGCATGCTGGAAGACGGTATCCTAGGAATATCCCCTGGGTTCCATTTATGTGGTGCGGACCCAATTTTTAGTCCCCTATGTCACCTTCAGGCCTCGTGCTTCCTGGTCTCAGTTTAAGTCTCCAAACAATTTCTCCCTCCCCAACACTTCTGAGTTCCTGGCCAAAGGTGTCTTTCTGAGCTGGTCCTGGAAGCAATCAGATTGGAGGGGTAGGGGTAGAGCTGGGTGGTTTTCCATGATCAGTTGTGCCCTGTATAAACCTCTCTCCACATTTGATTTACTCCTTGACATTTAAGCACACTATGTTGTACAGTGTTTGTTTACTGGGCCTGTATTTTGGGCAAACCTGGATTTGCCAGGAATCAGCACCCTCAGCTTCTGGCCCCCACACAGTAGCTGCAAAATGGTTCCTTCCTTTGTCCTCTGCTGCCTAGAGAAATAGCAGCTTCTTTCCCACTGCCAAGATATTGTGCAGCACATCTTCAGGTTTGCCAGGCAATGTCCTTGATCTCTAAATGCTCTATTCCCAGACATGTTTCGGGCCTCCTAAAACTGGGGGTTCCTTTAATTCCCTTATCCCTACACTGTGCTCATGGACAGACTGCTCTGGCTGGAGCTTCTGGCCGAGCTTGTAGCCTGGTCGTGGTAGGGGCTGTGCTGCTAGAGATTTCTTCCTAATTTTATGATATCCAACATCCTGTGTCCCCAATCTTCTTTGAAGATCCAGTTTTAAATTCCAGTAAAGCCCTCTGCTTTTTTGTTGTTGTTCACCCACCTTGCTGAGAAGTTGCCTGTCTTCATTCATGGTTTCACTTGCAGAGCATCCAGGAATGTGACATCCTCTATCCCACCATCTTGGAAACTGTCTCCATTTTCTTAATGTTGACTGCTGTGACTGATTTATTTTAATGATATACTAATCATTTTATAATAGTCATAAAGAGCATTAAGATGTTTTCATTGTTTATGTACTCTTTTTAATAAGGATCTAAGAACATATTTTACCTTTATACAATAGCAGTGGGGACAGTACGTAATTATTTTTTCACTTTATTTTATTCCATAACAATATGTGATGGTCATTCTTTGATTTTTGGTGTGGTGTCTTCTTTTTCTCTTCCCCTCTCTCTCTTTCTCTCTCTCTCTCTGTGTCTCTCTATTGGTTTGCTCTATAACTGAGCTATACCTCATGCCCTTTTAATTTTTCATTTTGACTAAAAGGTGGTCTTAAACTTCTAATCCTTCTGCCCTGAGTAGCTGAGGTTACAGGCATGTGTCACTGTGCCCTCGTGGTGTCTCCTCAATTGTTATGCATTCTCTACATTAAAAATATAAAATGCTTTTTATATTTTTAAATACTTTGACAGTTTAAATTTTGTATATCAAGAATTACATAAAGTATCTTCATTAAAACGTGTGACTGGTAGGAACCAAGCAGAGGCCCAGATACCAGGTCTGCCAATGGAGCGAATCTCCCCTGCTGAACAGAGGCCTGTGCCCCAGCCCACCGCAGTCTCCAGGGCTCACGCACCACATGGTCTAGCGCCCGCACTGCAGCTGACCATCTATCAACACATGGGGTCACCTTTGCCCACTAGCATTGATTATTCCTGACCTGGAGGCCACCATCCATAGTGGGACAGCACCCGTCTTGGGACACTGCATTGTCAAGTTCCTTTCAGGCATCAGGCTACTGAAGATTAGGAGGTTTGAACAGTACCATAGAGCTTTATTGTAGAATTATTTTTATTAGTAGTTGTATTATGATTATTCCTATTTTACCTACTATTATTCCTACTTTTTTCTTTTATTAATATTTTTCTCACTCTATTTTGCCCTTACCTACCAGATTCCTTAGAGACTCTTTCTCCCTTTTCTCATGCTAACAACTTATGTCTTTTAATTCTGCTTTCACTATTCCTACAACATAGTACCTGTATAGACTCACTACTTATCTCATTAACGTTATGTCCTACACCCCTCCCCATCCTCTTTATCAACCATTAGAAATTGTGGTCCTTATTGCAAACCTATCGGTTATGCTCTAGATAATAATTGAACTTATCATCTCTGTTTATTAAGACAACACGGTTAATATCTTAATAGAGACTATTTGGCTTAAGGATGCATATTGTTTGTATGGTGTGCTGCTAATATTGATCTCTCATTACAAGGTGAGGTATTAGAAATCTGCAGGGTTGTTATAAGTCTATGGAGGAAACTGCAATACTTTGGATTTGCACTTTTAGAGGGGAAGATACACAAACAACATGAGAAAACAAGGGAAGAAAGTGTCTCAAACAAACATAGATGCTATATCAATAGAACCAAATGAGAGCATGGCAGAAGCAATGTGAGAAAAGGAGTTCAGAATGTGCATAATTAAAATGATATGAGAAGCAAACAATGAGATGCAAGAAAATGCAGGCAACAAATGATTGCACCAATAAACAGTTAAAAGAGCAAATGCAGGAAGCAAAAGATCATTTCAATAAAGAGATAGAGATTCTGAAGAAAAAAAAACAGACAGAAATCCTTGAAATGAAGGAAATAATAAACCAAATTAAAAACTCAATAGAAAGTATAACCAACAGGCTAGATTACTTAGAAGACAACCTCAGAAAATGAAGACAAAATATATAATCTTGAAAACAAAGTTGACCAGAGAAGATAGTAAGAAATCATGAATGGAAACTCAAAGAATTATGGGTTATCATGAAAAGACCAAATTTAATAATTTTGGGGACTGAGGAAGGCATAGAGATATAAACCAAAGGAATGAATAATCTATTCAATGAAATAATATCAGAAAATTTTCCAAATCTCATGAATGAAATGGAAAATCAAATACAAGAGGCTTACAGGACACCAAATGTACAAAACTACAACTGATCCACACCAAGGCACATTGTAATGAGAATGACTAACACAAAAAATAAAGATAGAATTTTAAAGGTTGCAAGAGGAAAGCATCAGATTACATTCAGGGGGAAACCAAGACAGATATCAGCAGATTTTTCAGCCCAGATCCTAAAAGCAAGAAGGACCTGGAACAACATATTTTAAGCTCTGAAAGAATAGGATGCCAACCAAGAACCTTATACCCAGCAAAACTTACCTTTAGATTTGATGACAAATGAAATCCTTCCATGATAAACAAAAGCTAAAAGAATTTACAAACAGAAAGCCAGCACTACAGAACATTCTCAGCAAATATTCTATGAGGAAGAAATGAAAAACAACAATGTAAATCAGCAAAGGGAGGAACTACCCTAAGGGACTAGCCAATTAAAGGAGAAACCTAGTCAAGTTAAGCCAAAAATAAGTCAAAATGACCGAAAATACAAGTCATATCAAAATCATAAGCCTGAATGTTAATGGCCTACATGCATCAATCAAAAGACACAGACTGGTAGGTTGGATTAAAAATATACCCAGCAATATGCTGCCTTCAAGACTCTCGGAAAAAGATACTGACAGACTAAACCCAAAAGAATGGGAAAAAACATAACGACACACACGGACTCAGTAAAAAAAATGTGGGGGTTTTCATCCTCATTTCAGATAAAGTTAACTTCAAATCAAAGTTAGTCAGAAGGGATAAAGAAGGGCATTTCATACTGCTTAAGAGAAGCATAAATCATCATAAATATTTATTCCCCAAACAATAGTGCATCCATGTATGTTAAACAAATCCTTCTCAATTCCAGGAACCAAATAGACCAGACCACAATAATACTAGGTGACTTTAACACATCTCTCTCGCCATTGGACAGATATTCCAAACAAAAATTGAACACAGAAACCATAAAACTCAAATACACAATCAATAATTTAGACTTAACAGACATATATTGAATATTCCACCCATCAACAAGCAAATACACTTTCTTCTCAGCAGCACATGGATCCTTCTCTAAAACAAACCATATGTTATGCCACAAAGCTACTCTTAGCAAATACAAAAAAAAAATAGAGATACTACCTTGTATTCTACCTTGTATAATGGAATGAAATAAGAAATAAGTGATAAAATAAAAAACAAACTATTCCAACACCTGGATACTAAATGATAACTATTGAATGATGCAAGGATAACAGAAGATATCAGTGGGGGAGATAAAAAAATTCTTAGAGGTAAACGAGAATAGCGATACAACATATCAAAATCTCTGGGATGTTATGAAAGCAATACTAAGAGGAAAATTCATTGCATGGAGCACATTCAATAAAACAAGGAAAAAGTCAACAAATAAAGGACCCAACATTACAGCTCAAAGCCCTAGAAAAAGAAGAACAGATCAACACCAAAAGGAAATAATTAAAACCAATGAAATTGAAACAAAAGAAACAATACAAAAACTTGACAACACAAGAAGTTGGTTCTTTGAAAAAATAAACAAAATTGATAAACCCTTAGCCACACTAACAAAGAGAGAAACTCAATTTACTAAAATTTGTGATGAAAAAGGAAGTATCATGACAGACAATATTGAAATATGAAACATAATTAGAAGCTACTTTGAAAATCTATATTCCAACAAAATAGAAAATCTCAAAGACATCGACAGGTTTCCAGAGACATACAGTCCACCCAAACTGAATCTGGAGGACCATTTAAATAGATCAATTTCAAGCAATGAAATAGAAGAAACCATCAAAAGCCTACCAACCAAGAAAAGCCTAGGCCCAGAAGAATTCTCAGCCAAGTTCTACAAGACCTTCAAAGAAAAACTCATTCCAATACTCCTCAAAGTATTCTATGAAATAGAAGAGAAGGGAACCCTTCCAAATTCATTCTACCAGCTATATCACCCTGATACCAAAACTAGACAAAGACACACCAAGGAAAGAAAACTTCAGACCAATATCCCTAATGAACATAGATGCAAAAATTCTTAACAAAGTTTTAGCAAATTGCATACAAAAACATATTAAAAAGATAGTGCACCATGATCAAGTGGTTTTCATCCCAGGGATACAAGGTTGGTTCAATATCTGGAAATCTATAAATTTAATTCACCACATCAGCAGGCTTAAAATTAAAATTTACATGATTATTTAAATAGATGCAGAAAAAACATTTGATAAAATACAGCACCACTTCATGCTCAACACACTAGAAAAACTAGGGATAGTAGGAACATACCTCGACATTGTAGAGGCTATCTATGCTAAGCCCATGGCCAACATCATTGTAACTGGAGAAAAACTGAAAGCATTCCCCCTAAAAACTGGAAAAAGGCAGGGATGCCTCTTTGACCACTTCTATTCAACATCATCCTTGAAACTCTAGCCAGAACAATTAGACAGACCAAAGAAATTAAAGGGTTAGGAATAGGAAAAGAAGAACTCAAACTATCACTATATGCCAATGACATGATTCTACATTTAGAGGAGCTGAAAAATTCCACCAGAAAACTTCTATAACTCATAAATGAATTCAGTAAAGTTGCAGGATATAAAATCAACACTCATAAATCTAATGCATTTTTTTTAAGCAATGAACCCTCTGAAAGAGAAATTAGGAAAACTACCCCATTCACAATAAATTCAATAAAAAAATAAAATACTTGGGAATCAATCTAAAAAAAAAAAAGAGGTAATAGACCTCTAAAATGAGAACTACAGAACACTAAAGAGAAAGAAATTAAAGAAAACTTTAGAAGATGGAAAGATCTCCCATGTTCTTGGATAGGCAGAATTAATATTGTCAAAATGGCCATACTACCAAAAGCACTATTCAGATTCAGTGCAATTCCAATTAAAACCCCAATGACATTCCTCATAGAAATAGAGAAAACAATCACAAAATTCATTTGGAAGAATAAGAAACGCAGAATAGCTAAGGTGATCCTTAGCAGGAAGAGTGAAGCTGGTGGCATCACAATACTAGACCTTCAACTATACTACAGAGCAATAGTAGGATGGTATTAGCATCAAAACAGGCAGGTAAACCAATGGTACAGAATAGAGGACACAGAGACAAACCCACATAAATACAATTTTCTCATACTATACAAAGGTGCCAAAAACATACAATGTAGAAAAGATAGCCTCTTCAACAAATGGTGCTGGGAAAACTGGAAATCCATATGCAGCAAAATGAAACTAAACCTCTATCTCTCACCCTGCACAAAAATCAACTCACAATGGATCAAGGACGTAGGAATTAGACCAGAGACCCTGCACCTAATAGAAGAAAAAGTAGGTCCAAATCTTCATTGTATTGGCTTAGGACCAGACTTCCTTAACATGACTCCCAAGGCATGAGAAATAAAAGCAGGAATCAATAATTGGGATAGAGTCAAACTAAAAAGCTTTTTCTCAGCAAAGGAAACAATCAGCAATGTGAAAAAAGAGCCTACAGAGTGGAAGAAAATCTTTGCCACACACACTTCAGATAGAGCACTAATCTCCAGAATCGATAAAGAACTCAAAAATCTTTACACCAAGAATACAAATAACCCAATCAATAAATGGGCTAAGGAACTGTGTGGACACTTCACAGAAGAGGATCTACAAGCAATCAACAGCTATATGAAAAAATGTTCAACATCTCTCATAATAAGAGTAATGCAAATCAAAACTGCCCCAAGATTTCATCTCACCCCAATTAGAATGTCTGTTATTAAGAATACAATCAACAAGAGGTATTTGCAAGGATGTGAGGGAAAATGTATACTCATACATTGTTGGTGAGGTTGCAAATTGGTGCAGCCACTCTGGAAAGCAGTATGGGAATTCCTTAGAGAACTTGGAATGGAACCACCATTTAACCCAGCTATCTCACTCCTTGGCCTATACCCAAAGAACTTAAAATCAGCATACTACAGTGACACAGTCACATCAATGGTTATAGCAGCTCAATTCACAATAGCTAGATTGTGGAACCAACCTAGATGCCCTTCAGTAGATGAATGGATAAAGAAACTGTGGTATATATACCCATGGAATATTACTCATCCATAAAGAAGAATAAAATTATGGCATTTGCAGGTAAATGGACAGAGTTGGAGAATATCAGGCTAAATGAAATAAGTCAATCCAAAAAAAAACAAAGGCTGAATGATTTCTCTGATTAAGCGGTTGATGATACATTATGGGAGTGGGTAAGGGAAGAATGGAAGAAGGATGAATTGTGTAGACAGAAATGAGGGGTGGGGAGGGGGTGGGGGAAGGAAAGATAATAGAATGAGACAAACATCATTACCTTATGTACATGTATGACTACAGAAATGGTATAAATTTACTTCATGTACAAACAAAGAAACAATAGTTGTACTCCATTTGTGTAAAATGAATCAAAATAAAAAAAATAAATAAAATGTGTGAGGTAAACATCCTCACTATGTAGAAAGACAACCAGTTAACCCAACACCATTTATTTCTTTTCACTTCTTTAAAATGCCACTACGATGGTTAACCATGTATTAACTTGGCTGGGTTTTTGCATGTACAGATATTTGTTTAAACATTCTAGTTGTTTCTATGAGGAAGTTCGGTTATAAAACTAACATTTAGGTGCATAGACTAAGTGAAGCAAGTGAAGGTGGGGGGACCTCATCCAATTTGTTGAAGTTCTGAAATAAGACAAAAAGGCCAACTCTCTGAAAAACAAATTCTTCTTACTAATGACTTTCAAACTGGAACATAAACTTTTTCCTGCCTTTGAACTCAAAATGAAACATTGGCTCTTCCTGTATCTTGAGCCTGCTGCACAAAGTGGAACAACACCTGGGTTCCTGGGTCTGTAGTTTGACAACTCGACCTGTAGATATCAGAACGTGTCAATCTCCATAATCATTCTCCTTATAATGAATTTATAAATATATAAAAATTTATAACATATTTATAATATACAAATATATAAATGTATAAACATTATGTGTATTGATATATAAACATTTAAATATAAATATGAACATAAATTTTATATTATAAATATATATTACAAATACATTTATACAAATATATTATGAACATTTGCATATGTGACTATAATACATATTTGTGTATAAATATAATATATAATTTATATAAATGTATAATCTAATTTATATGCATAAATTTATTATGTATAAATTATATATATGCACATATATACATACATATACATAAATACACATATACTGTTATACACCACAGATACATATATGCATGCATTGCATTTTATTCTTCAGAGAACCTTGACTAACATAGTCACTATTATTACATACTAAATTCTTGGTCTTTGACTTACATGTTTTTCAGATTCAGAACTAAAATATTTAGCTTAGTATTGCCATATAACACATCTTTGGATAAACTGTAGTCTAAATTTGTACAAAATGCTTGGATTTTTCTCATTATTGAACATGAAATTTATACCTGCTCTAGCAACAGAACCGAATCTTTGAAAATATAAAACTGTGTTGAGAATTTGGTTGTTGTGCCATAATATGCTTCATCTTTTTCATGATACATGATATGTATCTCTTAACATTTACATCTTATAAACTACCATTCTGTAAATTTTTATAGTTTCTTTCACATAGACTCTGCCCATTTATTTCTAGATATTTTTTCTTTGAGCTCGTATGTGTCTTGACAATATTATAAATATAATAGAGGCATTTTGTATTAAAATACATTTTCCAAAGAAGATCTTCACTCTGTGCTATTCAGTGAAGATTGTTAAAGAACTCTAGACACATCATAATCAAACTATCTCCTTTGGAGACCTGGTTCTATGCCAAGAATTTGGAGTGTGTGCACTTTGGGTTTGGTTTTGTTATAAGAGTTCTGTGGAATTTGGTAATTGTAAAATGTAAGAGGTTGTACTTAAAATTCATTGAGAGAATGGGTTTGATATATTTCATTACTTTTGGATAGTGTTCTTTTGTTTTATTTTGTTTTTAAACAGGGGCACTTAACCACTGAGCTCCATCCCCAGCCCTTTTTATTTTTTGTTTTAAGGCATGGTCTCACTGAGTTACTTAGAGTTTCAGAAAGTTGCTGAGGATGGCTTTGAATTTGTAATACTCCTGCCTCAGCCTACCGAGTGCACAGTGGACAGTGTTTTGATTTTTTTTTCTGTTTTAGCTTAATACTTATATAATTTTTCCAAGTTAATATTTTATAACCTGGGAAATCCTGCTATAGATATGACACTTTTTTCTTTTTATTGACATATAATAATTGTACATATTTTGGGGCTACAATATGATAATATACATATATAGTATATAATTATCAAATCAGGATAATTAGCATTTCCCTCTCATTTCTTAAACCCATCTCTTCTAGTTCTTCATAGAATACATAATTTGTTGTTCTTAACTTTAGTCACCCAGATGAGCTGTAGAACATTAAAACTTACTCCTCCTATCTAACTGTTTTTGGGTATGCATTATCTAAACTCCCTCAACTCTCCTTCCCTTCCTACTCTCTAATAATCAGTCTTCTTCTTTGTGATCAACATATTTAGCTTCCACATATGAGTGAAAACTTATGGTATTTGTGTTCAACTTATTCCACTAACATAATTGTATAAATATAATGAAAGAAAAGAACACAAACTAAGTAAGCCCCCATGGAAGGAGAATCTGATATCTGGAGATACCACAGTAAAAATTTCGAAGTCCAGTTTTTAGCAACAACAAAAATCACAAGGTATACAAAAAAAAAAAAAAAAACACAGGGAAGTTTGGCCCAAAGAGAAAAATGCATAAATCAGAAGAAATGTATCTGAAAAAGACCAGAGGTGGACTTATTAGACTAAGACTCCAAAATGCTGTTTTAAAGATGCTCAAAGAACTGAAAGTTGATTTGTCAAAGTCAAGAAAACGATGTATTGATACAAAAATATCAAGGATGTAGAAAAAATTCTGAAGCAGAAAAGTACAGTAATAAATATATTTGATAAAGGAATTCAGAAGCATATTTGAGCAGGCAGAAAAATCAGTGAACTTGAAGATAGGACCATTGTCATCAAATCTGAGGAAGGGAAAGAAAAAAAAAATCAAGGAAAAGTGAACAAGACCTAAGAGACCCATTGGACACCTTTAAGTGAACAAACAATGCCTGAGAAAGGATCCAGAACACAAAGAATGGCTGAAAAATTTCTAAGTTTGATAAAATATATGAATCTAAACATGAAAGAAGCTCAATAAACTTCAATTATAATAAAATCAAAGGCAATCCCATTGAGACACATCATAATCAAACTGTCAAAGACCAAAACCAGAACGACAATCTTAAATGCTGCAATAGGGCTGGTGGTATAACTCAGTGGTAGAGCGCTTGCTTACTATGCTTGAAGGTCCTGGATTTGATCCCAAGCACCTCAAACAAAACAGCAAGAGAGGGGCAACTTATCGCATAGAAGGGATCTCCAATCAGGTTATCAGTCAGTGTCTACTCAGAGAACTTGGAGGCTGGAGGCAGTAGGTCGATATATTCAAAGTGCTAAGGGGGGAAAAAAAAAACAAGAATTGATAACTATAATGAAGAAATTAAAACATTAAGAAATTAAGACATTCATGGATAAACAAAAACTGGGCTAGTGTTACCACTGGAGCTACTCTACAAGAAATGCTTAAGAGGGTCCTTTAGGTTGAAATGAAAGGACAATGGAGAGAAACTTGCTGCTATGAAAGAAATAAAGATTTCTGGTAAAGGTAAATGCATGAAACAACTATAAAAACAAATATCTTAACATTGGTTTGTCATCCCACTTTTTTTGTTGTTGATTTAAGAGATGAATGCATAAAAGCAATTTTAGTCTATGTTTTTGGACACAGTGAATAGAAAAGTAATTTGTGACATAACTATAAAGGGTATAGGGACAGGGTTATTATTATTGAAATTAAACTAGAATAATTTAAAATTAGAATGCCATGACTTAGAATGCTAAATGTAACAGTAGTCCAAAAAATTGAACACAGGAACAATTCCAAAGTCATTCTGTATGTTAGCATTACCTTATTATCAAGGACAAAGTTTCTACAAGAAAACTATATGCCAACATCCCTTATGAACATTAATGCAAATATCTTCAACAAAATACTACCAAACTGAATTCAACAGCATATCAAAAGGATATATGTGCCATGGCCAAGCAGTATTTATTCTGGAATACAAGGATGCCTCAACTTATGATAATCAATTAATATATAATACACCACATTAGTAGATTAAAAGTTAAAAACACAAATCATTTAATGGATGAAGAGAAAGCATTTGCCAAAACTTTAATATTCTTTCATAACAAAAAATGATAAATCACAAATGAAAAATCAACAGAAGTAGAAGAAAACTGTCTCAATATAATTAAAGCCATATATGAAGAATCTATAGCTAGCATCATACTAGCTAACATTATTCCCAGAACCACAAAAAAGAAAAAAAAAAAGCAACAGTTCATTAGTAAAAATAATCTTTTAAAAAGAGCAATATTGGAAGTCTTATACTTCCTGATAATCAAAACAATGTGATGTTGCCAAAAAGACAGACATATAGAACAATGGAATAAAATAGGGAAACAAGAAATAATTCCTCACACATATGGGTAAATGATTTTAGATGAGGGTACTGCTATACTTTGGGTATGGTATGAGTATACCCCCTCACCCAGAGGCACATGTGTTAAAATATTGGTCTACTGTGGTACCATTGGGAGGTAGTGGAAATATTTTTAAGTGTTGGTACATAATGGGGGACCCTTGGGTCATTGGGATTGTACTCTTGAAAAGGATTGATATAGTTCTTATGTAACCCCATGGTAGTTCTCCTAAGAGGATGGTTATAAAAGAGAGCAACCTGCTCCCTCTCCCTCTATTTCCTGGTTTAAGATGTGATTCCTTGACCCTGCCCACATCCCACTATTGCCACTTGCTGCAATGTGGTACAATCAAGAAGGCCTTCACTGTAACTGAGCCAGTGACATTTCCATGCCTTTGAAACTCCAAAACTCTGAGCTAAATAAGCCTCTTTTCTTTAGTAGATAATCTCAGGTATCTTATTGTAGTAACAAACTGCTGACTAATACAGTACCAAGGCCATTTAATGACAAAGGACAGTCTTAAAGGATGTTTTCAAAACTATATCAACATGCAAAAGAACAAAGCTGTACATTTACCCTACACTTCAGTTAATTAGTATTCTCCAATTAACTAAAAAACAATGGATAAAAGACCTAAATGAAAGAGTTGAAACTTTAAAACTCCTAGAATAAAACTAAGGGAAAAGTTTGATGACATTGAATTTAGGAATGATTTCTTGATACAGGCAACAAAAGAAAATATAGACAAATTTGGTTTGATAAAAATTTAAAATTTGGTGCATCAAAAAACTCTATCAACAAAGTAATAAGGCAACTCACAAAATGTGAGAAAATACCTGCAAATCACATTTGCAAAAGAAAATACCAAGTGTTACAGAGTATGTGGAGAAGCTGAAACACTTGGGCACAATTGATATGGGAATGTAAAATGCTGCTACAGTTATGTGAAATGTTGCATCTGTTATAGTGGTTACTCAAAAAGTTTAAAATAGAATTACCATATTACCCATTAATTCCACTTCTGAGTATATACTTAAAAGAAATTAAATGAGGGAAGCCCATGTTCATAGCGGCATTATTCTCAAAAAGTCAAAAGGTGGAAGAAACCGAAGTGTCCATAATGGATGAATAGTTAAAGAAATATGGTATATACTTACAATAATTATTCAGCCCCAAAATATTAAACATAGTGTTACTGTGTTACTCAACAATTCTGCTTGTAGGAATATACACAAGAGAAATGAAAGCAAACACTCAAATATTTGTACACAAAGGCTTGTATGTCCATGCTTGTACTGAGTGTATTCAAATTCATTATGTGAATACAAATGTCTGAATGTTGGGTGATTTTTCTTCAGTGAAACTTTTCTTTGACTGAAATAGCATTTTCTGGGTCTTTCTGAAACATATGTATATGCGCTATTAGTATTCTTAACATTGTGTAGTTGATCACCTACTTTTTTTTCATAATGACACAATACAAATATAAACAACACATATGTAGAACATTACAATATTTCTATTCTAGAGAATGGTTTCATCATGCACATTGACCCAACTACTCTTTATATACTTCTAGTACAAGGAAAATCAGACTCAAAACTTTTAGAGCTTGAGCAGTTATTAAGGAATTGGGAAGCGCCCAATGGAAAGAGGTTTGGGGCTCCATCGAAGAAGCATAAGGGACTGGCTTTGTGTTTGTGTGTGTTACTTAGAATTGTGTGTGTGGTGGGGAGGGTGTTATTTGTTTGTTTGAGACCTGGTCCTGCTAAATTGCCAAGGCTGGCCATGAATTCAATCCTCTTGCCTCAGCCTAACAAGTGCTGGTGTTACAGGTATACACCTCTGTGCCTGGCAAGGGACTGGCTCTTATAGAATGAATGCAGAAGTAAAACAAAGAAAATAATTGATTGGTTACTTTACAAAACTGCACTATTTTGCCCAACTCAGTGGAAAGTCCTTAGTTACATTAATTAGAAGGTTGCTTCTGATTGTTTGAGTTTTAGTTTTATTTTTATCTACTGTAAACATTTAAAAGAAGAGGACCAAGTTAAGTTTCCCTTATGTTTGCAACTGAAGCAAGGTTATTTTCAAGGATTTCCACTTTTCTGAGGGAATTTTCAGGCCTAGTCTCCACTTTAAAATTTCCTTTAGTAAACAAACTCCTTTTCAGGAGTAAATCCTATGGAGGTCCTGAAGTTTACATGGTCTCCTTGCACCCATCTTTGAGATTATAAGCACTGAGGACCCAGTCAGGTAGGGACTTTGAGAAGACTGGGGAAAGGGGCTGGTCATTCCCTGGAGTGTATACAGTCTACAGTAAACTATATACATAGTATGTACAGTTTCTCCAGGGAGGACAGAAGATGGAGAGTTTCATTTGGGGTCTCAGGGTTGCTTGTTGCCTCCTCTGCAGACTGAGTTGGCCATTTCCAAATCTACCTTCATCTTCTTACTTTAAAAAAAAAAAATAGTGCTTTTTCCATTTACTCAAAACAAGTCTGCTTCACAGTGACTGCTCTCCATCCATGAGTAAGAGGTTATCACTGTTTTTTTTTTTTAATTCATTTTATGGGTAAACCTGAAACTTCACCTCCCGCATAAACTTTCTAGGTATTGTTCTCAAATCCATAGTGGAAAAGGCACTTTTCACTTACACATAAGCAAATTTTAAATCTGATAAAATGAGCTTGTAAAGTTATTCAAGGGTACATTTTGGAAAAGAAATGGAGTAAAAGGAAGCAACATTAAAATGTATATCTTGCCTTTTAAATGAAACAGTAATCTCCCCCTCCCCACATACTCCAAGAATGGTTGAATTATAACCTTGAACACTGTTTGATGATATTTTTTAATTTCTGTAAAGAATATCATTGATATTCTGATGTGGATTGAATTGAATCTATAGATTACTTTGGATAAAAAGAATATTTTAACAATATTGATTTTTTAATCTAAGAACATGGAATCTTTCCATTTTGTATGTGTCCTCAAGTTCTTTCATTAGGGTTTGGTAATTTTCATTTCAGAGTTTATTCACTTCCTTAAATTTATCTGCAAGCTATTTTTTAGATTTTTTTTTTTTTTTTTTTTTTTTTTTTTTTGGTGGTGCTGGGGATTGAACCCAGGGCTTTGTGTTTGCAAGGCAAGCACACTACCAACTGAGCTATATCCCCAGCCTATTTTTTATACTGTTGTGAATGGGATTACTTTCTCAACAATTTCATTATCAATGTATAAAATACTGCTTATTTTTATGTTAATGTTATATCTTCTAACTTTTACTGGAATTGTTTATTTGTTCTGATTTTTTTTGGTGTAGTCTTTAGATTTTTCTACATGTAAAATCATGTCATCTGCCAACACAGAATTTGACATGATCAGTTCCTAATAGCTCATTTTGTTAATGTAGAATAATATTTCATTGTCTAGATAAACCAGATCCATTTATCTACTGGAATACCTTTCGGTTGCTTCAAAGTTCTGGGAATTGTAAAATTGAACTTCTATAAATATCTGTGTGCACATTTTTGTGTGGGCATTTCTTTTCAACTCCTTTATTTAAATATCAAGGATTGTGATTGCTGGGTCAAATGGTACAGTACATTTCATTTTGCAAGAAGTCCCAAAACTGTCTTCCTACATGGCTGTATCATTTTGAATTCCCAACAGCAATGAGATTTCACATTGTTCCACATCATTGCCAGCATTTGATTTTGTTAGTGTTCCTGATTATCATGAAAGAATTGATCAGCTGGACTTCATTAAAATTAAAAATTTCTGCTATGTGAAAGAAACTATGAAGAGAATGAAAAAACAAACTACTAACTGGGAGAAATATTTACCAAAAATATCTGATAAAATACTCTTATCAAAACTATACAAAGAAAGGAAACTCAATTGTAAGAAAGAAAGCAACCTAACCTAAAAAATGGGCCAAAGACCTAGACATACAACTCATCAAAGAATATATATATATATATATATAGATGCCAAGTATAAATATAAAAGATGATGGACATCATATGTCATCAGGAAAATGCAAATTAAAACAATGAGATACCACTATTCACCTATTAGCAGATAAATATATATTGCTAAAATTTATTGTAATTCAATTTATACTTCTTTAATGGATAACAATGTTGAGTATCTTTCATGTGTTTGTTTATATTTGGGTAATATCTTTTGTCAAGTCCTTTCCTGTTTTTTATTATATTTGTTTATTTTGTAGTGCTGGGGATAGAATCCCCAAGGATTTGTACATGCTAGGCAAACATTCTACTGACTAAGCTACATCTTTCTTCCGTTTTGTTTTATGATTTAAAATTTATTTATTTGTTTGTTTATTTATTGTTATAATGCTAGGGATCAAACCCAGGGCCTTGCACATGCTAGGCAAGCATTGTATCACTGAGTTATATCCCCAGTCCCTGTTTTGATTGGGTCTGGGTTTTCATTGACTTATAGGAATTCTTTATATACTCTGAACTCAATTCTTTATCAAATAAGTTTTGCAAATATATTCCTCTAATTTTGTTTTTAATTTTCACTATCAATTTTGTCTTTTGATAACTTACTTTTAATGAAGTCCAGTTATCAAACTTTTCTTTTCAGATCAGTGCCTTTTTGTTTTGTTAGGGAGTATTTGCCAACCCTCAAGTCATGAGGATTTTCACCCATTTTCTTCCAGAGGCTCTATTGTTTTACTTTCATTTTTATGTCTATGATTCATCTTGAGCACATTTTTATTTGTTTATGATTCAAAGGTTATAAGGTATCTTTTTTCCATTAAGAAAACCAATTTCTCCAGCACAAAATCATCCCTTTCCTGTAGTGTACTCTCTGCTTGGTTCAGCCCATGTGTAGAAATGGCAAATGACTCAAAAGAAGAAAAAGCCAGAGATCTTCAGTGTGGTCAGGTGGAATCCCTCCTCTCTGGGACTGAGTTCACTTAATCCTCACTGCTCTTATCCATCTACATTGTCTTTGGATACAAAACTGTTATAATTTATCTAGTTTTTTTTTCTAGGTGTCGAAGAGACAGCACCTCTACTGGAACTTATTACCTTCTTTTGGGAGTGGTACACGGAATTTGAAATGATATGCCGAAATTAAAATATAATTGTATTGAATTAATTGATAAATTGATATATAAAACATAAATAAGTAATATTTATGTATTATTATAAAAGATAGCTATTAAGGGAGAATTAACTATTATTTTGTTGCTTGTGAATAAACCACACACATTTTATTTATAGATTTGGAAATGTAAATAATTTATGACCTGCCATTTTATTTTAAGATATTTGTTATAATTCAAACTCCTTTTTATAACATATAATAGTGTTTTCTGTTCAGTTATTAAGTAGTAATGCTAGTTATAGGGATGAAAAATATTCCTAAAAATCTTCAGTTTAGGAACTGAAGTACCCTCTGAGCAGACTGGGAGCTTCTAATTAATGTCCCCTAGGGCTGCCACTCCTTTCTGCCCCAATCACTCCACCTTGGCCCTTCCAGCCCAGCAGCTTCTCACCATTTGGCCATCCCTCCATCCTCTCCTGGGCCTTGTCACTATAGGCAGGAAGGAGAGCGATCAAAGGAAGAGGGTAGGGGAACAAAGAAAACCTAAATTGTATAAAAGAGGCAGGACCCTCTCACTTCTTGGGATACCAAGACACCAGTTATGGCCCCCTTCTCCCACCCAGGGGAAGTCTGTGTTACTATTTTTTAAATAAAACCCTCTTTCTACACTTGCTTCTGCATGCATCTCTCATGTTCAAACTTCAAAATTTGAGGAAACAACTCATAACTGATAACCGGTGGTATCAAAATCACACAATCAACAGTGGTGGTGGTGTTGTGGGAATCAAGCATGAAGGGACAAATGCACTTGAAGAGTGGGAGAAACCAAATTATTTTAGGACAGCAGGCCCAGAAGCGATCAGCACTTGATTCCAAGTGCCCCTTTCCAGTTTTTCACATTTATAGGCTATCTAGTATCATAAATTTTCTAGTCTAAAACGATACATGGTTTGCACAAAGTTTAAAAAAACGGTATATGATTGTGTGTAAGAGTTTTCAAGTGGGAAGCTCGTTTACAAAAGCAGAGTAGGAGAAGGGGACTGGCTCCTCTTACAAGGTCTTTGGTAAATCTCTAGCCTTGGGCCCAGAGCCTTCACAGGGGCTTTAACACTTCACTGGGAAGTAGTTAGCTCCTAGGGAAAGTCCTTTGCAATCCAAAAGGAAGGAATACTAATTAGGTTACCTGAAAACCAGCTGGAGGGAAAGGAGAGGTGAACTCTCCCTTTCCCAGGCACTAATTTTCTCAGTGTCCTTAGTTTATTTTGTATGCAGGTCTGGGTCAGTTACCTACTACAGTGTTAGGTAGCAGTTAGACAATGGAATGTAACCCAAGAGGTCAGTAGTCTGCATTTATAAAATGGATGACATTGAGAGTTCCTTTTGAAACAATAAGTTCTTTCCTGCAGATTTCATGGTTTTGCTCCCGGATCTTTGAGGTCTTGCTAATCACACAGGACATGATATGGTAGCTCCTCTGTATTCTGGAATCTTATTTGAAAATAAAGTCACATTCTATGGTTCCCAGTAGACATAAAGTTTAGGAGGCCACTATTGAACCCAACACAATTACACGGGACAAAATAACTCTCTTCTATTCCATGCACTTCTCTTGTCTTTAACAATCCCAAAATTTCCTTTATCGTTTAAACATACTCAACTGACAAAGGAGCATTGCTCTGCAGGTACTTTGCAATATCCCGGGGTCGGAAAAGCGCCTGAGGGTAAAAGTGGAACGCACTCCTCAACCCTTAAACAAAAAGGCGGGGGTTTGGGAGGAGGATCCGCGCGCCTCGATAAGGCCTGTGAGAAAAGCAGTTCTACGCAGGCTCACATTGTGCTTGCACTGGGAGCCAGGCTCCTGGCTCTCCCTGCAAAAGGTCACTTCCCTTTTCTACCAGGTTTTTCCTGCCTTTCGGTCCCCAGCGGAGAAGTCCTGGAGTCTTTCAGACTGCGGTTCTGGAGCCAGGGGGAATGGTGGCCAAGCCTCGGAAGAATGGCCTGGCTGGTGGGGAGGAGCTCTCGCTGGCGGGAGGGCACGGGGTGCCTGGAGACTGTCGCCAGCAGCGTTCAATCCCTGAAACGCTTGACCGAGCCATTAAGGGCATCCAGGAAGCGGGGCACGAGCTCTGCATATGGGCGGAGAAAGTGTTATGCCCAGCAAGTTGATTGACTTCGGTCTTCATCAGGACAAGGAGGATATTAATATGTACATCAAAGCATGGATCTGAGACTTAAACTTCTGACATATGTAAAAAAAAAAAAAAAAAAAAGATTTGGCACTGAGCTTAGTTGTTAACATTTGTTCTTAAGGTATTTGGGAAATACCTTGTTCTTTACATTTATTATTTCACTTAATTCTCATGATGACTTTTATGTAATCTTTGCATTTTAACAAGTAAACGAGGGTTAGAGGGCTCAAGTGATGCCCAAAGTCCTAGAGCCAGGGCAGACACATCCCAGCATTGCATTCCTCACTGCCTTTCCCTCAGGACCCAGGAAAATCACTGAAGTGAGTGTATGAACTCAATCTCACTTGTGCTCATGTGTTCTGAAATTTCTCAGCACCTTCACAGTACGATGGGTCAGACTGAGTAACTCTGTTGCCTGGTCTTCTTCCACACTGTCCAGCCTTCCACACCCTTAGTGACCTTAAAAGTTTAGACAAGTAAATTCTCTAGAATTCGAAGTCCTGAATGAAGCATCTAAAGTAAAATGTCCTCTGATTACAGCCTTTTTGGAAGAAAGCAGTTCTTCTGAGGGGGCACCTGCAACAGGAATTGCTGCTTAAAGATCACTCCTCTGATCTGAAATGCCTCAGCACAATAGAGCACTGACAGAAAGCTGTCAGAAAGGGTAGAACCTGAGGATTTGCACAGCCAGAAGTAATTTTTCACCCTGCTCTTAACTGAACAATTCTCTGCTAATGTCATCACATATAGAAGACTTCCTTGGATGGCCAAAGGTCTGGACCATGGTTCAGAAAGATGGGTGAGTGGGGACTGAAAAGTGGGCAAGGGGGAGAAGGCAAGTAAATAGTAACTCTTTTGGAGGGTTGGCCTGGGCATAGTCTGCCTGGGCACAGCTAAAGGAATTCTACCTCCAATCTTTAATAAACAAGCCCTACTTTCAACTTGCATTCACTGTTTTCAGATTTTGAGCTGTCCTCATACGTATTCATTATAGCTTGTGTTTTCTAGAGTTATACTACTGTTTGTTCTACCCTAACCTTACAGAATCAAAGTATGGTCATCTGTGACCACTTCATTACAAAGTTGAGTAAACTTAATTATGAATGTATAAGTAACCTGTCCAGAATCATCTTGTTTGTTGGTGGCAGGTCAAGAGTAGAAAACCCCTTTCCACCTTATAGCAGGTAAGTCACCTGCCAGGTTCTATTGCAGTTGACTTGGAAGCAAACAGTTTTAAAAGTATTTCCCCAAAGCACTCCCATCCTTTTCTGCAGAGTAATTTTTCTAAGAGTAAGCAACCCAGTAGGAAAGTAAGTCAACAAATGTCCTGAGTATTTTTCCTACAACATTGATAATGTAAGATAACAATTTATGTTCTTATGTAACGTTGTTTATTGAATTAGTACTGTATTGATTCTGTGTTCAAGAAAAAAATGAAATTGGCCATTAGGAAGTGAACCCTATAAAAAAGCGCACAGCCAAGTTCTTCAAGGCCAGGATCATATGTATGAATTATCATTCAACATATTTCTTGCTGTCCCTTCTTAAGGATCAAAGAAACTTTTGACCACATGAGGTCATTTAGCCACCTGGTGGGCAGAAATTTTTAAGACACTATATCTCAAAGGTCTGTGGTAGTCGTCCAGGTCTTGCATGACTTGCGTCTATGTTTTTCTCTCCTAGTTTATCAAATCAACCTTTCCTGAACTTTCTGAAGACCAACAGAAAAAAAGCAGATCTCAGGCAAGTTGCTTATTTAATTCTCACATTGTTTCTCATTGCATAGAAACAATAAAAGATTAAAATAAGAGAGTAAAGTGTCCTGATCTAAATCAGGACAAAGACAACATGTTAATCAGGTTAAACATAATCATAATCATAGTTTTATTTTAGTGTATATTTATAATACACATTACATAACTATTTTGATAATAATGTTCAAATTTATCTGTGATACACTGCAAAAAAGAAAATGCTTTGCTTTGGCCTTAGAATAAACAAAAATAATTCTTGGGACATAAAGATTTCCTGACCTAAAGTCTGAAAAATGTCTATTATTGTTTTTATGAAATTGACATAATTGACAACCTCAGTTGACAGTCTGAAATGAATGCTGCCTATGGTTTTCATTGTAATTTTTCTTTAGTGAGCACAGAAGACAAAAAGTCAAAACAAACTTTCTTCTGTTTGCTTCATAGGATCATCCTGCTTTTTAGCATAGCTTATCTTCAGGTTTTCATGCTTGGTTCATTTTAATTCTTACCCTACTGTTTTTCTTGACTGCTTACATATTCTGAATTCCCCCGCATTGTTGCATGGAATCAAATCCATGGCATCAAGCATGCTAGGAAGCACTCTACCACCAAGTCACACCCCAGCTACTGGATTTTGAACTATTACAAAGGATGAGATAACCATTCAAAATCTAAAGTCCTCACTGCCTGAGTGAAAGGTATTGCCAGTCAGATACACCATCATTGAGCAAAAAAAACTTGATTTTCTGTAGGATTTTTGCAAGAAGTTGGCATATTAGTTTCCTACAGCTGCTATAACAAATTACCTTATATACATACACATTTATATATACCTATCTGCTGCCACAAATTTGTGGATGCTTAAAGTTTTTTCTGGCAAAGTTGAGTCATCAGATACTTTGGAAGTTACTTGTCTAAAGGAATGATCCCAAAATTATCACATAATTCATTCCGTGAACAGATCAGTTTCATACATCTGATGTTTTATGCATGATTGTATGTGTATCTGCATTATGTATAAATTAATAAGTTCATTGAGTATTTTTATTATGTTTCTCTTTCTTCCACAAAATATAAATGGAAAACAGGGAATATAGTAAATATCTCATATAAACTTTTTCTGATAAACTCAATAGTGGAAATGGCAGAGAATTTTTTCCAAAATATCTTTTCTATACTATCTAGTTTTTAACACTTCTGATTGATTATATATGTGCTATTACAGAGATAAAATTCATTTGAGGTTGTGACTGTGAATTTCACCCAAGAGGAATGAGGATAACAGGACCCTACTCAGTGGACCTTGTACAGGAGTGTAATCCTAAAGAATTATAGCATCTTTGTCTCCTTGGGTAAGCAGATCTCTTAGTAACAGCATCAGGCATGTCCTTTCTTATTTACCAATGCATGTGGATTTTTTTGTAGAATTTAATGATATTTAGGAATATTATTTGTCTTCACCTCCCTGTGGAGAGATTTCAGGGAGCCCCTTCTTTGGGCCGCAACTAAAGCTGGACCATACTTTTTCTTCTGTTTTCCTTAAGCTAGGCAACTTTTCTTATGTCCTCTGTCATTTTCCATTATCAGAGCTTCACATTAGCAAATCAGAGGGGATCTTCAAGTAGGAGCAGGAAGCACTGTGGATATTAGAAGTAGAATTTGCAAGTCAGGTTACCAGGTAATCCAAAAGGAATTAGTTTCTAGGTTGTCTATTGATTTAGGTATAGGACATCTCTAAAATGTTTTTGAGAATCTTGTAGAGAATTAAAGGCCCTATCTATTTGAAAGTAAGTAAGGTTTGTTGGCCTCCATGACTCAGATAACTAATCACCACCAGAAGTCATTCACACTCAAATGTCTCTTTTTAGCATGACTTTTTAAGACTTTCCTGTTACTTGTACCCCTCCCCTGCCCATTTCATAATAAATATTTTATCTTGGTTAGTCTCCTTTACTTTAGCATTCTTCATTGTCCACATTACCTTCACTGTCAAGAACTTCTTTTGTTTCCAGGAAGTAAATAATTCACTTATTTATTCATTTAATCATTCATTATTGATTGAGCATTTGCTCTATGCAAATCATGTTTTAAGTAAAAGGACTATAGCAGTGGATAAAATCTCTTCAAACTTACATATTAGTGGGAGAGAGAGAGAGACAGGAAGTTGATTTCCATGACAGAAAATCCTCTAAAGGGGTGGTAGAAGTAGAGGCAAAGGAAATAGGAAGAATGATAATGCCACCAGCAAGATGCAAGGTGGCAGAGTATACAAAGTGATTGGATTCTGTATATATGGTTATGGTAGGATTAACAAAGGTATCCTAGGCTCTAATTCTCTTCTAAATGTTGACATTCCTCTGATAATTTCATGGAACAATACCCCTGTCTACTTGTTCTCCATGTCACATTTAATATATATTTCTGATTGACTATATCACACTGCAAATTCCACTCATTGTACTTTATTGCTTATGGAATTCTTTATCCTGTATTCTCTATTTCTGACATTTATTTTGCACTTTCCATCCATTTTGAAAGGTATATTCATTAAAGCTCAAATAAATATGTGTGTATTCACTTACCAATTTTATTTTCCCCCTTGCTACCACAGTAGCTTTGTTTGGTTAGTTCATTGTCATTCCACAGCCTTTCAGAAAAGTAGAGAGAATGGAAAATATTTATTTAGTATTACTTTTATCCCATATGGCCTGAAATCAAAGAGTCAGATATATTAAAATTTAATAGCCCAATTTTATTATAAGTAGTAGTTTCAGATTCACAGATATGTTTAATTTTTCTTATTTATAAAATAATTGAAAGTGGGTGGCATGATGGCTAAGAAAACCAAGACAAACACTTATAGCAAGCTGTATTTGTCAATAACAGAAAAATTATTACAGATCAAGAAAATGTATTAGGAATAACATTTAATCACTGCGTAGACTCTATAACTTCAAGAAAAAATACCCAAGAAATATAATGTTGATGGAAGTAGTTTCAAAAGTATTTCAAAGTTAGTCACTAATAGAGACCATTTGGGAAAGAAATCTGATGTTGTCATTCAGTGTGAGAAATTCCTTTCTGATAATAATCGTGAGAAAACTCACACTAAAGAGAAACTTAATGCATATAATAAAAATGAGAATATATTCTATCATGATGAGGGTTTAATTCAGCAACAGGAGATTCCCACTGTGGAGCAACAATGTAATGAATGCAGTAAAATCTTGCACAAGAATGCTTTTTTATTACACACATGGAAACTCACACAAGAAAGAAATTGTGATTATAATGAATGTAAGAAAATCTTCAGGGATGAGTCAAACCTCATGCTCCATAGGACAGTTTATCCAAGGTAGAATCACTATGCATTTAATGAATGTAGGTAAACTTGTGATAAGTCAATCCTCTGGAAGAAGTGCCATAGAATTCACAGGGGCAATAAGTACGATGTGTGTGATACATGTGGGAAAACCTTCTTCCGGAAGTCCAGCCTTACATACATCAGAGAACATGCACAGGAGAGAACCCCTGTGAAATCTTTTTACCATAAGCCAGCCCTCACTGTACATGTGTGAAGTGTGAGAAAACATCCTACCAGAACTCATCCTTCCACCAACATCCAAAAACGCATGTAGATGAGAAGCCTTACAAATGTAGTAAATGTGGGAAATCTTTCCCTGAAAGTCAGACCAAACGCTGCATCAGAGATCTCACACAGAAGAAAAACCATATAAATGTAATGAGCAAGAAATTCTTTGATATAACATCAAAACTCACTGTATACCAAAGAATGCACTCAGGGGAGAAGCCCTCTGAATGTAAATAATATGGTGAAAAGACAATGTTCAGTAAACATCAAAGACTTCACACAGGGAAAAAGAATCCAAATGCAGTGAAAGTAGGAAGACCTTCTTTGTAAGAAGTCAGTTCTCCCTGTATATCAGTAAATGCATATAGGAGAGAAACCTTATGCATGTGTTGAATGTAGAAAACACTTGTCTAATAAGTCCACCTTCAGTAGACATCAGAGGGTTCACACAGGAGAAAACTTTTGTAGGAAAGCTTTCTGCTAAAAGTCCCAGCTCAGTCAACATCAGAGTCTTCACACAGGGGAGAAAACCTACGAATATAAAGAACATGAAATAACACTTTTCTAGAAGGTGTCCCTCGTTGTGCGTCAGAGAACACACACAGGAGAGAAGTTTTATCAATGAGATGAAGGTGGACATCTTTCTATGATAGTTCAACCCTTGTTAAACATAAGAGAATTTACTCAGGGGAGAAATCCCATAAATGTAACAAATGTGGGAAGATGTATAGTTACAAACCAACTCTTGCCAAACATCCACAAGCACACACAAAGAGAAACCTTCCTGCCATAACATAAGATCCTCTGATGTGACAGAAAATATACTCAGGGAAGAAATACCGTGGATATAATAAATGTTGTTAGCCCCTCTATGAGAAGTCAACTATCTCTTTACATCAAAGAACTCACATGGGGAGAAATTTTATCACTGTGTTTATTTCTTGTGTGCTTTTTTCTAGGGGTACATAGCTAGTCTATATTTTTCAGCCTCTGTTAAATGCAGACAGGACCATGTGAATGAGATTTGGCCGGTAGGATGTTAATACCTTAAGTGTCTAGAAGCCTCATCTATAAATCAAACTCATTGTAACTGAAGAGATCAAAGTTAAGAAATACAGAGATTAGAACAAATGTGGAAAAGCCTTTACCTCAAGGTGCTTTGTAATTGAAACTCAGGTAAGTAAAAGCAGAATCATACAAATGTTTGATTTTCTGAAAGTTTTTAGCAAAATATACTTTGTTATATCTCAAAGTTCATATTGAGGGAGGCTGAATTTAGAAAATATAGAAAATGTTTTTCCTTTAGAAAAAATGTTTACTTTGTGGTAACAAAGTATTAACTGTAAGCTATTTCCTATGGATGTAGCCACTGTAGAACATGTATTGTAATAAAATACCCCACATATTCCAAATACATCAGGTACACAGAATTAAACATAGTTGTGACGAGTCCTTGAGTTGTGGGGGAATTTTTTATGGGAGTCTATTACATAGGTAATTTTCATGTTTAACTTTTCATTGAACTTGAAAATCAAAGTCCTGTAATATTTTTATATTTTAATACAATATATATTTTATGTGAAATAATATTTGACACATTTAAAGAATATACTACATACTTTTTCCTTTATCATTTCTCAGTATATAATAATGAGTATGGTCATTGTTACCAAGGTACTTTTTCAATTAAGGAGCCAAACAGTGTATTATCACTCACATGTTTCTGTAAAACAATTATTTACATAAAAATGCCATGGTCAAAGTCCCAACTTTTCATTTAGCATGAACCTGAATTAATTTAAGAAAGCAGCTGGGAACAGTAATGTTCATTGTTCTTTGCCATAAAATGTACTTAGTAAGAAAACAGCCCCATCTTTCAATATCCTGAAATGTCTAAATGAACCCAAGTAGGTGTGAATGTGCTAACTCGCACATAACCCAGAAACTATTTGAATATGGCATACCTTATATTGTTCTTGCTTTGATTTCCTAGTTCTGGAAACCATGATATAGTACAGGAATTGGCAAACATTTTCAATAGAAGGCCATGTAGTAAATATTTTAACCTTCCAGTACACATAATAGTTTCTGTCATCTCTTTATTTTTTAAAAAATAAAACAATCCTCTAAACACATAAAAATTGTCCTCAGCACAAGGACTGCAGAATTGAGGATTGAATCCAGGGCACAGCATATGCTTGGCAAGCACTCAACCATTGAGCCATATCCCCATCCCTCAAGGACCATTGAAAACTGAAGTATTGACTGTCTTTGACCTGAGGGCTTTAGTTTGCAGACCTAATATAGAAGTTAAGATCAGAGACCTGTGAACCACACTTCCTGGGCCCAAATTCTGGTTCTTTTACATATTAACTGTGTCACCAGTGACAAATCCCTTAACATCAATTCTTCAGTTTTTTCACAATGAAAATTATAGTAAGACCTACCTCATGGTCTTCTAATAAGAAGTAGGCAAGTTAGTAAATGTAAAGTACTTAGACTGATGTATAGAAGGTTACAAATGTTAGTCCTTCTACAGGAAGCATTACTTCCTTGCAACAGATTTTTAGGAATATATACCAGCTTTTGGTTTGCTATTCAGTACCTCTTCTCCACTTATCCCATGTCAGCAGAACCTTGTTTTTTAATCATCCACATTTCTTCCATATGATTCAGGGGTAAGTAATTATGGTTTGGATGTGAAGTGTCCCTGAAAGACACAAGTATTGAAGGCTTGTTTCTGAATGCAGCAATGTTCTGACAAGGGGCTTTTAGGAAACGATTAGATCATGAAGGTTCTAATATCACTGGATTAATCCACTTTATGGATTAATAATATGAGTGGATTATTGGGAGGTGATGGAAATCTAGTTGGAGAAAATAGGTCACTGGGATGTGCCCTGGAAAGATATATTTTTGTCCCAGGCTTCTCCCTCCTCTCTGACTGCCATGAAGCAAACAGCTTCCCTCTGCCATGTATCTTCTGCCATGTTGTTCAGCCTTACGTCATGTCCAAAGCAATACAGCCTTCCTGCCATGTTTTGAAACTCTGAACCAGTATAAATATTTCCTCCTTTAAATTGTTTTTCTCAGGCATTTCACAAACAATGAAAAGTCAACTAACAATAATTGGTCTAACTTAATTTTTAAAATTTTTTCCTGGTCAGTGATTTGAAATAAGTATGTAACCCAGCTCTGACCAATGAAAAACTGAAGAATATACAGTGATATTAGCTGGGGAAAGATTCCCCAATGGTAACAGATGGTTAATTTTGATGAATATTCTTATATCTGAATGTGGCACCTGATTGTATCTTTCAGTCTTGAGGCAGTATCTGAGGATAATAGAATAAAGCTGGAAAAAGTGAGCGATGGATTTTAATCAGGTGAATTAGCCAACCCTGAAGTGTCTTTTCTTTTTTGTTTCTAGAGATTGAACCCTGGTGTGCTTTATCACTGAATTACATCCCCAGCCCTTTTTATTTTTTATTTTGAGACAGGGTCTCACTAAGTTGCCCAGGTTGTCTTCAAACTTGTGATTCTCCTGCCTCTGTCTCCCAAGTCACTGGTCACCATCACATTTTGTTGGAGCTTCTTTATATGAGTTTTTTCCCTTCATTTTACCAATTGTGTTGATAAACTTTTAGTTATGACAAAATACCTGAGACAGGCTTACTTATAAAGAGCTTTATTTAGCTCAGAGTTTTGGAGTCTAAAAGTCCAAAAACAGTGCAGGCTCTGACTAGGAACCTCACAATGGATGAATGGATGAATACGTGTGGGAGAAAGCATCACATCTTGAACTAGGAGGCAGAGAGCTGGGTAAGACTAGGCTAAGGCTTTTATAACAACTCTCTGGGAGAGTTGCTTTAAACCTTTTTGAAGGCAGCTCTCCACGCCCCCCCCCAACACCCTCAAGTCCCAAGACTTCCCACTAGACCCCACCTCTAAAAGCTCTACCACCTTGGGAGTCCAATACTGCCACCCTCAGGACCAAGCCTCTAACACATGGATCCTTGGGGGTCAGACCAAGTCAAAACTGTAGCATCCATCAACTGAGGTGAAATTTCCTATTTCTTAGAACTGACAATGGCTTAAGCAACTCAGGTATACCTTCTTAAATTATTAGTTCAGAAATCTTAACATTCAACAGTCTCAGGAGAGGATATGTTTATATGAGAAGTTGATTCAGGGGTTGCTGTATTTCAACTCTGCAAATCTCCATATAGCAAACCTGACATTATAAGGTTATCCATTCTTCCATTGTATGAAACAGATGTCTACTTCATTGAGACTTCATTGTATCAGCATAAGAAAATCACTTGAAAATTACAATTACTTTATATATGTCCTACATTTAAAATGTGAAATATTAAGTTAAACTTAATTGTTCGTTGATCTGTTTCTGAGTTGCAGAGAGGTAAGGATCTAACTTTGTTTTCCTAAATGAAAAGCCAGTTCTTTCTATGCCATCTGATCAATTCACTCCTTTTCCACCCATTTGAAGTACCATCTTTATCAGATGCTAAACTATCATTTGTAGTGACGATTTCAGCTCAGCACTCCATCCCTTTATTCTCTTAGTAACCAACTGTGCCCTCATAACATAAGGGCTGGTGAGTACCCCAGAGATTCCATATCTTGTTGTCTCCACATTGATTCCAGGGAAGGACGTTAAATCCAAGATGGGCCAATAAAAGCCCTATTTGGGGTTTTTGTAATAGAAAATTATCATGTTCTGTGGGTTCATGACTGTAGAATTGCCAGTAACCCTATTGAGAAAATGTGACTGCATTAAAAAAAAAAAAAAAAAAAAAAAAAAACAAAAAAAAACAAAGATACCACATGGAAACATTTGAGAGATAGATGGGGTCTCAGTGTTGTACAAGAACAGGTAATATTGATACCTTTGTTAGATATCCCAAAGGACCTGCACCATTGTGTTTATGTGTTTTCATTTTAATAATCTGTCTGGCTTTTGTTTCACTGGGTCTTTGTTTATCCTCATGCCAAAGGGAATATTAGTTATTACTGTGACTTTATGCTTTTAATATACAGCAATCATGTTATATTTATCGAAATTTTTCCCTCTGTGTGTTTTTGTTGTTAAATATATAATTTACATTCTACTTGTTTGTTCCCCCGCCCCCTCACATAAAACAGTTTCTCATTCTGATTGGATTTGCTTTAAGTCTCAGGTACCCCCAAGGTAAAGCATTTTTCTCTAGTGACCTGAACCTTTCCTAGATCAGGTCAGCTAAGTCTTCAACTGTTTTTTCCCTCTTCTGGACTGGCCTTTGGTACTGCCCCACCATCCTCATGGGGATAGCTCCTTGAGCCCTGGTTTTGCCTCCTCTCTGCCTGGTGTTTTTTTGTTGTTGTTGTTTTGTTTTGTTGTTTTTTTGTTGTGTGTGTGTGTGTGTGTGTGTGTGTGTGTGTGTGTTTTTACAACAAGTCTCTATTTCTAGCAAATAGATGCCTCATGAAGAGGCTAAGGTATCTCCAGATTTTCTTTCTGCTTGCTTAGAAATGTCCTTGGGCTGCCACAATTTGAGGGTATGTAAAATCCTATGTAGATCAGATGTTTGTACTCTGAATGTGGAGGCAACAACGAGCTTTCTCTTTGGGTTCTAACATTAACTTGCTATTTGCCTATCTGAGCATCATTCTAACCACTGCAACGTATACCTTCTCACCTTACTAATATTTATGAATTAGATCCTTACTGCCTCATTAACTAGCCAATAGCTTTTTAGCTGCTATTTATCTAACCAGGTATCTAATATAGATGAGTGGATGTAAGCAATTTTACCAGGATGAATAATGAGCTTATAATTTCTCTCCCCATCCTTTAGGATTCTGGAGCCCCCACCCCCTTTTCCCTTCTGAAACACATTCAAGAGTTTCATAACAAAAAATGGAGAAGAAACACATTCTTTATTAACTAAGCACCTAGCACTCTATAAACACTTCTAAATAAACTTCTTGTTTATACATGAACTGCATCTTTCTGGAGAGTATGCCAGTACCTTTCACCATATTTTCAGAATAGTTGTCCTGTCCACAGCCTACCTGTACTAAGGAAGTGGGATAGGTTGTCAAGAGACTGAAGAAAATACCCAGAAATGGCATGAGAGACATAGGGTTTATTAAACTTACTAACGGAGAGAGTCCAGTGATAGCCAGCCGAATGAGTAGCGTTCCATACCCTGTCACTATGTAGGGAATGCTATATAGCTCAAGCTATGGAAACACTAACATGGTCAGTTTGCTTTATATGTATTAAGTATTCCAAGGAACAGCTGCCTTTGACATACATGCAGAAAAGAATACTTCTTACAGATAACACTTGCTTGCCAGTTTCCATGTACGTGAGAAAGTCAGTGTGCCTTCAGATAATACTTATCTGGATATTCTGAGCTCAGTCCCACTTTCATTGTTCCCAGGACTTGTCTAGAGTCTTGGAAATGAAAAGGAGCATCTCAGGGACATGGTGTTTTGATGACTCTTCTCCTTTTTCAAGGGTCATACTAACCAATAATCCAAGAACCATAGCTCAGAAGACTCCAAGGAAATTCTCAGGTGTTCTGAGCTACACCAGAATACCATTTCACTGCTTCTCCAATTTGCCCTGAGAGTCAGCTTTGAGAGTTACAATTGAGGATCAGAGCTTCATTTCAGATTCCATGATCAAATGTGGACACAGCAGTTGCTATGGTAAATACTCAGCATCTATGAGAAGCTTCTGTAGATGGCTTCCAAGGATCCTTCCTTGCCTGGTGATCTCTCTGGACACAGAATAATGGAATATTCTCTCCATGGTGTGCACCAGGCCCTTTCTTGTGAACTGAGAGGCAAAGGACAAGATACCAGGTTTCTTTCTGCTTAAAGATAAGTAAGAACAATGTATCTTTGTGTGGGCAAGATAGCTTTTACACCCAAACTATCTTTGAGATTTTCCAACAGAAAAGGGTCACAAAGATTTGTTCTTTTAAATTGTAAAAGGAGAAATGCTAGAAAGAATTTGGCTGTTTATTGTGTTACTATTGTTAAGAGTTTCAAGAGAAGAATTGCCAAATCAGAAGAGATCATCTGACCCGGGTTAAGTTTGTGTAGATAAAATACCAATATAATCCAGGCATGGGTGGCACAGGCCTGTAATCCCAAAGACCCAGGAGGCTGAGACAGTAGGATCACAACTTCAAGGCCAGTCTCAGCAATTTAGTGAGGCTCTAAGCAACTTAGCGAGACCCTGTCTTAAAATAAAAAATAAAAAGGAAGGGCTGGGAATGTGACTCAGTTGTTAAGTGCTACTGGGTTCAATCCCTAGTACCAAAAATAAATAAATAAAATACTAATATAAATATTTCAAGTATTATATGCTTTATGTGATATCTCTAGAGACTTACCAATGCCCCTCGACAATACAGATGGTCTCTGACTTACAGTGGTTTGACTCTTGCTTTGAATTTCTGATGGTGTGAAAGTTATATACATTTAGTCGAAACCATACTTCATCTGAATTTCTGTGTGTGTGTGTGTGTGTGTGTGTGTGTGTGTGTGTGTGTGTTGTGTGTGTTACCAGTGACTGAACCCAGGACTTAGACAAGTTCTCTACCATGGAATTACATCTCCAGCCCTTTTTATTTTATTTTGAGACAGGATACCACTAAGTTGTCAAGACTGGCCTTGAATTTTCAATATTCCAGCCTCAGTCTCCTGAATAGCTGGGATTGCAGGCATGTGCTATAATTCCCAGCTCAAATTTGAATTTTCCTCTTCTCCTGGGCTAGCAATATGCAGTAAACCCTCAGAAAGCTGGTAGTCCCTCCTATGTGAGGATATAGCAAGAAGGTGTCACCTATGACCCAGACATTAAATCTTTCAGTGCTTTGATCTTGAATTTCTCAGCATCCATAACTGAGAATTTTCTTTTTACAAGTTAGTTTGTAGAATTTTGTTATAGCATCCAAGTGGTCTAAGACAATGTTATACTTCTAACGGTGAAGTAGAACCTATTGCACCAATCTATAAACTCTGGGGAAAGTATTACAAAACTAAAACCAATACATAGGGAACTGAAGCAAGTAAAGACTGAAGAAGAGTGAACAAATAGAAGAAATGAACAGCAATGTGTGAATTTCCTACTTTTACAACTTTTTCACCTGTAGATCTCAGTTACCACCACGTGGGGCACCTGCAGCTCAGGTAGTAACAATCTTTCTGGCTGAACCAGAGGACAAATGTTTAGGTTTCCACAGCAACTATAAAACAAGAGAGTAAATCCAAGAAAACAGATTCACAGAGAGGGAGCTCCAAACTCTGCACATAAAAATCAGCTGATACATCTAAATGACACTTGAATTATACATTCCAACCAGGTCACTTAGGTTAAACAAGGGTTTCAAATGCTGCCCACAACCTAGAAGGCAGAGTTTTGAATTTGAATCCAGGTAAGTGAATGAACTACTAAGACAAAAATGAGTAAGGTTCAGAGGAACAAAATAGAGCTCGAGGTCTCTAGTGTATATTCACAATGTCCCAAATCACTAAGCACGTGAAGAAGAACAGAAACCACTTTCACAAGAAAAGAGAGTAGAGGCCAATTCTGAGATGACCAAGATTTTTACAGGTAAATTAAAGTCATTTCTAAAACTCTGCTCAAGGATATAAAAGGAAATTTGTTCATAAAGAATGAGCAAATGAGAAATCCCAGCATAAAAATATGAATTATAGAAGAACCAGATAGAAATTCTAGAACTAAAAAAAATATTATTTGAAAACAAATTATCTGAAAGATGGAATAATATGGATCAGATTTACTGTCCCACCTGAAATAGCAACAGAAAGATAAAATATGTGAATCAATTGTTTTCATGACACTGGACACTAGGCAATGGAGGGCAGTGATCCCTGAGACATGGACACTAAATAAGTCCTAATATTATTGCAACTTTCTGCCTTGAGAGTTTCCAGATCACAGAACAGTGAAAGATCCCTGACTTGAGAAAATTGAGCTGAGAGTACAGGGAGATGAAGATAGTGAAAGTTCACAGTGAAGTGTACTGTAGGACTTACACAGAGACAACACAAGAGATCCAAAGACTTTCTTCCTTCAGTAAGCAGCAGATGAATTATAGGGGTATACTATAAACTCCAATTAACATAAGAGTTCCAGATAATAAACTAAGATGTGAGATACAATGGAATCATAAAGAATCCAAAGAGGCAGAAAAAAGGGAAAAAAATAAATAAGAGAAAGAAACCAAAATGATGATAGGCAATTATGATCACATCAACAATCACATTAAATGTGAATTGTCTAAAAATTTCAGCTACTCAGGAGGCTGAGTGGAAGATTACTTCAGTCCAGGAATTTGAGACTAGCCTAAGCAATGACTACCCTCATCTCAAAAATAAATGAGTGAATTAATAAATACATGATACTAAACCTCGAATTAAAACTCATAAAATGTCAAATTGGATATTTAAAAAAGTAGGATGCAATTCCATGCTGCCTAAAACAAATAAACATTAAGGACACAAATAGGTTAAAATTTAAAGAATTTTATAAAAGATATACAGCCTGAAGTAGCTAAAGTATTGAACAGTAAATTTAAGGAGAAAGACTATTACTAGGGATAGGTAAGGGCATTTCAAATCATTATGAATCTCATCAAAAGGAAATAAGTCTGAAACAATTATGCATGAAATAACAGAACTTCAGAGTACATTAAGCAACAACTGATAAAATTGTTTGAAGAAATAACTGAGTCCACTCAGAGATTTTAATACCCATTTCCAATTCATAGGACAATTAGTCAATCAGTAAGAAAATAGAAGATTTGAACAATGATATCTATCAAATTGTCCTAATGACATTAGTAGAACACTCCACCCAACAACAGCTTAATACATATTTTGTTAAAATATTCATGAAGCATTTATTGAAATAGGTTATGTTTTATTAGTTTTTTTCACTACTGCGACCTAAAGGCCTGATGGAACAACTTTAGAGGAGGAAAAGTTTATTCTGGGGCTTATGGTCAACCCATTCCTTGGAGCCTGAGATGAGGCAGAACAACATAGTGAAGGGTGTGGTAGAGGAAAGCAGCTGGAAACATGGCACCAGGAAGCAGAGAGACAGCTCTGCTCAATAAGGACAAAATATACACCCCAAAGGCACGTCCCCCTCCCCAGGACCCCTCCTTCAGCTCACCCTATCTGCCTATAGTTAACACTCAGTTAATTCCTATCAGGGGATTAATCCACTGATTGGATTAAGGCTCTCATAACCCAATCTTTTCACCTCTAAACCTTCTTGCATTGTCTCACACATGAGCTTCTGGGGACACCTATGTTTAGGTCATAAGATTCTTTGTCATAAGATTAGCTTCAATGAATTTTTAAAAAGTGAAGTCATGAAAAGTACATGCTCTGACCACAATGGTATTAGTAAAGGATGTCAATATCTTTGGAAACTAAACAATGCACTTTAAAAAACACACGTGCTATAGTTTGACTATCTTCTCCAAAAGTCATGTTGAATTTTAATTGTCAATGTAATGATATGATGAGATGGACCTTTAAGAAGTGGTTAGGTCATTCTATTAATGTCTTAATAAAAGGACTTTCAGAACTTTACTCACTCTTGGCTCTTCTATGTGAAGAAAAACTTTCTCCCTTCTGGAGGAAGCAGCATTCAAAGTGCCACCTTAGAGCATAGCCTGGACCCTCACTAGACACTAAATATACCAGTGTCTTGATCTTGAACTTCTCTGTCTCCAGAACTTTGAGAAATGCATTTTTTTTTTTTTTTGCCTAGTCTGTGGTGTTCATTATAGCTGCACAAAATGTGACAGTAACATGTGTGGTAAGCAAAATAAAGATCTTCCAAGGATATTCATGTCCAGTCCCTGGAATATTTGAATATACTGGGTTTCATGGCTACAGAGAATTAAACTGCAGATGGAATGCAGGTTGATAATCAGATGACATTACAATATATTATCCTGAATTATCTGGGTGGGCCCAATATAATCACAAAATTCTTTGCAAGTAGAAGAGGAAAGCAGAAAAGAAAAATCAGAGTCTGAGTCTGAGGGAAATGTAACTCTAGAAGAATGATTAAAGTAACATAATACTGCTACTTTTTAAGGTATAGAAAGGGGTGAGACAAGGGATATAGACTGACAAAAGGTCCCAAAGACTAAATAGAAGGCAGCTTCTTCTTCTGGGAATGGTAGTGCATACCTGTGATCCTATGAACTTGGCAGGCTGAGGCAAGAGGATCACAAGTTTAAGGCCAGCCTGGAAAACTTAGCAAGACCCTGTCTCAAAACAAAAAATAAAAAGTGATGGGGATTTAGCTCAGTGATAGAATGCCCCTGAGTTCAATTCCCAGTACCAAGAAGATTAAGGAGAAGAACTTCTCCAACCTGGTAAATGGCACCTATGTGCTAGACACAGTGGTGCATGCCTGTAATCCCAGTGGCTTGGGAGGCTGAGGCAGGAGGATTGCAAATTCAAAATCAGCCCCAGCAAGTTAGTGAAGCCCTAAGCAACTTAGCAAGATTTTGTCACCAAATAAAATATAAAAAGGGCTGGGGATGTGGCTTAGTGGTTAAGCACCCCAAATTCAATGCCCAGTGCTTAAAAAAAAAAAAGCACCTATGAAAGACATACAGTTATCAAATTGTGACAGACTGAATGCATTCCTCCACAGGTTATTATAGACAAAGAAGTTCACTCTCACCACTTTCATTCAACATTGTACTGGAGGTTTTAGTTAATTCAATAATACAAGGAAAAGAACTGAAAGTGCTATGTTTTTTGGTGTGTTCCTTCTGAAATTTAGGTATTGACAATATGATAGTAATAACAAATGAAACTTAAAAGGTGATTAGCCCATGGGGGCTGTTTTCTTGTTGTCTTAGTTCATTTTATGCTTCCTTAAAGTAATAACTGAGACTGGGTAACTTATAAAGAAAATAAATTTATTTTCCACAGTTCCAAAGACTGAGAAGGCCACCATCAAGGCACTGGCACCTGGTGAGGGATTTCTACCTGCATCCTCACATGGTGGAAGGCAGAAGGGCAAAGAGCATGAACACAGTGGAACTGTAAGCTAGTTAATGCTGTGTGAAACCACCTTTAAAAGGGCCTTACCCCCATTAATGATAGAGCAGCCCTGTTAAAGTCCCCATCTCTTAATACTATCACATTGGCAATTCCTAAATTTTGGAGGAGATGTATTCAAACAGAAATAAGATTAAGGCCTTTATAAAAGAGGCTTCATACAGTATTGGCTTGCTTGCCCTTCTACCTTCTGCTATTTGAGGACACAGTGTCTCTGTCCTCTGGAGAATTCAGTTAATAAGATACCATTTTGAAAGCAAAGAATAGAACTCAACAGACAACTGAACCTTCTGGCACCTTGATCTTAGACTTGCCAGCCTCCAAAACTATGAAATAGTCTTTATTCTTTATAAAATACCTCATCCCAAATATTTTATTGTAGCACCATAGACTAAAACAGAAAGCATTCACATTGAAAAGAAAGAAATAAAATTATCTTCATTCATAGAAAGAAATAAAATTATCTTCATTCATAGAAACAGGATCATCATTGTTCTGATGATTTCTAATAAAATCCAGCAAAAAGTTCTGCTATAACTAATGTACATTGTACCCGGTTGCAGGCTATAAGATCAATGTACAAAAATTTTAAAAATCAAAATTTCTTCATATATGTATGAATATTTATTTTCCATTTTTGAAATTATAGCCATTCCTATGATGTGAAGTGATGTTACACTGGTTTTCACTTGCTTTTCCATAATGTAGAGCACCTTTTTTATGTAGTGCCATGAATAATCAAAATTTTAATATGAAAATACAATATCATTAAGTACCAAAGCATGGGAAATACTTAGGGATGAATCTTAGAAAAAGTATTGACACTATAAACTGTAAAATATTGGTGAGAAAAATTCAAGACCTAAAGAAAAGAAGATTATATGTAAAATGATAGGCTGTAAGAATCAATATGGTTAAATTGTCAATACTCCCCAAATGATTTCATAATTTTTTTTAAAAAATGTGCACCAAAGAACACTAAAGGCACAATAAAACCCACAGACTGATAAGGGTTAATGTCCAAAATACATAAAGAACTACAATTCACCAATTAAAAGGCAAACAACACAACTAAAAATGTAGGAATGAGTAGACATTTCTTCAAGGAAGAAATACAAATGGCTAATGAGGACATATAAAGGAACTCATCATCACTAATCAGGGAAATTCATTCAAAATAACAATGAGATACCACTCTACATATGCATTAGGATGGCGGTTGCCCTTTTTAAAAACTCAAAAAAAAATCTTGGCAAAGATATGGAAAAATTGGATCTCTGTACATTGCTGGTGGAAATATAAAATGGTGCATTGCTATTAAAAACAGTATGGCAGTTCCTCAAACAACAGCAACAGCAAAGCCTACACATAAAATTACTATATGAAAAAGCAGTTCCACTTCTGTGTATATACCCAAAAGAATTGAAAATGGAGACTCAAGATATTTTTACAACAATGTTCATGGAAGCATTATTCACATTATCCAAAAGGTGAAAACAACCTATTGCATACTAAGGGTAAACACATTATGGTGTATATGTACACAATGTAACAACATTCAGCCTTTTAAAAGAGTAAAATTCTGACACATACTACAACATGGATATATATTTTGAAGTCATTATGCTCAGTGAAATAATCCAGATACAAAGAGGCAAATATATTATGGTTCTACTTACATGTGGTACTAAGATAGTCAAATTAGTACAGATAAAATAGACTAGTGGTTACATAAGGTCTGAGTGGAGAAGAGAATGGAGAGTAATTGTTTAATAGATTTGGAATTTCAGTTCTGGAAGATAAAGTTCTGAATATAGGTGGAGGTGATGATTGTACAATAATGTAAATGTACTTAAGGTGCTTAAGCATAGACTTAAAATGGTAAATTTTATGCTTTGTATGTTTTTCCACATTTAAAAAGTACAGAGGAAGAATTACATACCTTGCTAAAATTTTAAAAATTCTAGAGTATCTATGTTAAGTTTAGGCAAACCTGACTTTAAAGCAAGGAAAAGAATCAGTGACAAAGAGGAACATTATATAATGACAAATGAGTCAATTCTCCAAAAGGGCATAGCAATCCTTCATCTTTGTTCACATAACAGCAGAATGTCAAAATATACAAGGCAGAAACTGATAGACTACAAGAGGAAATAAACAAACCCATTATTAAAAATGGGACTCCAACACTCTTCCATGGTAATTGATCAACCCAGAGACAGAATCAGTGAGGGTGTAGTGGAACTGAACAGTACCATCACTCAATTGTATATAATTGACATTTATAGAATACCTCTTCTAACAACAGGATATACATTCTTTTCACGCTCACATGGAGCATTTACTTAGATAGATTCTATTCAAGCAATAAAATGAACTTTAGTAAATTAAAAAGAATACAAGTCATACAAAGCATGTTCTCAGACCAGAATGAAACTAAACTAGTAATCAGCAGTGGAAAGACAAATAGAAAGTCCCTCAAGCACTTGGAGATTAAACAACATACTTTTAAATAACCATGCATCAAAGAATAAAAACTTTAAAATATTTTGACTTACAAAATGGATTGAAGACCTAGGAATCAGATCAGAAACTATGGGTTGGGGCAGGCCCACAATAGCTGTAGTTGGGCTCCCTCAGTGGAACTTCTGGCAGGCTATGGTACGGTTTTAGTATGTAGCCAAGGCCATGAATTGGCTAGGTTATTGTTAGTGTGTAGTTAAGATCAGAAACATTCCGATTCAGTGTATGTACTCAAGGTTATAAACATGTGCTTATGAGCATGCACCCACATATGTAATCTGTTAACACTGTGCCTTCTTTGTCTGGCCTGCATATAAAAAATCCTATGGAAAAGACTCAGTGAGTTAAATGGAACTGACTACTTCTTTGACTACACTGTGCAGGACCTAGAGTCAACACTCCAACATATAGACACAGGCAATGACTCAATAAAAACCCCAAAAGTTCAAGAAATAATGCCAAGTATTAATAAATGGTATGGCATCAAATTAAAAAGCTGCACAGCAAGGGAAACGAGTGTGAAGAAAGAACCTGCAGAATGGGAGAAAGTACTTGCTAGCCACTATTCTCACAGGGGATTAATATCCAGACTATATAAAGAACTCAAAAAACAAAACCCCAATAAAAACCCAAATAACTCAGTTAATAAATGGGCAAATGAACTGAACAGACACATCTCAAAAGAAGAAATACAAATGGCCAACAAATACATGAAAAAAAATGTTCAGCATCGCTAGCAATCAGGAAATGCAAATCAAAACTATACTGAGATTTTATCTCACTCTAGTTATAATGCCAGAAATCAAGAATATTTATACAAATAATAATAAATTTTGGTGAGGATATGGGAGGCGATGTACATAGTTGGTGGGACTGCAAATTAGTACAACCACTTTGGAAAGCTGTCTGAAGATTCCTCAAAAAACTAGGAATGGAACCACCATATGACTCAGCTATCCCACTCCTTGGTATTTATCCAGAAGAACTAAAATCAACATACTATAGTGACATAGGGATACCAATGTTAAAGCAGCACAACTCACAATAGTCAAGTTATGGAACCAGCCCAGGTGCCCATCAGTAGATGAGTGGATTAAAAAAATGTGGTATCTATACACAATGGAGTTTTATTCAGTCATAAAGAAGAATGAAATGAATGGAACTAAGGAACATCATGCTAAGTAAAATAAGTCAGACTTAAATAGTCAAGAGTCAAATGTTTTCTCTCATATGTAGAAGTTAGAGCAAAATAAAGAGGGAAAAAATGAGTCCTATGAAAATAGAAGGGGGATCAGTGGAGTAGAGTAAGGGGATAGGAGGAGAGGGGAAAGGATTGGAAAAATGGAGCAACTGCAGAACAAAATAAACCAAATTATGCCATGTACATATATGAATATAAATTTCACATTATGTGTATCTATAAAGCACTGATTAAAAATAAGAAGTAAATAGGAGTAGAGTACAGAAAGGGGAATGGAGGAGGAGGAAGAACAGGAGGAAAAGAGGAAGTACTAGGGACTGCAATGAAGCAAATTATATTCCATGTATATATGATTAGGACAAAATGAAACCCAATATTATGTATAACTATAATGCACTAATAAAAATATTGTTTAAAAAACTGAATAATATTCCCCTGTATATGTATACTACATTTTCTTTATTCAGCCATTCAATAGTGGACACTTTGTTGGTTGTTTTCATTTCTTGGCAATTGTAAATAATTCTGCAATAAACACATGAGTGCAGATATCTATTTGAGACCCTGAATTTAATTCCTCTGGATATGTATCCAGAAGTAGGATTATTGGATCATATGTAGTTTATATTTTTAATTTTGTCAAGAATTTCCACACTATTTTTCATAATGACTGAACTAATTTATACTCCCACCATCAATATAGAAGGGTTCCCTTTACTCCACAAACTTGACAACATCTATTATCTTTAATTTTTTTGATATTAGTCTTTCTATCAAGTGTAAGTTGATATCCCTTTGGGATTTTGATTTGCATTTCCCTGATGATCAGTGATGCTGAACATTTTTTAATATATGTATATTTGCATGTCTTCCTTAAAGAAATGTTTTTCAAGTCCTTTGTCCATGTTTTAAATTGAGTTATTTGTTTCCTGTTTCATGCTATTGAATTATATGAACTTTTTAAACTTTTTGGATATTATGCACTTATCAGATATACAAATTACAAATATTTTCTCATTTATGGATTTACTTTTTAATACTATTGATGGTTTCCTTTGCTGTGCAAAATATTTATAATTTGTTGTTGTCCCACTTGTCTTTTGAATTTTGCTGTCTGTGATTTTGTTACCCAATTCAGAAAATCACTGCCAAGATCAATGTCAATTTTCCAACAAATGGAAGAATTTGGAGACTATCATGCTAAGTGAAATAAGACAATCCCAAAAAACCAAAGGTCAAATGGTTTCTCTGATATGTGGAAGCTAACACACAACATGGGGAGGGGAAGTTCAGTGGATTAGACAAAGGGGAATGAAGGCAAGGAAGAGAAGATAGGAATAGGAAATGCAATGTAATGAATCTGACATAATTTTCTTACGTACATATGTGAATACACCACAATGAAACTCACCATTGTTTACATCCACAAGACTGGGATCCTAACTAGAATGATATATACTCCATGTTTGTATAAATATGTCAAAATAGACTCTACTCTTACATGTAACTAAAAAGAACAAATTAAATAAGTAAATAAAATTTTCAAAAGATCATCAATGTCAAGGCACTTTCCTCCATGTTTTTGTCTAGTAGTTTTTTTTGTTTGTTTGGTTGGTTGTGTGTTTTGGTTTTGGTACTGTGGATTAATTCCAGGGGTGCTTTACCACTGAGTTATGTCCCCAGTCCTTTTTGTTTTGAGACAGGATCTCACTGAGTTTGCTGAGGCTACCATCCTCCTGCCTCAGCCTCCTGAGTGGCTGGGATTATAGGTATGTGCACCAACTCTGGCCTCTTTTAGTAGTTTTATGTCTTACATTTAAGTCTTTGATCCATTTAGAGTTGATTTTTGGGTTTTACATAATTCAAGGGTCTGAATTCATTCTCTCTCTCTTTTTTTGATTCGTTGTACACAAATGGAGTAAAACTTTTGATTTCTTTGGTTGTACACGATGGAGAGTCGCACCATTCATGTAATCATACATGTACATAGGGTAATGATGTTTGTCTCATTCTACCATCTTTCCTTCCCCCACACCCTCCCCTCCCCTCATTTCCCTGTACACAATCCAACATTGTTCCATTCTTTACCTCCTTCTCCCACCCCACTTATGTATCAGTATCCACTTATAAGAGAGAACATTTGGCCTTTGGATTTTGGATTGACTTACTTCACTCAGCATATTTTTCAACTCCTTCCATCTACCTGCAAATGCCATAATTATATTCTTCTTTATGGCTGAGTAATATTCCATTGTATACATGTACTCCAGTTTCTTTATCCATTCATCTATCAAAGGGCATCTAGATGGGTTCCACAATCTAGCTATTCTGAATTGAACTGCTATAAACATTGATGTGGCTGCATCACTGTAGTATGCTGATTTTAAGTCCTTTGGGTATAGACCAAGGAGTGGAATAGCTGGGTCAAATGGTGGTTCCATTCCAAGTTTTCTAAGGAGTCTCCACACTGCTTTCCAGAGTGGCTGCACCAATTTGCAGCACCCTCCCCCCACCAATGTTCAAGCGTACCTCTTTCCCCACATCCTTGCCAACAACTATCGTTGCTTGTATTCTGGATTATAGTCATTCTAATGGGAGCGAGATGAAGTCTTAGGGCAGTTTTGATTTGCATTTCTCTTATTACTAGAGATTTTGAACATTTTTTCATTTATTTGTTACTCAATTATATATCTTCTGTGAAGTGTCACACAGTTCCTTAGCCCATTTATTGATTGGGTTATTTGTATTTTTGGTGTTTAGTTTTTTGAGTTCTTTATAAATTCCGGAGATTAGTGCTCTATCTGAAGTGTGTGTGTGGTAAAGATTTTCTTCCACTCTGTAGGCTCTCTCTTCACACTGGTGATTGTTTTCTTTGCTGAGAAAAATCTTTTTAGTTTGAATTCATCCCATTTATTGATTCTTGCTTTTATTTTTGGCACTATGGAGGTCTTGTTAAGGAAGTCTAGTCCTAAGCCAACATGATGAAGACTTGGGCCTACTTTTTCTTCTATTTAGTGCAGTCTCTGGTCTAATTCCTATGTCCTTGATCCATTTTGAGTTGAGTTTTGTGCAGGGTGAGAGATAGGGGTTTATTTTCATTTTGCTGCATATGGATTTCCAGTTTTCCCAGCACCATTTGTTGAAGAGGTTATCTTTTCTACATTGTATGTTTTTGGCACCTTTGTATAGTATGAGAAAATTGTATTTATGTGGGTTTGTCTCTGTGTCCTCTATTCTGCACCATTGATCTACCTGTCTATTTTGATGCTAATACCATGCTACTATTGCTCTGTAGTATAGTTGAAGGTCTAGTATTGTGATGCCACCAGCTTCACTCTTCCTGCTAAGGATCACCTTAGTTATTCTGCATTTCTTATTCTTCCAAATGAATTTTATGATTGTTTTCTCTATTTCTATGAGGAATGTCATTGGGGTTTTAATTGGAATTGCACTGAATCTGAATAGTGCTTTTGGTAGTATGGCCATTTTGACAATATTAATTCTGCCTATCCAAGAACATGGGAGATCTTTCCATCTTCTAAAGTTTTCTTTAATTTCTTTCTCTTTAGTGTTCTGTAGTTCTCATTTTAGAGGCCTATTATCTCTTTTTTTTAGATTGATTCTCAAGTATTTTATTTTTTATTGAATTTATTGTGAATGGGGTAGTTTTCCTAATTTCTCTTTCAGAGGATTCATCACTTATGAATAGAAATGCATTAGATTTATGAGTGTTGATTTTATATCCTGCTAATTTGTGGAATTCATTTATTAGTTCTAGAAGTTTTCTGGTGGAATTTTTGATCCTCTAAATATAGAATCATGTTTGTGGCAAATACTGATAGTTTGAGTTCTTCTTTTCTTATTCATATTCCTTTAATTTCTTTGGTCTGTCTAATTACTCTCACTAGAGATTTAAGAACAATGTTGATAGAAGTGGTGAAAGAGGGCATCCCTGTCTTGTTCCAGTTTTTAGAGGGAATGCTTTCAGTTTTTCTCCATTTAGAAAAATGTTGACCTTGTGTTTAGCACAGATAGCTTTTACAATGTTGAGGTATGTTCCTACTATCCCTATTTTTTCATATGTTTTGAGCATGAAGGGGTGCTATATTTTATCAAATGCTTTTTCTGCATCTATTGAAATGATCAAATGATTCTTGATGTGATGAATTACATTTATTGATTTCCAGATATTGAACCAAACTTGCATCCCTGGGATGAATCCCACTTGATCATGGTGCGCTATCTTTTTAATGTTTTTGTATGTGATTTGCCAGAATTTTTGCATCTATGTTCATCAGAGATATTGGTCTGAGTTTGCTTTCCTCGATGTGTCTTTGTCTGGTTTTGGATTCATGGTGATACTAACTTCATTGAATTAGTTTGGAAGGGTTCCCTCATTTTCTATTTCATGGAATAATTTGAGAAGTGTTGTAATTAGTTCTTCTTTAAAGGTATTGTAGAACTTAACTGAGACTTCATCTGGTCCTGGGATTTTCTTTGTTGGTAAGTTTTGAATGACTTCTATTTCACTGCACAAAATTGATGTGTTTATATTGTGTACATCCTCCTGCATCAGTTTGGGTAGGCCATAAGTCTCTAGAAATTTGTCAATGTCTTCAGGATTTTCTATTTTGTTGGCATATAGATTTTCAAAATAGCTTCTAATTATGTTCTGTATTTCAATAGTGTCTGTTGTGATATTTCCTTTTTCATCACAAATTTTAGTAATTTGAGTTTTCTCTATTTTTCTCTTCATTAGTGTGCCTAAGGGTTTATCAATTTTGTTTATTTTTTTCAAAGAACCAACTTTTTGTTTTGTCAATTTTTTAAATTGTTTCTTTTGTTTCAATTTCATATCTGATTTTAGTTATTTCCTGTCTTCTACTACTTTTGGTGTTGATCTGTTCTTCTTTTTCTAGGTCTTTGAGCTATAATGTTAGGTCATGTATTTGTTGACTTTTTCTTCTTTTATTGAATGTGCTCCATGCAATGAATTTTCCTCTTAGTTTTTGCTTCTGTAGCATCCCAGAGATTTTAATATGTTGTATCATTGTTCTCCTTTTCCTCTAAGAATTTTTTTATCTACTCCCTAATGTCTTCTGTTATCCATGCATTATTCAATAACGCATTGTTTAGTATCCAGGTGTTGGAGTAGTTTCTATTTTTAATTTTATCATTGATTTCTAATTTCATTCCATTAAGATCTGATAGAATACAAGGTAGTATCTCTGTTTTTTTGTATTTGCTAAGAGTACCTTTGTGGCATAGCATGTGGTCTGTTTTAGAGAAGGATCCATGTGCTGCTGAGAACAATGTGTATTCATTCGTTGATGGATGGAATATTCTATATATGTCTGTTAAGTCTAAATTATTGATGGTGTTATTGAGTTTTATGATTTCTGTATTCAATTTTGTTTGGAAGATCTGTCCAATGGTTAGAGAGGTGTGTTAAAGTCATACAGTATTATTGTGTTGTGGTCTATTTGATTCCTGAAATCAAGAAGGATTTGTTTTACATACATGGATGCTCCATTGTTTGGAGCATAAATATATATGATTGTTAAGTCTTGTTGATTTATGGTTCCCTTAAGCAGTATGAAATGTCCTTCCTTATCCCTTCTGACTAACTTTAACTTGAGGTCCACTTTACCTGATATAAGGATGGAAACCCCTGCTTTCTTACTGAGTCCATGTGTATGGTATGTTTTTTCCCATCCTTTCACCTTTGGTCTGGGGATGTCTTTTCCTATTAGGTAAGTCTCTTGAAGGCAGCATATTGTTGGGGCTTATTTTTAAATCCAAACTGCCAGTCTATGTCTTTTGATTAATGAGTTTAGACCATTAACACTCAAGGTTATTATTGAGATATGATTTGTATTCCTGGTCCTTTGGCTTATTTTAGATTTATAACTTGACTTGGTTTCTCCTTCGATTGACTTTTCCTTTAGTGTATTTCCTTCCTTTGCTGACTTTTGTTGTTGTTTTTCATTTCCTCTTCATAGAATATTTTGCTGAGAATGTTCTGTAGTGTAGGCTTTCTATTTGTAAATTCTTTTAACTTTTGTTTATCATGGAAGGATTTTATTTTGTCATCAAATCTGAAGGTTAGTTTTACTGGGTACAACAAGATTCTTGGTTGTCATCCTTTTCTTTCAGAACTTGAAACATGTTGTTCCAGGCCTTCCTAGCTTTTAAGGTTTGGGCTGAGAAATCTGCTGATATCCATATTGGTTTTCCCTTAAATGTAACCTGATACTTTTCTCTCATGGCCATTAAAATTCTATCTTTGTTTTGTATGTTAGTCATTCTCATTACAATATGACTTGGTGTGGCTCTCTTATAATTTTGTACATTTGATGTCCTGTAAGCCTCTTACATTTGATTTTCCATTTCATTCTTCAAGTTTGAGAAATTTTCTGATATTATTTCACTGAACAGATTGTTCATTCCTTTGGTCTGTATTGCTGTGCCTTTCTCTGTCCCAATAATTCTTAAATTTGATCTTTCATGTTATCCCATAATTCCTGGAGGTTCTGTTCATGATTTGTTACCATCTTCTCTGTGTGGTCAACTTAATTTTCAAGATTAAGGATTTGTCTTCATTGTCTGAGGTTCTGTCTTCCACGTGATCTAGTCTGTTGGTGATGCTTTCCATTGAGTTTTTGATTTGTTTGTATTTTTTCAGAATTTTTATCTCTTTATTGAGATAATCTTTTGCTTCCTGCATTTGCTCTTTTAACTATTTATTGAAGTGATCATTCATTGCCTGCCTTGCTTTCTTATATCATCCTTTACTTCATGGATAATTTTAATTATGTACATTCTGAACTCTTTCTGTGATATTTATTCTACTGTGCTATGAATGGATTCTATTAATATACCATCTTGGTTTGGGGGGAACACTTTCTTCCCCTTTTTTTAAATGTCATTTGTGTATCTTCCCCTCTAGCAGCACGGATCCAAGGTATTTCTTCCTCCTTATAGATTTATAGTGTCCCTGTAGGTTTCCAATACCTCACATTTAAGGAGGATATCAATATTAATAGTCCCAATACAATTTGCAACCTTACACCAAATAGTCCCTATTAAAATGTCAACTGTATTATCATAACAAACAGAGATGATGAGTTCAATTATTATCTACAGCATAAACAATAGGTTTGCAATAAGGTCTACATTTTCTAATGGTGGACAAAGAGGATCAGGGAGGGGTTTAGGATGTAATGTTAATGAGGTAAGAAGTGAGAATAGAGAGTTACTAGATCATAGGAAGAATGAAAGTGGACTCAAAAGAAGTTGGTTGTTAGCATGAGAAAAGGGAGAAAGAGGCTCCAAGGAAGCAGATAAATAAGAGGAAAAGAGAGTGAGAAAAATTAAAAAGATAAATAATTAGAATTAAAATTAAATAAAAAAATTTACAACAAAGCTATAATATGCTATTCAAACCCTCCCAGTCTTCAATAGCTTGATGTATGAAAGGTACTTGATTTCAAAGATGATGGGGACGTGAGAGCAGGAAATGAAAAAGGGAAAAATTAAAAAATGGAGAAAAGAAAAAAAAAAGAGTCTTGAAGGAAAACTGAACAATTTTTTTTCTGTTGGAGTTCAATATCTTCTCTGCCTCCCTTCTCTTCTGATAGGTGGGGTTGACTGGAGTTTGCTGGTAACTCCGCCCTCAGGATGATGACAGTTACTAAGGTGGAGGCTTAGACTTGGAGGTGGGACTCCTGGAGGCAGGGTATACCAATTGCCAACCTGTCTGGAAGACTGCACCCTAGACTCTCCTTTGGGGTCCACTTGTGTGACACACGAGCCTGATCTTAGTCCCTTCCCTCACTTTTGGACCCTAAAATTCCTGGTCTCTAATTTAGTCTCTTAATTGTATCTGTCCTATCCCTGCCCTTTCAACTTTCCAATCAGGAGCCTCTCTCCCTGGAGGTCCTGAGGGTGGAGCACCAGGACCTGTGCTACTATCTGGGAAAGTTGTTCTAAGTTGGGAAAATCACGACCAGGCCTTGAAAGCTGTGTGACAGTCACATATCTGCATGCACTGGGCTGATGGTGGCCAGGGGATGGTTGGGAGATGGGGATTGAGGAGCTAGAAGGCCCTGTTGGTTGCCAAATCAGTGGGACCAGGTGCTCACTGGAGTCAAGGACCAGGCTAATGTCAGGTCCCAACAAGTGCTCCTGAGTTGTCTTTGAGATCCAGGTGGGTGCCAAGCTGGTTGGCTGGATGAGCTGGGATCAAGATGCCCTCACACCCTTTTCTCACCTACCAACTCCTTGCAAGGCTTTCTCCTCCCTCTACAGCAATATGGTGGCTATTAGCACATGTAGCAGGGATACCTTAGATGCAACCAAGCCTACAGGGCCCTTGGTGATGATCTTTCAGGTCCTGGCTATTATCCCTGGATGTAAGTGACCTTGTCCCAAGTTGGTGACAGCAGCAGTGGCTAACCTGTAGGTACCGTTATTATGAGCTTCTATTCTCTGGCAAGTGTCCCAGGATGGAAGCTGTCCCAACTAAAGATGGTGGCAGCAGCATCAGGAATAATCCAAGATGGTGGCAGAGGCATCTCAATGCGTTGGTAGATGGGGAAACCCCAGCAGCTGTGTCCACCTAGGGTGCAGTTGTCTGCCCCATGGTGCAGGTCTGGGCTGACACTGGAGATCTGTGCAGGGCTTCCAACTTCATTTTTTTTTTTTTTTTTTTGTGGTGCCAGGGATTTGAACCCAGGGCCTTGTGCTTGCAAGGCAAGCACTCTACCAACTGAGCTATATCCCCAGCCCTGACTTCATTCTTTTGCATGTGTATATCCAGGTTTCACAACACCATTTGTTCAGGAAACTGCTGTTTTCCCTCTGTGTATTCTTGGCATCCTTGTCAAAGACCAGTTGAATATATATGCATGGTTTTATTTCTGGGATATATACTCTGTTTCATTGTTCAATATGTCTGTCTTTGTGGTACTATCATTTTGTTTTGATTGCTACAATTTTATAAAATATATTAAAATCAGGAAGTGTAATGCCTCCCCCAGGTTTGTTCTTTCTCAAGATTACTTTGGTTATTGTGTCATGATCAAGTGAGGTTCATCCCTGAAATGCAAGTTTGGTTCAACATATGCAAATCAATAAGTATATTGCACCACACTAACAGAATGAAGGTTAACAATCACAGGATCACCTTCATAGATGAAGAAAAGTCATTTGACAAAATTCAACACTGGTTCACAATAAATACCATCACCAAACTAGGTTTAGGAAAAATGTAACTCAACATAAAAAAGGTAATTTATGACAAGCACACTACTAACAGCTTCCTCATCAGTAAAAAAAAAGTGAAAGCATTTCCTTTAAGAGCAGGAATAAGAGCAAATTAAGAAAATAATTCCGTTTACAATGGAATAAAAAGAATGAAATAGTTACAAATAAACTTTACTGAGTTGTTGAAAGACTTATACACTCAAAATTACAAAACACCGATGAAATAAATTTAAAAAGTCACGAGCAAGCAGATAGAAAACTCAACTTCATGGATTATAAGCTTAATATTGGTTAAAGTTTCATACTATCTAAAGTGACTACAGATTTAATAATGCTAGTTTCATCAAAAATCCAGTGACCCTGTTAAAACAGAGTTGGGTTTTTTGTTTGTTTTGTTTTGTTGGTACTAGGTATTGAATTCAGGGATTTGCATATGCTAGGCAAGTATTCTATTACTAAGTTATGCCCTCAACCCTTAAAACAAATAGTAAAAAAGAAAAAAAAAGGACACAAAAATTCATATGGCAGGTACCATTTTTATCATCATTTTCATTATTATTGCATCACTAGTCCATTCAGTAATACTTCAGAATTTTTTTTTAATTTAAGTTCCGATTAGTTATACATGACAGTAGAAAGCATTCTGACACATCATTCATAAATGTAACATAATTTCTCACTCTTCTGGCTGTACATGATGTAGAATCACACTGGTCATGTAATCATGTATGTACATAGGGTATTAATATCTGATTTATTCTACTATCCTTCCTACCCCCATAACTCCTCCCCTCCCTTCACCCCCCTCTGCTTAATCCAAAGTGCTAGGGAATCTATTCTTCCCTAGCCCCGACTCCCTTATTGTGAATTAGCATCCACATATCAGATAAAACATTTGGCCTATGGTCCTTTGGGATTAACTTATTTTGCATGATATTCTCTAGCTCCATTCATTTACCAGCAAATGCCATAATTTCATTCTTCTTTATGGCCAAGTAAAATTTAATTAGGTGTATATACCACATTTTATTTATCCATTCATCTGTTGAAGGGCATCTAGGTTGGTTCCACAATCTTGCTATTGTGATGTGACTGCATCACTGTAGTATGCTGATTTTAAGTCCTTTGGGTATAAACTGAGGAGTGGAATAGCTGGGTCAAATGGTGGTTCCAATCCAAGTTTTCTGAAGAATCTCCATACTGCTTTCCAGAGTGGTGGGAATTGCAGTCCCACCAGCAATGTTTGAGTATACGTTTTCCTACATCCTTGCCAATATATATTGTTCATTATATACTTGATAATTGCCATTTTGACTGGAGTGAGATGAAATCTTAGTTTTGATTTGCACTGTTATAATTGGTAGAGATGTTGAACACTTTTTTAAGTATTTGTTGATCGACTATACATCTTGTTCTTTGAAGTGTCTGCTCATTTTCTTAGCCCATTTATTGATTGGGTTATTTGTAATTTTGGTGTTAACTCTTTTGATTTTCTTTATACATCCTGGAGATTAATGCTCTGTCTGAGGTGCATGTGGTAAAGATTTTCTCCCATTCTGTAGACTCTCTCTTCACATTATTTTTTCCTTTGCTACAAAGAAGCTTTTTAGTTTGAATACATCCCATTTATTGATTTTTTTATGTTTAAATTTTACCAATTTAATATTTGCTCTCAAATAGGTATTAAATAATCTCATTGTTTTTAATTTACATTTCTTTAATTAATAAGTTTGAAGTAATTTCTTACATTCAGAAGATTTTAGGTATTTTGTAAGATTCTTATTTATGACATTTGCCCATCTTTGATTTTTAAATTTCTTTATATATTGTGAATCTTAATTTTTGTACATATATAAATTGCAAAGAACTTATTCTAACTTCTGATAGCCTTTTTGCTCTCTTATGAGTCTTTTTGTAGAGAACTTTTAATTAGAGCATAGTCCAGTTTATCAGTATTTTTTCTTTATATTTAGCAATTTTGTATCATGCACAAATATTTCTCTATAATAATATGAAGAAACTGTGGTATGTATAAATAATGGAATATTATTCAGCCATAAAGAATAATAATATTATGGCATTTGCAAATAAATGGATGGAATTGTAGAATATCATGCTAAGTGAAATAAACCAATCCCAAAAAACCACAGATGGAATTTTTTCCTGATAAGTGGATAACGATATATAATAGGGGTATGGGGTGGGGAGTGAGAGAAGAATGGAGGAATTTTAGATTACATAGAAGGAAATGAGAGGGATTGGGTTATGAAAAATGGTGGAATGAGACAGACATCATTTATTGATTCTTGATTTTACTTCTTGTGCTTTAGTAGTCTGGTTAACAAAGTCAGTTCCTATGCCAACATGGTAAAGATTTGGGCTTAGTTTTTCTTCTGCTAGGGACAGGGTCTCTGTTCTAGTGCCTAAATCTTTGATCCACACTGAGTTGAGTATTTTGTGAGAGATAGGGATTTACTTTCACTTTGCTACATATGTACTTCCAATTTTCCCAGCACCATTTGTTGAGGATGCTATCTCTTCTCCATTGTATGTTTTGGGCACCTTTGTCTAGTATGAGATGACTGTATTTACATGTGTTTGTCTCTGTGTCTTCTATTCTGTACCATTGATCTACCTGCCTTTTGGGGGACAATACCATGCCATTTTTGTTACTATGGCTCTGTAGTATAGTTTAGGGTCTGGTATTGTGATGCCTCCTGTTTCACTCTTGCTAAAGATTGCTTTGGTTATTCTGGGTCTCTTATTTTCCCAAATGAATTTTGTGATTACTTTTTCTAATGCTATGAAGAATGTCATTGGGATTTTTAAAATTTTGATTAATTGTGCATAAATGGGATACAACTGTTGTTTCTCTGGTTGTACACAAAGTAGCATTGCACCATTTTTTTGCGGTATTTTTTTACTGTAAACAAATGGGATACATGTTGTTTCTCTGTTTGTACATGGAGTAAAGGCATACCATTTGTGTAATCTTAAATTTACATAGGGTAATGTTGTTTGATTCATTCTCTTATTTTTTCCCTTCCCCCACCCCTCCCACCCCTCTTTTCCCTCTATACAGTCCTTCTTTCCTCCATTCTTGCCCCCCTCCCTAACCCTAACTCTAACCCTAACACTAACCCCTCACCCCCAATTATGCGTCATCATTCACTTATCAGTGAGATCATTCGTCCTTTGGTTTTTTGAGATTGGCTTATCTCACTTAGCATGATATTCTCCAATTTCATCCATTTGCCTGCAAATGCCATAAATTTATCATTCTTTATGGCTGAGTAATATTCCATTGTATATATATACCACAGTTTCTTTATCCATTCATCAATTGAAGGGCATCTAGGTTGGTTCCACCACCTGGCTATTGTGAATTGAGCAGCTATGAACATTGATGTGGCTGTATCTTTGTAGTATGCTGATTTTAAGTCCTTTGGGTATAGACCAAGGAGTGGGATAGCTGGGTCAAATGGTGGGTCCATTCCAAGTTTTCTAAGGAATCTCCACACTGCTTTCCAGAGTGGCTGCACTAATTTGCAGCCCCACCAGCAATGTATGAGTGTACCTTTCTCCCCACATCCTCACCAACACCTGTTGTTCCTTGTATTCTTGATAATCGCCATTCTAATTGGGGTGAGATGGAATCTTAGGGTGGTTTTGATTTGCATTTCTCTTATTATTAGAGTGTTGAGCATTTTTTCATATGTTTGTTGATTGCTTGTAGATCTTCTTCTGTGAAGTGTCTATTCATTTCCTTAACCCATTTGTCAATTGGGTTATTTGTATTCTTTGTGTAGAGTTTTTTGAGTTCTTTATAGATTCTAGAGATTAGTGCTCTATCTGAAGTATGATTGGCAAAGATTTTCTTCCACTCTGTAGGCTGTTTCTTCCCATTGCTGATAGTTTCCTTTGCTGAGAGAAAGCTTTTTAGTTTGAATCTATCCCAGTTATTGATTCTTGCTTTTATTTCTTGTGCTATGGGAGTCCTGTTGAGGAAGTCTGGTCCTAAGCCGACATGTTGAAGATCTGGACCTACTTTTTCTTCTATAAGATGCAGGGTCTCTGGTCTGATTCCGAGGTCCTTAATCCATTTTGAGTTTAGTTTCATGCACGGTGAGAGATATGGGTTTAGTTTCATTCTGTTGCATAAGGATTTCCAGTTTTCCCAGCACCATTTGTTGAAGAGGCTATCTTTTCTCCATTGCATATTTTTGTCCCCTTTGTCGAGTATGAGAAAATTGTATTTATTTGGGTTTGTATCTGTGTCCTCTATTATGTACCATTGATCTACCTATCTATTTTGGTGCCAATACCATGCCATTTTTGTTACTATTGCTTTGTAGTATAGTTGAAGTTCTGGTATTGCAATACTCCCAGCTTCATTTTTCCTGTGAAGTATTGCTTTAGCTATTCTGGGTTTCTTATTCTTCCAGATGAATTTCATGATTGCTTGCTCTATTTCTGTAAGGTACATCATTGGGATTTTAATTGGAATTGCATTGAATCTGTATAGCACTTTAGGTAGTATAGCCATTTTGACAATATTAATTCTGCCTATCCAAGAACATGGGAGATCTTTCCATCTTCTAAGATTTTCTTTAATTTCTTTCTTTAGTGTTCTGTAGTTCTCATTGTAGAGGACTTTCACCTCTTTTGTGAGATTGATTCCCAAGTATTTTATTTTTTTCAAAGCTATTGTGAATGGGGTAGTTTTCCTAACTTCTCTTTCTGAAGATTCATCACTTATGTATATAAATGCATTAGATTTATGAGCATTGATCTTATATCCTGCTACTTTACTGAATTCACTTATGAGTTCTAAAAGTTTTCTGGTGGAATTTCCTGGTTCCTCTAAGTATATAATCATGTCATCAGCAAATAGGGATAGTTTGAGTTCTTCTTTTCCTATTTGTATCCCTTTAATTTCTTTGGTCTGTCTAATTGCTCTGACTAGAGTATCAAGGACGAGATTGAATAGAAGTGGTGAAAGGGGGCATCCCTGCCTTGTTCCAGATTTTAGGGGGAATGCTTTCAGTTTTTCACCATTTAGAATGATATTAGCCATGGGCTTAGCATAGATGGCCTTTAAAATGTTAAGGAGTGTTCCCACTATCCCTATTTTTTCTAGTATTTTGAGCATGAAGGGGTGCTGTGTTTTATCAAATGTTTTTTCTGCATCTATTGAAATAATCATATGATTCTTGACTTTAAGTCTATTGATATGGTGAATTACATTTATTGATTTCCTGATGTTGAACCAACCTTGCATCCCTGGGATGAAACCCACTTGATCATGGTGCACTATCTTTTTAATATGTTTTTGTATGCGATTTGCTAAAATTTTGTTGAGAATTTTTACGTTGATGTTCATTAAGGATATTGGTCTGAAATTTTCTTTCCTCGATGTGTCTCTGTCTGGTTTAGGTATTAGGGTAATATTGGCTTCATAGAATGAGTTTGGGAGGGTTCCCTCCTCTTCTATTTCATGGAATACTTTGAGAAGTATTGGAATGAGCTCTTCTTTAAAGGTTTTGTAGAACTCGGCTGAGAATCCATTGGTCCTGGACTTTTCTTTGTTGGTAGGCTTTTGATGACTTCTTCTATTTCATTACTTGAAATTGGTCTATTTAAATTGTGTATGTCCTCCTCGTTCGGTTTAGGCAATTCATATGTCTCTAGAAACCTGTTGATGTCTTTGAAATTTTCTATTTTGTTGGAGTATATATTTTCAAAATAGCTTCTAATTATGTTTTGTATTTCACTCGTGTCTGTTGTGATGTTTCCTTGTTCATTCCGAATTTTAGTGATTTGGATTTTCTCTCGTCTTCTCTTTGTTAGTGTGGCCAAGGGTTTATCAATTTTGTTTATTTTTTCAAAGAACCAACTATTTATTTTGTCAATTTTTTGAATTGTTGTTTCTTTTGTTTCAACTTCGTTGATTTCAGCTCTGAGTTTAACTATTTCCTGTCTTCTACTACTTTTGGTGTTGGTCTGTTCTTTTTCTAGGGCTTTGAGCTGTAGTGTTAAGTCGTTTATTTGTTGATTTCTACTTCTTTTATTGAATGCGCTCCATGAAATAAATTTTCCTCTAAGTACTGCTTTCATAGTATTCCAGAGATTTTGATATGATGTTTCTTTGTTCTCATTTACCTCTAAGAATTTTTTAATTTCCTTCCTAATATCTTCTGTTATCCATTCATCATATAGTAGCATATTGTTTAATCTCCAGGTGTTGGAGTAGTTTCTGTTTTTTACTCTTTCATTAATTTGTAACTTCAATCCATTATGATCTGATAGAATACAAGGTAGTGTCTCTATCTTCTTGTATTTGCTGACATTAGCTTTGTGGCATAATATATGGTCTGTTTTAGAGAAGGATCCATGTGCTGCTGAGAAGAAAGTGTATTCGCTCTTGGTTGGATGGTATATTCTATAAATGTCCATTAAGTCTAAATTATTGATTGTGTTATTGAGATCTATGGTTTCTTTGTCCAATTTTTGTTTGGAAGATCTGTTCAGTGGTGACAGAGGCGTGTTAAAATCACCTAGTATTATTGTGTTATGGTCTATTTGATTTCTGAAATTGAGAAGGATTTGTTTGACATACATGGACAAGCCACTGTTTGGGGTATAGATGTTTATGATTGTTATGTCTTGCTGATTTATGCTTCCCTTAAGCAGTATGAAATGTTCTTCTTTATCCCTTCTGACTAACTTTGGCTTGAAGTCCACATTATCTGAAATGAGGATGGATACCCCAGCTTTTTTGCTGAGACCATGTGCATGGTATGTTTTTCCCCATCCTTTCACCTTTAGCATATGGGTATCTCTTTCTATGAGGTGAGTCTCTTGCAGGCAACATATTGTTGGATCTTTCTTTTTAATCCAATCTGCTAGTCTGTGTCTTTTGATTGATGAGTTCAGGCCATTAATATTCAGGGTTATTATTATTATTATTATTATGATTTGTATTCCTGGTCATGTGACTCATTTTTTTTATTATTATTTATTTTTTTTGACACGACTTGGTTTCTCCTTTATTTGACAATTCCTTTAGGATAGTTCCTCTCTTTGCTGATTTGCTTCTTTGTTTTTCATCTCTTCCTCATGGAATATTTTGTTGAGAATGTTCTGTAATGCTGGCTTTCTTTTTGTAAATTCTTTTAGCTTTTGTTTATCATGGAAAGATTTTATTTCATCGTCAAATTTGAAGGTAAGTTTTGCTAAGTATAAGATTCTTGGTTGGCATCCATTTTCTTTCAGGGCTTGAAAAATGTTGTTCCAGGCCCTTCTAGCTTTTAGGGTCTGGATTGAAAAATCTGCTGATATCCATATTGGCTTCCCCCTGAATGTAATTTGGTTCTTTTCTCTCACAGCCTTTAAAATTCTGTCTTTATTTTGTATGTTAGGTATTTTCATTATAATGTGCCTTGGTGTGGGTCTGATGTAATTTTGTGTATTTGGAGTCCTATAAGCCTCTTGTACTTGATTTTCCATTTCATTCTTCAGATTTGGGAAATTTTCTGATATTATTTCATTGAATAGATTGTTCATTCCTTTGGTTTGTTTCTCTAAGCCTTCCTCAATCCCAATAATTCTTAAATTTGGCCTTTTCATGATATCCCATAGTTCTTGGAGATTCTGTTCATGATTTCTTACCATCTTCTCTGTTTGTTCAACTTTGTTTTCAAGGTTAAAAATTTTGTCTCCTTTGTCTGAGGTTCTGTCTTCCAGGTGTTCTATCATATTGGTTATGCTTTCTATGGAGTTCTTAATTTGGTTTATTGTTTCCTTCATTTCAAGGATTTCTGTTTCATTTTTTTTTCAATATCTCTAACTCTATTGAAATGATCTTTTGCTTCCTGTATTTGCTCTTTTAACTGTCGATTGGTGCAATCATTCAATGCCTGCATTTGCTCTTTCATCTCATCATTCAATGCCTGCATTTACTCTTTCATCTCATTGTTTGATTCCCTGATCATTTTAATTATGTACATTCTGAACTCCCTTTCTGTCATTTCTTCTGCCATGCTCTCATTGGATTTTATTAATGTAACATCTAGATTTGTTAGGGGCATTTTCTTCCCTTGTTTTCTCATATTGTTCAGGTATCAGTGGACCACTGAGATATTGCAGATTTCCTCTATTGACTTAAAATGTCCCTGAGGATTTCTAGTATATCCCCTCTTATCCTTCAGTACCCTGAAGTCTTGGAGGAAGTTGATAATGCGGTGCTCCCCAAGGAAGCTTCCTCTCTAGGGGTGGTGGCCTTCAGGTGGGGTATATTCCCTGCTAGTGGGCAGAGGTGCCTCCACTTGTTGACCAATGGTCATCCAAAGGGGAACTAGGCTGCAGGCTGAGGCAAGGCCCATTTGGGCCTGTGTCTCTTGTTTTACCGTCCTTGTGGGAAAACCTCACCCGGCGGAGAAGACTCACCCAGTGGGGACGTCTTGCTGGTCAGTTCCCCTCCTAGAGGTTCCCCTCAATCCACAACTACTGCCTGGGCAAGGCAACCTTCCCAGGCAACGTTCCCAGGGGCCCGGACCTACCTCCTTGGCCTGGTCGCCTCGCCCTTCGCAGACAAGTCTCCTTAGGCTGCCCCTCCTCAGAGAAGCTGCCTGCAGTTCTGGAACCTTCTCTCCACCCCTCAACTTGTCTCTGTGTGGCTCTTCCACCAAGAAGCCACCTAGGTCCTGGGACCCTACTCTGCACCTAATCGCCTAGCTATGCAGCCCCTCCTCTGAGCAGCCACCTGGAGCCCCATACAGTCGCTCTGAGTCCCAGCGACCCACTGCATGCCTCTTCCTCCGGGCAGCGTCTGGTGTTCCGTGCGGTCGCTCCAAGTCCAAGTGACCTGCCGCGCACCTCCTCCTCCTGACAGCCGCCTGTAGCCCTGGTGTAGTCACTCCAAGCCCAAGCGACCCGTGGCGCTCCTCCTCCTCCTCCAGGCAGAGTTCCGGTATGGTCACCGCGAGTCCAAGCAACTCACTGCGCACCTCCTCCTCCTGACAGCCGCCTGTAGCCCTGGTGTAGTCACTCCAAGCCCAAGCGACCCGTGGCGCTCCTCCTCCTCCTCCAGGCAGCCCCCTGGTGTTCAGGAGCAGTCACTCTGAGTCCACATTGCACCATTTTAATAGGAATTGCATTAAATCTGTATAATGCTTTTGATAGTATGGCCATTTTTACAATATTAATTCTGCCTATGCATGAGCATGGGTGATCTTTCCATCTTCAGAATTTATTTTGTCAGGGTTGTGTATGGCATGACAAGTCTGACCCTGAAGAACAAGACCAAATCTAAATTCCATCATTGGTACCTTCAAAAGAGAGGAGGCCACTGAAAGACAGACTGTATAGGTAGCAGTGTGAAAAATGTTGTTCAGATTATCACTTTAGTCCATTTCCTATTGGAATGTACCACCTAACAATGTTTTAGTTAATGATAGACTGCATATAAGATAGTGGTCCCATAAGACCATTTTAGCTGAAAAATTCCCTTTAATAGTAAAATGTTGTACTCACTTGTTTGTGTTGATGCTGGTGTAAATAAACCTACTGTACTACCAGTGGTATAAAAGCATAGCACATACAATTATGAACAGTACATAACACTTGGTAGTAATAATAAATGGCCATATTACTATTTTGTGGGTTTACTATACTATACATCATTATTTTAAAGGTGTACTGCTTTTGATTTATAAAAAAAATTTATACTGTAAATCAGGATTGCTGTGTTACACTGGCAGCATTACAAGAATTACATCCAGTGTTAATTCTTAATTCTTGATTGCATCCCTTTCCCCTGTGCTTCATTTAATCTCAGGGTTTGTTTTGTTGTTGTTGTTGTTTTAGCTCATCATGGACCCAGGAGCAAGAGACTGTACCATACAGACGTAACATATAACCTAGGTGTATAGTAGATAATGACATCTAAGTCTGTGTAAGTATGCTGTAATATTCACACAGGGACAAAATCTCCTACCAATGCATTTCTCTGAATGTATCCTGTCTTTAACATAGTATATAAAGTTATATAAAGTGAGTTTATTATTTAAAGGTAGGCAGCAAGAAACAGTAGAAGACAGGGATTCAGAACCAGCCAGTTCCCCAAGACTCAGAAAAACTGCCCAGAATAGATGGAGTCTCATCTGTGTGTGACCCACTTGCACCACAACTGAGACACCCTCGAAAGTGGTTGGTCCTTGATTTTGTAGCCCAGGTAAAAGTGATTCACTCACTGGGTTAAGGCACTAAAGGACATCCTGTTTCTAGAGAGAACAGGGTTATTCTGGCCAGTTCCTTTTTATTTCAGGATGTTGCATTCTATAGCTATTCTTGGGACATTCTATAGCTATTCTTGGGAACTACAAGTGAAAAGATGGGGAGAACTGGGTTTGTCCAAGGTCACCCAGGGAACTCTCCTGCAAGCAACATTGCTGCTTTCTGATATGTCCAAAGAATAGACTTTACTGACTCCGGGTCATGATTTGTGCCAGACAGAAGGATTTGTCAAACTGCAATTATTGGCAAGACCTTAGTCTCCAAGAAGAACCAGATGGGTACCATGTTCAAAAGGATTGAAACTCTGGAAACCCGAAACTGCATACATGCCATATTGACTATTGATGTGAGGTCCCAGAATCTGTAACATGAGTCTTACCAGTAACATGTTCAAATGAGTATTCCCAGCACTGACCCAAGCACTGCTGAATGGGAAATGTGGGTGGAGCTGACAATCTATGTTGTCATGAACCTTCAGTTCATTAACTCTCATCAGAGTTTGAGAAACACCATCCTCTGACTCACTGGGCCCATTAGTCCCTCTATTCCCACTTCTCTATATATCCCTCCAGCCTGTTCATAGGAGACTTGTCCTGAATTTATGTTGTGGTTTGTCCTACCCTGTCTTCTTACCACCCCAGGTGAGTAGCACAAGTCCTTTTCCTGCACATTGAAGACCCAGGTTGTGGGGGCACTCCTACTCTTCATGCACAGTATATGCACCTGTAAAAGTTGAGTTGTTGGTCACACAATCTGGTATACCGTCCCAGGCACCCCTGATCATCACAATAAACTTGCCTCACGGTGATTATACTGATCAAAACTGGTTCGGATATCATCTTAGAAAAGTTGCTGCCTACTCTGTGGCTTCTGTTGCAGTTGAACAACCTTACTTGAAGTTGACATATGACAATAGGTTCACTGATGCCACTGTTAAACCTCCCCCACATTTTCCAATGGCTGCTCCTATAAACCAGGAACACCAGCCCTTGCCTGGAAAACAAGAAATGTGGAGAAAGCTCTGCCTTTTTGGACACTGTCTCCTCTCCCTACAGGAATTTCCTGAAGGTTTCAGAATACTCTAGAAAAAAAAGTACATAATATAGGTCAGGGTAGGTTTTTATGTGTCCAAAAATGTGTGGAATTGAGTTGATTTTGTGTAAGGGCATAAAAGTACATTTTTATGAACATGCATAAAATTCTGCAAATTTGTAACTCTAAGTTAAGACCACTTTCTCTAAGGATACCCTAGCAATCTTTGAAACATTTCTGGTTGACATCAGTAAGACCATCTTGAGGGCCACTGGTGCAAGTCCCAGAGTTCAACAGCCAAAGAACCTGGAATCTGATGTTCAAAGGCAGCAGGATAACAAAACATGCCCAATCCAGAAAGAGTAACAGAGAGAAGTGTTCCCCTTTCTTCTGCTTTCCTGTTCCATCTAGGACCTCAGTTGATTGGATGGTGCTGCTCATATTCAGGTTGAGTCTTCCTCACTGGGATCACTGCCTTACATGCCAATGTTTTCTGGAAACACCCATATAGACACATCCTGAATGCTTTACTATTTCTCTAGGAATTCTCCAATCAAGTTGACACCCAAAATTAACCATCATACTAGCCTTTATTTTTTATCACTTTCTTATTTTTTGGCACTACAAGATGCTCCAGGTTTCTCATATATTTCCTGCCCCAGTCCTAGAGTCAGTCATTTTTCTAAGGAGCCCTGTTTCCCTTTTTTGGAGAATGGTATTAGAAATCAAGATCTAGGAGCTGGATGAACTCATTACTGTGAGGTATTATTGCTTCCAGGTCCTCTAGGTGAACAAAGCTAGGCCATAACACACCCCACACCTCAACTTAAGCCATCAGCATGGTGTTCATTCCTACATTCCAGTCTTGCCTTCTTAATTACTTATGACTTCTTTCTTCAACAGTGAGAGTTCTGGCTCTCATCAAACACTATCCATTTACTTAACCTTGGTATAAAAGTAGTCATTTTTGAAATGCATGAAGTGCATGTTAGGATGCACTCTTTTGATAAACATATGTATCAATGAGAATATGGTGTTTTTGTAAAGTTCCTTTTGCCTTTCAGTTTTTAGCCAAAATATTTTTTGAAGTTACAAAATTCCTTTTTCCTTGACCCCTTCTATGGAATTATGCCATACATTTAGAATTTGAGTAGACAAATGTGTCAAATGTGTCAGTCTGTATTCCATCCTGAGATACTCAGATATCCTGGTTGATTTTTAAATTTTGCATATGTTAAACTTCATTCTTCCTGATGTATACTGTGTGGGTTAGTACAATACAGAACAGTTACATCTCCTTAAAAATTCATCAGTAGAACCAGAGAATATACTGGAAATTCTTTTGTGAAATTTTGGTGCAATTGGGAGCAAAGAAAATATATAGTCATTAGGAAAGGGAACATGGTCAAGAGGAGTTTGGTTTGAAGATAAGAGAAATGCTGCATGGTATATGATGATGGAATAGTCAAGCAGGAATGGAAAAATTGATGATGTTGGAGAGAGAATAACAGACTGACTGGAGTGACACTCTGGAGCATTAAGAGATAATGGGATCCAGCATTTCATCGCAAGATTTCTTCATAGCAGTGGTTCAGTGACAGTAAGAGGTGGGCAGCAGAGGCAAGTGAGTGAATGTGGTGGAGGAAATCTGGTGCCCTCTTTTGATCACTTTTGTTTTCTTATCAAAGCAAGAAGCAAGGAAGGTAGAGGTGGAAGGAAGAAGTGAAGAGAGAGGAGGAGGTGTTAAATATTCATTTGAAAGGATGGGAGATTGAATAGACCATGTAATAACAGAATTATTAAAATGAGGATGGCAGGCATGGTTTTGTTTCTCATCAGTCATGTTTCATTGCATTGATGTAGCATGGAATAGAATTGGATTTATCAAAAAACTAGGAAAGGAAGAAATCAAATTATCACTGAAGATGTTATGATCCTACACCAAGATGATCAAAAACACTCCACCAAAAGTCTGCTGGTGCAAATAAACAAATTTGGTAAAGTGTCAGGTTAGAAAATAAACATACAAAAATCAATAGCTTTCCTATATACCAACAGTGAATCTGTTGAGAAAGAAATGAGGAAAACAATTTCATTCACTATACCTCAAAACAAAATACCTAGAAATAAATCTGTAGAGGTGAAATCCCTCTACAGTGAAAACTACAGAATACTAAGGAAAGAAGTTGAAAAAGACATCAGAAGATGGAAAGATATTCCATGTTTATGGAATTTTAGAATTAATATTGTTAAAATGGTCATACTGCCAAAAGCAATATACAGATTCATGCAATCCTCGTCAAAATATCAATGACATTCTTCACAGAACTAGGAGGAAACAACCTTAAAATTCATTTGGAAGAATAAAAGACCCAGAAAATCCGAAACAATTCTAAGTCAAAAAATTTCAATGCTGGAGGCATTACAATACCTGATTTCAAATTATACTACCAAGTAACAAAAACTGCATGGTATTGGCAATAAAAACAGACACATAAATCAATGGTACAGAATAGAAGACACAGAGATAAACCACAGTTATCTGATCCTTGACAAAGTGCCAAAAACATATATCGAAGAGAAGACAGTCTTTTTAACAAATGATGCTGGGACAACTGGTTATCCATATGGAGAAGAATAAAACTAGGCCCTTATTTGGATGAGAGATGTTCACCCTGCACAAAAATCAACTCAAAATAGATCAAAGACATCAGAATTAGACCAGAAATCATGCGACTCCTAGAAGAAAACTTAGGGTCAACACTCAAGCTTATAAGCACAGGCAAAGACTTTCTCAATCAGACTCCTAAAGCTCAGGAAATAATGCCAAGAGTTAATAAATGGGATGACATCAAATTAAAAAGCTTCTGCACAGCAATGGCAACAATTAGGAATGTGAAGACAGAACCTACAGAATGGGAAAAATTCCTTGTTAACTACTCTTCTGACAAAGGATTAATATCTAAAATATATAAAGAATTCAAAAAGCTTTACACTGAAAAATCAAATAACCCAATTAATAAATGGGGAAATGAATTAAATAGATACTTCTCAAAAGAAGAAATACAAATGGCTAAAAAATATATGAAAAAAATGTTCAACATCATTAGCAATTAGGGAAATGCAAATAAAAACTACACTGAGATATCATCTCACACCAGTCAGAATGGCAGTCTTCAAGAAGAGTGATATTGGTCAAATTATATTGTTATATTATGTATGATGTGCATGTACAAACATGTAACAACAAACTCTATCAGTATGTAAAATGATAAAGCACCAATAAAATATGGAAAAAGAATACAAATAATAATAAAAGCTGGAGAGAATGTGGAGAAAAGGAACATTTTTATAGTGTTGGTGGAAAGGTTAATTTAGTACAACCACTATGGAAATCAGTAAGGAGGTTCCTGAAAAGACTACACATGGATCCACCATATGACCCAGTTATACCACTCCTCAGTATTTATCCTGAAGAATTAAAGTCCTCATACTACAGTGATACATGCATACCAATGTTTACAGCAGCACAATTCACAATAGTCAAACTACTTTAGGTGTCTATTAATAGATTAAGATAAAGAAAATGTACTATATAGTTAACAATGGAATTTTATTCCATCAAAAAGAAAAATGAAATTATGTCATTTTCAGGAAAATGAATGGAACTAGAGACCATTATATTAGGCAAAATAAGTCAAACTCAGAAGGGCAAGGATTATATGTTTTCTTTCATGTGGAAGCTAGAGGACAAAAAGGAAAAGAAAGGTAGGGGCGAACTGCATGAAAATGAAAGGGAGATCTACAGATCCCTTGAAAGGGATCAAGGAAAAGGATACAGGGAGGGAGGAGGAAAGTGCTGGGGAGTGATATTAGCCTAATTATATTGTTACATTGTGTGCATGTACAAAAATGTAACAAATCCCATCATTATGTTCACTATACTGTACCAATAAAAATGTAAAAAATAAAAATAAAAGAATTTTATTTATTCAGGTCTCCCATTTTACCAAGCAGATGATGAAGTTCCAGTATGAGTTGAGGAGGTATGCAAGAGACCAATGCTAATGATTTGATGATTGGTCATCAACAATGATTGCTCATCATCAATCATCCAACTAATGCATCAGTATTGGACATAAGGCTAGCCTGCTACAGAGAGAGAAGTAGTTAATGGGCAAAGAAACAATGAACAGGAAGTAAGATCTGGATTGGAGGTGCTGGTAAGGTAATAGGATTTTGATTTCAGGGCACTAGATGAAGTAGCCTGGGAAGACAGGAAGTAGTGGTGTAGATCAGAATGCAGCAAGAATTGCAGTTCTCAGATCTGACAAAGTGTAAGGTATGGAATGAGGGCAGTGAGTGAGACGTTGAGATAATGCAGAGTATACAAGTTTATGCTTCCTGGGCCCAAGAGGATGTTAGAAGGGTCATCTACCTGAATACTGAAATTTCCAAGAAGAAAGAGAGAATAGTGTTGGAGGAGTTAAAACGTTCTAAGCACTTCATAGATAAGGGGAGTATGTGCCATGTTAGGTCTTCTCCCCAGAACAGCACAGTGTAAAGTGTGTGGAGGGTGAATATCTGTGCAAGCTGAGGGCCTGACAAACTCAGTGTGAAATGGAATGAAGTATGGGGCTCTCTATTATTAGAGTGAGCTAGTTATGTGGTGTAAAATTGAGTCCCCCAGAGCACTGGTGCAATCATATTGAAAAGAAACCCTGCAAGCCAAGTACCAACATTTCCAAGTATCCCAAGTAGCTGAGACCAGGATTAAAGGGACTCAAGAGACATTTCCCCAGGTAGGAATGGGCAGAGCCCTGCTAAGGCAAAGCTGTGCACAAAGACGACGGCAGAAAGCAGCATTTCTTCAACGAAAACCCTGTTCCCAGGAGAAAAACGAGGCCATTCAAGCCGGGACTGTTTATCCTTGTTCTGATTCTGTCGGTCCCGGCAAAAGAGGGCAAGAGGGCTCAAAAAACACCAAGGAATCCTTCCCTGGCTCTGCCGTCTTTAAGGATTTCAATGGAATGAAAAGTCCACTCGGCGAATTGGGGGCTGTGGGGCCCAAGGCCTTCGAAGGGTACTGGCACGGTGACTCCGTGTACTGAAAGTACCCACTTTCGTCTTTCGCATCGCACCGTTGTCCTGACCTTCCGCTGGGACTCCAGCACGCGCAGCACTCTCCGCTCCGCATTTACACCGCTAGATTTGCTGTCCAGCAGTGCTTCGCCCTGCCTAGGGATTCTTGGGGAGCCAGGCGGGGCGCGGCGGGGCGGAGCTCCGCTAGGTGGAAAGAACTGAGCAGACAGCGTCTGCGCACATTCGGCCAATCACAAGCCTGCCTTCCGGCTTCTTCCTTTGAAATCATTCCCTCTGTAGGTCTCTTTCTTCGGTTTCTTGTTTCCCTCCCGGGAGCCCGCGGTAGTGCGAATTTCCGTTTCCGGTGGCGTCCATGCGGAGCTGAGGAGTTGCAGTTGTGAACCTGGTAACTGCCGCGGGCTCGGGTGGACGAGACGACCTTGGGGATAGTGAGTCGTGAGCGTGGTAAGTTTCTCCCGGCAGTCTGCTCCTAGGGAACGCTTCAAAACCAGACAGGCACATCTTGCACCTGAAATGTGCTCAGGTCGTTGGGGAGTGGCGGAGTGAATTTAGTCAAGAATCCCGGACCGGGAGGGAAGGTGACAGGGAGAGGTAGTTTCGTGGCAGGATCATTCCAGCACGTGAGCTAGATTTTATCCTGTACAAGTCTGGCAGTTAGAAATTGTCCGTCCAGCACATGAGGTTGGACGGCCATTAGAATGTTTTAGACGTTTTATTAAAATTTAAGTTTTCGTGTAAGTTAGGAAACTGTTGATTCAGTTGATATCTAGGCTTGAACTTTCCACTATGTTAACCACTAGCCGCATATAGCTACTTAAATTTAGAATTAAATTCATTAAAATTTAATTTTCCAGTTTCCCTAGGTACATTTGAAATTCTTAGTACCCGCGTGGCTAATGTTTTCGTATGGGAAAATACAGATAGAGAAAATACAAATAGAGAATATTTTCTTTATTACAGGAGTGTACACTGTACACTGCTGATGTTGATAGGACACTTAGATGAATAAAATGTAAGAAATATAAAAGTAGCCTTAGCAGAGATAACTTGTAATTTATGGCATAACAGAGAGAAGTAAAAGGAGGATGATATTAAGTAGTTTCTGCACTGAATAAATGCATCATCTCTTCATAAAGAAATAAGTGAAGTTTACTGCACACATGCACTCTTGCACCCCTCCTTCCCCTGATTGTAAAATACTTCCCCTACTTTCCCATACCATTCTATATAGGTTAGAGTTATTTGTAAGTTGATAAATACCCAATATGGAGTCTAAGGATCAGAAGAAACACAGAAAGAAACACAGTGGGCCCAAAGCTGAGAAGAAAAAGAAACGACATCTGCAGGATCTTCAACTTGGAGATGAAGAAGATGCTCGAAAGAGAAACCCCAAAGCTTTTGCAGTTCATTCTGCTGTGCGGATGGCTAGATCCTTTCACAGGTATGTTTAGCTGGATTCTGGTGGTTCCTCTGTTTATTTTTTTAGATGGTAGGAAATAATATTTGGCTTCCTGAGCTTTGAAGGACACCTGCATGCCATGTGAGTTTTATTAAAACTTGAGAAACCTTTCCCATAGAGGCAGCCTTGCCTCCAGCATCTGCCCACTGGTTGGTTATTTTTGCCAAAGAAAAAAGAATTTACAGAATTTAATTTATAATTCTTTCCCTAAGCTCTAAACAATCTGTGGTGTTAAGTGCATTTCCCCCCTAAAAATTTTTCATGTGATTCTAAAATTGTAACATTCAATAGCAAAGTAGGTTTATCTAGGGAGTCCTTACTGTATACCTAGTAGTTTATTTAAAACATTGTTTAATTGAATCTCTGAATAGCCAAGAATTATTTTTGTCCTTAATGAATAAGAAAACAGGCATTACCCTTCAATCACATAACCAGTAAATATGACAGTCAAATTGATCTCCAAAACCTCTGCTCTTGTTTGTTTTGACACACTGCCTTGGTGTTTATCTCTTTTCTTTTAAACTACTAAACTTAACTCTTTAAACAATGAGATTTAACATGTATTTAATTTTCAACTCACTTTAGTTTTGAATCATCCTGTTATGTCTTTACTGAAGAGCAGTTACTTTGCTTGGGGCAAGAAGTTAATAAGTTAACAATTAACAAGTTAATTGTTTCTATGTATTGTCCTCTTCATAAAATCTATACTTAACAGAGTTCTAACCTTTTATTATTTTGAAAGTGAATTAATTAATTATTTATTTTTACAAATAGGACTCAGGACTTAAAAACCAAAAAGCATCACATTCCAGTGGTTGATCGAACTCCACTAGAGCCACCACCAATAGTGGTTGTGGTGATGGGACCTCCAAAAGTTGGAAAGAGCACCTTGATACAATGCCTCATTCGGAATTTTACCAGGCAAAAGTTGACTGAAATTAGAGGCCCTGTGACGATTGTGTCAGGTAGGGTATGCTGCCACAGAGCTGGCATTGCAGATGTTGTCATCTGAGTGACATACATGTCTTTGTTGTTTTCTTGAGTAGAAATTGTTAAAGTAATATTGTCACATCATATTCTTTCCTTTTGTGCTTTTACTGAGTTGATTGTAGCTTCAGAAAAGGATAAGTTCCTAGAGATAATGATATATGTGTATACCCTACTCTGATTGCTCTGTTGGCTTTGCCATGTGTGTCTCTAGGAAAGGCTTAGCAGACTTGGACAAGCTGGTCAGGTCACTGTGGGCACATTCTTTTAAAAGGTAGTAAGTACCACTGTGCACCTTGCATACCCACTTTCTCTCTTAAGGCTACATTCTTGTGGAAGTGAGAAGAAATTTTCTCTTTATTCCTAGAAGACTTTGGAGTGATGGTGACCTTTCCAAATTTGAGGGGGAAATGAAACAAATTCCCCAAATGGCAATGGTAGAATCTGAAGTGTTTTGCAACAGTAATATGGTCAGGTCTTTTTTTAAATTGAGAATAATCATTGTACCATGAATTTTTCTGTTGCATTAGATTTGAGGATGTTTTAACTGCAGTGACCAAGTTAAAGACTTTGACTAAACAGCAGAATCAGTTATCATGAACTCTGTTCGGTCAGATTTTTACCTATTTGAGCACTTATTTATCTGGGTAGAATTGGTATTATTTTTAAATTAAATAGAGAACATAACAAGGAAATCAAGGTGGAATATATTTTATTTTGCCAGTTTTCTCACATAAAAATGTCCTTCTAGCACATTCTTGTAAATATATAATATATTAATACAACATATATATTTATGTTGTATTAATGGATCCATTTAAAACATGATAATTAGTTAATGAATATTACCCTGTCAGAATTTTTTAAAAGTAAAATGTTCATCTTTTTCCTTACAGGTAAAAAACGCAGACTCACCATTATTGAATGTGGGTGTGACATTAACATGATGATTGATCTGGCCAAAGTAGCAGATCTGGTAAGTTACTCAGGGGCAGCCTGGGTTTCTGATGAAGACTTACAAAAATGTCGTAGGCTATTTATGCCATGTTGAAAGGGAGAAGATTTTGTGATTATTAAATCAGTAGATATGATTGAATTGATACTATTAATTGTTATAATAAAAATGGCATGTGCCTGATTCAGTTATTCTAAGATCTAAAAGCAAACCACAGGATGGGGAAAACTATAAAAGCTCATTAGTGTATATGTAAAAGTGTGTGTGTGTGTGTGTGTGTGTGTGTGTGTTTACACACATAATAATATGTGCCATTTCGTGGATTCTTCCTAGGCACTGTGTTTGTTGTTTTCTATAAATTTAGCTTATATAACCCCTCATACTCCTTTGAAGTGAGTAGGCATTATCCATATTTTACATATAGTAAAATTGAGGCCCCCAAACAATTAAGTAGCTTGTATGAAAATTGGACTCTACTCTTAAGAATGTCAGAACTTCCGTTCTTTGTGATTATGGTAGTATAAGTACATGGATTGCTATCATGAAGTGGTCATAGTTTATTAATGGAAAATTTAGGCAGTACTAAGAATGTGGAAAACCAGCTTCTGTTGTATCTTGTAAATGACAGTGTTCATTATTTCTGATATTCTGTTAACTTTTTTTTTTTTTTCAGTTGTAGATGAACACAGTACCTTTATTTTATTTATTTATTTTTGTGTGGTGCTGAGGATCAAACCCAGTGCCTCACACTTGTCAGACAAGTGCTCTACCACTGAGCCACAATCCCAACCCCTGTGTTAACTCTTTTTTAAACTAGCATGGTAGGATGACATGACATGACAGTTAACTTTCTTTTTTTCTTCTAACTCTTTCCAGAGAATTGTTTGGTGACAAAGATACAGATTTTATCCTTTCGCCTAGGAAGACTCCTAAAATAATAAATACGAGTAATATAGATTTTTAAAACTGTGTCATTTTAATTTCAGAAAATTAAATAGCATTCACATTTTGAACAAATAATGCTACCAGTAGTAGAAATAAGTGTTTATTGTCAGCACCACAGTAGTTTAAATTTACTAAACCTTGTGTTTTGAAATGATTGAATTAGTACTTTCCTCCTAATTTTAAAAGCATGCCTATTAAGAAAGATGGTTTTTGTGTAAATCTTTTTAAGATTTTAAAAAGGAGCACATATTCGGTAAAATATTCAAAAGTGTACTGCAGGGTACAAACATGCACATTTTCTCTTTCTTGACTCTGTCTTTGGTATCTCAGCTCACCTCAGAAGAGTATCCTTCCAGATACATTTAAACACACATGCAACCCTTTATAAACACAAATCATAGTTTATTATACAAACCATTCTGTGCTTCACTGCTTAACATAATGTATCTTGGGTGTATATAATTAATAACTTTTATAGCTCAACCTTATTCTTTTTAATATACTACTTCTTTGCATGAATGTACCATAATTTAACCTGGTTTATGTTGATTGTTCTCTAGGTTGTCATAAAGCTTCCTAAGTCATGGAAAAGGCATACATAATACATGGATTTATGTACGAACATACATACGTGGGTATTGGGGGTATAATACAGACTTAGTTCACAAGTATGGCAGCTGAAGGGACTGTATGCTACAAGCAACTACTTGTCCATTGGTACACTGTGGTGTCAAATGGGATGTCAGGATATTCTACTGTTTGACATCCATCCCATCCATCTTTGCCTTATTCCACTGTCATTGGATAACTCTTCTTGTAGACTCTTGCCCGTGGTGTGCAGTGGCATGTGTGCTTACTCACAACACTTACTAGCCTGCCTTTGTGTGATTTGTGCCCACAATGGTGGACCTTGTGCATGCTAGCCACATACTATATCACTGAGCTACACCCCCACCTGTTTATGTTTTTTGATATTTTTAGTTAACTATAAAAAGGTGTCTTCAAAATCTAAAACTACATGTCTCCAGGAATTGATCTGAAATTCACTATTTATTTGAGGAGTCTTAAATTTTAGTAATAGATCTTGTTCATATTTTCTACATAGATTGCTATTCATCATAACTTTTCTATCTTGACTATAAACTGATAACCTTTTTGAAAAAAAAATGATTTCTGAGTAATTGAATGATACCAGTTAACATGCAAGATAGAGCTTTTCTACTTTATACCTCTTAGCACAAAAACAGGTTTTTTTTTTTTTCTGTGAGAAAATTGAAGCCGTTGATTATCACTTTGCCAATTTTTTGTATGTTAAAGACAAGTATTTGGCTTCCTTACAGAAAATTTCATTTCTTGATGTCATAGATTTTTATATAAGGGCCAAATTTGGCCTCAAGTTCTTTCTTATATATCTGGATTTTTGAGATGAAAATTTATGCTCTGGTGGGCATTGTCCAGTCAGAGGGTGGGGCTTTCACTGTTAGGGTGCTTTTTAAAGAGCCACTGAGTTGAGTCTAGTGCAGAAATCAGCACACTTCCCTGCAAAGGGCTAAGGAGTAAATATTCCATGCAGTTGCTAAGGCCACTACTTAACTCTGCAGTTGCAGTGCAAAAGCCACTGTAGAGATATGTAAATGAATTAATGTGGCTGTGGTCCAGTGATACTTTAGTTACATCAACAGGCGATGGACTGAATTTGACCTGTGGACCATGTTTTGCTGACCCCTGCTCTGTTTTGGTAGTTCCTTTGAGAAATTTTTTATTTTGTTTTTAGGTTCTGATGCTTATAGATGCCAGCTTTGGGTTTGAAATGGAAACATTTGAGTTTCTGAACATCTGTCAAGTACATGGCTTTCCTAAAATTATGGGAGTTCTTACTCACTTAGACTCCTTCAAGCATAATAAGCAACTGAAGAAGACAAAGAAGCGATTAAAACACAGATTCTGGACAGAAGTCTACCCGGTAGGAAGAGAAATTATTGAACTAATCCTTTTAAAATATAGTGGGACATTAATAAACATCTCTATAGGCTTGGCCTCCTGTATTTCCTTTATGCATCTTTTCTCAGTCCCTGGAATATTTTCCCTGAAGAGAATCTTTATTCTGGGCTCCTTATCATATTTCATTTGTCTCTCTTATCTGCCATACCAGACAGTATCTGGCTCTTTTGTGGGGTCATAATATGTTAAAGCACAGTACAAGTTTTCCCTAATGAAGAATCAGGGACTGCAACTCTTCTCTAACTCATCAGTTATAAAATCCTTTTTCTGCCTGGGATTCTCATTGTCCTATCCTTGCCATGCCCAGATTGATGCCATTGCTTGACTGCAGAACAGTCTGCATCTGCAAGTCCCTCACATGACAAGTCTTAAAGAAACCCAGGCAGACTCTGGAAGCGTCAGGACAATAGATTGCTAGTGGTCTCCCTTCGCAGAATTTCATCTTATTTAGGGCCTTTATTTTGGCACTGGGTTGACCAGAATTTAACTGAAATTTAATTTTCATGTTTTTTTTAATGTTTAGGGTGCCAAACTGTTCTACCTTTCTGGAATGGTACATGGAGAATATCAGAACCAAGAAATTCACAATCTAGGCCGTTTTATTACAGTTATGAAGTTTAGGCCTCTCACATGGCAAACTTCTCATCCTTATATCCTGGCAGACAGGTAAATATAAACTTTTTTTTTTTTCCCAGTCCATGTATTTTAAAGCTAAAAAGGCTAGGAAAACAAAATAAAACTGTGATAGTACTTAGTTTTACTTTTCTAGGATGGAAGATTTGACAAACCCTGAAGATATCCGAACAAACATCAAGTGTGACCGAAAGGTGTCCCTTTATGGTTATTTACGAGGAGCACACTTGAAAAACAAAAGCCAGATTCACATGCCAGGTATCCTCTTTCTTGTAAAACACTATATTGTAGAACTCTTGAAATGATCTCATTTCTCATGAAAATTGAAACATGTCCAAACAACTCAGCTACTTTGTCAGACTTTTAAAAAGTAATCCAGATATGTATCAGCTGGCAGAGGTATTAGTGGATGCTGGTGACATCTAACTAGAAAGGCACAGTTCTGTTGTTGAATAATGCCCTTTTCAGAATCATAAGCCTTAGATTGTGGGGCATTTTTGCTTTCAGTTGATACTGGTTGATTTCTAGTAACTGAAGTCACTTTGTGGGTTCTCTCTTCTAGGTGTAGGAGATTTTGCTGTGAGTGATGTCAGTTTCCTCCCAGATCCCTGTGCTCTTCCTGAACAACAAAAGAAGCGCTGTTTAAATGAAAAGGAGAAGCTGGTTTATGCACCTCTTTCTGGAGTTGGGGGTGTGCTGTATGACAAAGATGCTGTCTATGTCGACCTTGGAGGCAGTCATGGTTTTCAGTCATCAGTAAGAGGAGTCTTTGCTCTGAATTCTTGTCATCCGTCCAAAGCTACTTTTTTTTTTATCATAGAAATGTATTTTATTTTTATTTATTGAAGCTCTTCTCCTTATCCACACTTAGATAAAGGTCCAAATGTATATTTTAAATATGTAGAAGAACATTAGGCAGTTTCAGTGTATCAAGCAGAAAGAAGAATCCTGTCTTCCCATGTCTCCCTGACCATGGGCCAGTGTGGCACATTTTACAAACAAGTGTGTTTTTCATCTATTTTTGGCCTTTTTCTCTTTCAGAATGGTCTGGTTCTGTTTTTTGAGATTTTTAGTTTTGAAATGGGATTTTTGTTGGGTTAAAATAGTGCTTTCAGAAGCACTGAGACCTACGGTTTTCCTTGTTAACTATTTAGATGATATACTCCATGTACCTAGAAAATTTTTATGAAGATAGGAATTAAATTCACCTGTTACAGGAATTATCTTTATGCATAATGAAATTTTCAGCATCTATTTTTAGGATAATTTTGAGAAACTGATTAAAACTAGTGTGTCTTTCTAGATTCTTTTTACTTTCTTCAGTTACTCTTTCTTGGTGTCTTTGACAGGAGGAGGGAGGACACACCAGTGAACTGGTCCAAAGTCTCATCTCCACACATTCCACTATTGATGCCAAGATGGCTTCAAGCAGAGTCACACTTTTTTCTGATTCTAAACCTCTGGAGTCAGAGGAAATAGATAACCAAGGGTAAGTCTACTTTTTCTCTTTTTAATTAAAACAAATATATTATCTCTCATTCTGCCATCATAACACAGTTTTTATTTTGGTGGGATTCAATCCAGGCTGTTTTGTTTTGCTTTGTATGTGCTTGTGTTTTTCAGGGTTTTTTTTCACTTACATTATACCACATGGGAGTATTTTCTAAAAATCAGGGTTTAATTATCAACTGAAATAATCAGAATATTCATCAAATACCACAAAATCTTTCCTATAGTTTTCTTTTAGTTTCCTAGGAAACTCAAAGTCACTTGACTTTCTTCTGATGACCAAAATTCTAGAGCAGAATCAGGGAGCTTATTCATGTGCTATTCAGAGCCACACATTTTGTCTCCGAATGTTTTGCTTAATGTCTCTAAATAGAGGTACCCTAATGCTATGGCTTATGTGAACTGTCTTTAGACTGGAAAAGGAATTTATATACCTTCAAACATAGTGGGTATTTGCTAAAATTTGATTTTGTTATATTGATTTATGCCTATAATCAATTTGAAAGTGGTTGAGATGATCTAGTATATAATTTGTACTAATGTGCATAACTATTTAACATCTATTAGTACCTGACAAAGTGTTCACTAAAAAGATCATGGTTATTGTAATCAGTGTTGTACTTAACTGTTTTCATTTTTGTGTATTATTCTTGTCATCCTTGTCAATATGAATGCTATTTTTTAACATATAGTTATAATAAATGTAAATTTTTATTTCTACATCCTGAACATTTCCTTTTTATATAGTCTTCATATAGTCATCATTTTGTTTCTATTGGTGTATTTTTACTAACCTATTTATGGTGCAGTTTAAATTGGTGTTTTCATGTTTTTTTTTTAAGTTGTAAATGGACACAATGCCTTTATTCTATTTATTTACTTTTATGTGGTGCCAAGGATTGAACCCAGTGCCTCACATGCTAGGCAGACGATCAACCACTGAGCTACAACCCCAGCCCTCACAGTTTTATATGTAGCACTACATATATGTGTCATTTTTGTTTTATCCTGTTTTTAGTATGTTAATGATTCTGTACCATTTATAGCATTGGTGACTTGAAAATAGCATTTTCTTAATCTGTCATCCTTTTACATTTATTTGCTGTCATTCTTTAACAAAGAGCTTTTACTTCTTTCTTTCAGTGTCATTGTTGACCAGTAAACTTTTGTTTTTATTTCATGTGCTATTATTCCATTGCCATCATTATTCTTTCTGATGCCTCTGTTTTTATAGATTTGGTCACAGGAGCTTTCAGTCTGTGTCTGGTGTCCTTTTGGCACATCCCCATTAATCTTTGAGGATATCTTGCTTTCTGATACAAAAGATGATCTAGGCTTATTTTGTTCTCTTTGGGCCTGGAGTCAACTATTTCCCTGAAGAACATGTGTATCCAACTTGGGAATTAACCAGTCTTCCAAAGGATCTACTAAATGCTAACTTACCTTTTGAACATGTTTTCCAAAAATTATATGTTAAAACAATTTAATAGAATTTAATTTACATATATAATTATGTTATAATGCATAATATTATGTATATATATATATGTATATTGGTTTTAAAAGGTTCTCTATTCTTTCCATAAGTGCTTTACAAGTGTGTTGTTAGGGAACTGCATAAATTTATTAACTATTCCATTGTTTATCAAATAATTTTTTATGCTATGTCATCTTAAACTTTTCCTTGACATTTTATATTTCTTTGCATTTTTATTGGCTTTATTACCATTTCTAGATTAGTCAATTACTGTACAAGTTGTTATTTTGCATTTACTTGGTAATACAGGCTGTGGATGCCAAAAGAGGAAAAGCAAGTGGATGTGAAGACTGGTCGAGTGCGTCGGAAAGCTGTTTTTGGAGATAAGGAAGATGAGTCTGGAGATAGTGATGATGAAGATGATGAAATGTCTGAAAGTGACAGGTCAGAAAATGGCTCTAGTGATGATGAAACAGAAGAGGAGAAAGCACATACTGAAATGACTAAGTATATGACTATTAAGGGTGTCAAACGGCAGAAACTTGAGCAGGAGGAAGATAGTGAGGTGGATTTGCCAGCATTTGCTGATAGTGATGATGATCTTGAGAAGAGCTCAGGGGAAGAAGAGGAAGCAGAGGAAGCTGATGAAAGCAGTGAAGAAGACTCTTCTGCAGAAGGAGAAAGGGATGTTTTAGAATCGAAGGCTGCTGGAGAAGGTGGTGAAGCAAGACTGTTGCCATCTAATCATTGGAATGACCATCTGACTAAGGAAAAGTCTTCACCTATGAAAAAAGCAGCCCTCACCACTTCTGATTCTGGTCATTGCACAGCTGAAGAGGCCTTTGCATCTGAAGATGCATCTGAAGAAAGCTCCTTACTCAGTTCAGAGGAAGAAGACTCAGAAAATGGAGGGGATATTAGGGAAGAGCTTACAAAACCTTTGCAAGTGAGTAGTGGACAGAAGCTTAAGTCTGAAACTTAATTGATGAGACCAGTGATATTGAAGATTTACTTAAAGAGGAAGATGATTACAAGGAAGAAAATAACTATTCCATAGAAACTTCAGGTAAATAACTGTTCGATAGTAACTTCAAATATACTGACGTTTAATTCTTTTTTGAAAGTTGGCACTTGAAATGTTGCTATCAGTAGAATGTCTACATTTGGGGTCTACTGTTTGGAGATTTTGTCAGCTGTTTAAATGCTATGGGTTTTAGGATGAATTGTGAGCTGGAAGCAGCAAGGACAAGTATACAGGTGTAACTGAATGTTGGCATTGACCTTTTAGGTGCCCTCAAGTGGAAGGAAGACCTTTCCAGGAAGGCAGCAGAGGCCTTTCTGAGACAGCAACAAGCAACTCCAAACCTTCGAAAACTTATTTATGGGGCAGGTAAAGAACTCTGATTCAGAGCTACAATGTTGTAGTTTCTTAGATTATTTCTGAAGAAAAAATAAGGGAATTGGTCCGTAATTCTTGGCTGTCACATTTTACACTTGGCAGATGTTTTAATCATTACCTCATGAGAACCACAAACTGGTCATACAAAATAGATTTATGGGTTTGCCATACAAATTATGTTGGGAATACAGTCCATTTTTATCATTTTATACCCCCTATTTAAAAGTGCTTCATGAGAAGTTTTGTGTAGAATTTAATGCCAGGTAAGTATTTCTGCCAATAAATTTTTTTTTTTCCTTAGAGTGAGAATCCATGTAATGTATTCTATTCTTCCTTTTGCCTTTGTTCTTTGATTTTGTGTTTTATTTAACTTGTCCGAATGTTCTTTTTGGAAAAAAATAGTGCAGAAACAAACATAAAGTGGTGAGATTTATATTGTGCTTCCTGGTTGCTATGTGATTGGACATTGGTCTTGGAGCACTAAACTGGAGGGTTAGTGTTTACTGGGTTTGATTTAGATTTTGCTTAAGGACTTTTAGTTACTAGAAACTCAACATTCCTTCCAGAAACTCTTCCATAATAATTTAAAGCTCTGCCTTTAATTTCCCTTCTTTACCCCAACCCCCAGTATTCTCACTCCTCAGTGGTCTCTTTGCTGCTGTCTTGTAGGAGAGTAGAGTCCTCCATATATGGAGAGTGGTAGTCTCCTGGACTTTTCTTTCTTTGTGACTGACCTGCTCTTGGTGGCTGATTGACTCAGGGCCACCACCATACCTCCCACAGATAGGGATCCCCACACCCCTGACTTCCGAGATATGTGGCCTAACTGGTTGAAGATTCTGAGTCCTCTAGGGATGAAGTGTTTGTTCTCATCTTTTCCTCTTGGTGGTCTTTTTAGTAACACAGGATAATGAAGAAGAAGATGAAGATACCCAAGAAGAACTTGGAGGGTTGTTTCGTGTCAGACAGCCTGACAGAGGGTGTAAGCATAAGGCTGATTCTTTGGACTGTTCCAAATTTCTTGTGGAGGCACCCCATGATTGGGATTTAGAGGAGGTAAGGCTGAGTATTTATGTTTAATTTAGGAAAGAATTAGGAGTATTGGAGGTATAACTTGGTGGCAGATCACTTTAGACTAGCATGTGTGAGGCTCTAGTTTGATTCCTGACCACCCCTGCACACACACATATAATCAGTAAAACAAAACAAACTATAATGAAAGAATTGAGGAGTTGTTCTAGAAGAACATTATCTGATTTCAGTATAGCTTATCTGTTGTTGGTTTCTTTCTTTTATGAGTTAACAGGTCTTTTTTCAAATATTAGAGTGAATATTTTGTACATCCTGAGTGATTACATAAGTTCTGAGTTTTGTTAGTTTATGTTTGTCATAGTGAAAGGGAAAATGTTCAACTTACATTGTAATAGTAGCATTACTCTTTCTTCTGAAGCATTTCAGACAAATTTTTATACATTTGAAATATTTTGTGTCTAATGGGGAAATACTTAGTGTCCTGAGTTTATGTTTTCTGCTCTGTGACACTGATGAATGTTCTTCCCCCAGCTCACCTAATAGTATTCTTCTATACTGATTTATAGGAAACCCAGAGGAGAGAGCCTGATTAAGTGCATGCAGGAATGTGATGCAATCCACAAAGTGCAGAAAATGAGAAATTCTACATGTTCTACATGTCAGATATTTGGTTTCCCACAGCAAATAAAATGTAAGGAAAAAAAGAAATGGGAGGATGGAAGATTGTAGATTGAGAGATTTAAACAACAGATTAAAACAATACTAAAAAACAAATGAAACTATACTATGGTGTTTACTGATGCAAACTTTGAGGATAAAATTATGAAGAAAAGAAAATAATCACAAGTCTGGGTGTGGTTTCTTCCATGAAAGGAAGGAGACTATGACAGAGGGTGTCATACTGAAATTTATTCAGTTCTCAATTCGTCAAGACTTAATGTCATCTTAGTCTCCCCCTGACCCCCACCGCATTTTCTCTTGGAATGTTTCTTAGATCTTTCCAAGGCTTGGCTTCCTGTCATTCAGTTTGATTGTTGGGTTTTTGGTTTGTTTGTTTATTTGTTTATTTGGGTTTGTTTTTAATCAGTTTTTAGAATGATTCTCCAAAGGTGATTTTTTTTAGAAATTTAGTGTTATGAAGTCATGGGGTTAGAGTTGGTGTGCTTCATTCTATTGTACCTGTTACCTTTACTCATGCTCAGACTTTTAACTTTTAATTAAATAAAAGTTTAAGCTTAATTAAGTTTAGTTTAAATAATCACCTAATTTGTAGTTATAGACAAAGCATCTATGAATTTGATAGTATTTAGTGTGATTTGCTTGAATGTCTCACCTCAGAGAGACCTGATTACTCTCATATTACCTAATGTATATCATTGTATAACACTGAATGAAATTTTGTTTAACCAGTTTTTAATGGTAAAATGTAATAGAGAAAATCATGTAAAAACAATTGTTTAACAGTGAGTTCTTAGAAATACTCCTGTGGCCACCACTAGGCTCAAGAAATCAAGCTTTGCTGCTCTTCAGCAGCACTCACTACATGTGACCATGCCTGTCATAGTCTTCTTCCTTTTGTGGAAGGAATCACATCCAGACTCACGATTATGTCCTTTTCTAAACAGTTTCATCCTCAAAGTTTGCATCAGTAAACACTATAGTATAGTTTCATTTGGTTTTTAGTATTGTTTTTATCTGTCATTTAACTCTCTTAATCTACAATCCTCCCTCCTCCCATCTCTTTTTCTTCCTTACATTTTATTTACTGAAGAAACCATGTATTGATATGTAAAATTTCTGATATTCTGGATTTCGTAGATTGTATTGCATCCCTGTGTGCCCTTAATCATAAGGCTCTCTCCTCTAGGTTTCCTCTAAATCAGTACAGAGGAATACTAGTAAAACTTTCTGTCATTATGGAAATTTTCTGTGCATTACCTGTCCAGTGTGTCTACTGTGGCTCTCTAGCACTTTAAATATGACTACTGAGTTAGAAGAACTACATTTTTGTATTCATTCTCTTTTTTCTTCTTATTTTTTCTTTTGCACCGTTGGAGATTGAACCCACGGCCTTATATATCAGGTCAGGTGTTCTGCTACTGAGCTACATTCCCCAACCCTTTTAATTAAAAGATTAAATGTAATTAAAAGCTGAGTTTAAATAGCCACATGGATGTAGCTACCTTATAGATAAAACATCTAGAAATTTGACAGAATTTAAGTTTTTATGTTTTGGTAGCCCCATTTCCTACATGGTAATGTTTTTTCATTAGAAGGCAGTCTGGCTAACTTTTTTTCTGATGTTAGCAGCTCAGTGCCTAGGACCATTAATTTCCTAAAGCTGTGAAGTGGAGATTCAGTTATTTCTCTTTATTATCTGGAATGCTTATATAAAGAAAGACTTACTCCCACCTACTGTTGGGTTTCCTGTTTCTAAAATTTTTTTTTTTTTCTTGTTGTTACTTCTTCTTGTTTTTTCTTTTAATCAGTTTTTAGAATGATTCTCCAAATGTGACTTTTTTTTTTTTTTTTTTTTTTCTTGGTAATGGAGATTGACCCGGGGCATTTTACCACTGAGCTACATCCCCAATCCTTTTATTTTTTGTTTTGAGACAGCTGAAGGTGGCCGTGAACTTGAGATCCTTCTGCCTTAGCCTCCAAGTCATTGGGATTTCAGCCATGCACTACTGTGCCTGGCAACTTTTTTTTTTTTTCCAATATTAATAAGTCATGGATTTAAATATAGTTGGTGTGCTTCATTGCGTATTGATGCTCATACTTATATCCTTTGTGACCCCTGGGAGACTCTTCTTGTTGGCCTTATGTTTGACATGATCTTTGCCCTCTGATGTGATAAAATGTCCAGTGTCTTGTTTTTTTCTGATGCTAGATGTGGAATCAACCTTTAGAAGTGCTGATTTATTTTAGTGGAAAATGGTATTTTAACACACAATCTGAGCATAAGAATGCTTATTGCTATGAGTTGGTCATTATTTCAGGGTCTTCTCAGTGACTAGAGCTAGAATCATACAGATTATTTTTGGTTCATTTTAGAACTACATCTTATGTCTGTATCCATTTTTCCACTGGAGAATTATCCCCTGACTGAACCTAAAGATGATGAAATTTTACAGATCACATCATTAGTCATTTGATTTATTCCTTTTTGCACACAAAACAATGTCAGGATAGTATTACAATTAATATTAATATGATTATAGAAAAATATTTCCCGTTTGCATGCCCACCAGCAATGTTTGTAATCACATCATTACCAATGCTTTCATTATCTATGGTTTTGAGTATAGCCATCCTAGCAGGTGCAAAGTGGTATCTCATTGTGGTATTGATTTGCATTTCCCTGAATGCTAATTAGGTCAAACCTCATTTCAAGTGCATATTGGCCATTTGTGTATATACTTTGAAGAAATAAACTGTTATTTATTTATTTTTTGGTACTGGGGATTGAACCCAAAGGTACTCAACCACTAAGCCTCATTCCTTCTCTCTCTCTGCTCCCTTTATTGAATAAACTTTCTTGAGACAGGTTTTCTCTAAGTTGCCTATGGCCTTATTAAATTGAGGAGGCTGACTTTGCACTTGCAGTCCTCCTGCCTCGGTCTCCTGAGCCACTGGGATTCCAGGTGTGCACCACTGTGACTGACTTGTTTGTATTTTTTGCCTATTGTTAATATTAGGTTGTTTATTGAAAGAATTGTTTATATATTCTGAATACCAGTCCTTTATCAGATACATGATTTGCAAATATTTTCTCCCATTCTATAAGAATTATGTTTTTAGACACACAAAATAGCTTTGTATTAACAAATAGGAAGACCAACTTTGTAAAATGCTGTCTCGCTGCATTACCTTAGAAACATTATTACACTTTGAAAATTAAAACTATAAATATCGGTTGCTTGTGAGGTCAGTGGACTAATGGTACTTGCCCTGTCTGCTGCTTAATGTTGTGACCTTTATGTTTTACTTCTGTGGTTATTCTGTCAAGTATTCTTACAGGCCCACCTATAGTGAGAATATCCATGAAAGTACCTTTAAGAAGTAAAGGGAAGTTGTTGCCTACTGTTTCTCAACAGCAGTTGTTTTGTTGAGTGATTAGGACACATCAACTAAGTGCTGTCTTTTCTGTGTAAGGTTATGAACAGTATCAAAGATTGCTTTGTGACTGGGAAGTGGGAAGAGGATAAAGATGCAGCCAAAATATTAGCAGATGATGGTAAGTAAGGGCTACATTCTTTTTTTTAATAAATTATAGTTCAGTTGAAAATGATAGTTGGGAATGCATTGGGGAGCTCTCCCAGAAGTTTTGGGTAATACCCTGGTTTCTCCTTTCATGATGATTTCATTTTCTCCCCTTGGGTAATCAGTTTGTTAGTTGTGGACCATAAAGAAAAGTGAAGAACTTTATCAATTTCATTAAAAGTAGATTTTTGTGTATGAAATACATAACATTTATATTTGTCTTTTGATCTTTTGGGAAATTAGAATAAAAAGTACTTATCAGTACCATACTAGAATTCCACTAACAATAAAAAAAAAAACTTTGTAATCTTCTGAGATGTTTCCTTCTAGACGTTTAAGATTGTGTGTGTGTGAATAAACCTTAATTACAAGTATACTTAATAAGTTTTACCATGAAATGTTTTCAAAGGTTTCATTTTTTTGATATAAATATGATACTGTAATTCAAGTCAATTCTGTTGACATTTAGCAGTTTTGTACTTTGTCCATACTATAAAGAACTCTGCACTGGGCGATCTTCAAATTAACTCTTGGCTCATGTTTTCATTTTCATAAGACAGATTCATAAGTGTTAGAATAGAGTTATTTTAATGGATCATGGTTAAAAAATGTTTTTTCAGAAAGTCATTCTTATTTATAAGCCTGAGCAGTATATCTTAGTAGTTATTTTACTGCTTTCATTCAGCACCAAATAATGTCTATAAAAAAATTTTGTGGGCTGGGGAGATAGCTCAGCTGGTAGAATGCTTGCCTCACAAGCACAAGGCCCTGAGTTCAATCCCCAGTACCGCAATAAAAAAAAAATATTTTGTTCAATTTGGCTTTTAAATTTTTAACTAGCATTTCTTTGATTATTCACAAGTAAGCATTTTTATTTACAGTGGATTGACTGTGGTATTTCTTAATTGCTTGTTGGTGTCCTTGGACCATTTTTCTGATGAGTTGTTTATATTTTTACTGATTTATAAGATTTTTCTCTAAAGATTTTCTCTCTGAAGGACATTTGTCCTTCACTTATTTCAAAATATTTTTTTTTTTGTCATTTATTTTAAAAATTTTGTTTAATGTTACAGTAAACTTGTTTCAAGAGATTATGGAGGGGCTGGGGAGATAGCTCAGTCGGTAGAGTGCTTGCCTTGTAAGCACAAGGCCCTGGGTTCGATCCCCAGCATCAAAAAAAAAAGAGATTATGGAGTTAGATCTATTAATTTTTTGGGAGGGGAATTATCTTCATTAGCCAGTTAAGTCCCAAGTTTTGAATTCTATGAATATTTCAGTAAAATTGACAGGTGTGTTAGGTTGGAAATCATAATCTAGAACTTATATATATTATAATATTAGTATAATTAATATTATTATATAACTACATATAGAATCTTTTTATGTCATTATGTATTATATAAAATGATGTATATAAGTTTTTAGCGTGTGTTCTACATGGAGACAATGGAACAAAATGAGTTGTTATCAAAATAAATTCCTTTCGTATTACTGCACTAAAAAAGGTAAAAAAGATTGGTAATCCAAAATGACAGTGCTTTCAAATTTGTAGTACATTTCAGGAAAAGGTTGCCAAATGGCAATCTCAACATAGGCCACCAGGCAACCTGGGGCCATCAGAGGCCAGATGCAGTATCATTTGTCCCTCCTCTGAAAGCTGTAGTTGGACACAGTTCCTTTGAACACAGGGCACCAGGGAGCATAACAGAATCATGGTCAGATTTTTATTCACACTGATCAGAGGTCCTTGCCTTGAGGAATTTAGCAAAACAGCTCAAGCTAATTATTTCCAGATCTTTGGAAAGAACCCTCCTCGTACAATTACTGAAGCACTTAAATCTTATATGACTGATCCTAGAATTGGATTTTATAGTTGCATTTTGTACATTTAACTGGAACTCAGATAAAGATCAACTTCAATTTTATTTGCAGATCATGATTTTCTATTACTGTTGGGAATCACATGGTTCATGATGTATTCTTAAAGTCTGTGTGAGTGTATATCTTAGGTCATTTTTCAGGCAGTCTTCTGTTTTATTGATCTCTTTATTCTCATGTTTCTATTTTTCTCTCTTGAACATCTTTATTATATTAATGTTGTTGAGTATCTCTTGTGTGCTTACTAGCCATTTGAATATCTTATTTTGTGAGATGTCCCCTCAAGTCTTTTTCTTTTTCATCTCCATAACAGTTAGCATGATTAAATTAAATTAGCATGATTAAAAACATTTTCTTGAATAACAGTTTCTAACATGAAAGAATATCAGTGGCTATACCTTATAACCAATATTTGAAATTGAATGGACAGTTTATCACCAGTCTTCTTTTTATTATAAATAATCCATTTATTGGCTCCATGAAGTCATGACTATTTCTTTGTCTGGGAATGAGTCCCAACTGCAATTAAATATAAAAAAAAAAAAAAATCTTCCCTCATAACTGGAATAAGACCTGCATTGAAGTACAGCTCTGAGTAAAGAGTTGAAAAAATCCAGAGTTGGGTTTTTGTTTTTTAAAAACATGCCTTTTACAGACTACAAAGAAATAATTAATATTTTGGCTTTTTAAATTCCCACATGTTTAGAATGACAGTTCCCAAAGGTCCTCCTGTCACATAATTGTGAACGTTCTTCTGGAGGGTAGATCCTGGGGTGGACCCTGAAGACTTTGGCCTCCACGGTCTGTATTGGTTTGAGAAAGGGACATCATCATCCAGAACATAGTAGTCATTATACATGTCACCTTTGCACACATATGGCAGTCTGGTGAAATCTTCAAAAGCTGACAAAACCAGCTTTTCTGAATACCTCAGGCAGGCTATTCACTTGTTCTTCCCAGTTGTCCCTTGATTTCCAGAATTTCTGATGATTTCTCTCACTTGCCACTGTTCTTCACATAGAAATGAAAGGGCAGGACCAGGGCAAGGATGACTCTGCCTCTAGTTGGCTCCAAGACACTTTTGATATCTTTTAACAAAGTGAAGGGCTGATCACAGCAGTCCCAACAAATTCAAGCAGCTGACGACTTCATACTGGAACCCTGTATTCTGCCATTCCTTGATTCTAAGCACTCTGTTTCTTCTTCTGAAACTACCATATCATAGTTTCAGAGTTCAGTGGCATAGATTTCTTCAAAATGAGGGCTCATGATTTTTGTGACTTCTCCCTCTCCAGCACCTAAATCAAGAAGTCTGGGTTTTCCAGTCTGGATTAGCTTTAAGCAGTCTCTAAAACTGATCTGGTGAGAATACAAACATTGAACTTCTTCCTAGCAACCCACTGATAGATGTTCTAGACATAAACAGGCTAAAAACAGATGACACAAAAGAATGACATAATTGAATAAATACCCAGCCTGATTTCTTAATGCTATTGGGAAATCTGTGTTCCTTGATCAAGGTTACTGAACAGACAGCCTTAAGTGATTCACATAATTTCTCTCTGTTGCACACATACCACTCACTGGTGGTTTTCCTTTCTGCTGCCCATGGCCTCCCCCAGCCTGGGCCAATCATCATGTTCACATACTGGGGGCAGGTGAGTGGGCTTCACAGTGTCCAAATCTTCCATGCCAGCCACACGGGCACTAGACCAGCCCACCAAAAGTCTCATCAGGGGCTGCGCTTGCTCGCTTAGATCATCACTGGCACTGGGATGAGGAGGAAGAAGTGCATGTACCACAGTGCATGTCAACTTTTTTCTTTTTCTTTTTTTTTTTTAAATATTATTAAGTCATGGATTTAAATATAGTTGGCATACTTCATTCTTTATTGATGCTCACACTTATACCCTTTGTGACCCATAGGAGACTCTTCATGTTGGCTTTACATTTGATATGATCTGAGTTGATTTTTTTTCCCCTTATTTTCCTGTTTTCAGTTTTGTTGATGTCTGCTCTTAACCTTGTTATTCTGTTCTGCTTGTTTTAAGTTTATTTTGCTTTATAATTTTCAATTTTATTAAACTGGTTTGAAACTTGTCTCATTTTAAAAATTTAATTAGTAAAAATTCATTGTATGCTAATGTGTATTAATGGGTTCACTGTGGTATTTCCACACATGCATATGTTGTGCTTTGATATGCCCACTCTCCCTTCTCTGCATCCACCTCTGCCTTCCCTTTGATCTCCCTTCCAGTGCCTAACAGGCCCTTTTCTTTGTTTTTTCTTTTTTTTAGTTTCCACCTTTGACAAAATATATGCAGTATTTTTCTCTGTCAGGCTTATTTTGCTTAACATGGTGTCTTATAGTTCTATTTTTCTGTGAGTGATAGGATTTTTTTCTTTGTAGCTCAGTAATACTCTATTTTGTGTGTGTGTGTGTGTGTATGTATGTGTATATATATGTATGCATATACACACCATATTTTCTTTATTCATTCATCTTCTGACAGGCATCTAGGCTGATTCCATGCCTTGGCTATTATAAATTGTGCAACAGTAAACATAGGTAAGGAAGTATCTCTTATATGCTGACATCATTTCCTTCAGATATATGTAGGGCTGGTATAGCATGATCATATGGTAGTTCTCTTTTTAGCTTTTTGAGGAAACTATATTAACTTACATTCCCACCAACAGTAACATCCTTGCCATCATTTGTCTTTGTTTATTTGCTCTTTTCAATAGCTTTTTTTTTTTTTTTTTTTTTTTGGTACCAGGGATTAAGTCTGGGGTGCTTAACCACTGATCCATATCCCCAGCCCTTTTTATTTTTTATTTTGAGACAGAGTCTCAGTAAGTTGCTTAGGGCCTCATTAAATTGCCGAGGCTGACTTCAAACCTGTGATCCTCCTCCCTCAGCCTCCTGAGCCACTGGAATTACAGGCATGTACCACGGTGCCTGGATTAGTATAGTTTTGATTTGCATTTCCCTGATGGCTAAATATGTTGGCCTTTTTTTTGTTGTTGTTCTTGTTTGTTTTTAATACATTGGCCATTTGTACTTCCTCTTTTGTAAAGTGTCTATTTGAATCATTTGCCCATTTAAGTGATTTTTTGTTGTTGGTAGTGAGTTTTTTGAGATCTTTACATATTCTTTATTTTATGCCATCTTTTATTTTTTATTTCTATTTTTATTTTTATTTGTACGTGACAGAATAATGTATTTTGACAGAATATACATACATACAGTATAACATTCTATTCAGGTTCCCACTTTTGTGGTCATACATGATGTGGAGTTACCCTGGTTATGCATACAAATACAAGGCTAGGGAAGTTATAACCAATTAATTCTACTGTCTTTCCTATTTCCCCTGCTCTGTCCCTTCTCTTGGTTTCCCTTTGTATAAGTCAGTGGACTTATTCTTTCCCTCCCTACCTTCTCTTGTTGTGGGTTAGCATCCACAAATCAGAGAGAACATTTGGCCTTCAGTTTTTTGGGATTGATTTATTTCACTTAGCATGATATTCTCCAGTTCCATCCATTTACTGGCAAATGCCTTAATTTCATTCTTCTTTATGACCAAGTAATACTTCATTGTGTATATATATATACCACATTTTCTTTATCCATTCATCCATTTAAGGGCACCTAGGTTGTTTTCATATCTTAGCTATTGTGATTTGAGCTGTTATAAACATTAATGTGTTTATAATCAAATGGTGGTTCCATTCCAGGATTTTCTAAGGAATTTCAGTACTGCTTTCCATAGTGGTTGCACCAATTTTCAGTCCCACCAACAATGTATGAGAGTACCTTTCTCCCCGTATCCTTGCCAACATTTATTGTTACTTGTATTCTTTATAACTGCCATTCTGACTGGAGTGAGATGGAATCTCAGTATAGTTTGAATTTGTATTTCTCTAATTGCTAGAGATGGTCAACATTTTTCATGTATTTTTTTTACCATTTGTATTTCTTCCTTTGAGAAGTGTCTGTTTAGTTCCTTTGCGTATTTGTTGATTGGGTTATTTATTTTTCTGTTGTTGAGTTTTTGAGTTCTTTGTATATCCTGGAAATTAATGCCTTATGTGAGGTACTGGTGTTGAAGATTTTCTCCCAATCTATAGGATCTCTGTACATGTTCTTGATTGTATCCTTTACTGTGAAGAAGCTTTTCAGTTTGATACCATCCCATTTATTGATTCTTGATTTTACTTCTTGGCGCTTTAGGAGTCTTGTTGAGGAATTTGGTTCCCAAGCCAACATGTTGGAGAGTTGAACCTACTTTTTCTTCTAGTAAGTGCAGGGTCTGTGGTCTGTTGCCTAGGTCCTTGATCTACTTTTATGCAGAGTGAGATATAGTGGTTCAATTTCATTCTATTACATATGGATTTCCAGTTTTTCCTACATGATTTGTTGAAGAGGTTATCTTTTCTCCAATATATGTTTATGGTGCCTTTGTCTAGGATGAGATAACTCAATTTATGTGGATGTGTCTCTCTATCTTTTCTTCTGTTCCATTGGTCGTCATGTCTGTTTTGGTGTCGTACCATGCTGTACCTCTGTAGTATAGTTTAAGGCGTTCTCCATCACTTTTTGTGCTAAGGATTGCTTTGGTTATTCTGGGCCTCTTATTTTCCAAATGAATTTCATGATTGCTTTTCTATTTCTGTAAAGAAATTCATTAGGATCTTTAGGAATTACATTAAATCTTTATAGCACTTTTGGTAGTATGGCCATTTTGATAATATTGATTCTGCCTATCTAGGAACATGGAAGATCTTGCCATTTTCTGAGGTCTTCAATTTCTTTCTTTAGTGTTCTGTAGTTTTCATCCTATAGATCTTTCACCTTTTTTGTTAGATTGATTCCCAAATATTTTATTTTCTCTGAGGCTTTTGTAAAGGGGATAGTTTTCCAGATTTCTCTTTCAGCTGACATAGAAAAACAATTGATTTATTGATACTGATTTTAAACCCTGCTACTTTGCTGAATTTGTTTATAAGTTTTAGGAGCTTTATAAGTTTAGTAGAGCTTTTGTGTCTTCTAAATGTAGAATCATGTGTTCTTTTCCTATTCATATCTGTTTAATTTCTTTCTTTTGTCTGATTACTCTAGGTTTTGAGGACTGTGTTGAATAGGAGTGGTGAGAGAGGGCATCCCTGCCTTATTCCAGTTTTTAGAGGGATTGCTTTCAGTTTTTCTCCATTTATAATGATGTTGGCCTTGGGTTTAGTGTATATAGCTTTTACAATGTTGAGGTATGTTCCTCCTTTCCCTCGTTTTTCTAGTGTTTTGAGCATGAATGGATACTCAAATGATTTTCTGCATCTATTGAGATAATCATATGATTCTTGTCTTTAAGTGTATTGATGTGGTGAGTTGTGTTTATTGATTTCCGTATATTGAACCAACCTTGCATCCCTGGGATGACCCCATTTGTTAATGATGCACTATGTTTAAATATATTTTTATATGCGATTCACCAGTATTTTATTGAATTTTCGCATCAATATTTTTCAGGGATATTGGTCTGAAGTTTTCTTTCCTGGATGAGTCTGTCTGGTTTGGGCATCAGGGTGATACTAGCTTTATAGAATGAGTTTGGAAGGGTTCCTTCCTTTTCTGTTTCATGAAATAATTTGAAGAATATTGATGTAATTTCTTCTTTGAAGGTCTTGTAGACCTTAGCTGAGAATCCGTCTGGTCCTGGGGTTTTCTTGGTTGGTAGGCTTTTGGTGGTATCTTCTATTTCATTGCTTGAAGTTGATCTAGTTGGGTGGATTATACGTCTCTAGAACTATGTCAGTGTCTTCAAGATTTTCTATTTTTTTGAAGTATAGATTTTCAAAAGAGCTTCTAATTATGTTCTGTATTCCAATATTGTTTGTCATGATATTTCCTTTTTCATCACAGATTTTAGTAATTTTAGTTTTCTCCTCTTCATTAGTGTGGCTAAGCATTTACCAATTTTGTTTATTTTTTCAAAGAACCAACTTTTTGATTTGTCAAATTTTTTGAAATTTTTCTGTTTCAGTTTCATTAGTTTTGGCTCTGATATTTATTATTTTCTGCCTTCTGCTTTTTGTGCTGGTTTGTTCTTTTTTTAGGACTTTGAGATTTTAAAGTTAGGTTATTTGTTTGGTGATTTTCTGTTCTGTTAATGAATGAGTTCGATGTAATACACTTTTCCCTTAGAATTGTCTTCATAGTGTCCCAGAGATTTTGATATGTTGGTTTACTATTCTCATTTACCTCTATTTTTTATTTCATCCCTGATTTCTTCAGCTGTCCATTGACCATTCAATATTGTATCTCCAGGTGCTGAAGTAGCTTCTATTTTTTATTTTATCATTGATTTCTAATTTCATTCTATTATGATCTGATAGAATGTAATTTTCTTGTATTTGCTAAGAGTTGCTTTGTGGACTAAGATGTGGTGTATTTTAGAGAATGTTCCATGTGCTGAAAAGAAAGTATTCGTTGATGGATTAAATATTCTATATGTCTGTTAAGTATAAATTATTAATTGTATTTTTTAGTTCTATGACTTCTTTATTTAGTTTTGATGAGAATATCTTTCTATTGGTGAGAAAGGTTTGTTGAAGTCTCCCAGTATTATTGTGTTGTGTGTTCTGTTTGATTCTTGAGATTATGAAAGGTTGGTTTTATGTATGTAGATTCTCCATTGTTTGGGGCATAAGTGTTGAAGATATTTATGTATTGTTGAAGTATATTTCCCTTAAGTAGTATAAAATGACTTTCTTTGTCCCTTCTGATTAATTTTGACATGAAGTCCACTCTATCAGATATGAGGATAGAAACCCCTGCTTTTTTGCAAGATTCACGTGAATGTTATGTTTTTGTTTTGTTTGTGTTTTGATTGACTTTACTTCTAGTATAGTTCCTTTGCTGGATTTCATTATTATTTTGAGAATATTTTGTAGTACAGGCTTTTTGTTTGTGAATTCTTTTAATTTTTGTTTATTGTGAAAGATTTTTATATCATCATCAAATCCGAAGCTTAGTTTTTCAGGGTGTAATATTATTGACTGACATCCATTTCTGTCAGAGCTTGGTAAATATTATTCCAAGATCTCCTAGCTTAAGAGTCTGAGTTTCAGCTGAGATTGGAATTAGTGTTCTTCTAAATGTTACTTGAGTTTTTAACTCTGGCAGCTTTTAAAATTCTATCCTTATTCTGTATGTTAGGCATCTTCATAATAATATACCTTATTGTGGGTATTTGAATTGGGGTCCTGTAAGCTTCCAGTATTTGATTTTCCATTTCACTCTTAAGGTTTGGGAAATTTTCAGACACTTATTTCATTGAAAAGATTATGCATTCCTTTGGTTTAAAATGTATCTCTGGGCCTTCGTCTATCTCAATAAATCTTAAGTTTGGTCTTTCCATGTTGTCCCATATTTCTTGGAAGTTCTTTTCATGGCCTTGTCACATGTTTTCTGCATGCTCAACTTTATTTTCTATGTGGTATAATTTAGCTTCATTGACTGAGGTTGTGTCTTCCATGTGGTCTAGTCTACTGGTGATATTTTCCAATGAATTTTTTATTTGATTTATTGATTCCTTCATTTCATGAATTTCTGTTTGTTTGGTTTTTATTATTTTATTTTTATGTGGTGCTGAGGATCAAAGGGCCTCACAAGTGCTAGGTGAATGCTCTACCACTGAGCCACAACCCCAGCCCTGGTTTTTTGTTTGGTTTTGTTTTTCAGAATATCTTTCTCTTTACCAAAGTGATCTTTTGCTACGTGTATTGCTCTCTTACATCTTCTTTTACCTCACAGATCAGTTTAACTATATACATTCTAAATTCTTCTCTGACATTTCTTCCATTATGGTGTCAATGGATTCTGTTTCTGAAGTATTTGATTTGTTGGAGACGATTTTCCCCTTGTTTTTTCATATCGTTTGAGTGTTTACCCACCTAACAGTTGATTTTGAAGCAGTAGGGTTTTAACCTTGTGGATATATGGTGTCCGTGAAGGTTACTTATATCTCACAGTTTAGGGGAGACAATATCAATGCAACAATTTATAGTATTAAATGAAATAGCTCTTGCAATGAAATCTACAGTGTTGGTTGTTACAATACTGAGAAATTATATGATCAGCTGTTCCTCATAGTAAAAATAGTAAGTTTACATAAGGGTTTACAATTTCATGTGGTGAACAGTAATGTAATGGAGATATATGCTGTGATGTCATGAGGGAGGAGGAACAAAAATACAGGTAAAAAATTAAAAAGTGGAAGAGGAGAACATTAGAGGTTTGCTGTAGAGGAAAAGAAAGTAGTCAAGGGAAATTGATAGGAGAGAAATAAGTAATAAGAATAAGATAAAAGAAAAATTTTAAAAATTAAAAGATAATAAAATATCAGAAAAAAATAAGCTTTCAGAATACAATCACTATACACTATAACATATTAGTCTTAAAAGTATTAATCTTTATTATTCAATCTTCAAAAAAAATGGTAGAAATGAGAAACAAAAAGGTAAATGAGTATATATATGATTCCTCTTAAAGACAGTGTCTTTAAGAGGAAAGAAGAAGAGATGGCGGCAGTAGAAAAGGGTTTATAGGTTCTCGAAGTAGATGGGGGTCTATGCAGAGGCCAGGTAGGAGGCATTTTTAAGAAGTGAAAACAAAACAATTATTAAAGAAAAAAAGAATAGAAGTGAAAGAGTTAAAGGAAGAGTGAGAAAGCAGTAAAATTTGGCCGTTGGCAGAAGAAGAATTATGACACAAGGTAAACAGTTGTAAATAGTCATAGAAAGTCAATCCAACTTACAGTAGTCAATGACCTAACCTTCCAAGAATAAAAGATTGGAAACAAAACATTAAAAATAATCATAATAATAAAAAAGAGCACGAAATAGGAAAAAAGAAAAAAAAAAACTAGCTATCTTGAGATGCAAAAAGCTAAACAAAAACCAGAAACAAATAAATATATGTACAAATGTGTAAACGTCCATCATTTGTTAATCAGTACACATTCAAAAAAATCAAAACATCAGCAAAAACAAATGGCAAAATAATCAACGAAAGTTTTTTGCTTTTTGTCTGCTGTTTGTGCAAAACTGCCTTCTGTTCCTCAAAGTCTCTTCTCAGTGGAATGGTTTGAAGAGCTGTGGAAGATGCTGGCAGCTTGATTCCCTGAGATTCTTTGAGATCTGTGCAGAGTAGTTCAGTGAACCTCCCCCAGGAGGGGGTTTGGTGTATTGTTTCCCCAGGTGTTTTTATGAGGGGGTTTTCGGATGTACTTCTGGGTTTGTATCCCACTGCACTCCACAGGGCACCACCCATGGGAAGAGGGAGTTGTCCTTACAGTTCTGTTTTTGGGGATACCGAGTGTCTGGGGGGCTACTCAAGAGGGAGATTTCTAGCCCTAAACTTAAGTCCTCTGTTCCATTTAGTTTCTCTCTGTGTCTGGTTCTGTGTGCTGTTGGCTCCGGGTCAGTGGAGTGGGGAAGAGGGACATGGACTTCTTTGACCTCCCTGATCTGTGATGCCCCAGGCAAAATGGCCTCGGTGCTCGAAAAATCTCTGGGCTAAATAAATATTCTTCCTGATTCATTAGGCTCACTTTAGATCTCCCTCTTGGTGTCTGCTGGATTCATGTGCTGGTTTTGGCTAAAATTTTCAGATCTAAGCACGGGTCTGAGTTGGTGCCACTTTTACATGGAGATATTTAAGTCTATGCTCCCTGTGGTGCAGCTGGCTGACTGTGCCTTTTTGCATACCCTTTATTTGCAAGAGTAGCCTCTGGATGCTCCCAGGGTGGTGTATACCTCTGATCCTGCAGTTCCCCACACCAAAATATTTCAGCGCTTATAGATCTTTCAGGTTTTGTATGTTTTTCTTCCCCTATTCCCGGATCCCACCTGAAGGTTAACTCCTATTGGAGTCCTATCTAGGAAATCATTGCCTGTGCCCAAAATCCTAAAGTGTTTCCCCTGTGTTTTCTTGTAGTGGTTCCAAAGTTTCAGATCTTGCATTAAGGTCTTTGAATTGATTTTTGTACAGGGTGAGAGAGGGGTGCCTACTTTTATTCCTATGTGAATATACAGTTTCCCCACCCCCATTTGTTAAAGAGACTGTTCTTTCCAATGTTGTTTTGTTTGTTTGTTTGTTTGTTTTTGGTTTTGTTTGGCAGCTTTATCAAAAATCAGTTGACTGAAAAAAAAAAAAAATCAGTTGACTGAAGATGTGTGGATTTTTTCTAGATAGCTGTTCTATTTCATTGTTTTTCAGGTCTGTTTTTATGTCAGTACCATGCTGTTTTTGCTACTCTGGTTCTTTTAGATAGTTATGAAATCAGGTTTTGTGATATCTCCAGCATTGCCCTTTTTGGTTAGATTTGCTTTGCCTATTTGGTGTCTTTTTGTTTCATATGAATTTTTAGGATTGTTTCATCTTTTTCTATTTCTGTGAAGAAAGTCATTGGTGTTTTTGATGGGAATTGCAGTGAATCTGTAGATTACTTTGGGTTAGTATAACCATCTTAATAACAATTTCCCCAAACCATGAACATAAGAGATTTTTTCATCTTCTAATCTTATCTTCAGTTTTTTTCAGTGCTTTGTGACTTTTTAATACAGAGGTATTTATGTCCTTAGATGAGTTTATTCCTAGCCATCTTATTATTTTGAGTAACTCTTGTGAATGGGATTTCTTTCTTGACTTCCTTCTCAATGAGTTAATTATTGATGTATAGAAAAGCTAATGAAGTTGTATGTGGATTTGTAGTCTTCTACTTTATGGAATTTATCAGTTCCAATATCTTGATATCTCAATATAATGATGCACTTCAAGATCATAGAAAAACAAGAACCCACCAAACCCATACTTAATAGAGATGTCTCTGCTGTTTGTTTGTTTGTTTTAACATTGACACTCATTGCTATAAACTTTCCTGTTGGTACTGCTTTTGCTGTGTCCCACAGATATCAGTATTTGTGTGTCTTTATTTTTCAAGGAATTTTTAAATTTCCCCTGCGACTTCTTTTACAACTCATTGTTCACTGGTATGTTATTCGTTCTCCATGTGTGTGTATAATTTCTGCATTTTCTCTTGCTGTAGATTTCTAGTCTGTGGTGATTGGATAAAATGCAAGAAATCATGTCAGTTTTGGATTAATTAAGATTTGTGGCCTAATAGATGGTCTATTTTGGAACAAGTTCATGTGCTGATGAAAAGAATGTATATTCTACAGCTGATGGATGAAATATTCTGTAGATGTGTTTTAAATTCATTTGACCTATAGTGTAATTAAAATCTGATTTTTTTGTTGATTTTTTAGGGGAGGGTTTGGATCACCTATCTAGTGGTGAAAGTCGGGTATTAAAGTTCCTCATTATTATATTTGGGCCTATGTCATCCTTCAGGTCTATGGCTTTTGTTTTATGAAATTGGGTGTTCTGATGTTTGGTGCATGTATTTAGAATTTATTTTCTTAATGTATTATTCCCTTGGTCAGTATATGTAGTCTTTGTTTCTTCTAACTGATTTTGTTTTTAAAGTCTGTTTTTGTTGAATTTAAGTTTAGCTACTTCTGCTTGCTTTTAGATTCTGTTTGTTTGGAATATCTTTTTCTGTCCTTTCACTTTCAGTCTGTGTATTTCTTTGCAGGTGAGGTACTTTTCTTCTATGCAAACATATTGTTGGGTCTTATTTTTTAATCCATATGGCCAGTCCTGTATCTTTTTTTTCCCCATAGTTTTATTGAGATAAAATTGAAGTTCAATAAAGTGCACATATTTGAAGTATGCAGTTTGATCAGTTTTGAATGTATGTAACCAATCATATACAAAGTGTTTCCATTACTTTTTTTATTTGAAACTATGCAGACTGTGTTTCCTGCATGATTTATTACATTAAATCAATCACTTGATTTATAGTACCTACACCCACATCAACTATTTCAAAATATTTGGTACACTTATAAATCTTTCTGAGGTCAAGGACGAAATGACAAGAAAGTAAATAAAAAGTGATTTGAACTAAGTGATAATAAAGCTTAAAATATCAGGATCTCTGGGATGAAACAGTATTCAGATGAACATTTATAATGTAAAGTACTTGTATCAGAAAGAAGCTTAGAGTAACAAATTATTTTTAAATTACGTAATAGGAAGGAAAAAAGTAGAAAAAATATATAAAATAGAGAAGAAATAATACCACTAAAATTTGATAAAAATCAATCTAATCAAGAAAAAGCAAGAAACATAAAAATTAATATCAGTGGAAAGGGAGTTATGAAATAACCCTACAGATGCCTAAAAATATATTAAGGTAATATTACAATTGTAGGCCAACATATGTGATAGCTTACATAACATGGTCTATATTAGAGAGGGATCCTTGTGCTGCTGAGAAGAAAGTGTATTCAGCATTAATGGACGAATATTCTATATATGTCTGTTAAGTCTAAATTATTGATTGTATTATTAGTCCTATTCTTTCTTTAGTTTTTGTTTGAAAGATCCTATCCAGTGGTGAGAGAGGTATGCTAAAGTCACCCAGTATTATTGTGTTGTGATCTGTTTGATTCTTGAAGTTGAGAAGTTGTTTGATGTATGTAGGTGCTCCATTGTTTGGGGCAATAAATATTTACAATTGTTAAGTCTATTGATATATGATTCCCTTAAGTAGCATGAATGTCCTTCTTTGTCCACTCTGATTAACTTTGACTCGAAGTCCACTTTATCTGACATGAGGATAGAAACCCCTGTTTGTGTATGCAGTGCATGTGCCATGATATGGTTTTTTTTTCCCCATCTTTCACCTTTAGTCTGTGGATGTCTTGCTTATGAGGTGATTGTTTTGAGGCAGCATTATTGTTTGGTCATGTTTTTTAATCCAGTCTGCCCAGCCTATACCTTTTTGATTGACGAGTTTATGCTATTAAGGTCATTATTGAGATATGACTTATTTTCCTGGTCATTTTGGTTTTATTTCTGGTTTTTAATTTGAATTAGTTTCTCCTTTGATTAACTGTTCCTTTAATTAATTCCTCTCTTCTGGTTTTCACTTTTATTTTTTTTTAATTTTATCTCTCATAGAATATTTTGTTGAGAATATTCTGAAGTTTAGGCTTTCTGGTTGCGAGTTTTTTTATTTTTTTCATGCAAGTTTTAATTTCATCTTGAATCTGAAGCTTAATTTTTGCTGGATATAGGATTCTTGGTTGGCATCCATTTTTTTTTTTTTTTTTTCAGACCTTGGTATGTACTATCCCAGGACCTCCTAGCTTTGAGGGTCTGGGTTGAGAAATCAGCTGAGACCCATATTGGTTACCCCCACATGTAATCTGATTTTTTTCTCTCACAGCCTTTAAAATTTCTATATGCTAAGCATTTCATTATAATGTGCCTTGATATGGTTTAATGTTAATTTTGTACATTTGGTGTTCTATAAGCCTCTTGTATTGATTTTCCATTTTATTCTTTAGATTTGGGAAATTTTCTGATAGTATTTTATTGAAAAGATGTGTGACTTCCTTGGTTGTATCTCTGTGCCTTCACCTAACCCAATAAATTTTAAATTTGGTCTTTTCATGTTATCCCATAATTCTTAGAAGTTCTGTTCAGGGTTTCGTACACCTTCTCTCCGTGGTCCACTTTGTTTAAGATTATGTATTTTGTTTTCATTGCCTGAGGTTCTGTCTCCAAGTGGTCTAGTCTGTGGTGAGGCTTTCTATTTTTAATTTGTTTTTTTTTTTTCCTCTATTATTGAAATGCTCTTTTGCTACCTGCATTGCTCTCTTACATTATTCTTTACTTTGGCAGATCATTTTAACTTTGTACATTTTAAACTCTTTTGACATTTCTTCCACCATGGTGGTCAGATGGATTTGTTACTAGAGTATCTTTGTTTGCTTGGGGTGATTTGTTTCCTTGCTTTTTCATGTTGTTTGTGATTCTGCCCACCTACCAGTAGGATCTGAGGCAGTAGTTTCTACCCTGTGGACCTGGATTATCCCTGAAGGTTCCCATACCACTGTTTAGGGGGAGACAAATATAACAACAACCAACACAAACATTTACAGCATTAAACCAAATAGTTCCTACTATGATGTCTACAGTGTTATCACAGTAAAAAGAAATGATATGGTTAGTTATTGCCTATAATAAAAACAGCAAGTTTGCAAAAGGGTTTGCATTTTCAGTGGTGGACAGGGAGAGGACAGAAATGATACAGGATGTGATGATGATTATGAGAGAGGAGGAGAGAAGACAGAAAAAAAAAAGATTAAAGGAGAGTGAAATAGAGAACAGTAGAGATTGGCTGTTAGAAGAAGAAAAGAAGGAATCAAAGGAAAACAGGAGAAAAATATATAGCAAAAAAAATTTTTTTAATTAAAAATAAAAGAATACAAAATACAATTTAAATATACTAATCAAACATCCTAGTTCATAAAAAACTAATCCATGTAAAATAAGTAGCTACAAACAATGCCAGTGATGAGAAGAAAAAAAATAGAAGACTATATAAATGTCCATGTACTATTAAGGTCACAATTAAACAGTGAAAAAGAATTTTAAAAAGAAAAGAGAAAAAATCTTGATGAAAAATTAAAGAATTCTTTTCATTGGAGTTCAAATATTGCTTTTCTTCTCAGCAGTTTAGGTGGGATCTTCTGGAGCATGATGTTCCACCATCTGGATTGCTGGAGTGAGAGATAATCCCATAGGTGGAGTTCCTGGAAGCAGGGTTTAGGCTTAGGCTGGTGCTATGACCAGCACAACCAAACTCTTGGGTCCAGTGAGGGGCGAAGAGGGATTGGAAAGTAAAGATTTGCAGATACAGATCTTGAAGATTAAGCTGGGATCAGTTGGAGCTCTGCTCTCTGATGGAGATGCACATCTAAAGAGGTTACACCACCAATCTTTATTTATATATGTCTCATTATCAGGTTAAAGACTATGCAACCATTATTCTTTATATTCAGGAAAGTTACAGAAACGAGGACAGCCTATGTAACTTTTCATAGTTGCAATCCACAGTTGCAAAGTGCAATGTTAGGAGCTTTGTGTAGCTCTCAAGAAAGTCCATTTTTATAAGGCAGTCAGGAACTGGAGAAGCACAGCTTTGTGGTTGTTTAGCACAAGAATTCCTTCCTTCCTTCGCAGTAGCTCTGTGCCTCAGATCAAGGTCAGAGCTGATAGGACTCTTGCACAGAGCCTCCTCATGCAGGACATTGCCATAGCAGCTAAGCATCCTGTACCATTGCACAGAAACATTCCCAGGCACCAGGCATGCCACAGCCATGAGGTCATCAGAGACCCCTGATCTCAGTCACTGCTCTCCCATCCTCTGTTACTGCTCCCAGCAGGCTGGCTCCAAGCTCTTTGCTGAAAGCCAATCAGTCTGGAGACTTTAATCAGTGCACCCCCTAGTATCTAGCACTGGCTGGTCCATGCTGGAGGACCTTACCCCAGGGATCTCCCCCAGATTCCATTCGTGTTGTAGGGGACCCAGTTGTTAGTTCCCTTCATCACCTGTAGATCCCACATTTCCTGGTGTTGGATTCAGTCTCCAAATAATTTCTTCTGCCTCCCACCCTTCCAAGTTCCTGGCCAGATGCATCTCTCCCAGCCTGTTCTGCAAAGCAGTGGGTTTGGAGGAGGAAGGGTAGAGCTGGGTAGGTTTCCACAACCATTTGTTCCCTGTATAAACCTCTGTCCATGTTTGATTTTCTGTTACTCACTTAAGCACATTCTTATCTCATGCAGCATTTGTTTACTTGTCCTGTATTTTGGGCCAAACTCAGGTTTACCAGGAATCAGCCCCTTCAGCTGCTGACCACTCATACAGGGGCTGCAGAATGGTTTCTTCTTTTGTTCTCCACTCACTGCCTGGAGAGATGGCAACTTCTTTCCCTACACATGGATATTGTACAGCACATCTTTCAGATTTTCCAGGCAGTGTCCTTGATCTCTGAATGCTCTGTACCCAGACATGTCTCAGGCCTCCCAAAAATGCAGGTTCCTTTATTCCCTTATCCCTCCACTATGCTCACAGAGGGACCTCTATGCAGCTTCTGTCCGGGCTATGGCAGTGGCTGGGCCACTGGGGATTTCCTTATTTTATTATACTCAAACATCAGAGTCCCAGATGTGCTTGAATGTCCAGTTTTAAATTACATTAAAGTTCCCCTGCTGTTTTTATGTTGTTCACTCACCGTGCTGAGAAGCTACCTTTTGGTTGTCTTGGTTTCACTCCACAGAGCAGTCAGAAACGCAACCTCCTCTATTCTGCCATCTTGAAAACCTCCACCAGTCTATATCTTAATGAGGAGTTAAGATCATCTACATTCAGAATTATCATAAGAAAGATGTGCTTGTTCCTGTCATTTTGTTGACTTTTTAAAAATTTTCTATGTATGTTTCTTATTCTCTTATTAATCTTTGAAGTTACTGTAATCTTCGATGATTACTTGTATTGATTAATGCCCAGTTCTTTCCTATTTCTTAATTGTCTGTCTATTTCGTTCTCTTCTGGGTGTAAGGTTTCTTAAACATTTTCTGTAATGCTGGTCTATTGATTACAAATTTCTCTTAGTTTATACTTATCTTGAAGATCCTTATGTCTTCTTCCATTCTGAAGGATAATCTTGTTGTGTATAGTAATCTTGGTTGATAGTTTTTTCCTTGTAGGGCTTGAAATAACTTAGTGTATACCTTCCTTGCTTTTAGAGTTTCTACTGAGAAGACTACTCTTGGTTGTATGTTTTTGCCTTTAAATGGGACTTGCCATTTCTCTCTTGCAGCTTTCAATATTGTCTCCTTGTTCCGTACTTTTGGCAATTTATAATATGTTGTAGAGAAGTTGTTTTCTGGTTGTGTTATTTGGGATTCTTCATACTTCTAGCACCTGGATGGACATCCATGTCTTTGCCGGGATTGTAAATTTTTTGCTGTCGTTTTACTGAATAGGTGTATGCCCTCAGCATGTAGCTCTTCTGCCTCAGCATGTCAGTTGTAGAGATATTTGATCTTTCATGGTGTCCCAAAGATCTCATGTTCTCTTCATTCATTCATTTTTTTAAAAATTGTTGCCTGAATGTAATATTATGATAGAGGAGTTGTCTTCAGACTCTGGTATTGTTTCTTCTGCTTGATCTCATATGGTATTGAGGCTTTCAGCTGAGTTTTTTCTTATTTGATTTATGGGGATTTTTATTTCCAAGATTTCTGTTTGGTTTTTAAAAACCTCTTCATTAAATTGCTCATTCATGTCCTATATTGCCTTCCTCAATTCATTCTATCATTTATTTGTATATTCCTGGATTTCATTGAACTTTTAAAAAAAAATCATTCTTTTGAATTCTTTGTCCAGCATTTCATCTACTTTGATATCTGTGGAATTAGGAACTTCAGGAGGTGACTTTTTTTTTCATATTTGTTGCGTTTCTGTGTTGAGATTTGTACATCTATTGGGATGGATATCTTTTTTCTACTTTTATGTGATGACCTAGGTAAGAGATTTTCTCCTGATGATGTGCCTTGGGGCATCAATTTGTTGTGTAATATTGAGTTTATTTTCAGCTGAACACTATAGTGTAATTTCTCTTAGTTTTTTTTTTTTTGGTTGTGATCTGTGTTTGGGCACAGAGCATACCATGCTGGGATCAAACAAACCCATGTCCCTGTAGGTCTTGCAAGAATAAGGGAGCTCCTGACAATTCAGGCACATGTGATATAGGCAGCAGATATTAAACTCTGTGGTTATTCCCACTGTTGGAGTGGTATCCCTTTCAGATGTTGGGAATTTCTATAGACACTGTTGGTGGTAGCTGTTACTTAAAATTGATTCTGATGCTGGTTCCTGTAGTCACGTTGAAGTGCCTGAAGCTCTTATCTGATCATTCAGAGAGGCTAGGGCTGGAATTACAGCTCACCTCCTGTGGGATTCACCTTCAGTCTTAATAGCCCTGTGTGATCTAACCTGGTACAGCTGCAGTGAATGTAGAGGACCCTCATAATGCCAACCATCATGTTTTTTCTCTTTTTCTCTCTGTAGCTACTGTGGGGGTATCTGCTCAACCTCTTCCTACCTGCCTGGGAATGGGTCAACAGCTGGGAGCTTATGTCCACCCTTCTCTTTAGGTAGAAGTGTTCAAGTGAGACTGGGTTCAAGCAGGAGTGTTGCTCTGAGATTGAGCATCTGTCCAGTATGCACAAGGCCCTATGCTTAATCCATAGTACTAAAAAGAAAAGGAGAGAACAATATAACTAAATAGATAAATGAAATAGATAAGAAAGAATCAATAGGAAAAAATGATTAAAATTGAAATTAAAAGGAAAATCAAAATGTTTTTTAAAAATGCAGTTAAAGAAATTATGTTTCAAAATACTAATAAAAGATAGAGGGAAAAAAAAAAAGTCAAAAATACTTCCGAACTGAGGTGCTCAAAAACACAAGTGAAAGCAGCTAATCTTTGTCTGTACTTTTCTCCAGGTTGGACTACTCTTTTCTCTAGATCTTCTAAGGTTGGATCCCCCAATTATGGAGGAAGGTAGTGGGCCATGATTGATACTTGATACTCTCAGCTTTAATCAAAATAGCTGGGGCAGGATGCATGCTGCATCGAGTGTTTCTTTATCAGTGGGTTAAGGCAGAATATCAGATAAAGCAGGGGTATATTCTCTCTGGAGGTTTTTATTCTGCCACCTTGGGACGAGATAAATGTCAGAGCTGTGTCAGTGAGATCTTGTCAACAAAGTTGGCAAATCGTTCTTGGCCTTTATTTACTTCAGAGGTTTTTAGTCTTTGTGTCTGAGGGTGTGGCAAATGCCAAAACCTCTGAGTGGAGGGTAGCAATTGAACCACCAAGTTATGTGCTCAAGGGGTGTTGTGGGAGCCAAGTGATCTGCAACCCATAATCCTGACACCTTCAGATCCGACCTCAGTATCAAACCATATGTAACTACTATTGCTCCCTGTTTCAGAGGACAGGTTCACTAAAACTGCTAATTCCAGAAGGCATTGCCCTCCACTTTCCTCTTGGTTATAGCCTGTGTTCCCTGTGACATAACTGACAGGAGGTTTGTGTTAGAGACACTCCCACAAGCCAAGAGTGTTTTCTGTGGTTGTTGTCTGCCCAGTCAATGTAGCGTAGTGTTCCTGGGGACTCTGAGAAGTGATTATGCCAGTTTTCCTGACACCAAAGCAGTATAATGGCCCTTCTAAAGATGGCTCCTGACTTTAGTACTCTGAGAGTTTGCTGAGAAATTCAGTATAATCTCTTCAAAACTACCCTATTTTGCAGACTACAGGTCACTTATTAAACTGTTTGTCTGTGGGATGCAGCCTTCTTCGTTATGCTATGATTCTTTCACCTTTAGTTGCTTGGAGGGGAGTGTCTTCTTCCTCTGTCTGAGGTGCCAAGTGCTCGATCTGGGGTATAGTGCCTGGATTTTACCCAGTTTTATTTTCTATGCTATCAGTTTTCAGTGGTCACCCACAGCCACTCAACTCAAGCAGTTACACACTGTAGCTTTATTTCTATACTGTAGAGGATTAATATAGAACTGCTGCTGGATGCCTCTATATCACCATTTCCCCTGTACCACCTTTTTTATTTCTAATGTAAATATTCAGTGCTTGTGAATTTCCCCCTTAGCACTGCTTAACTGCACACCATAAATTTAAATGTAATATATTTCTGTTTTCATTACATTCTGTGTGTTTTTGTATTTCCTTTGGGACTTCTCTTGGCCCATGAATTAGTTAGAAGTACGTTGCTTAATTACCTGATGTTTATAGTGATTTTGGCTTTCCATTATTGGTTTCTAGTTAATTATATTCTGGTAATATATTTTTATGATTTCCGTTCTTTAAATTTGTTGAAATTTGTTTACTGTCCAGAATTTACTCTGTATTTATAGATATTATGTTTGTACTTTAAAAAATTGTGTTCTCTATTGTTGGTGGATGGTCTATAGATATCAGTTAAATTTTGTTGGTTGAGTATATTGTTCAGATCTTCTGTGTCCTTACTGATTTTCTTCCTAGTTTTAACAATTAGCATATAGACAAGTTGAAGTCACCAAGTATAACTGGATTTTATTTATATCTACTTTCAGCTTTATGAAGTTTTACTTAATATTTGAGAATATGTTGTTTGGCTCATATAATGTTTAGGATTGTTATGTCTTGGTGGATTGATCCTTTTATCATTATGTAGTTTTTATAACCATATGATTCTTATCCTTAAGTCTATTGACACGATGGATTATGTTTATTGATTTACGGATGTTGAACCATCCTTGCATTCCAGGGATGAACCCCACTTGATCGTGGTGCACAATTTTCTTAATATGTTTTTGGATACAGTTTGCCAATATTTTGTTAAGGATCTTTGCATCTATATTCATCAAAGATATTGGTCTAAAATTTTCTTTCCTTGATGTGTCTTTTCCTGGTTTCCTAATGAGGGTGATATTAGCTTCATAGAATGAGTTTGGTAGGGTACCCTCCTTTTCTATTTCCTGGAATACTTTGAGAAGTATGGGAATGAGTTGTTCTTTGAAGGTCTTGTAGAATTCGACTGAGAATCCATCTGGTCCTGGGCTTTTCTTTGATGGTAGGTTTTTAATGGCTTCTTCTATTTCATTGCTTGATATTGATCTGTTTAAATTGTGTATGTCCTCCTGGTTCAGTTTGGGAGGAGCATATGTCTCTAGAAATTTGTCAGTGTCTTCAGTAGTTTCTATTTTGTTGGAATACAGATTTTCAAAGTAGCTTCTCACTGTTTTCTGTATCTCAGTGGTGTCTGTCGTGATACTTCCTTTTTCATCACGAATTTTAGTAATTTGAGTTTTCTCTATCCTTCTCTTTGTTAGTGTGGCTAAGAATTTGTCTATTTTGTTTACTTTTTCAAAGAACCAACTTTAGTTTTGTTGATTTTTTGAATTATTTCTTTTGTTTCAATTTCATTGATGTCAGCTCTGATTTTAATTATTTTCTGTCTTCTACTACTTTTGCTGTTATTCTGTTCTTCTTTTCTAGGGCTTTGACCTGTAATGTTAAGTCATTTAGTTGTTGACTTTTCATTCTTTTCTGGAATGCGCTCCATGCAATGAATTTTCCTCTTAGTACCGCTTTCATAGTGTCCCAGAGATTTTGATATGTTGTATCTTCATTCTCATTGACCTCTAAGAATTTTTTATCTTCTCCCTGATGTTTTGTTATCCATGTTTCATTTAATAGCATATTATTTAGTCTCCAGGTGTTGGAGTAATTTCTGTTTTTTATTTTGTCATTGATTTCTACTCTCAGTCCATTATGATCTGATAGAACTCGAGGCAGTACCTCTATTTTTTTTGCATTTCCTAAGGGCTGCTTTGTGGCATAACATATGGTCTATTTTCGAGAAGGTTCCATGTGCTGCTGAGAAGAAAGTGAATCCGCTCGTTGATGGATGGAATATTCTATATATGTCTATTAAGCCTAGGTTATTGATTGTGTTATTGAGTTTTATGGTTTCTTTGGTTGGTTTTTGTTTGGAAGATCTATCTAGTGGTGACAGTGGTGCATTAAAGTCATCCAGAATTATTGTGTTGTGGTCTATGTGATTCCTGAAATTGAGAAGGATTTGTTTGATGTACAGGGATGCACCATTGTTTGGGGCATAAATATTTACTATCGTTATGTCTTCCTGATTTATGGTTCCCTTAAGCAGTATGAAATGTCCTTCTTTATCCCTTCTGACTAATTTTGACTTGAAGTCCACTTTTCTGATATAAGGATGGAAACCCCCGCTTTTTTATTGAGTCCATGTGCGTGGTAGGTTTTTTCCCATCCTTTCGCCTTTAGTCTGTGTATGTCCTTATCTATGAGATGAGTCTCTTGCAGGCAGCATATTGTTGGGTCTTTCTTTTTAATCCATTCTGCCAGTCTATATCTTTTGATTGATGAGTTTAGGCCATTAACGTTCAGGGTTATTATTGAGATATGATTCGTATTCCCAGTCATTTGGGCTTATTTTTGGTTTAATTTGGCTTGGTTTCTCCTTTGAGTGGTTTTTTTTCTCTAAGGTAGTTCCTCCCTTTGCTGACCTCCATTGTTGTTTTACATTTCCTCCTCATGGAATATTTTGTTGAGAACATTCTGTAGCGCAGGCTTTCTATTTGTAAATTCTTTTAACTTTTGTTTATCATGGAAGGATTTTATTTCATCTTCAAATCTGAAGGTTAGTTTTTCTGGGTATAAGATTCTTGGTTGGCAACCATGTTCTTTCAGAGCTTGAAATATGTTGTTCCAGGCCCTTCTAACTTTTAGAGTCTGGGTTGAGAAGTCGGCTGCTATCCATATTGGTCTCCCCCTATAAGTAATCTGATGCTTTCTCTCACGGTCTTCAAAATCCTATCTTTATTTTGTATGTTAGGCATTTTCATTATAATGTGGCTTGGTGTGGATCTGTTGTGATTCTGTGCATTTGGTGTTCTGTAAGCCTCTTGTGTTTGATTTTCCATTTCATTCTTCAGGTTTGGGAAAATTTCTGATATTATTTTCATTGAATAGGTTGTTCATTCCTTTGGTTTGTATCTCTGTGCCTTCCTCAATCCCAATAATTCTTTGGTCTTTTCATGATGTCCCATAGTTCTTGGAGATTCTGTTCATGATTTCTTATCATCTTCTCTGTTTGGGCAACTTTATTTTCAAGATTAAATATTTGTCTTCATTGTCTGAGGTTCTGTCTTCCAAGTGGTCTAGTCTTTTGGTGATGCTTTTCATTGGGTTTTTTATTTGGTTTATTGTCTCCTTCATTTCAAGGATTTCTGTTTGTTTGTTTGTTTTTTGAGAATCTCTTATCTCTTTGTTGAATGATCTTTTTCTTCTTGCAGTTGCTCTTTCAGCTTATTGGTATTATCATTCATTGCCTGCATTTGCTCTCTTATCTCATCCTTTGCTTCGCGAATCATCTTAATCATGTATAATCTGAAGTCCTTTTCTGACATTTCTTCTAACATACTGTCATTGGATTCTATGAATATAGAATCTAGATTTGTTTGGATCATTTTCTTCCCTTGTTTTTTCATGTTGTTCCTGTATCTTCCCCTCTAGCAGTGCAGATCTGGGGTATTGCAGATTTCCCCCTATAGGCTTATATTGGCCCTATAGGTTTCCAAAACCTTTTCTTTAAGGGGAGATCAGTATTGGCAGTGCCCAATTCAGACACTATGCAATCCTAGACCAAATAGCCCCTGACAATGAGCTTCAAGTCTCCAGCAGGCTTCTCAGGATGGGATTTGCCCCACCTAAAGATCGGAGCTCCAGCTTCCAGGATTATCCAAGATGGCCACTCTGGCTTCCAAATGTGTTGGCAAATGGGGAGCTGCAGCTCAGGGTGTGGACGTGGTCAGCTGGAGGTCCTGTAGGCGGGGTGCGGTTGGTCAGGCAGGGGTCCTGACGTTCGGGCGTGTTTTGTGTGGTTGCAAGATCCTGGAGGCCGGGTGCAGTAGGTCTGAGGTCCCAGTGATAGGGCGCAGTCAGTTGGTCTGGGAGTCCTGGCGGCAGGGAGCAGTCAGTTGATATGAGGGTCCCAGAGGCAGGGAGTGATCCGTCGAGCTGAGGGCTCCTAGAGACAGGGTTCAGTCAGTCTGACCAGGGGTCCTATGGGGCCTTGCTGTTGTCTCAAAATGGTAGCAGCCACGTGTAATCAACCTGCAGGTACTGTAACAGTGAACTTCCAGGCAACAGCAGGCAGCTGGTGCTCCACTGGCAGTTGGTGATCAGTTTGCTGACTGTTGTCGAACGATCGGGAGTGAACCTCATGCATTGGTTGATGGATAGGTGTAAGGCAGGTGATGGACAGGCGAGAGGCAGGCAAATGGCGGATGATAGGCGCCTGACAGTGAGAAATCTGCACTCAAAAAAGGCGTCGATATGCTGGCAGATTGCAGGTGATCACAGCAGACAAATGGGGTAAACAGCAGGGGATCCATAAGCAGCAAAAACTGCCTCGCCAAGAAACATATGTCCTCTGCTTGAAACTGGCGTTACAGAGTGACAAGGAACGCAGCCTCCCTCTAGTCCGCCATCTTGGATCTCCCTTCTGTCTTTTCTGTCTGTCTCCTTTCAAGATTTTGCCTTTTTGTCTTCAGAAGTTTAACTAATGTGGATTCCTTTAAGTTCATTTTGAGGTTCATTTGGCTTCCTGAATCTGTATGTGTTTCACCAGATTTGGGGAGCTTCAGTTATTAGGATCTTAGTCTCATTTATGCACATGGTATAAATAGTGGTTGTGGTTCCATGGAATCTTGAGGTTCTATTTATTTGTTTCCAGGATATTTTATGTCTGTTGTTCAGACTGGATGAATTCTGTTGATCAGACCTCAGCAATCCCATTCTCTCCTCTGTCCTTTACTCTTACCAATGAGCCTATCCAACATGTTTTTTTTTTCCCTCGTTTTCATAGATCTGACATTTCCATTTGATTCTTAGTTTCTTTACTGATGTTTTCAGTTTTTCCCTTGTCGTTGTAGGATTTGTGCTTATTGAAGCATATTTAAAATGGCTGCTCTAAGAGATGGATCAATAATGCCAATATCTGATTCATTTTGAAGTTGGTGTCTTCAGTTGTCATTTCACATTAAACTTATAATTTACCTGGTTCAAGATACGACAGGTGATTTTCTGTTGTCTTCTGTACATTTTGGTTATTAAATTAGAGGATGGGGTCCTATGTGATTTTCACAGGCAGTCAGTTTAGGTTTTGTATGTAGGTCCTGGTATTTCATGACTGTGCTTCCAATGATAATTTAATTTTAGAGCCTTTGTGGTGCTGTTTGGCCCACTTAGTTTATCTGGTATCACTCAGACTCCCATCAGTCCTTACTGGTGTTGCTTAAGGCAGTGGGAACTGCATCCAGCTTTTAGTTAAGGGGAAGGTTGCCTTGGCCTATGGGACTGAGTTGTTTGTCTGGGGGAGGAAGGAGATCTCCTTTGCTGGTATTGCCTGGCCACACATTGCTTTAGAGTGAGGGAGAAGAGTCTCAAGCCTGGCAGAATTTCCCTGTGCTGATAACCTTCAGTCCTCTGGATATCTTGGTGGAGGAAAGGTTGGTTTAGGTCCTTTAGGGAAGGAAAGCACTTCCCCCTTGTCGTTGTTGTCAGTGGGACTCCTGATTCCCTTTCCCTTGCCAGTGCTTCCAGGTTTACCTGCTATTGCCAGCAATATCTCATTTGATCTGGGGAAAAGCGAACCTGCCTGGGCCACCTTCTATTGCTAGTTTGGGGGTTGGGAAACACTGCACCCTGGTCACCTTTCTGTTGTGTAGGGTCTAGTGAGACACTTAGCTACCAAGTCATTACTGTAGTCCAGGACTCCCTGACCAGCCTATCTTTTACTTTTTCTTTCTAATTTTCATAGTTGATTGTCTCTTATCTCCTGCATTGTCTGGAATTTATGTTTATATGTAGTCAGGAGGAACACAGAGAAATATGTTCTCCAGACCAGAAATCCTTGGTGTGTGTTTGTTTATTATAACTTCATTAAAGGAAGATTTGGCATCTGTATGTTGAATCTTCCTTTCCAAACTAGGGACATCATTATTTATCAAGCAGATAATGTGCATAATACCTTCTTTCTTAGGTTGTGTTGAAGAATGGAAGTATGATCGCCCACCGCCTACAGGCGGTGGGCGATCACAACACATACGCTTTTCTTGATCACAGGAACCAAAAAAGCTTTATTCCACAAGTCTCCGACTTATATTGAGAACATCAGCCTATCAGAGAGTAGACTACCAGGAAAGTCAGCCTATCAAGGAAAGTCTCCAGGGAGATACCAGGATTGCCTCATGTACAACAGCCAACCAGAGTTACTTCCTAAAACTTGAATATGAGTGCAGCTATGTCTGGCAAGCTGCCAGGCGCCATCTTAGAGATCAGGCTACAGTGTGGCTCTGGGGCCCTCAGAGCCTGCCCCTGACATCTCCCCCTTATTCTTTAAATAAAGAAAAGATGACTTGGGACCATGCCTGTCTTAGGTTGTCCATGGCAAATTACATCCTTACCCGTCTTTGGAATTCTGACCTCCAGGCGTCAGAACCCTGTCTTAGGTTGGTATGCATTTCCACGGATCTTACCCGTCTTTGACTACTGGTCCAGCATGCTTAGCCATACTTGGGGGGATGTGCCTGTCTCAATGGCTGTCAAAGCCTGTACTACAGCCCGTCGATGACGTCGGGCATCTTGGCGAGCTCTGATTTGGCTGCGTATAACATAGGCTATCCCTAAGCAGATAATAATCAGAACAGCTACTGTTCCAGCCCACTGTTTTGTTAATCCCAGGGCTTTAGACAACAAAGAGAACATCTCGGATACCGATGCAACTTGAACCCTGGTGGCATTGACTCTGAGTATTTTAGCTCATAGCTGACTGGTTAAATTATCAACGTAGATGACCAATTACCAGTAAGGTAGACAGAGATTTTTAGATAACATAACCACAGAGCTAAGGTTATTATAAGCAATAGGGGTGGCACACACTGCTCTTAAAGGATAAACACATCCCAGTCCCAAAAGTTCTTGCAAGATATCCACTTGTTCTTGTAGTAAGTCCACTCTGATTTACAAGGAGTATGCCTGCTGTTAGATGTTGGTTTAGGGTCTCTTTAGTATGTAAGGCTGTAGCTGTATTTTCGGCCAAGTGATTGACTGCTGTTGCTGTAGGTATGGCAGTTGCTAGTGCTGCTGTTGCAGAAACCACTATTGCAGTGACCATAGCCGCTGTGATGCCAAATTCTCTCCTGTTTCTTGATAGTAACACTGGCAATTCCACATCTGTAACAGAGACTGGGACTGGTAGGAAGGTAGGAACACACATTAAGACTGCCAGCGGGAACCTAGAAGCATTCCAACATTGAGAGAGATAGCATCCTAAGAGACTAAAAAGAGGTTGTAAGTTAGTTCAAGGGGGGCTACGAGCATCATGGTCATCAGAAGTATATTGGTCTGAGTTACTTGTTGGTAGCGTTGGCACTGGTCAAGTTAGTCGCTCAGGAACCCAGATAGGTGATGTTTTATCCTGTGGAAACACACAAACCGAGCTGCGGCTCCAGTAAAGCACTGGGTCCGGGCCATTCCATTGTCCTGTAAGAACATCCTTCCATTTTACCGTCGCTCTATCATGTTGTTTATGATTACCATGTCTCTCAGCGGCAGAGCGACCCTCATTATCCAGAATTAAAAAAAAATTTTAAATAAAGAGGCAAAGAGAAAGTTTATCTTTAGGGGACCTGAAGGTCTCCCCTATTCCCCCTTTTTGTTATAAAGAGTATTTTTGAGGGTGAGATGTGCACGTTCAACAATACCTTGTCCTTGTGGGTTATAAGGTATACCTGTGGTTAGAGTTATTTCAAATTTAGTGAGAAATTGGTTCTTACCAAATTTAGTTTTTAAAGAAAAATTTAGACTCTATAACGTAGTACAATGCTCTAACAGTTGCTTAACCATAATTGTATAAACCCCTATTTTTAAGACTAATTGTTCTAAAGAATAAAACTTAATAGACACAAAGTTAAGAGTAAATTAGTGTTTCTAAGAAATCCTTGTTATTTTACCATGTCATTTTACCATATAGATTAAACTTTGGTTTATATTAGAACATTAGTATTTCACCTTAGGAAAAACCTTAAATAGCTTTAAGTGTTTCACATACATACAACCAACTTAGTTACATGCAAACTTGTTGAAACTTGCCCTTTACTTATATAGACTTTCTTAGCACTTACTTAGACCCTCATTTATTTCATCACACAAGCACTTTCTTACCCAGAAACATTTCCTTTTCCCTTTTACTAAATATATTTCCATACCCAGAACCTTTATTTTCTCTTTCCTGTTGACCCCTTTTTGTTCACATTCTGAAACAACTCTTATGAAATTTCTAAATTTAAAAAATTACTCTATTTTAATAAGATTAAATATTTGTTATTTATAGTACTTTACATCAACATTTTATTAGTTTGACCACCTAGAGACTCACAAGTTATTTTTAAGACATTTTACTTCTATTAGTTTACCCAATTTAAATTGAACCTCTTTAAATCACGTGAATTAAAAATATTTGGATCCATTTTTAAATTTTAATTTTAGGAGCGCTCAATTTTGATACAGACAAAACATGACATTAGACAGCACAACATACACATAACACAAAATCAAAGGCCTTGAAACTTTATAGGTGAATCTCCATTGCAATGTAACAGATGTTCAAAACTCTAGTTGAATAAAAAAAAAAATAGAACTGATCAAAAAATCAGGAGCTTAAAAAATATGTAGAATTCAAAAAAAAAAACAAGAGTCCTGGAAAAATTTAGCAGCCATTAAGTACTTTAGTAAAGCACCATAAAATTTACTTTTGCTGGAGTTCAAGTAAGACTCTTTTTGCTCTTTTTTTTTTTTACCTTGGGTTTGAGACCGGTCTCCTACTGAGTCTTCTAGCTTCCTCCATTTACATTTCAGTGTAAGCTTTGACCGAGATCTGGATCTAAAAGGGGCTAAAATGTTCCAGCAGAAACTTGATGCCTAGGGCATTTTAACCCTTAATCCTGATTAGTAATCAATTCAGGTTTGGACGCAGAAAATTATGAAACAATTATCTCCCAATATTTGTGGGGCCTGGGGCTACTATATCATACTCCTTACTAGGACATGCCACTGATGGTTGGGCTGGTTACTCCTCCCCACCGGCATGTGTGGGACCTCATGGCAAGAGGACTAGGTGGGCTGGGTGGGGCGAAGTTGGAGGAGGAGAAGGAATTAAGAGGGAGAGAAGAAGGAGTCGTTCAAGTTTGCAGGAAGAGCATAGAAGCGCAAGAAAGAAGAGACTTGAAGATAAGGAATCCCTTTCCATCTGCCTGCTCGCTTGCGGAAGCTATGTGCCAATATCTTTGGTAGCCACAATCCACCTTCCCATGGAACCATCTTTCATCCCTGCACAGGCCAATTTGTTATTGGTAGTCATTCCTTCCCAAACTAACATTTTAACATTTACCGGGAAGGCCCTACAGGGAGGGGGGAGGTTAGAGTCTGTGAGTTCTTGCCCAGTATCACAAAATGGCCACCGGGAAGATTTCCCGCCACCCGGAAGGAGGAGGGTGAGGGCTTTCATTGGAGTCTGATGTGGCCCCAGAATACAAGATGGCAGCAATGATCCTCCCCGGGGCGGTAGTGGGCCCTCCCTATGTGTAGAGGCTGGCTACCCTCGTGGTTCCTCAACCTTGGGAGGAGCGGATTGAGATGGATTGGGCTCCTCATTAAAGGTCTCCCAATGTTGTTTACTATGTGGCAAGTTTCTGGAAGGAGATGCAACGGGAGGAGCTGGCGGTTCTTTAGGTGGTGGCTCTTTGGGGAGAAACTTGGAGCCCCCTTTGGGAGGTCCTGGAGAGAAGCAGGCCTTAAGGGCAGATAGGGCAGACTCCTAATGGGGGACCCTCACCTAAACTGATTTCCCTCTTAAAGGTGTCCCAGGCTTTTTCCGCCTTTGTATCAGACCACTCAAGGCTGCTACTCTTCAGCATGAGTCTTAGAGCTGAGAGCGCAGGGTCACCATGTGTGGTGTGTGTTTGCCCCATCTTTTCTTTAGTAGATCCTGTAATAGCAAGATTTTTTGTTTTACATAGTAAATCCTCCTCTTCATCTGAACTATCCTCACACCCAGTTTCATTTTCCTTGTCTGTCTCTGATCTTATTGATGCCCTTTCTGATGCTTTAGACCTTTCCTCTTTTATTTCCTCCAAAACCTCTTCCCCTTGTTTTATGGCCTCTCTGCATTTGGTTCGGGCTGTTTTAGTTTCAAGAGGAATTTCATTGGCCCGGAGCAAATCCTTTAAGGGACCTTCCATGCGCATTCGTGACATTTCAGTGCCCATTTTTCTCTATTAAACTAACAGAATGCAAAGCACTTTAACTAGCAAAACAAAAGCGAAAGCACTTACAAACAATCTCGTCGCTTAACCCGCGAACTTTAACTTCGTCGCTTCCCGCGAACTTTAACTCCGTCGCTTCCCGTGAACTTTAACTCCGTCGCTTATCCAGCGAACTTTAACTCGTCACTTACCCAGCAAACTTTAACTCGTCACTTACCCCGCGAACTTTAACTCGTCGCTTATCCAGCGAACTTTAACCTGGCCAGATGGTATTTTACTTTCCCTGTATTTACCTGATCAGTTCCTTCTTTGTAACTCAAGTTCCCGGGTTTCGGCACCACTTATGATCGCCCACCGCCCACAGGCGGTGGGCAATCACAACACGTATGCTTTTCTTGATCACAGGAACTGAAAAAGCTTTATTCCACAAGTCTCCGACTTATATTGAGAACATCAGCCTATCAGAGAGTAGACTACCAGGAAAGTCAGCCTATCAAGGAACAGTCTCCAGGGAGATACCAGGATTGCCTCATGTACAACAGCCAACCAGAGTTACTTCCTAAAACTTGAATATGAGTGCAGCTACGTCTGGCAAGCTGCCAGATGCCATCTTAGAGATCAGGCCACGGTGCGGCTCTGGGGCCCTCAGAGCCTGCCCCTGACATGGAAGGCATTTGTGGTACTAAAAACACTCCGTTGTATGGAAAGCCCTGGAAAGTGTTGACTGATGGTGTTACTCCTTTGTCCATTAGTAACCTTTTTAAGTTATTTTATTTTAAAAATAAAGTTCCAACCTATTTCTTTATACTTGGGATCTCTTATCCTTTTTTGTGTTTATTACACATAAACTCTTATATGAAGGTAATACCTTTCTAAGTGTTTCAGCTTATCTGTTTTTAAGAGTAAGACTTGCAACTGAACACAGAGCTCTAAAAAAGAACAAATGGATGAATGAATGAACTTTTCTTGTGGGCTCAGTTCTGTTTGGGGCTCTACTTTTGCTCTAAAATCTATAGTTTATATAATCTAAGATTTTCTGTGTGTGTGTTAGATAATTATGTTGTGTTAGTTACTTTCAAGACTTTTCACATACTACAGTCAAGCTGTGGCTTTTCTATTTTCTCTGAACTGTTGGTTTTGACCATGACTGCCATCTCTGAATGTCACTCACAGAGAGTCCATTACCTATACTGGAAAAGTAGCCCTTGGCTAATTGAGGTTTTGAAGTAAGTATGGAAACATGGAGGTTTACTTTATCTAGACAGGTGAAATCTACAGTTGGGAGGGGGGAGCATATGTATAGTGCTGGGAACAATAAGAATGACATTTGGAGGACAAAGTCAGCCTGGAGCTGGGTGGCGCTAATGTCACACACGAGCACATTTACAGTATAGCCATTTGGTGGTTCTTTTTCCAGAGGAGCTCTATGGTGACTTTGAAGACCTAGAAACAGGGGACGTTCATAAGGGAAAACCAAGCCTGGATACTCAGGTATGTCTTTGCAATGGCCACTATCAACTTAATCTGTGTAACTTATAGAACAGATAAGATTCCTTCTTAAAAGTGTGGGCATATGGGTGCAGATAAAAGGTTGTTTATTCTCAGTCTTTTGGATGACATCTACTACCCTTTTGTTGTAGTCACCAAATTCTTTATGATTTTTCATTCATGCAAGTTTTAGCCTGAGTATTCCTCTTCCATTGGCTCTTTTTGCCATTATTTTCCTCTCCTTAAATTTAAGTGTCATTATCAGAAAACAAATTTCCTATTGTCCTGGACACTTCTTTAGAACAGTCTGGGAGTATCTGGATGGAGGATATTTGCTGTTATTTTGTTCATGTTTGGCATTCCCAGCCAGATTAGAGAGTGGCAGTTAATTGTAGTACAAACAACTGCCTTCTGTGGCAATGTGTCGTTTACAGCCAGAGGCTGTTTTTTGTTTTGAATTATTCATGATGATCATAGCTAACATTTTTGTAACTCAGAACTTTTTTTTTTCTTTTTTGTCTGCTATAATGTTTAATGAAAAGGACTCCATGAACTTTACATTTTCTCTTCTGGAAATTTTAAGGTTGAAGATACAGAGGAAGAAGTTAAGGAAGAAACTGACCCCAATACAGAGGAAAATGCCAAAAAAAAACACTTGGATAAAAAGAGAAAATTGAAGGAGATGTTTGATGCAGAATATGATGAAGGAGAAAGCACATATTTTGATGACCTTAAAGGAGAAATGCAGAAACAAGCACAGGTAAAAAAAACCTAGTTCCTGTCAGCCTCCTTCCAAGGTTGTAGACACTCCCTGTGCTTTTCATTTGGACTCCTGGGTTAAGATATGGAAGAGTAAGTATGTTTATTTGTGTAATGATCTAATTGTTTCTTTAGTCAGAAGTTCGGCAGAAAAATATCAGTACCTCTTTTGCACCAAGCACAAGGTACTGAGGAAGCAGAAATGACCGAGGCATAATCTCTGCTTCTGGGGGTCTCATGTGCAGGGATTTGAGATAGTATGTTCATTTAAATGCAAGCATAGGTTCCTGATTACTGCTCCTCATTTTAATGAATAGGTAATGTGTGGGTTATGCACAAACCAGTGCTCTTCAGGGGAGATTTTCAGAAAACTCATCTTTGTCAGTGTTCAGAGGGTATTTGTGTGAGGTCATATACAGAAACAAAGGAGGTATGTGGAACAAAGAAAAGGATATTATGTGACCTTCCTGTCTGCAGGTGTTGAGTAGGCTGTTGGAGGTAATGATCTCACATGAGAACAAAACTGACCACTGATTTAGAATTTTGAAACCATCAGTGACTTTGATAAGCATTTTCTTGGAATGGTGTATAACCATCCAACTTTAGTGGCTTTAAGAGAGGAAGAGTAAAGGATCTGGAGATTGCAACTACAGGAAATTTTTATTGAGTTTTGCTGTTGAGAGAAATTGAAATTGGGCAGCTATTAGTGGAGGAAGTAGAAGCAAAAGATTTTTTGGACAAGAGAAATAACAAAGGGGTGATCTGTTGGAATAAAGTCCAGCACAAGTGGGTGGTATGTGATGTGCAAGTGTTTAGCATTGAGTAGAGGTATGGATAAGTAACCTGTACCAGAGCTGCTCAATGGCACTTGCTGCAATAATGGAATTGTGTATGTGTTACTACCCAGTATCATGGCTACTGGGCACATGTTGATATTGACCATTTGTAGCTTGGCTAATATGACTAAAGAGTTGGGTTTTAAATGTTACTTAATTTTATTAGCCACATGTAGCTACCCTACAGAGTAGTGCAGAGCAATAAAAGGCTGCATGTGTATGTAAACAATGGGAGAGGGGTTTACTGTGAAAGTTCTTCTAGATTACTTGGTTTTGGAATGAATTAACAGCCAACCATCAACTGAGAGTGAGAATAAGGGGAGGAAGTGTTGGGTGTTTGAAGACAGGGAAACGTATGAAATAATAGTTTGTAATGAGCAGAGAAGGTATGGGTTGAGGAAGCTGCAAGCATTTGCCAACCAGCATCCAGGGATCTTTTCTGAGTTGTTTGCATCTTAAATGTGTATAAAAGATAATGGCATGATAGAGTTTTACTTCCCCCCTCCACCCCCATATATAGCTTAACCGGGCAGAATTTGAAGATCAAGATGATGAAGCAAGAGTTCAGTATGAGGGTTTTCGACCTGGGATGTATGTTCGAATTGAGATTGAAAATGTCCCCTGTGAATTTGTGCTGAACTTTGACCCCCACTACCCAGTGATTCTGGGTGGCTTGGGCAACAGTGAGGGCAACGTGGGATATGTGCAGGTAGGTCCAAAGCTGCATGCTTGGCAACCAAAATTCTCTGGATATATTCTGCATGCTTTTATCAAACTCTTCTCCCCCTTAGATGCGTCTGAAGAAGCATCGTTGGTATAAGAAAATCCTCAAGTCCCGAGATCCAATTATTTTTTCCGTAGGGTGGAGGAGGTTTCAGACCATTCCACTCTATTATATTGAAGACCACAATGGAAGACAAAGGCTTCTAAAATATACCCCACAGCACATGCATTGTGGAGCATCCTTCTGGGGTAAAATGTGATTAAAATAACTTCCTTGTAAGGTTAATTTATATTTTTCTCATTATAGTTTTGTTCTTTTCCTTTTATGAAATCCTAATTCATAAGATTTGTCTTTTTTTGGGTATATATGTAAAATGAAAACCAAAATTTGTGGTTCATTATTTTTGTTATTGTTATTCTCTTAAGGTCCTATCACTCCACAGGGAACTGGATTCCTGGCAATACAGTCTGTTAGTGATACAATGGTAAATATCTTGGATATTTTATTTTATAGATTGTATTTGAAAAATATATCTTGAGTATGGATTTTGTACATGTGAATTGGAAATCACTCATGTTTAATACATAGTAAATTTCTCTTTGCTTTTAATCTTCCTACTTAATTCTAAGTAGGGTATGGAAGGAGAGGGAAATAGAAGAATTACAATGGCATTGATGACATTTCATATTTTTGTGCTTTGTTTGGATTTAATTTATCTAAAAAGGTATTTAAGCAGTGTTCATCATGTGCTAAACACTACATTAAGTTCTGAGGATGCATGATAACTAGCTAGACATAAAACTACCCTCTAGTAATGCTTGTTAGCAAAGTATGTTCACAGGCTTCATTGGACCAATCAGAGCATGTTTATTGACTCATGTAACATCAGAGAAAACAGAATAATAATGAGCAGATGAAATCCACCCTGGAGGTCCAAATTTAATTTCTTAAACATTACAAGTGAATTTTCCTTTTCATTTCAAATTGATTATTGTGAAACTCTGTTATTGTGAAATCACCATGAAAATATTTGAGTTGTCGTTTGTTTGGCATACCAGTATTATAGTTTTAGATTGTTTTTGTTAAATTTCTTGTTTGCATGTTCATATGTTCTCTCGATCTTTTTTTAGCTGATTAGAAGTAAAATGACTTGTAATTTATTACATCACAGAGAATTGTAAGCAAGCTTTTCTCTTGCTGATGAATTATTCCTATATTCAAATTTTGGCTATTTCTTTTAGCCTGATTTCCGGATAGCTGCCACAGGAGTTGTCCTTGATCTAGATAAATCCATTAAAATTGTGAAGAAATTAAAGCTGACTGGTTTTCCATATAAAATTTTTAAGAACACTTCATTTATTAAGGTCTGTATATCTATATATTCGCTTTCATAAATGTTAAAGGAAGAATGAAATACAATTTGATTCCTTATCCAGAAATGGTACTACTAGCATTTGTTTAGCTCTTTTTAGTTTAAGTGCCTGAACCTAATTAGTGATGTAAACTACAGTCCATCCAGCAAGATGTGAGCATAAGGCTCTTTTACAAAGGTGCCGGTGATGAACATGCTAATGAGCAAACAGTAGAGTCTTCATTAATGTTATTTTGGAGAAAATAAAATAGAGTTGTATTCTTTTTCATGTAACAGATCCACTGTTAAGGGGAAAAATCAATGAATTGTTATTCATTGATATAATTGTTCAGTGAATTGTTATTGTTTTCTTAACCAATAATGCATTTATAAATAGAGGTAAGTGTGTAATTTATGTGTATGTGTTTTTATTTTCATTTGCCTATAGGGAATGTTTAATTCTGCCTTGGAAGTGGCAAAATTTGAAGGGGCTGTGATTCGAACTGTCAGTGGAATAAGGGGACAGATCAAGAAAGCACTCCGGGCTCCAGAAGGAGCTTTCCGGGCTAGCTTTGAGGATAAATTGCTGATGAGTGGTAAATATATTTGTGGTGTGTTCTCAATACTGCATTTTTATTCTTTTTTTTTTTTTTTTTTTTTCCTTTTTTTCTTTCTTTTTTTTCTAGCTGATAATTAGAGGTTGGAGTGTGGTTCTATAGAAAGTCAAACCTCCAGTTCTGCCCAGTTGGAGCATCTTCTGTAGCTCCTAATTCACATTATGTCTGCAGCCTCTTGTTTATGCCCAAAGATTTGTGATATACATGAGTAGTTTATTTGATGAAGTCTCTCTTCAAATACTATACAACTAGTAGAAAAGTTTGTGGTGAATATTTTAGGATTTTCATTGTTTGGTTTTGGTTTTTTAAAAATGGTTATGAATTTTCTTTTGAAAACGTTAATTTCCTCTGTTTCCAGATATCGTCTTCATGCGAACTTGGTATCCTGTCTCTGTCCCAGCCTTCTATAACCCAGTAACATCTTTGTTGAAACCAGTGGGTGAGAAAGACACCTGGTCAGGAATGCGGACAACAGGTCAACTCAGGCTTGCTCATGGTATCAAACTAAAGCCGAGCAAGGACTCTCTCTACAAGGTACAGGTTGTGTGTGTGTGTGTGTGCATCATTGAAAGTACTATGTGTGCTCACCAGACAAGGAGTCACACAGATGCTTTTGTATGTAATATCTTATGTGCTTTGAATTTTTCAGATATGAAGTCTAATATAAAATTTGATCAAATACTGTATATTCTAGAATGTTTTGAAAAGGAACATGGGAAAATGGTACTAGTTGTTTATTCTGGATTGGAAAAAAAATTTATTGTGTATATTTAAGGATTATAATAGGGTATGTATAGATAGTAAGATGGCTACCATAGTAGTTATATATAGCTATTTTTTGTGTGATAAGAACATATATCTATAACAATAGATTTGTTAAATGTATTTAACAAAAATTCCAAATACATTTTTTATAACTGTAGTTCTTGTGTCATGTTATATCTGTAGACTTAATCATCTTTTAACATCAACCATCTTGTATCCTTTGACCTACATCTCTCCACTTCCTATTTGCCATTCTTACGTCTTTAGAGAAAAATTTCAGCTCCTTTACCCATTTTTAAATTCAGTTACCTGTTCTGTTATTTAGTTGTGAGAGTTCTTTATAAATGTTGGGTATCAACCCCTAATAGATATAGAGTTGCAAATATTTTTTTCTTAGTCTATAGGTTGTCTTTTCATTTGCTCTTTTTTGTTGTTGTTCTGCAAAAGCTTTTTAGTTAGATATAGTTCTACTTGTTTATTTTTGCTCCTATAACCTGGACTTTTGGTGTGATATCCCCAAAATAAACATTGTCAGCACCAGTGTTAAAGAGCTTTTCAGCCTCGTTCTCTTTTAAGATTTTTAAGGTTTCAGATCTTATATTTAAGTCCTGTAGCCATTTTGAGTAGATTATTGTATGTGGTATAAGATTGGGGTTCCGTTTCATTCTTTTTCATGGAGACATCCAGTTTTTCCCACACTATTTGTTGGTGATACAACCTTTTCCTTTTGTGTTGTCTTTGTTGCCTTTGGTGAGAATTAGTTGGCTATATAAGTTTAGACTTAACTCTGGGCTCTTTTGGTCTTTCTGTTTTTATGCCAATACCATACTGCTTTGATTACTATACCTTTATAATATAATTTTAAATCAGGAAATGTGATGCCTCCAACTTTGTTTTTCTTTCTCAGTATTGCTTTGACTGTTGGTTGTTTGGTTTTGTTTTGTGATTCCTAAGTATCGTAGGGATTTTTGTTTGTTTGGTTTTGTCTGTTTCTGTGAAAATCTATTGGAATTTTGATAGACATTGCATTAAATCTGTTTATTGTTTTGGGAAGTTGGGATATTTTAATAATACTTCTGACTTGTAAAAATGGGATGTCTTTCCATTTATTCTGTCTTTTCCAGTTTCTTCAGCATTTTATAGTTTTCAATATTGAAATCTTTCACTTCCTTGGTTAAATTTCTTCCTAAGGGTTTTTTTTTTTTTAATTTCTTCATAAATGGAATTGTTTTCTTGATTTCTTTTTGAGATCATTATTTGTGTGTAGAAATGATACCAGTATTCACATGTTGGTTTTTGTATCCTGCAACTTTACTGAATTTATTTATTAATTCTAATAGGATTTTTTTCCCTTTGGTTAGATCTTTGGGGTTTTCTATGAGTAGCATTTTGTCATCTGCAAATAGAAATTATTTTACTACTTTTTCTATTTAGATGACTTTTATTTCTTTTTCTTATTTAATTGCTCTTGCAAGTACTTCCAATACTGTGTTGAATAGAAATGGCAAGAATAGGCAGGCATCCCTGTCTTGTATCAGATCTTACTAGAAAAAGTTTCAGTTGTTCCCCATTGATTATGATGTTAACTGTGGATTTCTCGTAAATAGCCCTTATTATGTTGAGGAACTTTCCTTCTGCACATAAACTTTTAGAAGTTTTTATTAAGAACAGGTGCAGAATTTTTCAGATACTTTCTCTGTATCAATTAAGATGATCAAGTGGTTTTATTTCTTATTCTGTTAATGTGGTATTTGGCATTGATTTGCATATCTTACACCAGCCTTTTATACTAGGGATAATCCCACTTGAACATGACACATAATCATTCTGGTGTTGAATTCGATTTGTAATACTTTATTAGGGGTTTTGTATCAATGTTCAGCAGAAATATAGGCCTATAATATTTTTTCTTATGGCATCTTTGTCTGGCTTATGTATCAGGGTGATGCTTTATAAAATGTGTTTGGAAGCTTTGCCTCTAGGTTCTATTTTTTGGAAGAGTTTAAGAAGGCTAGTAATACTTTTTTATTTGGTAGAATTCAGCCGTGAAACCATATAGTGTTTCCATCATTGGAAGTTTTCTAATTACTTCTTTACCTTGTTTGTTGTCTCTCTTTGCACATTCTTCAGTCTTGTTAGGTTATATTTTTCTAGAAATTTATCCATTTCCTCTAGGTGATCCAATTTGTTGGCATATAATTGTTCATAAGAGTCCCTTAAGATCCTTTCTATTACTTAGAATGTCAGTTGTAATATCTCCACTTTCTTTTCTGACATTGAATCTTTTCTTATTTTTCCTTAAATAACTAGGAGTTCCTTGATTTTTTTTTTTTTTTTTTTTTTTTTTTTAAGATCTCATTCCTGGATTTATTGATTCATTTTTTTTCCGTTTTTTTTTTTTTCTGTTCTTTAATTTTGTTCTGATCTTTAGTATTTCCTTCTGCCAACTTTGGGTTTAGTTCTTTTATTAGCTTCTTAAGATAAAACTCTTTAGGTTTATTTAGGATCTTTCTTCTTTTTTAATACAGGCATTTATTACTATGAACTTCCCTCTTGGAATTTGTTTTTGCCATATCCATAGGTTTTAATATGTTGTGTTTCTATTTTTTTTTCTTTGACTTGATTATTTAGGAGCATGGTTTTTAATTTCCACATATTTGTGAATTTTTCAGGATTCCTCTTGTAAGTGATTCTAGTTTATACCGTTGTGGTTAGAAACAATACTAGTTTTTTTGATCTTCTTGAATTTGTTCAGACTTGCTTGTGAATTGACATACAGTCTATCTGGATAATGTTCCATGTGTGCCAGAGAAGAGTGTTACTATTGGGTGGATATATCTGTGACTGTCTTGTAGGTCCATTTGATCTCAAGTTCAATATTTTCTTAGTTTGGTTTGATCTGTTCATTATTGGAAGTGGGGTATTGAAGTCCTCTACTTTTTTGTATTGCTGTCTTTTCCTTCATGTCTATTAATATTTGCTTCCTATATTTAAGTACATGTAAATTGAGTGCATGTACATGTACTACATATTTGTAATGCATATATATGCATATGTAATGTCCTCTTGATGAATTACTCCTTTATCATTCAATAATAACTTTATCTCGTAGCAGTTTTTTACTTTACATCTATTTTATCTGTTGTAAGTATAGCCACCTCTGCTATCTTTTGGTTATTGTTTGCCTGGAATGTCCTCTTACACCCTTTGACTTTTAGCTTATGTGAGTCCTTAAAGCTAAAGTAGTTCTCTTCTAGATAGCATATAATTAGATATTATTATTTTTTAAATACATTCAGCCACTCTGTGGCTTTTACTTAGAGAGTTTAATGCATTTGCACTTGAGGTTATTATTGAAAGGCAAGGACTTCTGCTCTTTTGTTGTTTTATGGTTGTTTATAAGCCTTCATTCTTTTCTGCCTCTCTGGAGGTCTGGAGTATCCTAAACTTGACACCATCTGAGACTCCACTAACACCTTCTCAGTGTCCTACATCCTTACCAATAGTTGGCTTCATGTATTATTTTTTTATTTTAGACTTTTAGTGCCTGTCTGGATTCCCATTTTTGTGTAGATTCTAGACTCTGAGTACTTGGGATTATTTTCTTTACAGCTTAATAATGCATTTGAAAAATTTTGCTTGTTTTAATCCAAGATATTCATTTGTTTTGAAATAGAGGGTGATTCAGTGTATTAGTCTGCCATTCTGTCAGAAATAGAAATCTCCCAGGCATTACTTTTTCTATAAAATAGAATAAACTTTTGGTTCATCTTGCATGAATTTTTATTGCCGTATACTCAGAATATGGTGTTCTTTTCCAGCCTGTGTTGCTTTTCCTTTTTTGAGATTTCTCTGAATTCCTTAATTCTAAAGCAGTTACTGTTTCTGAACAGAGAACATTGAGTGTTACCGAGTATGATGTCTTTAATAATAAATTTAAATACATAGAAGATTTTTCTACATAGTTGACATTGACCTTTGGTAAAAGCCAGTGGCAAAACTTTCAACTTAAACAGTATTTTTGAGGCAATTTAATAATTCTAATCATTCTCCTTTATTTAAGCATAGAACTTAGATTACCTTGAAAAATCAATATAGAGCGTTTTCCCTTCATCTTTTGTTTAAATCTTTTCTGTATTCAGCCAACCTTCCATCAGAAACGGAATAAAGTTAAACTTGGAATCAGGAATGGGGACACTTTGCTTATTAGTAGAAGAACTGTGTCCTTAAATCTAGAGAGTCAAGAAGAAAAGATAGATGACCTCAGTGCCCCAAAATAAACACTGAATTTTCCCTTAAAAGAAACTTTGGATTGATTTATCTCCTCTGTTGAGATCCCATAGTTCCATATAGTAGAAATGGGCGGTTGATTTCTTGAAACAAATGTAAATGTAACTATTTGGCCTAGGGATATGGATGTCCATTGAGGCAGTTCATATTTGATGGGTGATCAAATCCTGATTTCTATGGTCAGCAGACTCAGGTGTCACTAATCTTGTGGGCAAGTCAAAACATTGAAAAGATGTTATGCAAAAGTTTTAAATATACATAGGTCATAATTTAAATGTGTCATTCTCCTATTTGTCTTTTCAGCCGATCCTGAGGCAAAAGAAACATTTTAATTCATTGCACATTCCAAAAGCCTTGCAAAAGGCCTTGCCATTTAAGAATAAGCCCAAGACGCAAGCAAAGGCAGGCAAGGTGCCTAAGGACAGGATGAGACCAGCAGTTATACGTGAGCCTCATGAGAGGAAGGTACTGTTGACCAGACAACTTATTGCATGTTTCCTTTAGAGATGAAAGTAGTGTTCTTCATAGCATTTCTACTGCATTCTCTGTCTTCATTAGGAAAGATAAGGGCCAGACTCATTCATGGCCTTAGTTGGAGGAAGGTCTAGAGTTCATTTTTCCATCTTTTGATTCATTATGCTCTGCCTTATGTGTTCGAATGGGAAGTAATAGATACACAGCTGGTTAACCACTCTGCCTTAGCTAGTTGCACATAGTATCCAGAGAGTAATTAACAGAGATGGTTAATCACTCACATCTGTATCTCCAAGCCATTTGTGATTTCCTAGTTCAGGATGCTTTTCACTCAATTAACATTCATTTGAGTTATGAATTGAATCTAGTTTCAATACTGTGGGCCCATATGTTGAGGCCTCTGAAATGTAGGTCTCATGCCATAACTGTAAGATTGATCTAGGCTCCCTGGGTTTTGTCTTTGTCAGATCCTTGCACTGCTAGATGCTCTGAGCACAGTGCACAGTCAGAAGATGAAGAAGGCTAAGGAACAGCGGCATCTGCACAATAAAGAGCATGTCAAAATGAAGCAGAAGGAGGAAGAGGAAAAGCTGAAGCGACAGAAGGACCTTAGGAAGAAGCTCTTCCGAATTCAGGGTCAGAAGGAAAGAAGAAATCAGAAGTCTAGTCTGAAAGGGGCTGAGAGCAATTGAAGTGACATTTCAGAATGGATTGACCATCCTTTGGATCTGTACAGGTTAATGGCTTCAAATCTTATAGTTCATAAACAACAAGAGACAGGAACCCAAGAGAGAACTCTTAATTGAATATATCACCCAGACTGTGCCTTTAATAGGAGAAATGGAGAAGACTGTGAGACTGTGCTGGTAGGACATGTGTACCCTCTTAGCATCCAGTTATATAGAGATTTAAAGCATTGTCACCTTATTGGCACATGAACTGTCTCACTTTCTTATATCTATCTCAATTTAATTATTTTGTGCTACAGAAAATATTAAACTATTTTTCTGTTAATTTTGATTTAATAGTTTTCATTAGGTATGAATGCCTGAGAGTTGCTTGTGAATAAATAATAGCTTACTTCTCTTCATGATAAGTCTTCCAGGAGGGGAAAAATATATATATTTAAATTTTCAGCTTTAGTGTAAACATTTTAGAGAAGGGTGTGTGATTTGTTTTTGAGTTTTGGGTTTTTATTGTTTTGTTTGTTGTATTCTTTGGTCATGGACCCTAATGGACATTTTATATCTTATTTAATATATTTTTGCACTTTGGTATTATAACCAAGTAACTATAGATGTATCTTTTTGTTTTAGACAAGGTACATATAGAGAATAAGGAAATGGAATATCCCAGTGAAGCTTCTTGTACTATGCTTATGCATTACACTGCCTAACTGTATTTCCTTTCTTAATTGAACTTATTGATGTAATTGTGTGTGTGTGTGCTATTATATATATTATACAACATGTAGGTATAATCATGTGTGACCTAGTCCTATATAGTGTACTCATAGAGTCACATACTATATGTACTTTGCCTATTGTCCTTCAATGGTAACATTTTGTAGAAATTACAATTGGGATAGTGACATTGATACAATCCACTGATTTTATTCAGATTTCCCCAGTTTATACTGTAAGTGTGTGTATAAAATGGGACATTTTTTACAAGTTTCCATATCTTTGCATAGGGGTCATGCTCATTTTCTCTGTATTGATCCAGTTTTAGTGTGTATGCTGCTGATGTGAGTACCATGTTGCCTTTGAAAACATGTGGGCCAAAGAAAATTCACCAGGGGCCAACTACTGAATTTTCTGGTAGGATTGTGAATAATTGGCTTAGTCTGGTAGGTTCTATGAGAGCCTATAGCTATTAGTGGGAAAGTGCTGGGTCTTTTTTCTTCATAATAATGTGATGGTATCAAAATAAGTCCTAATGTTTTGTAACTAAAAAGAACCAATAAAATTAAAAAATAAGTGATAGAACTGTGAAAATCCTGCCAACACTGAGTCAACGGGGAAAACAACAGTTGGGATGAGCCCAGACCCTTCTGAGGAACTCTGGTTGTATATTTTTCTCTTTTCCTGAGGAGCAATTGGAAATGTCAGCATGCTAATAAAATACTTTAACTTCTGTTGTGTTATATGGCAATGGCATAATCCATTTTTAAAATATGAAGCTATAATTCAATTAAAATATACAAAGCTCTCTAAGCCATACCATATTTTTCAATTAAGTAGCTTACAGGTCATCCAGAGTAGACAAAACCTGGCTTTAAAAGTGTCTCATACAAGTAAATTTGTTCAGAATGAGAATTGCAAGTAATATGTGTAATTGTTTAGTCTCTAATATTTTAACCAAAACAGATTCTTCAGCCATAGAGAAGTAAAGGAATGTTTAAACAGAGTTGGAGGTAATTGTCTTAAGATAATATTTGTGAGTATAATATCTGTTAATATTAAAAATCTTGACATCATATTTGGAGAACAAAAGAAATTTAAAGTTCACATATCAAGAATATTTAAAACTTAAGAAATCTCTCAGACTGGGGTCGTGGCTCCATGGTGTGCAGCATTTGCCTAGTGTGTGTGAGGCACTGGGTTCGAATCTTAGCACCACGTAAATAAATAAAATAAAGGTCCATCGACAACTAAAGAAAAATTTAAAAAATAAGAAAGAAAGAAAGAAAGAAACCTCTCCTGTCTGAAAGTTACTGTAGCATATTTAGAATATTTACTGGTTATGATACCAGCAGGCTCAGTCAATAAAATATACATGTGCATAATTTTTGTAACTGAAGTCTGCATCCATTTTACAGGAACATAGTATAACCAAGTGGGGACTAGCATGGGAGAGTTTTAAAATTACTTTTCAATACTAATACTTTAGTCATGGATACCATTAGAGTATTTTTTATAAAAAGAAAATTCTATCAGAATATAAGTTCCATGAGAGTTGGAACTGGGTTGTTTACTTTCTTAGCACTTAAGAGTTAAGCCTAAATAAAATAAGTTCTTAATAAACAAACATCTGCTTGGAATGATGAAGGAGGTATATTCCAGATAACTGAAGATGCTCTGTAAAGAGTATGCACTCACTTTCTAAACTATCGTAAAAAATTTTTTATAGAAACCTTTCTCAATTGCATTAAGCTTTATAAATTATAAATAAATATAGTATCTTTTAGAGACTGCATTTGACAAAAATTGGAAATTGAGGTAAACCACTCATTTTTATACCTATCTTTTTACTATGCACATGTGACTGTAGTTTTGGGGTATTTTTTTTTTTTTAAACTGATACTGGCCTAAAGTAAATATAACATTCCATGCCATTAAAATATTCTTATTAAACTGTTAGTATCTTTGGGTTCCTTAGTGTAAGTGCAGATTGTTTCTTTTTAAACACATGAACTTGTTTAAAGCAAACACTGGGCCACTGTGGCAAATCTGGGAGACATCTGAGAGGTATCATCCCTCAAAAATAGGCTCCTCTTAATTTGAAACTGCTATAATACTATTTTTGGTGACATACCACCATTTTCAGAAATTTGCATGAAGAAAAACACACAGTCTGTAATTCAACTTCTTGGAGGCTTCAGAGTAAAAATTGATAAATAAAATCCGTATGAAGAAAGACTTTTTGAAGTCTTCAAAGTATAAAGGTCTTGTCACATAACCATCACTACAGTCAAGATGGAAAAGAGTCACATCACTGAAAAGTATTCCCTCTTGCTGTGTAGTCCTACTAACGGATGTGTTTTTTGTCATATAACTTTTGTGAGTGAAAACAGTATGTAGTGTCTTGTGTAACTGGCTACTTCCACTAAACATAATACCTTCAAGATGCATCCCAATTGTTTTTTGTATGAATGGTGTGTTCCTTTTGGTTGCTGAATAGTATCCACCTGTACAGAGATAACTGTTGTTTACCCATTTACCGATGAACAGACAATACAGTTGTTTCCAGACTTGGGTAATTATGAATATATGCGCAGTATATATTTTTGTAGAGTCTTTTGTGTAAACATAATTTTTTATTACCCCAGGGTAAACACTTGGGAGTAGGACTTTTAGAACTGTCTCACTGTTTTCCAGAGTGACGCCGTCCAGCGGAGTTAATTTGGCGTGGGGGACAAAAGAGTAGCGAGGCTCTTGAATTCAGAACGGTTTGTTGATGAATCAGGAAACCCGGGAACTGGAACCTCGAACCTCTTAAAAAAAAAAAAAAAAAAAAAAAAAAATTTTTTTGGTGCTCAAGGAGAGCCGGCTTATATCCCCTCCAGGAGGTGAAGGGTAGGGCTGACGCCAATCATGCAAAGATTAGGTGAGAGCTAGCTGCCCAATCATGGTAAAGGTCAAAATGAGCAGGCACGAGCAGGAGCACCTGTCCACACGTTGTGTGGGTGGACTTAATTGGATACGGCCAATGACAAATCACCTGGGTGTGCTTATGTCAATCAACCTCCTCACCGCAGATGTGATCAAAGCAACCTCTGGCTGGCTGCCAAGCGCCATCCCGGCGCCTTCCGCACCGCATAGCCCCAACACCAGAGTGTGCTGTATCATTTTGCACTCCTACCAGTAATGAATGAGAGTTCAAGGCTGCCTCTTCACCAATACTTGGTATTACCAGCAGCTTTTCAGCTATTCTAGTGGGTATCTCACTGTGGTTTTAATTTGCATTCCATAATAACTAATAATGTTGAGCATCTTTTCATGTTTCCACTAGTGTCCTCTCTGGCAAAGTTTATGTTCAAAGCTTTTTGCCCACTTTTAATTTGAATCATTTTCCAACTTGACTGAGTTTTTTTCTTATAGTGCTTAAGGATTGAACCCAGGCCCTTGTGCATACCAGGCAAGTTCTCTACCACTGAGCTAACCCAGGCCCTTGTGCATACCAGGCAAGTTTTCTACCACTGAGCTGACCCTTTGAGAGTTCTTTATATAACCCCCTTTTTTAAATTGTTTGTTCTATTTAGTTATATATGACAGCAGAATACATTTTGATTCATTGTACACAAATGGAGTGCAACTTTTCATTTCTTTAATTATACACAATGTAGTCAGACCATTCATGTAATCATTCGTGTACATAGGGTATTGATATTTGTCTCATTCTACCATCTTTCCTCCCCCTCCCCCTCATTTCCGTCTACACAGTCCAAGGTTAGAATATACCCTTTGTAGGTTATGTGATTTGCAAATATTTTCTCCCAACATGTAGTTCCCAAGCTAATTTTTTTTTATTTTGATAAGCCTAATTTATTTTTGCTTTTATGGATTGTGCATTTGGTGTCATTCTCTGAACTCATTTTCTACCCTCAAATCATGAAGATTCTCTCTTGTTTTCTTCTAAAACTTTGTATGTATATAGAAAGAGAAATACATACTCAACTATGTATGCATATGCAAATTATGCATACCAAATAAGGAGGAAATAAGACAGTTACAGCCTTTGGTTCTGTAACTGGTCACATTGTCATATGACTACCTTCTTCCAGTTCCTATTCAGTGTTCCCTTTCCTTCCACAAACTAGAGCTGGTCATGATTCTTTACTGGTTACCAGACTTGAGCCTTTTTTCCTGATGGCCCTGAACCATTACAATCCTGCATTGGTTTTGGTTTACTGTTTCTCTAGATAGAAGGAGTTCTACTGGCTTCCACCTTGGCTTTTCCCACCATCATAGCCTTCACTCTATAGGGATCCAATGTGGGAGTTCTGCCAGTTGCTGTGTATATCTACTCCAATTATGCATTGAAATAACCACAAGATGGGTTTATCTACTGTGAGACAGATCTTGAGCTAAAACTCATTTGTCAGCAGACCTTCATAAACCCTGACTGGGGGTAGGGGCACAGTAACATTTTGGGTCTCCTGAAGTCAGTAAGTTCAGGACTAGTGTCCAATAGTCCCCCAAAGGTCTGATTATTTGCTTTTCTCTAAAGCACAGTTACCCTGGTAAATGGCCATAGGTGAAGGGTTATGGAAAATAGTATTCCTATAAGACAGCACTCCAAGGAAAACAGACAGTATGACTTTTTTGGAGGAGGAAGGGGAAATTAGCCAAACATTAAACCTCTCCCAGTACATCCTTTCCCAATAACAATGGGTCCTGAATGCTGGGCTCTGGACGAGGGGGAACCTATTGCAAATTAGTCTTAAATGGAGGCACAGTAAATATCGAAACTCTGGGAAATAATGAATCCCAGAGGAAAAAGCAGTGGGCAAGATTTGAGTACTCATCCCATGGGATCTAGACTCCTAGCTCTCTAGATGACAATGAGTTTTAACCTGCACAACTAGCCCCTGACTGTCCAAACTGCACTTCACAGTCTCCAATGAAACTAAAACCCAGACTCCTGTAACATGGGGGCCATCTCCATACCCAGAAAATGAGCCCTCTGGTGCCTGATGGGTGAACCTTGCTGCAGAATAAAGGAAAATTTGCTAATCCAAGGTTCTCTTCCCGTCTCCTACCTCTGTCATTTGTGGACCATGAGATTATAATAGGTTCCCCTGGGAAAGACTTGACATCTGCTATGGTCTGAATGTAGATGTCCCTTCAAAATTAATATGTTAAGATCTAAGTTCCAATGCAGTAGTAGTAAGAGGTAGGGACTTTAAGAAGCAATTAAGTCATGAAGGCAGCACCTTCATGAATGGAATTAGAACCCTTATAAAAGAAGTAGAAGGGAGCTGACCTTCCCCCTCACCATGTGAGTGTGCAGCAAGAGGTGCAGCTATGAAGTAGAGAATGAGTCTTTACCAGTCACTAAATTTTCTGGGACCTTAATCATGGGTTTCTATTATTCATAAATTACTCAATCTGAAGTATTTTGCTATATTAGCAGGAACAGACTGAGGCAGCCTCCCTTCAGTCAAAGGGTATTGGGGTCTAAATGGAGGCTCAAGTTTGGAAATTGAATACTTGTGACTCTTTGTTTTTATTCAGGTTATACTTTTGTTTGCTTGACCTAGAGCATTTCTGCCTAGATCAAGAAAGAATTTAATAAGCTTCCAATGATCAACTAGGCAATACCATAAGTCTGCATGAGTCACACTGTTCTGATCGCTGCTTTGACTGTTCGTTACAGTAACCATGCCTACCTTGCCTTTGGCAGTTAAGTACTGCCACTTGTTCTCTTGATACCCTAGGATCCAATTACTGTCATTGTATTTGGGCTTTCCAACTCAATGACTGCAGTTTCCAACATCAGGTCTGACTTAAGGAGAATAGCAATCACAGAACTCTTCAAGGATGGCAAGGCTCCTCTCACAAATTTTCAGTCACAGGGAATCAAGTCTTCTAGACCTTCTGTGTGGGGATGGGTAGGTCTTGAACAACACATCTACTCTAACATCCAAATCTCCCTAAGCCTTTGAATCCCTTCTTTTACATTAAACCATAACATGTCTAGCATTTTCAATTAACTCTCCCAAGCTGCAATATTACATGCAGAATCTCTGCTAAGTGAGCACAAATTCGACTGATCTTTGTTTCTTCCATCACTATCCTGAAGTCTTAGTATCTATTCCTATACACATTTCCTGATTGTAAAATTAGAAAGCTCCAGTAGTTCTTTTGAATTGTAGTTTACCTCCTTCCTTTAGGGGCCCACTAGACCTGAATTTATTTATAGGTCTAGAAGCAAATAGGAATAGTGGAGGTGGGTCCTGAGGAGACAGCACTGTCTTGTATGCAGCCACCTCAGGGGCTGACATTATTACAGCTTCCGCATGCAATGTATGGCCAGTGCCCCCAAACGAGGGTAGGGAAGCCTATTCTATTGGCAAAGGAGACTCATCAGAATTTAGGACTTAATGTTCCCAGCTTCATCAGAATCTTCCCACACATCTATTTCCATTCCAATTGTCAAGACCCCATTCCTTCCCAACCAATGTCCCAACCTTAACAGTAAACACCTATGCTGTAAGCTGAGTTTAACTTCATTAAATTCAGCCATTCACTGGATAAGATTCTGAGTTTGATTTTCAGCAATCTTAGTCCTATGCTGCAGGAATTAAGGGTCTGCGGGAGGGAAAACGAGATTTTCATATTATTTGTATGACACTTGATCTGAGGATTTAAATCTGAGCTCATTCATCTTTTCCTTTCCCCCATTTTGTCCAGTGACAATAGAAGAAATCAGCTGATCTCTTTATATTCATTAGTTTTAAAAAATATTTCAAAGTAATAGTATACATGTGTAATCCAGATCCTTGCTTCTTACGAATTAGGAATATCAAGTGATATTTTGTGTATCTCTTATGGCTAGATCATGCCATGGACTCAGTGTTCTCTTGCCACTGGAAATAGTTATTAGTATACCTAATCAGATTAGAGACAATTTTAGAAACCCCAGAGCCTATTCAGAAAACTCATTCTCAACATTCTGTTCCTTTAGACCCATTCTTGGGTGTGCCTACCTTGCCTGGATCACAGTTCTACCTGTCAGAAAAGAAGGTGTTTGGGCCTACAGGGGATTGGGAAATGGGAAATGAATTAAGGAATAAAGGGAGTTTCTTGCACTCTGGGTTTTAGAAGGATCCTTTTCATGCTTTCCAGCCAGACCTGAAGGCTTCTTCCAAGCTGTTTGCACCAGTATCCATGTTCAGGTTCAGACTGCCGTGAGCACAGGCTGGGAGATCTCAGGGAAGGGAAAAGGGTAAAACTCAATGGCAGCTCTGAGATAATTTGAAATATGGTCTTTTAAAATACCTACCATTATTTGATTTTAAAAGTCTTCCAATAGTTTCTCCATGCTTACTGGCCTATTTCTATAATAGCATTTAATGAAAACTGCAAGGTGAAATGTGCTTAGTCTGTTTCCCCTAAACTGAAATTCTCCTCATTTAGTTTCCTCAAAATGAATGCCTATGAATGAGATCCTTTGGCCATTTAAAAATGTTTATTTAAATAAATAAAGATTCATATGAAGTTGCAAAGAAATGTATAGCAAGGTTCTTGTGCCCTTTTCCCAGCTTTCCCTAATGCTAACATCTGACATAACTAATAGGAAAATCAAGAAATTGACATTGGTACAACCCACAGAGTTTATTCAGATTTAATGAGTTAGTGCTGTGTACTCATTTTTGTGTATACATGAATAATTCTATATAGTCTTATGTGTATAGTTTGGTGTACCTACCACCATAATCATGATACATTTATCACCAGAAGGTTTTTTCACATCATTTTATAGCCACATGACCCTCACTTCCACCTTCTTTAACCCCTAGAATATACTAATCTACTTTCCAGCTGAATAATTATGCTATTTCACAAGTATTCTATATGTGGAATCATGTACTATGTATTCTTCTAAAATTGACTTTTTTCACAGCATAATTTCCTTCAGCTTTGCTGCTGTATATATCATTAGTTTCTTTTATTAATTTGGAGTAATGCCCATAATATGGATATACTACTGTTTAACCATTTGCCATATAATGACACCTCAGTAATTTCCAGTTTTTCAAGGCTACAAATAAAGGTGCTTTGAATATTTGCATATAAGATTCTGTGTAAAAGTAAGTTTTCACTTCTCTGGTATAAATACCCAAGGTTGTATTTTCTAGGTCATTCAATAAGCCCAATTTTAGTTTTATAAGGAGTCACCAAACCTTCTCCAGAGTGGCTTACCATTTTACATTCTCAAGAGCAATGTGTGAGTGCTGCAGTTTCTCTGCATCCTTGCCAGAATTGATGTTATCACTTTTTTAAAGCCTTTCTAATAGATGTGTAGTAATATCTCACAGTGGTTTTAAATTGCATTTTCCTAATGTCTAATGATATTGAGCATTCTTTCATGTGTTTATTTGCCATATGAATATCCTCTTTGGCCAAGTATCTGTTCATGTCTTTTATACATGTTAGATTGGAATTCTTATTTAATGTTGTTATGAGAGTTCTGTATTCTAGAGATAAGTTCTCCATCAGATATGTGATTTGTAGCTATTTTCTCTCATCTATAATTTTTCTTTTCATCATCCTAACAGGATCTTTGGCCGAGCAAAAAAGAAATTTTAATAAAGCCCAATATATTGATTTTTCCTTTAATGAGTTTTACTATAGATGCAAAGTCTAAGAACTCTGCCTAGATCCTGGTCTTGAAAGATTTTGTCCTGTTTTTTGGGGTTTTTTGTTGTTGTTGTTTTGTTCGTTTTGTTTTTTCCTGAATGTATACTTTAACATTTAAATCCATAACCCTTGAATTAAATATAAAATGTGAAGATTAGGTCAGGGTTTGTCTTTTCCCTGTGCAGTGTGAGTTTGAGCAGTACTTGTTGAAAAGCCTCTCTCTTTTCTACTGATTTGCTGTTGCCTTTTTGTAAAAAATTTAGCATATTTCCATGTCTCTTTCTGTGTTCTCTGCTTTGTACCATTGATCAATGTGTCTGTCACTCCCCCAGTGCTACACTGAATTGATTACTATATGGAGTAAGCTTTTAATATTGGCTAGAGTGAGTCTTTTTATTTTTATTTTTTTTAACAGCAGGAGTTGGAACCATTTTTTTTCACCAGCCAGCGGCCCCCAGCTTGGCAGTATGAGGGCAGACTGCAAGTCTACACTCCTCGACCCCATCCAAGGGCTAGAGTACACCTTAATAGTCCAAAACCACATTGTCATCAGTGGCTGTTGCTATGATTCAAAACCACGAACAAACATTATGAGATCTAGAATCATAAGCGGAAGGGGAAGTGGGTCAAAATGACCCTAGTTGAGTACAAGTTAAAGAATGGTTACTAATGTCTGGACAATCATTCTCTGACAGGGTACACTGCCCAAGAAAAATAGGAACCAAAAAGAGGACAATTTTACATTGTATAAGAGGAACAAAAACATGTGCGTTTCCAAGCAATGTGTGCTAAGCAGGATCAGCATGGCAGAGGCAGAGTTTCCTCATGGGAGACGCATTTTTTACACGACAAGGAGTCTCAGGGTAAAACGGAGTCTGGTCATTGCCCATAAAACCTGACCCATAACAGTCTGCCAGCAGCTGGCGGCTGGACTCAGCTGGCTCCAGCCTGGACTGCTAGACCGCCTGCGGAGTTTGGCCTAACCACACTTCCACAGTCACGTGAGCAGATGCCTAACAACGGACCTCTCTGGCATACACTGGGCACACACATCCAGTTGGCTCCGCTCCATTTCTCTGGGGCGCCCGACTAATCCACAACACTAATGAAAACTGGCCTCTCTGTGGACACCTTCACGCATAGAGCAGCCCACTCGCGTCCCCTTGAAAACCAGGAGCAGAGCCTGGGGCTATGGAAGCCCAGGAGGGGACAATGCAGATCCATCCACAGGTCTAACTGAAACAGAGGTGCAGATAGAAACCCCGTGGGGTGATTTTGCCTCCCACCAGGGGGCCTTTGGCGATGTCTGAAGACAGTTTGGAGTGTGGTGACCGAGGAGGGTTCTACTGGGGTCTGGAAGCCGAAGTCAGGGATGCTGCTCAACCTCCCGGCATGCACGGGACAGTCCTGCGACTGACTTGTGCACATGAGACATCCCAGTGCCAAGGTCGAGAGACTCTGGGTTTGGAACCATCATGGAAATCAACTTGTGTCATACAAGAACGATTGTACCCAAGTCAGAAAGGAGCCCTCCAGAGGCCACGGGAACCTGTTTGAGGGAGCACAAGAGCAGGCCTGGGGGGCAGGGGCAGTTTGGGGAGAGACATCACGCATGTCTTTCAGAGGTCAGCCCTACCCTGGAAGCAGAGCAGACAGGCAGCACAGGGCACCTGACTCTCTAGCTAAATATGGAAATCTGAGAGCAGTTCAGTGTGAGGCCAGTGTAGCTTGGCTACCTCAGATGCACTAGCGAGTGGTCTACTACCAGCAAGAGGCTGAAAAGAAGAGGCCAACAGTAGATCCACCCAATAGCGTGAGTGCAGGGCAGATCCTGGGCGGCACAGACTGAGACAGAAATGGACTTTACAGCGAGTGCCCTTGGGGGTCGCTGAAGACTCTACTCCCTTCTTTCATTTTTTAAATCCTTCCTTCAGCAAAAAGTGTAGTGCTGTATTAGTTTCCTGTGGCTGCTGTAACAAATCACCACGAATGTGGTGGTTCAGACAACATGAATGTGTATCTGATGGTGCAGGAGGCAGAAACCCAAGACAAGCCTCCCTGGTGTTGGAAGTGCTTCCTTCTTGAGCTCTGGATAGGGTCTGCTTCCTTGTTTTCTGGCCACCAGAGTCTGCATTTCTTGGCTCTTGGATCCTTCTCATGTCACATCTCTTTCTCCCACTATTTAAAAAAAAATTTAAATTTTTATTTTTACTTTTACAGACTGCATTTTGATTCATTATACACAAATGGGGTACAACTTTTCATTTCTATGGTTGTACACAATGTAGATTCACACTATTCATGTAATCATACATGTACATTGGGTAATAATGTCTCAGTCTACTATTTTTCCTTCCCCAACCCCTCCTACCCCATTTTCCTCTATACATTCAAAGTTCCTTCATTCTTCTCTTTGCTCCCCCTGCCACAACCCCACCCACTCTGTTATGTATCATCCATCCACTTATCAGAGAAAACATTCAGCCTTTGGTTCTTTGGGCTTGACTTATTTCACTTAGCATGATATTCTCCAACTCCATTTACCAGCAAATGCCATAATTTTTTTCTTCTTTATGGCTGAGTAATATTCCATTGTGTATATATACCACAGTTTCTTTATCCATTCATCAATTGAGGGGCATCTAGGTTGGTTCCACAATCTAGCTATTGTGAATTGAGCAGCTATGAACATTGATGTGGCTGCATCACTGTAGTATGCTGATTTTAAGTCCTTTGGGTATAAACTGAGGAGTGGGATAGCTGGGTCAAGTTTTTAAGGAATCTCCATACTGCTTTTCAGAGTGGTTGCACCAATTTGCAACTCTACCAGCAATGTATGAGTGTGCCTTTTCCCCTACATCCACACCAACACTTATTATTGCTTGCGTTCTTGATAATAGTCATTCTAATTGAAATTAGATGAAATCTTAGGGTGGTTTTAATTTGCATTTCTCTAATTACTAGAGATGATAAGTACTTTTTCATATATTTGTTGATCACCTGTATATCTTCTTCTGTGAAGTGTCTGCCCAGTTTCTTAGTTCATTTATTGATTGGGTTCTTTGTATTTTTGGTGTAAAGTTTTTTAAGTTCTTTATAAATTTTGGAGATTAGTGCTTTGTCTGAAGTGTGTGTGGAAAAAATTTTCTCCCACTCTGTAGGCTCTCTAGTCACATTATCGATTGTTTTCCTTGCTGAGAAAAAGCTTTTTAGTTTGAATCCATTCCACTTATTGATTCTTGCTTTTATTTCTTGCACTTTGGGGGTCTTGTTAAGGAAGTCTCGTCCTAAACCAACATGATGAAGATTTGGGTCTACTTTTTCTTCTATTTGGTCTGGTCCTAAACCAACATGATGAAGATTTGGGTCTACTTTTTCTTCTATTTGGTGAAGGGGGGTAGAGTGATTCTTTCCATTTAATTATTATTGTTCAAAATTGTTTAGGCTATACTAGTGCCATTCCCTTTTACCAAAAATTTTAGAAAAATTATGTGTGTGTGTGTGTGTGTGTGTGTGTGTGTGTACAAAATTGTTTTGGCTATATTAGTGCCATTCCCTTTTACCAAAAATTTTTAAAAATTTAACACACACACACACACACACACATATATGTGATATATGTATATATAATACAAAAAATAATGTTGAAATTTAGATAGGAATTGTGTTAAATCTACAACTTGGGGTAGACTAACATCTATGGAGAATATTCACATCTCTGTATATGGTATGTCTCTCCATTTAGGTAGATAGTCTTTGATTTCTTTCATCAGAATTTTATAATTTCCACTCTACTATTAAATAATTTGTGGAATATTTATGGTTTAAATGTGAGGTGTCCCCCAAAAGTTCATGTGTGAGACAATGCAAAAAGGCTTAGAGGTGAAAAGATTGAGTTATGAGAGCCTTAACCCAATCAGTGAATTAACCCTCTAAGAGGAATTAACTGGTTGGTAACTTAAGGCAGGTCGGCTGTGACTGGAGGAGGTATGTCCTTAGAGGCTTGCCTTTGGGGTGTTTGTTTTACATCTGACAGTGGAGTCTCTCTACTTCCTGGCACCATGTTCCCAGTTGCTTTCCTTTACCACACTCTTCCACCATGATGTTATGCCTCACCTTGACCCCTGAGGAATGGAGATAGCTGTCTATGTACTGAGACCTCAGAAACTATGAACCTCCAAATAAGCTTTTTCTCTGCTAATTTTCACTGCTGTTTTAGTCAGCAGTAAAAAAGCTGACTAACACAGATTTATGCCTATTTCTTGTCCGGAGCACTTGTAAATAGTATTGCTATTTTTATTTTAGTTTCACTTATTCATTGTTAGTACATCAAAGTACAATTTGTATGTTGATCTTGTACACTGTGGCCTTGATGCTCTCACTGATTAGATCAAGAATGTTTTTTATACAGTCCTTTGATTTTTTTTGTCCCGCCCCCAGACGATATATCTTATGCAAATGTACAGGGTTTTTTCTTTCTTTTCAATTTATGCATTTAAAAATTTTTCCTTGCCAGGCACAGTAGTGCATGCCTGCAATCCTAGCAATTCTGAAGGCTGAGACAGGAGGATTTGCAAGTTTGAGGCCAGTCTCAGCAATTTAGTGAGGCCCTAAGCAACTTAGTGAGACTCTGTCTCAAAATAAAAAATAAAAAAAGGGGCTAAAGATGTGGCTAAGTGATTTAGCACTCCTGGGTTCAATCTCTAGTACAAATAAATAAATAAAATGTAATTTCTCCTTTCCTTACCTTATTGCACTGACTAGGACTTGTAGTGCTATGTGGAATAAAAGTGATGAAAAGGTTCTTGAGGGGAAAATATTCGAATTTTCACCATTAGGTATGACTTTAGTTATAGGGCTTTATAGACACTTTTTACAAAGTTGAGGAAATTTTTCCCTATTATAAGTGTGCTAAGAATGTACATCATGAATAGGTATTGAATTCTGTCAAAACTTGTTCCTAGGTCAATTTATATGATCATATGATTTTCATCTTTAGCCTTTTATGTGATAGATCACATTGATTTTTCAAATATTGAAACAGCCTTGCCTAACTTGAGTAAAACTTCTCTTGATTGTAATCTATTATTCTTTTTCTACATGGTTGAATTTGATTTGCTAATATTTTCTTGAGGATTTTGCATCTAAGTTTATGAGCAATATTTGTGTGTAGTGTTCATTCTTCTCTTCCTCCCTCCCTTCCTTATCTTCTGTGTTGCCTTTGTCCTGTTTCATATCAGTACAATTCTGGGCTTATAAAAATAGTCAGGAAGTGTTCTCTCCTCTGCTATTTTCTGGAAGAGATGGCATAAAACCAGAGTTAATTGTTCTTTAAATATTTGATAAATTCTCCAGTGAAACTACCTGGGCCTATATATTTCATATTGAGGGACTTTTAATTACAAATCCTATTCATATAGTGACTATATGACTATTCAGGTTATATATTTCCTCTTTTCTGAGCTCTGGTAATTTGTGATTTTCGGGTAATTGATTAATTTTTTCCCCTAGGTTGTCAAATTTATGAGAATAATTGTTAATAATATTCCTTTTTTCTTCATGGCTACAGCATCTTTTGTAATATTCTCTGTATTGTTCCTGATATTAATGATTTGTGTGTTCACTCTTGTTGTCTTTGTCAATCTTGGTAGAGGTTTATCACTTTTGTGAATGAATTATACCCTGGAGTGTGTGCCATGATATCTGGGCAGGTTGGCTGGCGGCACATGAATACTCCCTCCTTCTTACTGCAAGGGAAAGTCAAATCACAACACAAATTGGCAACCTCTGGTCAGAGACCTCACCCAGGTTAGAAGGATAGGGAAGTGTCTTGGGGACCAGGTAGCCCCTGGAGATGAGCAAAGAGGACCCAGGTTTTTTGCCCTAAGCTCTGCCTAGAGTAGCCTCCTGTCTTAAAAATCTATTTGGAAGGTATCACCCTGGTTCTAAGGCTCTCTACCAAGTATATTTGGCTTCCATATCTGTAGGTTTCACATTCCAGAAGTCAACCAACCATGGACCAAAAATATTTTTTAAAATTTCATTTGTACTGAAAATGCGCTGCAGACCACCATCCATGACCAGCAAATACAACCAGTCTTGGTAGAGCTATCAGACATGGAAATTTGGCTCTCAGGAACTGGCAATCATGAGAGTGGGATAGCTGGATCAAATGGTTCCATTCCAAGTTTTCTGAGGAATCTTCATACTGCTTTCCAGTTGGTTGCACCAATTTTCATTCCCACAAGCAATGTATGAGTGTACCATTTCCCCACATCCTCACCAACATTTATTGTTGTTTGTATTCTTGATAATTGCCATTCGAACTAGGGTGAGAAGAAATGTTAGAATAGTTTTGATTTTCATTTCTCTAATTGCTAGAGATGTTGAACATTTTTTCATATATTTGTCGGTCAATTGTATTTCTTCTTCTGTGAAGTGTCTGTTCAGTTCCTTAGCCCATTTATTGATTGGGTTATTTGTTTATTTATTTTTTGGTGTTATGTTTTTTGAGTTCTTTATTTATCCTGGAGATTATTGCTCTATCTGAGGTACATGTGGTGAAGAGTTTCTTCCATTCTGTAGGCTCTCTCTTCACGTTATTGTCTCCTTTGCTGAGAAGAAGATTTTAGTTTGAATCCATCCCACTTACTGATTCTTGATTTTACTTCTTGTGCTTTAGGTGTCTTGTTAAGGAAGCCAGATCTTAAACCCTCATGGTGAAGGTTTGGGCCTACTTTTTCTTCTATTATGTGCAGGGTCTCTGTTCTAATGCCTAAGTCTCTGATCCACTTTGAGTTGAGTTTTATGCACGGTGAGAGATAGAGATTTAATTTCATTTGTTACATAGGGATTTCCAGGTTTCCCAGCACCATTTGTTGAGGAGGCTATCTTTTCTCCAATGTATGTTTTTGGCACCTTTGTCTATTATGAGATGACCATATTTATGTGGATTTGTCTCTGTGTCTTCTATTTTGTACTATGGGGCACAATCAAAGGTCAGAAAAAAATAAAAACAGACTTGGTCGAGCTATCAGATACGGAAATCTGACTCTCGGGAACCAATCATGAGACATTGTCCAGATCGCCTGGAGTTTGTGGTTTCCATGCAGTGATTTACCACTGGAATTTGCAGGTCCTGCTGGGATGATCCACTAGAGCAAAATGGCTTGCCTAACTCCTTCCCATCCTGTTTCTCACAGTAGAAGCTCCTCCAGGTCCCTCTTTGATCTGTGCTGCTATAAATAAAAGAAACATGGGCTCCTTCATTTTGTTAGAGCCAGACCCTTTAGCATGACTCAACCAGTCACAACACCTGATTCAAAAGATAATTGTCTCCTGTGGTTTTTTTTCTATTAAATAAATTTCTTAGCAATTAATTTACAGTCATCCCTCCAACAGGAACCCTTTCCCTTGCCCAGGCGAGATGAGCGGAGAGATTGTACCATTGGTCTACATGTCTATTTTGGTGCCAATACCAGGCCATTTTTGGTACTACTGCTCTGTAGTATAGTTTAAGGTCTGGTAGTGTGATGCCTCCGGATTTACTCTTCTTGCTAAGGATTACCTTGGCTTTTCTGGGTCTCTTATTTTTCCAAATGAATTCCATGATTGCTTTTTCTAGTTCTATGAAGAATGTCATTGGAATTTTAATAGAAATTGCATTAAATCTGTGTAACACTTTTGGTAGTGTGACCATTTTGACAATATTAATTTTACCTATCCAGGAGCATGGAAGGTCTGTCTTTCCATGTTCCAAGGTCTTCTTCAATTTCTTTCCTTAATGTTCTGTAATTTTCATTGTACAGGTCTTTTACCTCTTTTGTGGGATTGATTCCCCCGTATTTTTTTCCCCAAAGCTATTGTGAATGGGGTAGTTTTCCTAATTTCTCTTTCAGTAGATTTGTCACTGATGTATAGACACATGTTTGATTTATGGGTATTGATTTTATAACCTGCTACTTTGCTGAATTCATTTTAGAGTTTTAGAAGTTTTCTGGTGGAATTTTTTGACTCTACTAAATATAGAATCATGTCATCAGCAAATAGTGATAGTTTGAATTCTTTTCCTATTCATATCCCTTTAATTTCTTTCTTTTGTCTGATTGCTCTGGTTAGAGTTTCAAGGACTATGTTGAATAGGAGTCGTGAAAGAGGTCATCCCTGTCTTGTTCCAGTTTTTAGAGGGAATGTTTTCAGTTTTTCTCCATTTAGAATGATGTTGGCCTTGGGTTTGGCATAGATAGCTTTCACAATGTTGAGGTATGTTCCTATTATTCCTTTTTTTTTCAAGGAAAAAAAGTTTTGAATCTGAAGGGGTGCTGTATTTTGTCAAATGCTTTTTCTACATCTATTGAGATGATCATTTGATTCTTATTTTTAAGTCTATTGATGTGATGAGTTACATTTATTGATTTCCATATGTTGAACCAACCTTGCATCCCTGGGATGAACCCTAGTTGATCATGTGCACTATCCTTTTAATAAGTTTTTGTATGCGATTTGCCATTTGTTAAGAATTTTTGCATCTATGTTCATGAGGGACATATGTTCATGAGGTTTTTTTTTTTTTTTTTTTTTTTTTTTTTTTTCCTTGATGTGTCTTTGTCTGGTTTTGGTATCAGGGTGATATTAGCCTGACTAGTTTGAAAGGGTTCCCTCCTTTTCTATCTCATGGAATACTTTGAGGAGTATTGGTAGTAGTACTTGTTTGAAGGTCTTATAGAACTCAGCTGAGAATCCATCTGGTCCTGAACTTTTCTTGATTGGTAGGCTTTTGATGGAATTTTCTATTCCATTACTTGTAATTGATCAAGTATGTTCTCCTGATTCAGTTTGGGTAGATCATATGTCTCTAGAAATTTGTCAATGACTTCAAGGTTTTCCATTCTATTGGAGTATAAATTTTCAAAATAGTTTCTAATTACCTTCTGCATTTTAGTCATGTCTGTTGTGATATTTCCTTTTTCATCATGAATTTTAGTAATTTAAGTTTTCTCTTTTTCTCTTTGTTAGCATGGCTAGAGGTTTATCAATTTTATTTATTTTTTCAAATAACCTACATTTTGTTTTGTGTATTTTTTCAATTGTTTCTTTTGTTTCAATTTAATTAATTTCAGCTCTGATTTTAATTATTTCCTATCTTCTACTTTTTTTTGGTGTTGATTTGTTCTTCTTTTTCTAGGGCTTTGAGTTGTAATGTTAGGTCATTTATTTGATTTTTTATTCTTTTAATGTATGAGCTCAATGCAATGAACACTTAGTGAAAACACTAAACACTACCTTCATGTTGTCCCAGAGATTTTGATACGTTGTAACAGTGTTCTCATTTACTTCTAAGTATTTTTTTAGTTCATCTCTGATTTCTTCTGTTATCCATTCATCACTCAATAGAGTACTATTTAGTCTCCAGGTGTTATGACAGTTTCTATTTTTTATTCTATCATTGATTTCTAATTTTATTCCATTAAGATCTGATAGGATGCAGGGTATTATCTCTGTTTTTTTATATTTGCTAAGAGTTGCTTTATGGCATAAGATATGGTCTAATTTAGAGAAGGATCCATGTACTGCTGAGAAAAAAGTATATTCACTGGTTGATGAATGAAATATTCTATATATGTCTGTTAAGTCTAAATTATTGATTGTATTATTTTGGTCTAGAGTTTCTTTGTTTTTTGTTTGGAAGATCTATCCAGTAGTGAGAGAGGTATGCTAAAGTCACCCAGTATTATTGTGTTGTGTCTGTTTGATTCTTGAAGTTGAGAAGAGTTTGTTTGATGTATGTAGGTGCTCCATTGTTTGGGGCATAAATATTTATGATTGTTAAATCTTGTTGATGTATGATTCCCTTAAGCAGCATGAAATGTCCTTCTTTGTCCCTCATGATTAACTTTGGCTTGAAGTCCACTTTATTTGATATGAGGGTAGAAACCCCTGTTTGTGTATGCAGTCCATGTGCATGACATGTTTTTTCCCATCCTTCCACCTTCAGTCTGTGAATGTCTCTTGGAGAGAAGAGCATATTGTTGGTCTTGTTTTTTAATCCAATCTGCCATTCTATGTCTTTTGGTTGATGAGTTTAGGCCATTAACATTTAAGGTTATTATTGAGATATGATTTGTGTTCCCAGTCATTTTGTTTTATTTCTAGTTAATTTGACTTAGTTTCTCCTTTGATTGATTATTCCTTTAGCATTGTTACTCTCTTTGCTGGTTTTCACTTTTTTTCTCACTTTCATCCTCATGAAATATTTTATTGAGAATGTTCTGTAGTTCAGTCTTTCTAGTTGTGAATTCTTCTAAATTTTGTTTATCATGGAAAGTTTTTATTTCATATTCAAATCTGAAACTTAATTTTGCCGGATATAAAATTCTTGGTTAGCATCTATTTTCTTCCAGAGCTTGAAATATATTATTGTTGAGCCTCCTAGCTTTGATAGTCTGGGTTGAGAAATCAGTTGAGATTTGACTTGGTTTCCTATATGTAATTCAATTTTTTTCTCTTGTGTTAGTCATTCACGTTATAATATGTCTTGGTGTGGGTCTGCTGTAATTTTGTACATTTGGGGTTCTGTAAGCCTCTTATATTTGATTTTCCATTTCATTCTTTAGACTTGGGAAATTTTCTGATATTATATCATTGAAAAGATTATTCATTCCTCTGCTCCTTCATCTATCCCGATAACTCTTATATTTGGCCTTTTCATGTTACCCATTATTCTTGGATGTTCTCTTTGTGATTTTTTACCATCTTCTCTACATAGTCAACTTTATTTTCAAGATTATATATTTTGTCTTCATTGCCTGAGGTTTTGTCTTCCAAGCAGTCTAGTCTGTTGATGATGCTTTCTATTGAATTTATAATTTGGTTTATTGATTCCTTCACTTTGAGGATATCTGGGTTTTTTTCCCCACAATCTCTCTTTATAGAAATGATCTTTTACTTCCTGTGTTTTTTCTTTTATTTTTCTCCTTATACTATCCATTACTTCATAGATCAGTTTAACTATGTACATTCTAAATTCCTCTGACATTTCTTGTAGTGTGTTGTCAGTGGATTCTGTCATTGGAGCAACTTGGTTTGTCTAGGGCACTTTATTCCCTTGTTTTTTCATGCTGTTTGTGTTTTCCCATCTAGCAGTGTGGATCTAAGGCAACACATATTCTACCCTGCAACTTATAGTGTCCCTGAAGGTTTCCAGCACCTTGCCTTCAATGGGGGAGACCAACATCAACAGTATCCAATGCAAACAACACACAACCTCACACCCACTAGATTCTATCGAGACTTCCAGTTTTCTTGCAACAGAAATGATGAGTTCAATTACTGTCCATACTACACACAGCAAATTTGATAAAAGGGTTCACAATTCCAAATATTGGACAAAGAGAGAATAGAAGTGGTTCAGAACATGATGTTCATGAGGGAGGAAGAGAGAAGCCAGAAGCAAATATCTACAGTAAGAGTGGAAGAGGAATTAACATAGACTGACTGTTAGTGGGAGAAAAGATAGAGAATCCAGGAAAACAGACAAGCAAGAGGAAAAATATATATAATAAAAAATTAAAGGCTGGGGAGATAGCTCAGTTGGTAGAGTGCTTGCCTTACAAGCATAGAGCCCTGGGTTCGATCCCCAGCACTGCAAAAAAAAAAAATTAAAAATATATTAATACACAACAAGGGCTGTGGTGTGGATCAGTGGTAGAGTGCTTGCCTAGCATGGGTGAGGCAAGGGTTTGATCCCCAGCACCACATAAAAAAACTAAATATACAAAATAAAGGTATTGTGTCCATCTACAACTAAAAATAAAAGTACAAATAAAAAAGAAAACACACCAAAACTGCAAAATACCATTCATACACCAGTCTTCAACAAACTGATGAATGAAAAATGCCTGACCCCCAAAATAGTAGAGATGCTAGAGAAGAGAAAAAAATGATTTAAAAACAAAACCAAAATCCAAACAAACAAAAACTCCATGGAAAACTGAACAGGTGTTCACTTCAGCATTCAAAGTTTTCTCAGTTCTGTCTCTGATTCTTCATGGGATTACCAGACCCATACCAACCCACAGAGACCTAGTCACTATCCCACCAATCTGGGTTTCAGATGTTTGGCCACATTACAGTCTCAAGATCTCAGTGCTGTTCCAATTTGCAGAGGGACAACCAGAGATTCACTCACATAGAGGAGTGACCCTGAAAAGAAGCAGTGAGATAGCGGTCACCAGCACACCCAACAGGAAGAATCCAGGTGAAGCCAACTCTGCAGGAACTCCCACACTGGACCTCCAGTTCCTGGCCAGTGTCTCCAGAGGAGGCTACACCATGAGATGGCAGTGGTGGCAAACTTGCTGGCACTCTGGCTCCCAAGGTGCTGGCCAGTATCCCAAGATGAAGGCGGCAGTGTGTAATCAAACCTGTAGGCACTCTGGCAGTGGACCTCTGGGTGGTGGCAGCAGCAGGTCAGCAGCAGAGGGTGGCAGGTCATTTGTAGCAGCACCTAGAGAATTGGTGGGAACAGCCCCAGTGGTAGCTGTTGTGAGCATCTTATTGACTAGGAATTGGTTGTCGAGTTGAACTCATTTTATTATGCATCACATGAGGTATCACACATCACTTCAATCCCATTCTAAGCTTAACCTATTTCTCCTAGTGCTGAACCCAGAGCACACTTACTGAGATGTGTCTTAGTTGAGAAGCTGTAGTCGGTTTCCTCATGGGGCATGGCAGGGATCACAGGTGAATGCAGCATCAGCTGTTCTCTCTGATGTCCAGTTCTGTTCTGGTCCTGTTGCTTCAAAGGTTTTGGGACTTACTTCTGGTTGTGGGTTTCCACCCCATGGTTATGCCCATCTGGTGTCCTAGGTATTTCTTGATAAGCTGGTCTTGCCTCAGCTTGCCCATTCAACCACACCTCTGGTGTCCAGTACAGGAGGAGATAGATAAGCATGCTCTAGTCAAACACCAGCTGGTTTAACACTTACTCTTTCTATCATGCTCACTGTGGCATCAGTGTCCAGAAAGAAGACCTCTGAGTGACAGTAGGTGTGGCGTAGGCAGCAACTGCCTGTGACAGAAGGCCTCCTTGTGGCAGTAGGAGCAGCATCAGGGGCATCACATAGGCAACCAGGGAAAAGACCTCCCAACCAAGGTGGCAGTGGCATTGAGGGCAGAAGCATAGGGAAGAGCTTCGCCTGGGGAAAAGACCTCTGGGCACCGACAGCTGAGTGGAGAAAAGACCGAGTTGGGGACAGCGGTATCGGTGGCAGTGGCATAGGCCACAGCTGTGTCCAGGAAAAAAGAGCTCCAGGAGGTGGCGGGCAGTCTGTAGCAGTGGCATCTGCAGCAGCAGATTCCTCCCAGTTGATTCTTAACAAATAGGAAAATGGTCAATTTTGATGTTTTGGTCTTAAACACCTGACAGAAGAGTATAATCAAAGCACAGTTATACATGGATATTTAAAAGAAAAGAATGGTTCTCTTATTGTGAATCTGTATATTTGGAGTCCTATATGCCTCTTTGTACTTAAATTTCCATCTTATTCTTAAGGTTTGGAAATTTTTCTGATAGTATTTCATTGAAAAGACTGTGCATCCCTTTGGTTTGCATTTCAGAGCCTTCATCTATCTCAAAGAATCTTAAATTTGGCCTTTATATGTTATCCCAGATTTCTTGAATATTGTTCATGGTCTCTTAATATCTTTTCTTTATGTTCAACTTTATTGTCAAGATCATATACTTTGTTTTTGAGGTCTAAAAATGTATCTTTAAAGTGGCCTAACATATTGGTGATGCTTTCCATTGAATTTTTAATTTGGCTATTGATTCTTTCATTTTGAGGATATTGTTTGGTTCTTTTATATAATCTATTTTTATTTAAGTGACCTTTCACTTACTGTGTTTTCTCTCTGATTTCACTACTTACATCTTCTTTTAGCTCATGGAACATTTTAACTATGAACTTTCTAAATTCCTTCTCTGACATTTCCTCCACTGTGATGTCAATGAAGTCTGTCGTTGAAGAGTAATGGGCTGTTTGGGATGGTTTGTACCCTTGTTTTTTCATTTTGTTTGTATGTCTACCCATCTATTGGTATAGTTCTCACTTCTTTTAAGTGAAGAACTACTTATTTCTCTTAAGAGTATTAAGTCATGTGTGACTGCTATTGATCCTAATATCAGCACCACTTTAAGAGATGCTGCTGAGCCCTATTTACTATAATCATTTTAAAACCAAGTCTTATTCTATTTAACCGTACAAGAAACAAAAACTTGTTGCAATAATTCTTCATGGTTCCACAAATTCAAGTATTAACTTATGATACAGTTCTGAAATAGGTAAAAAATTAGTTGTTTTAGTAAACTTCCTATAATCTTAAGTGAGGACTAAACAATTGGAGTGATAATAATTGGTCAATAAAGGGAGGGCAACATCTACCAATGCATGACAGCCTCCATCTTGGGAAACTGCAACCACCATCTTGGGTTACCTCCACTGCTCCCACAGTCATCTTTAATTGGGGCACCTTCCATCTTGGGACACCTGCTGGAGACTAGAAACCCAATATCAAGGTACCTACAAGTTAGCCAGTACTGGCAGATTGGACTAAAAAAAAAAACCAACAATATGATGCCTTCAAGAAACTCATCTCATAGGAAAAAGACATCCATAGACTGAAGGTGAAAGGATGGGAAAAAACACATCAAGCACATGGATTCCGTAAAAAAGCTGGGGTTTTCCAACCTTATATCAAATAAAGTGGATTCAAGCCAAAGTTAGTCAGAAGGGATAAAGAAGGACATTTCTTACTTCTTAAGGGAATCATACATCAACAACAGATAACAATTATAAATATTCATGCCCCCCAAAATAGAGCATCTATGTACATAAAAAAAAAAAACCTTCTCAATTTCAGGAACAAAATAGGCCACAACACAATAATACTGGGTGATTTTAACACACCTCTCTCACCACTAGATAGATCTTCCAAACAAAAACTGAACAAAGAAACCATAGAACTCAATAATACAATCAATAATTTAGACTTAACAGACATATAGAATATTCCATCCATCAACAGGCAAATACACTTTTTTCTCAGCAGCACATGGAAACTTCTCTAAAATGGACTATATGTTATGCCACAAATCAACTCTTAGAAAATACCAAAAAAAAAAAAAAAAATAGAGACACTATCCTGCATTCTATCAGATCATAATGGAATGAAATTAGAAATCAATGATAAAAAAATAGAAGCTACTCCAATATCTGGGGACTAAATAATATGCTGAAATGCTATGAAGACAGTGCTAAGAGGAATGTTCATTGCATTGAGCTCATAAACTAAAAGAATAAAAAGTCAACAAATAAATGACAACATTACAACTCAAAGACCTAGAAAAAAAAAAGAACAGATCAACACCAAAAGTAGTAGAATAGGAAATATTAAAATCAGAGCTGAATCAATGAAATTGAAACAAAAGAAACAATTCAAAAAATTAACAAAACAAAAAATTGGTTCTTTGAAAAAAGAAACAAAATTGATAAACCCTTAACCACACTAATGAGAAAGAAAACTCAAATCACTAAAATTCATGATGAAAAAGGAAATATCACAACAGACACTACTGAAATACAAAAGATAATTAGAAGCTATTATGAAAATCTATACTCCAACAAAAGAGAAAATCTCAAAGATATCAACTAATTTCTAGAGACATGACCTACCCAAACTGAATCAGGAGGACATATACAATTTAAACAGATAATTTCAAGCAATGAAATAGAAGTCATCAAAAGCCTACCAACCAAGAAAAACCCAGGACCAGAAAGTTTCTCAGTCAAGTTTTATAAGACCTACAAAGAAGAACTACTACCAATACTCCTCAAAGTATTCCATGAGATAGAAAAGGAGGGAACCCTTCTAAACTCATTCTATGAAGCTAGTATCACCCTGATACCAAAACCAGACAAAGACACATCAAGGAAAGAAAACTTCAGACAAATATCCCTATGAACATAGATGCAAAAATTCTTAACAAAATTAAGGCAAACCACATACAAAAACGTATTAAAAGGAAAGTGCACCATGATCATTCCAGGGATGCAAGGTTGGTTCAACATCTGGAAATCAATAAGTGTAATTCATCACATCAATAGACTTAAAATTAAGAATTATATGATCATTTCAAAGGATACATAAAAAGCATTTGATAAAATACAGCACCCTTTCATGCTCAAAACACTAGAAAAAATAGGGATAGTAGGAACATAACTCAACATTGGAAAACCTATCTATGCTAAGCCCAAGGCCAACATCATTCTAAATGGAGAAAAACTGAAAGCATTCCTTCTAAAAACTGGAACAAGACAGGGATGCTCTCTTTTACCACTTCTATTTGACTTAGTCTTTGAAACTCTAGCCAGTGCAATTAGATGAAAGAAATTAAAGGGATACGAATAGGAAAAGAAGAACTCAAACTATCACTATTTGCCAACAACATGATTCTATAGAGGACTCAAAAAATTCCACCAGAAAACTTCTAGAACTAATAAATGAATTCCACAAAGTAGCAGGATATAAAATCAACACTCATAAATCTTCATAAATCTAATGCATTTCTATTTATAAGTGATGAATCCTCCGAAAGAGAAATTAGAAAAATTAGAATGCAGGCTCTTGAGTATCCCTGTGATTGCTGTGGTTCACTGTGTACCTGCTCCCCTCTATAGAATTCTTTTCACAGTGGCAAAGATCCTGGGGGCTATCTGTGAGCACAAGAACTCTTGTGGTTTTTCTGCAGGAGTTCTCTGGTACAGAACTATTGCCCATGCTGATGCCACTCTCTGAGGTACTGTAGTGAAGGGTCTCAGGTGGTTTACCTGGGCTCTAGTTTATACTGCCCCAGTTGTGAATGGTGGACATTGATTCCCTCTGCTTACTGAGTCTGATGCAAGGTCCTGCCAAAAAATGCCCTTTCACTTGAAAGTTGTGATCATGGGTCAGGCAGTGCATCAATTAAGCCTGGGATTGGGCCCTTGATGCTGCATTCATTCTCTGTATATTCAGGCAGCTTCCCTCTGCTACAGCCCTGCAATCCTGGGTATCATACCGATGCTTCCCATGGTGCCTGCCCTCAACGTCAGTGGTTGTGGCCTTGTGAATCTGCTTTCCTCTGTTCAGGACCAAAGCTGTACATTGCTGCCTCAGAGTTGAGCAAGCGAATACTGCACAGAGCAGAAAGCCCTTGCCTGGGTTTCAGAGGGGATTGCAGAAGTCGAGCAGGGTTAGGGGCAGTTCTGGAGCTCAAGTCTTGTCAGCCCACTCCCCTTGCCCATGCTAATAGGGAGGGAGACAGGACAATTTTCTGACAGTAGTGGTCCTTCTAGAAGTTCTTTCTGGCCATATTCTTAAGAAGTCCCACTGCAGGGGACTTCCTTCTGGTTTAATTTGAAGTTGTCTGTATGTGGGAAGATGCCATGCTGATTTAAGGGGGTGACCGGTTGGTTGAGGGCTCCACAAGGTGGCTGCAGGCCCCTTGCTTAGTTTTCTTTTCATGATTTAGTTTTAAGCTGTTTGCTCTGTTTTAAGGACCCTTCTATTACTGTTGCACTTTAAATTTTGTCTGTCTTTCCAAATGCATGTTTTAAGTGAGCTTAAGAGATTTTCTGCCCCTTACCCCCCTCTTTCTCTCTGTGGCCCCTACCCCAGGTTTGGGTTTGGGGTTAGGGGACTCTGAGTTTGTTTTCTACTCTGGTAACCTATCGTCTAGTCTCTCCAGATCTCATATTTTACTAGTGAGTCTTAGAGCATTTATTTTGTCACCCACCTCTCAATTCTCCTTTTTCTTCTCTCCTCCCATGTAGTGAAAGCAGGACACACTGCCTAACTCACTCCCACCATCTTCCTCTTACACTCTATTTTGCAACTTCTAACATATTTTGGGCATTAGGATTTGCCTTTTAATACCTAGCGTATAAAACAATGGCTAGCTAATCTGAACAAATCTAAGGGGTACAGGACACTTTTCTCTGCATAACTTCTCTTCCCCCATCCACCACCCAGTGAAGAGTCATATATTTCATTACAAATTTTAACAAAAGAATATCTACAAAATGTGATATTTATTGTGTTTACTTTTAAACATACTTTGTGAAATTTTAATATTTAGAAAGACTAGATGTTTCAAATAATGATTTAAGTTTGTCTACTATACATTAGTAATTATGAATAAGTACACACATGTGACAATGTTTATATATGAAAGTGTCTACTAAGCAGAAGCATTCTGGCCCAGAATCCTTCATATCTTCTAATTCCTTTTCTCCTATATTCCACGACATGGACACATATGTCTTTTAGATGTGATGTTACACTTTCACTTCCCAAAAATCCTTTTCATAAGACAGTCTTTCTGTGAATTTCAACATGAAGTGTACAAAATGTGTGACCTTATTAACTCTACTTTTTGGTTATACATTAACAACCACTTTATATCTAGAGGCTAAAGAATTAGAACTCCATTGTCAAGAATACATATAATATATACAGTAGAGCAAAATTAAATGAAATGAATGTAGCATACAGGGCAATGGGAAGGCTGAAATTTTGCAGCACATGCTAACAAAACATATTTTGAAATTTTCTCCCTTCCACCTCCCTCAACCCAATTAACAAGTATGCACAATATACTGTTCACAGAGGTGGTTTAATGATTCCATTTCTTTTTTTTTAAACTTTTTTTCATTAACTTTTTTTGATAGTGATAAATATTTTTAAAATTTTTTTTCATACATGTACATAGGGTAATAATGTCTATCTCAACCTACCATTCTTCCCAACCACACCTGCCCCAAACCTCCCCTTACTTCACTCTGCACAAAGTTCTTTCATTTTTCCCTACCCACCCCCAACTATGGATCAGCATCCACTTATCGGAGAAAACGTTTGGCCTTTGGTTATTTGGGATTGACTTATTTCACTTAGCATGATCTTCTTCAGTTCCATCCATTTACCTGCAAATGCCATAATTTCATTCTTCTTTGAGGCTGAATGATACTTCATTGTGAATGTGTACCACATTTTCTATTCATTCATCTGTAAAGGGCATTTTGGTTGGTTCCATAGTTTTGCTATCGTGAATTGAGCTGCTATAAACATTGATGTGCCTGCATCACTGTAGTATGCTGATTTTAAGTCCATTGGGTTTAAACCAAGGAGTGGGGTAGCTGGGTCAAATGGTGGTTCTATTCCAAGTTTTCTGAGGAATCTCCATACTGCTTTCCAGTGTGTTTGCACCAATCTGTAGTCCCACCAACAATGTATGAGTATACCTTTTCCCCCACATCCTTGTAAACACTTATTATTGCTTGTATTTTTTATAATTGCCATTCTGACTGGACTGAGATGAAATCTTAGAGCAGTTTTGATTTGTATTTCTCTAATTGCAAAAATGATGAACTATTTTGATATGTTTGTTGATGGACTGTATTTCTTCTGTGAAGTGTTTGTTCAGACTGTATTTCTTCTGTCTTGTTATTGATTGGGTTATTTGTATTTTGGTGGTAAGTTTTTGAATTATTTATTTATATATCTTGGAGATAAGTGTTCTATCTGAGGTGGGTGTGGTAAAGATTTTTCCCACTCTGTAGGCTCTCTCTTCAAATTGTTGATTCTTTCCTTTGCTGAGAAGATTTTAGATTGAATACATCCCATTTATTGATTCTTAATTTTACTACTTGCACTTTAAGAGTCTTGTTAAGGAAGTCAGATCCTAAGCTGACACAATGAAGATGCAAGGGAAATTAGGAAAACTACCCCATTCACAATAGCCTTAAAAAAAAAAACTTGGGAATCAATCTAATGAAAGAGGTAAAAGACCTCTACAATAAAAAACAACAACAACAACAACAAAAAACTACAGAACATTAAAGAAAGAAATTGAAGAAGACCTTAGAAGATGGAAAAATCTCCCATGTTCTTGGATAGGCAGAATTAATATAGTTGGCCATACTACCAAAAAGTGCTATACAGATTCAGTGCAATTCCTATTAAAATTCCAATGACATACTTCATAGGAATAGAAAAATCAATCATGAAATTCATGGAATTTTCTATTTCATGGAATAATTTAAGGAGTATTGGTATTACTTCTTCTTTGAAGGTCTTGTAGAACTGGACTGAGACTCTGTCTGGTCCTGGGCTTTTCTTGGTTGGTAGACTTTTGATGGCATTTTCGATTTCCTTGCTTGAAATTGATCTGTTTAAATTGTGTATGTCCTTCTGTATCAGTTTAGGTAGACCATATGTCTCTAGAAATTTGTTGATGTCTTCAAGTTTTTCTATTTTATTTGAGTATAAATTTTCAAAATAATTTCTAATTTTCTTCTGTATTTCAGTAGTATCTGTCATGATATTTCCCTTTCATCAAGAATTTTAGTAACTTGACTTTTCTTTCTTTCTCTGTTAGTGTGGCTAAGGGTTTATCATTTTTAATTAGTTTTTCAAAGAACCAACTTTTTGTTTTGTCAACTTTTTGAATTGTTTCTTTTGTTTCAACTTCATTGATTTCAGCTCTGATTTTAATTATTTCCTGTCTTTGGCTGCTTTTAGTGTTCATTTGTTCTTGTTTTTCTAGGGCTTTGAGATGTAATGTTAGGTCATTTATTTGTTGACTTTTTTTTCTTTTAATGTATGAGCTCCATGCAATGAATGTTTCTCTTAGCACTGCCTTTTATAGCATGCCAGAGGTTTTGATATGTTTTATTGGTGCTCTCATTTACTTCTAAGTATTGTTTTATTTCCTCTTTGATTTCTTCTTTTATCCATTCATCATTCAATAGCATACTATTTAGTCTCCAGGTGTTGGAGTAACTTCTATTTTTTATTTTTATCATTGATTTCTAGTTTCATTCTGTTATTATCTGATAGAATGAAGGGTAGTATTTCTATTTTTTTGTATTTGCTGAGAGTAACTTTGTGGCAGAAGATGTGGTCTATTTTAGAGAAGTATCCATGTGTTGCTGAAAAGAAAGTGTATTCACTCGATGGATGAAAAACTCTATATATGTCCATTAATTCTAAATCATTGTATCATTTAATTCTGTAACTTCTTTGTTTAGTTTTTGTTTGGAAGTCCTATCTAGTGGTTAGAGAGGTGTAGTAAAGACATCCAATATTTTTGGGTTGTGGTCTAATTGATTCTTCAAATTGAGAAAAATTTGTTTGATGTATGGAGATGCTACAAATTTGGGGCATATATATTTATGGTTGTTATGTCTTGTTGGTGTATGATTCCCTTAAGCACTATGAAATGTCCTTCTTTATCCCTTCTAACTAACTTTGGTTTGAAATCCACTTTGTCTGATATGAGGATGGAAACCCCTGCTTGCTTACGCAGTACATATGAGTGGTATGTTTTTTCCCAACCTTTCACCTTCAGTTCATGGATGTCTTTTCCTAGAAGATGAGTTTCATTTCTTGAAGACAGCATATTGTTGGGTCTTTTTAAAAAATCCAATCTGACATTCTATGTCTTTTGATTGATAAGGTTAGGCCATTATCATTCAGGGTTATTATTGAGATATTATTTGTATTTCTGGTCATTTTGGTTTATTTTTGGTTTTTAACTTGACTTAGTTTCTCCTTTGATTGACGTTTCCTTTAGTGTAGTTCCTCCCTTTGCTGGTTTTTATTTTTTTCCATTTCCTCCTCATGGAATATTTTGCTGAGAATGTTCTGTAATGCAGGTTTTCTATTTGTAAATTCTTTTAAATTTTGTTTATCATGGAAGGTTTTTATTTCATCTTCAAATCTGAAGTTTAATTTTGCTGAATATAAAATTCTCAGTTGGCATTAATTTTCTTTCAGAGCTTGATATATGTTTTTCTAGGACATCCTGCCATTGAGAGTCTGGGTTGAGAAATCTATTGAAATCCAAATTGGTTTCCCTCATATGTAATTTGATTTTTTTCTCACAGCCTTTAAAATTCTATCCTTATTCTGTATGTTAGTCATTCTCATTATAATGAGCCTTGGTGTGGGTTTGCTCTAATTTTGTACATTTGGGGTCCTGTAGGCCTTTCGTAGTTGATTTTCCATTTCATTTTTTAGGGAAGTTTTCTGATATTATGTCATTGAAAAGATTGTGCATTCCTTTGATTTATATCTCCACACCTTAATCTATTCTGATAAATCTTAAATTTGGTCTTTTCATGTTATCCCATATTTCTTGGAAGTTCTGTTCATGGTTTCTTACCATCTTCTCTGTGCCATCAACTTTATTTTCAAGAGTATATATTTTGTCTTCACTGACTGAGTTTCTGTCTTCCAAGTGGTCTAGTCTGTTGGTCATATTTTTCATTGAATTTTTAATTTGGTTTATTGTTTCTTTCATTTTGAGTATTTCTGCTCGATTCCTTTTTATAATCTCTGCCTCTTTTTTTTGGATATTTTTATTAGTCTTTGCAACCATACATTTTTACATGGCAGAGAATAAATTTTTAAGAACTGTAGCACAACACACATACAGGGAAAAAATTATACACATATATGTTCTATTTAATATATTTCAAAGAGAGATGATACAGTAGCATAAACCCAGAGAATTATGATGATCCTTGAATTTCCCCAATAAACTAACAAGGCTGAAACACTGTAAGATCTCACTGTCAACTATAGAAATTATTCTGCTGTAATTCTAAGGGGAAAAAATGATTTGATGTAAAAGTGGCTTCATTACTGCCACACATAATTAAACTAAAATTACTAAACACACACTAAACTACAATTGTTTTTGAGTTTCTGCCTCTTCATTGAAGTGATCTTTCACTTCCTGTGTTTTCTCTCCAATACTACCCTTTATTTTGAAGATCCATCTAACTATATAGTTTCTAAACTCCATCTCTGACATTTACTCTACTGTGTTGTCTATGGATTCTATTGTCAGGACATCTTGGTTTGTTTGAGGCAGTTTGTTCCCTTGTTGTTTCATGTTGTTTGTGTGTCTTCTCATCTATCAGTACAGAGCTGAGGCAGTACAGAGCCTACCCTGTAGTCTTTTAGTGTCCCTGAAGATTTCCAGTACCTCACCTTTAAGTGGCAGACCAATATTAACGGCACTCAATGCAAATGAAGTACCACCTTAAACCAAATGTCTCCTATTAAGGCATTTACTGTTTTGTCACAGTAGATAGAAATGAAGTGTTCAATTATTGTCTACCATATAAGCAGTAAGTTTGCTAAACGGGTTTTCCATTTCAAACGATGGACAATGAGGGAACAGAAGTAGTGTAAGATGTGATGTTTATGAGAGCGAGAGAGAGAAGCTAGAAGTTAAAATTTATAATGAGAGCAAGGGAGGAATTAATAGAGGTTGGCTGTTACTATGAGAAAAATGAGAAAGAGAATCTAGGGAGACAGGTAGGTGAGAAAAAATATGTACAGATTTGTTTTTTAAAAAAGTAAAAACTAGGAATACACAACAAAACTGTCATATGCTTTCCAGACATTCCATTCCTCAATAAATTGATGCATGAAAAATATTTGGGTGCAAAGATGGTAGAAATGTGAGAGAGAGGGTGAAAAAGAGTGGGGAAAAAAGGAGGAAAGTCTCAATGGAAAATTGAATGATTGCTTCCCTTGGCTTTCAAAACTTTTCTCAGGTTCCCTTCTCTACTGATAGGTGAAGCTGTTTGAAGTTTGATGTTAGCTTCAGTCCAGTGGGTGCCAGACCGGTCAGGTGGGTGAGCTGACAGTAAGATGCCCTCACACCCTCTTACAGTCTTTCCACCAGTTATAGCCAGTGTCTTCTATCCCTGCACATTTCAGGACTCACTGAGCTGAACAGAGCCCAATTTTCTCCAGTTTCTTCAACCTGTGTTCACCCCGGGGAATGGACCCTATTCTCTGACTTTCCACAGGCTTGCCAGACCCAGACTGGCCTACACAAACCCAGCTGCAATCTGATGGACCGGGCTTCAGCTTCCATAGGCCCTGTCTTGCTGCAAGTCCCAAGATCTCAATGCCCTTTCAACTTGCAGAGAGACAACCAGGTATGTGCCCACGCAAAGGAGCGACACTGCAAAGAGTCAGCCAGATGGCAGCCACTACCACAGCAAGCAGAAAGACCTCAGGTTCAACCAGACCTGCAGGTACCACAATGTATCTCCAGGTCCTGGCCTGAGTCCCCAGACTGAGGTGGCCATGCCTGGAGATGGTGGCAGCCACAGCAGCAAACCTGCAGATCCAGGCTGTTGCCCCCAAATGGTCGCAGTCACATGTAACTAGACTTGTGGGTACTGTGACAATGGACTTCCAGGCAACAGTGGGCAGTGGATGATCTACTGGGGGTCTGCAGGTGGCCTGCAGGCTATTGGTGGCTGATCGGCAGGTGAATATTGGGCAGTGGGTGATGGGCAGGCAAGAGGCAGTAAACAGGCAAATGGCAGATGATAGGTGTCAGTCAGTGAGCGATCTGCCCTCAAAAGTAGGCAATATTCTGGCAGATGGTTGGTGATCGAAGTGGACGGATGGGGTAAACTATCGGGGATCAGTGGGCAGCAGTGACTGCCTCACAGAGAAACATTATTTCCTCTGCTTGAATCCCAAGTTATGGAGCAACAAGGAGTGCAGCCTCCCCGTAGTCCGCTATCTTGGATCTCCATAATGATTCCATTTCCAAACACAGTATTTCCTAACAATTTTCAATAGTTCTTTATAAAAAGTTTAATTGTACTACTTTTAGTCTTAAATATATCAAGTACTTCTAAATATCTAGAAAGATTAGATTTTTATATAAGAACTTATCTGTTATGCACTCAGCACTGGTAAATAAAACTGTACCTGTAGCAATTATTATAATCTGAGGTATCTTCTAATATGACCATTTGGCCTTGAACCATTCCATCCTTACACCCTTCTCTCTGTCATCAGTCCAGTAGATAAATATAGGCATATGTAATTCTTGAAATGGTTGAACAAATTCATATCCAAAAGTCATTTACAGAGGACAAGTTTTGATATGGATTTTAACACAAGTTGTTACTTTATCACACACTGGAGACCTCTTCAACTTCTAGAGACTGGTTGCTGCAAAATTTGGTCTTGCTTGCTCATTATATACACGATACACACACACAAAAAGAAAATATACAAAACATACAGAAAATGGTGTCTGAAACGTCCAAGTATGAACACACTAGCATATTACTGTTTGCAATTGCTTCTCTCCCACCTCCTCCACAGAGTTTTAACAATTTCATTCACCAACAATATTTCATATGAATTTTAGCAAAGTGATAATTTACGAAGAGTATTTTACTACCTGTACATTTAATGTATGTCATACAATTCTAAACATCCAGATGTTTCAAGTGGGAACTCAATTTGTTCACTATGAACACAATAGTCTTGAATAAACTGTATACATGTAACAGTAGTTCTCATTTGAAAGTGTCTTTGAAATATGAGCATTCTGGCCCTTCACCACCAACCCTACTGAGTGAATTGCCCCTATTCTCTGACGCTCACATTTTCAGATGATAATCTTTTCTAGGATTTTTAATACAAAATGTGAAATTTATTATTTACTAACTCTACTTTTGTCAAAGAATGGTAACCTCTTTAACATCTAGAAAGACTGTATGTTGTAGATCAGGGCTCCTTTGTCCTTTATAGACACAATGTATGCAGCAAGTAAAACAAAAGCATAGATTATAAGGAAGAGTTGTTACTCTTTCCTCATTATAAAGACATGGGCATAGTGCTCTTTGAATTCCTTCTTCAGAGAATCAGTGCACAACCATAATGCATACTATTCAAGAGGGGGTTGTTATTTCCCCTCAAAATAATTTTCATACAAATTTTAACAAAAATAAATTTACAAAATGTGTAATATTTTACTACTTGTACTTTTAGCATCAGGTACTTCAAAACATCTAGAAAGACTAGATACTTAAAAAAAGTACTTAGCATTGACAAACATACATACAGTAGTGAGGAATATACACACACACAAAACAATAGTTAAAATACAAACATCTTTTGCCTATGGCCAGTCTGGCACAGGACCTTCTCTTCCTTCTTCAAGTCCTGTAACCCAAGGAACAAACCTGAAGGAGTCTCCCTCCTGGTGTTGCTTCTGGAGGTGGTCTACCAACTCCGTTTCAAAAAAATCACTTCCATGGGTCAATTCTTTTCTGATTTTTAAAAACAAATGGACATTTACTAGACGTGTTATTTTCTAACTCTAGCATACTTTGACAACCTACACCCAGATGTCCACATGTAGCAAAAGTTCTCTTTTAAAAGGGGTGTGGGGTGCGGGGGGAGCCGCGTTTTCATGTTATACACACAGGCCTTCTACAAAAGGACAATAAATTTTCCTAAGGGGTGGTGGGCATTTCTCACTGGGCACATGTGCTGTGTTACCACTTTAGAAGACCAAGCATTCACCGAGGTCTTTGCTCACCTTCCACAACTGTTAGGACCTTTGTTGTCTTTATGAGGACCCGTGAGGTCTCGGTACCGGCCCTGGGCGGTCACCCCAGGACCCAGATCTGTGCGACTTCATAGTCTAAAGCGTTGGTGGAGCTTGTGGGCGTCAACCTGCCCTGGGCCCTCCAAGTCCCCAATGTCAGTAGGCGGCTTCGGGTGACCCCAGTTCTTCCTGTCAGCCTGGCAGAAGCGCTGCGTTCACTGGCGGCCAGACAGGCGGGCTTTGCCAGGGCCAGCCAGGTCGGGGAGACTCAGCTCTGACAGGCTGCTGCCAGCAGGCCCTTGAGACCCGACTGGGGAGGCCCGCGGACTTTAAGGCCTGGGCGCAGCAGCGCTGGCCCAGGGTCTGCAGGGCAGAGCAGATGCCAGCGACAGCGCCCTCTGCTCCCAAAGAGCTCTTCCAGGTTCCTTTCCTTCCTGCGGTGCAGGAAGTGCCCATTTCCCCACGCCAACTGGTGGTGAATGGAAGCATTACTTTTAATTTTTGCCAGTCTGGTGAGCACAAGACACGTCTCATTATTGTTTAAATTTGCATTTTAATTAATAACCAGCAGGTTTCAGCATCCTTTCAAGTGTTTACTGGGTATTTTGTCTCATGTGATTTTTCTTATTCTTTGCCCATTTTTCTGCAGGGTTGGTTGCCTTTGTTCATAGAAGCTTGTTACATGATCTCTGCATAAATCCTGTGACTGTTGATAAATGTTATAAATATATTTCCCCTAGCGTGACACTTGTCTTCTAACACAATGCTTGTTTTTTGTTTTTTTGTTTTGTTTTGGTTTGGTTTGGTTCAGAGAATTTAAATGTCCATAAAAACAAACCCGATGTTTTCTCTAGGGGGATTCGAAGTTTTGTTTCTTGTTTGGGCAAGTCTTTTCTACCTCTTTAGTCACAAAAGTGTTCCTTTTAAATATTATCCTACCATAAAAGAACTGTGCATGAGTTGTCTAAATTTTCAAGTTTTATTTTTTAGCTGAAAAATATTTTAATTAATTATTTAATATCATTTTTCTTTAAAATTGTTTATTGCATTATTAATCATTGCCATATTTATTTGCATGTATTAATTTGCACCAGTTTAATTGAATTGTTTTGAAGTAAATTATAAATGTATTCAGTTTGTAAACATCCTAACAATACAGAAAGAGTGAAAGTATGCCACACTTTCCATATCTTTTGTGGATGTGTGTGCAGGGGAAGGGGTGCTGGAGATAAACCCAGGGTCTTCCATTTGCAGGGCAACTGCCCTATCACTGAGCTAAACATCTCCAGTTCCACATTTTCTCCCAAGTCCCTAGTCTTCCCCTGACCACACCTAACAAGGTCAATCTTTCTCGCTAGACCTACATATACATGTCCACATATTATTACATTCTTCTGTGTGGTGTCCTTTTTTATATTAAAAAAGCATACACACAGAAAGGATGGTTCAGAAACTCTATTTGTGTATGGGTAGTTCTGATGATGGAACCCAGGACCTTGCTCATGCTAGGCAAGTGTTATATCACTGAGCTACCCCCAGCCCAGAAACTTTCTATTAACTCCTAAGCATCATAGGGTATCTTTCCATGTCATTGCTCTGTGTGTGTGTGTGTGTGTGTGTGTGTGTGTGTGTAATCCTTGTTCAGTTTGTCCATTTGTAGATAGAAGCAGAAGCTTCCCATTTTCTCCTGTGGTTTGGCCTGTCCAGAACACAGCCATACCCTGTCTCTGGAAGCTGATAGAGTCAATGGACACCTCTGGTTACTTTTCTAGTCTGTCCTGAGCTTCTTATGCTATTCAAGTTTTCTGTTTCCTGTTAAACCAATTTTGGCAATTTATACATTTCTAGAAAAATCTTCCATTTCATCCAGAGAAAATGAAATCTACCAGAATGAAGCTATACCTACCACCTTCTTGTCGTTTAAAACACCCCTGCACATTTATAGTTGTGTCACTGTTTTTAACCTAACATTTTCAATTTTTGCCTTTTCTTGTTCTCTTTTGCTCTACTTCCCAGAGATTTATTTATTTTACTGATCTTTTGAAAGAACCAGTTTGGGGTTTTATTTGACAAGTATACTTTTATTATGATTGTTTTAAAATTATATGAGTTTATTTCTTATTCATTCTGTTTGCTTAACTTATACAATTTTATATTTCTTATGTTTAGGCACGTGTGCACATATGTCAGGCTATAAATTTTCTCCCAAATACTGTGTCGTACATATCCCATGGATTTTTATACATCATCCTTTTATTATAGTTTGTTTGTAAAGAATTTTTAATTATAGTATTTATATTTTCTTTGGCTCATGCTACCATCACCTGTCTCCTTTCTCCCTTTTATCCTGTTGATCACAAATGAATTTGAGAATACAGATTTACCTCTAATACCAATTTTGTTGAATTTTGTAATTTTAGTATGTGATACCTTACTACCTTTGAGTTACAAACATTTCATAATTATCATTGTGTGAATTTGTTTCCAAAATGTGTTCTTTTTTTTTTCTTATTAATACAGTATTTATTTGTCTTCCCTCTATCAAACCCTGAGCCAACCACTCTCCCCAGACTGTCTGAGGAGGTATAGGAAAAGGGACATACAGGGCAGAAAAGACACTGGAGAAAGAATGAGAGGCAGAAACTGCTCCTTCACATGGCAAAGACGATGAGAAAGGCCATCATCAGGCGAAAGGGTCCCATGATGTCTGAGAGGACAAAGTCCAAAATGGCATAGGAGAAGAGCTGTTGCTTCAGGGAAGGGTACCTGGCATAACCAATGATAAGGCTTCCAAATACAGTCTCAATCCCAGCCCCAGAGTCAGTCACCCCAACTGTGGCAGCCCAGCCCCCAATGAACTTGGCTGCTATGTTGATGTCCCTTGAAACAGGGCTGGGTTTGGAAGCTACAGCTAGGGATAAGTGAGGTCAAGGGACAGGATGTGGGGATGCAGAGCTGCTGAAGCTCTCATATGTCAGTGTCTCTGGTTGGTTCAGCACCACTGCAGATAGTGGTTGGCTCAGCAGCTGAGAGGTGCTCCTGACCGAGGAATGGGTGAAGAGGAACTTGGAACAGGCATACATTTTCAGGGGGTGAGGGGCTGTGGCAAGAGAGCTGCTCCCAGTGCAAAGACAGAGAACTCCAAAATGTATTCTAAACATTGTCTTTTAAAATGTTTCTTTCCTATTTTATTGCAATCTCATGAGAGAATATGATTTCTATAATATCATTCTTGGAAATATCTTGAGATTTCCTTGGTTGTGTTGCTTACAATCAATTTTTCAATGTACAATGTAGGAACTTGAAAGAAACACATATTCTCTATTGGATATGGGTTCTAATGTCTCTGTAAAAATGAGTTAAAGATATTTCAGTATGCTATTTTTTATAGTCTTATTTAAATGTTTTGTTTGTTCAGATCTTTTGAGCCAGTGAATCTTTTCATATGTTCTGCATATTTTTCTGCTTATTAGGTTTATAGATTGGGGAATAGAGAAAAGCCTGGTATCTGTCCAGGACTGGTGAATTTTCAGTTGCCTTAGTTGTGCCTTGCCAGGTAATCTCCCTTGCCTATCCAAGCAAGTGCAGTGAGTGCAGTGGGATTAGTGGCATGGCAGGTGCATTTCCCCTGCATTGGGGGTGCTGGGGGAAGTTCCACCTGTTTGGTTTTTTGCAGCTGAGGCACTGTCTTGTGTACTAATCATGATTGATTACGTCAGCTGGTTTCCACCTGGCTTGAGCTTCTGAGCCAACCAACCATATGAAGATGAGCCTACAGGTGTGGAACCCCTCCTGCAGAGATCTTAAGTCCCTCATGAACGTCTGCTCTGATGGTGTCTAAGGCCTCTCCCTGACCCTAATCCTGCACAAAAATAACCCTGTGGGCTTGCTTCCTTCCCTTGTGGTTCTCAAGGGGCCATGGATCCTTTGCAGTGTGTCAAACTCCAACTTCCTTAGTTCCGCACTTGGCTGACCCACACCGGCTCTCTCCACTTCTGCTCCTCCCTGAGTTTTTGGAGAAATGATTCTATGTGGCAGTAAGAACATGAATTTTTTTTTGAAAACAAGGAATTGAGCAGATATTTGCATGCCTATGTTCATAGCAGCATTATCTACAAGGATCTAAAAGTGAAATGAACCCAACTGTCTATGGAAAGATGAATAGATAAACAATATGTGATTATAAATACAATGAAAAATTATTCAGTCTTAAAAAGGAAGGCAATTCTGACACATACTGCAACATGGATAAACCTAACATGCTCAGTAAAATAAACCATTCATAGAAAAAGAAAGTAGAATGATGGTGACCAGGAGTCAGGAGTTGGTGTCTAATGGGTGTGGACTTCTAGGATGATCAATAAGTTCTGTGGATGCATGGTGGTGATGGTAGCACAATGGGAATGTACTTAGTGCCATTGAATTATACACTAGAAAATTGGTAAGTTGTAAATGGTATGTTTTGAGTGTTTTTTCCACAATTTAAAAATCATGCCAGTTTCCATCTGTACAATTGAAGTTATGTGTATATTGAATGGTTGTAGAAGTTAATAGGGCAGAACTCCTGCAGAAGGTATTGGCCAAGGCTCAGTTTACCACCCAGGGACAAGTCTGAAAACTTGTCTGTACCCATCTGTCTTTCAGTAGTACTTTCACAGCTATTTCTCCCTTAGGAGCCTCAGCACTCACTTTCCTTCTCTTTAGGGCCCCCTGACTTTCAATAACCTCAGCCTTGGAAACTCAGTTTTAGGGTTGTCCCACAGACAGCCTATGTGTCCTGTCCCCTGTGTCTCTCTGTGTTCTATGTAGATGCCCATCCTATCCCTCCTAATACTCTTATTGCATCTTTTTTTATGAGACATCTGTTTCCTGGCTGGATTTGAAAGTGCAGAACAAACAACGCTCAGCTGTGACTGACAGAGGCCAAAGCAGCTACTTTCCGGGTCCTGTGCTGTAGTGCACAGTCTGCCAGTATTGCTGGGAGCCAGGGCTGGTGGTCGTCCCCCTGGGGCAGTAGTGCTGCATTCTAGGCTGGGAGCTGACCAGATACCACCCTGGTTCCCACAAGTGGTGTGGGGCAGCAGATGTAGGGGGTTGGACTGGACTCAGTGTGTGTTCTCTCAGGGGTCTCACTGTTCCTTTTTTTTTTTTTTTTTTTTTTGGCCGTACTGGGGATCGAACTCAGGGCCTTGTGCTTGTGAGGCAAGCACTCTACCAGCTGAGCTATCTCCCCAACCCCCTATCTTTTATAAAATAAACATGAAGGCATGGGGTTCTGACACCTTGTGCCTTTGTGAGGGGAAGCAACATCCAGTCCCCCCAGAGGGGTGAGGAGAGAAGGAGTGGTGTGTGTGCCTGTGAGTGTGCCAGTCTGAGTACAACCACATGTGAGAGACCAAGCATGATACCTGTAAAGGATCTTTTAAGTGCGTGCATGTGTCTGTGCATGTGAAGGTGTCAGTGTGTGCTCAGAAGACAGTCCCAGATCTCCCCAGTGCTGGGTGATCTTGTTGCTCTCAGGATCCTGGGGATTAAGGCATGGAGATGGTCCTTTCTCCACCCTGTGTTACCCCCACCCACTTTTCCATCTCTAGGTGTCCACGTGTAAGCTGTCTTTTGACAAGTTGCTCCGGATCCTGCCACCCAAAGCCCACTCTTTCAGGTCCCTTTTCAGGGAAAGTTACATGAAGTGGCCACGAGGTGGCGCCACAGACAAGCGCCAGCTCGAGGGAGGCTTGTGAGCGCCCTGACCCAGACCTACCGTGACCCACTAGAATAATTGTTAGTCATGAGGGGTATTGCTTATTTAGTGCTTACACTCCCAGGGCTGACTCTCGCATTTCTCATTTCATTTCTCCAATATTGAAAGTTTGTATTTTTAAAAATCTGTCACTTAAAAACTCCCAGTTGAACTGAAAGTACTAGAGACCTGAATTTTGCCAGTCACTAGTCATGTGCCTTTTGAATATGCCTTTGAGCCTGAGGTTCTCTAACATAAAATAGGTGTTTTAAGCATAACTGCTTGTATGTGCACACGTATGAGTATGTGTGCTGGAGTATGGGCATGCGAGAGTGTGCCCATGTGTGCATGTACATGCCTGAGGGGAGTACATGGGTGTCCCTCCAGGTGTGTTTTCATATATTTCTGTGAACTTTTGCATGTGTGTCTATGTGAGTGTTTACACATTTCTGTATGTATGTCTTTGTGTGTATATGTATGTATCTCTGTGTACTTGCACGTGAGTGTGAGTGGGCCTGAGGATGGAATTGAGGAATTAAGGAGAAATGTCTGTATTTATTGCCCAGGGCAGAAGCTGCCACCCAGTTGCATCCTGAGGGTCACATTCTGGGGCGTAGGACTCAGGAAGCCCAATTTTAGTAAGGAGTATTGGGGGTTGGACTAAGGCACTCCTTTACTTCCTCCTATACTTCAGGGGAGGTGGATGGAATATGGTGAGGAAAATAGAGTGACAAAGAGCAGGGGAAGAATCAGAAGCATTGAGAAAGTCCTGAGCCATCAAGAGGGCAACTTGGTGACTGGGTCATCCCTTGGGAAGGAAGTCACCCAAGGATGGTCCTTCCAGGAGCCCACAATATGGACAAACAGGCACATGACCATGGTGGTGACTCAGACGCCTCTTGAAACGGAAGAGATGGGTTATTTGGTAAGTGGGATTTGGGCTGCTAGTTACAGTGCTCCACTGAAAAAACATAAATTCACTGCCCCATCCTATGCTTTAAAAGAAATTCCATACGGATTAATATCTTAAATGTAAGAAAGAAAAAGAGGTGGTTAATTTGGGGCAATCCCAGGAATCAGGAATGAGGGAGCAGACACAGGAGGGTAAGCAACTGCTGACAGGAGCTTCTGAGGACCAAGAGGAACATGCTGACAACTAGCAGAGCCCTCCTGCCCCTGTGCTCAGGACTCCTCTGAGGTGTGGTCTTGCATGTCTATCCCCTGAGCCCCAAAGGAATGCTCAGGTGAGGTACAGTAATTGAAATCCTGGCCTTAGGTACAAGGGGCACCCACCACAATGGTTTGGGGTAGGGAAAAATTTTCAGTCTCCAAGAGAGAGGAAGCTGAAGGACCAATGAAGGATTCCTGGAGTTGCAAGGCAGGATGAAAAAACAAGTAGAGGAGGCAGTGAATGGGGTGGGCCCGACCCAGTGAGGAAGACTGTGTAGCAGCCAGACACAGCGGGAGTCCTGCCAGGGATGGAGGCCCATGGCAAACTGCCCTCACAAGCACCGGAGGGTTACTGAGTTGCTGTGTGTCTTTGGATATCTTCATTCATCCTTGCATTTGTACATTTTGCAACAAACCTAATGAGAAACTCATATTTATTTTCTCTCCATGGTCAGTACATAAGAATATAGAATTAGCTTCCCTGAGAACTTTAATAAAAAGTATTCTTGGAGAAGAAACCAGGAGGCATGGTTGTGGGATATTGACCTTGGGTGTATCCCTTGGGTTTTGTGGGCTAGTTAGTAAGAGTTGTGTCTCAAGGATACTGGGACTACAAAGTGAAGGAGCAGATTTGTGGGTTCTCTTCTGCTCAGGCACTAACTCCCAATGGAATGGTTCTGTCTTCTAAGAAATTCAGCTGCAGCTCTATCATCGTCTGCTGCTTTCCTATGCCAGGCTCTGTGTTTAGTGCTTTACCTACATTCTCTTACTTTGAACCTCAAAACAAGCCAATTGCTATTCCCATTTCACAGATGAGGAAGGTAAGCCTCAGAGAGGCTAACAGACGCCGGAGTTTCCTTAACCAGGAGGCTGTAAGTCAAGGTTGGGCCCAACCTGCCGACTCCAAAGCATACACCTGCACCATGCATTCTCCATGCTGGAGTTTCCTGAGATCCTCACAGTCTTCCTCCTATTGGGCAGAGGCACAGATGGGGAGCTGGAATCAAAGTTCATTCCCTGCCCAGCATGCCGTGCAGGGGCTAGTGTGAAAAGGTTTGCTCAGATCCTGCTCTCCCTGTGGTCTTGTATTTTTTTTCTAGGCTTCTTCCTAAACTGAAAAATCAGCAGGACTTGTGACATGGAGCCACTAGGCAGTAAATGGGGACGTGGTGTGTCAGGGGTCTGCACAAGATCTCTGGGAGGGGCTGGTCCTGGGCCATGTAAATCAGTACTGCCTGCTGGCTCTGTGCTGCTCTCTAGTCCAGGTAGTTTGGTCCAAGGGTCTTCTTGCCTCCTATCCTGGGTCCCAGTATGGGGACTTTCCTCCATCCACTATATCTAGCCCTGGTTGCCCTAATTCAGCCGCGTGTAAGGAACAGCCTTTCCGGAAGCCCCCCGTTCTCCAGAGAGATTTGATTATGTCCTGGTGGTGTGACCTTGTTAATGCAATCAGGAAGTTTTCTCAAGACTTCAGCTGCTTTGCTGGCAGCCGGGCCCAGTCCCAGGGCATCTACGCTGCTCAGTGCTCACAGCTTCTCTCCAGGCAGGAAGGGCCCCAGAGACCTTCCAGCCACCAGACTGGTTCTGACAAGGAGGAGCCTGCTCCAGGCCATCTTTCACTGGTCTTGCTTGTCTGCTCTCCTCCCTTCTTTGATTTTATTCAAAATCACTGAGTTTGCATCTGCTTGGAAAAAGCATTCAGCAATGAGGAATCAGTATTTTGCCGAATACTCTAGAAAGTGTCCATTTTCCATCAAGGTTAGGCTCTTAATTGAAATTTTTAAGAGAAGAAATTTGGGGAGAGTCCAGACATTCTCTCAATTATGTTAACAGACTGAAATCCAGGACTGAGAACTGTATTAATACTGGGGATTGTTTCCCCAGAATTTTCCAGAAAGCATCATCAACAGGTGCATGGGAGAGAACTGACAAGGTCAAACATTCCAGGAGTTGGATACAGGGAGGCCACCCTGCTCTTTGGCTCTCCTGCCCCACCCCCAAGCCTGCACCCAGGATGACCTTGGAGGCCGCCACTCAGTTTTGAGAAGCTGGGCCAACAGGGCCTTCTAGGCAGAGTGAAAAGCAACAGCACAGCTGGGCAAGGGGTGGCGTGAAGGGAGCCTCCAGAGTCTGGGGTCTGTTTCCCAGCAAGGAGGGGCCAAGTGGAAGGGGAGGGTGTTCTATTATGTTATTGATGGGGTTGGGGCCTTGGAGGGCAAAAGTGTCCCCAGCAGGCAGGGGTCAGAAAGGGAAGGAGGTGCCTGGGGTACCACAGGGTGCATATCACAGGCTGCCAGGAGGAGAGGACCCAGTTGGCAGGAAGACCCTTCTTGTGCATCCTAGTGGCTGGGTGTAACTGGGTGCGTCCCCTGCATTTTTCTGTCACAAGTGCCCTCTCCTTGTGAGATTCTCACTGAACTGGCTTCAGCTGACATGGCCTCCTTATTCTCTGCAGTCTGGATGGTGCCCTGTGAATTCTGTGAGCAGAGTGGACAGAAAGGAGATGCCCACTGATCTCAACTGTCCCTTGCATGGCTTATTGAAACAGGTTCTGGACTGAGAACCCAGAAAAATGTCATTTTACTGGTTCAGCAGAATCTTACCCGATAGTCCCATAGTTCAAAAATGCAGAGTGACTATAGCCCAGATGGAGAACCTGGCATATGACTTTGGAAGCCTCAAGAGACATGGGACATGAATAGTGATGATGATAGCCATGTTGTCAGTGACTTCCACTGACCCCCACTCTTCATGTCCCACTCCTAACTCTTCTGACCGTCTATTAATTTTCAGACTCCAAGCCAGAAAGGAGAGGTGGGATTTTGCTCTCTTTGGGGGTTAAGAGGTAAGTTAGAAAAATATCACCCACATTTCCCATACTGCATACTAGAAGCTTAACATATCACCAAGTCTTTAAAACAATCTTGCCACTTTTGCTCCATCACCCTTAGGTGAGTGTAGGATAATGGGATTCTAGGAGGCTTACTGATTGACCCCAGGTGATTCACCTCAGATGACTTGTTCTAAGTGACATAGATGACGAGGATCCCTGACTACAGGGTTATGCTATGAGAGGAAATCTCCCCACATCATGTGTCCCATGTCATACCAAGGGTTCATGCTGGGAGTGTCAAGTGCTGGCAACTTCCCCTTTCTGCTGCCTGCCTGAGACCTCTGATGTCTTCAGGTCACATGGTGGCAAGGACCTCTGTACCCTATAAAGGATCAGGACCTTTAAGCAGGCAACAGGCATCCGTCCCACTTCCTGGCCACTGAGGGAAGGTGCTGCTTGCATGGTTTTCCCTCATGTTTGTGCCCATTACGAGATGAAAACCAAGACTCTGTCAGTGAACCAGGAGCCATGGCCATGACTGCCATCCATTTCTGACAACACTCGAACTTGGATTAGTCCATTAAGTAACGTACCTTAATTATATTATGAAGCTCTCCACAGAAATGTGTTAGAGCACCAGGACCTAACATGGCTTTTTGATAAGGTTTGGTTGAGATTTGGTCACATAAAGGTAACCATTGGAGACCCTGAGATGTCTTCAGATCTTTATATGTGACAGCAGATGATAATACATCTCTTGGAGAGGGTTAAGAAAACATGTGTCTTTCCCAGAAATGATTATTGCTTCTTGTCCTGGATCTCTTTTTTACCTTGGCTTCCAGGAAGCTCAGCGGCAAGTTTTAGGCTCAACTCCAGATCTACTTTCCCTGGGCAGGTTCTCTGGTGGAAACCCCTGGTCTCTCTCCCTTCTTGTATGGGTCAATAATGGGGATTTTTTTTTTTTTTTACATTTCCCCCATTATTATTGATTTCCGGACATCTTTCTGGAAAGTGAGTAAATAAAGATGGGATGTGACAGGGCTGTCTGCTAAGCATATGGGTTGTGATGTGAGACATGGAAATAAGAGAGGGAACCCTGCTCTCCAGGGGTGAACAACAGGGAGAGGGTGACGGGGCACACGCCTATGACCTAGGTGCCCCTTCCCCAAATTTGGAGGCCACCCTAGGTGCTGCCAAGCCTGGCTGGTAGTGGTCTATGCAGGCAGGCCTTACACATTTGTGTCCAGTACCTGGATATCTCATTGTGTTTTATTCCCTCTCATAACCCCTTTCCCTTCAGAAGCATGGAAACTGAGGGCTTGTCAAACACCTGGAGAAAACAGAAGGGCACAGTGTGAGTTTGTGCCCAGGCCTACTGGCCCTTCCTGGTTGAACCAACTCACACAAAACCTTGGTGGACACCATGTTGGAGTGACTTAAGCAGGCAGATGGGGGCTTTGTGCAGCAGTAAGAGAGGGACAGGTGGGGCTGCTAACAGGCCCAAGAGATGCTGTACTCAGGTGGGTGCTGAGGAAGACCTTTCTCAGCTCCTGGTTCTCCAGACTCTCACACCCAGTGCCTGCTCAGTCGCCTCTCCACCACACTGTACTCTCAGGGTATCTTTGTCTTCCTTCGCAGTCCCTTCCTCTACTCCTTCACCCATCCTGTTTCCTTTTTCGCTGCCTTCCATCACTGGTTGCTGTTGTCAGTCACCAGACCTCAGCACTAGAATTCCTGATGATATATCCTAGAGGACTTCAGGGTAAAGGTATCTGGCAGGCACAGACTTGCCATGTGTCTGTCCTCCAGAAGTGCACGGAAAGTGGTTGTTGCCATTGATGGATGGTTGGGGCCTTGGTTCTGAGAGGCAGAATGAGGTTACCTCCTGGTCTCTCTAGAATCCCCTCCCCCTCTAGAGGTGAGTGCAGAGACTGGGGGTGCTCTGGGAGTGGAGGGAGGCCAGGAGGTGCCCCACTCCTGGACACCTCATCATGGAACCTGGGTGCAACTCAGGAAGACAGCCAGCTCTCTTCCCCTTGTCTCCAGTCTCCTTTGTGTGTGAGTCACCATCTGGAAGTCGCCTGCATTTGTTTTAATTTAAAAGGATTGGGCTCATCCCCAGAGCACTGCCACTGGCTCATACTTCTTTTCACTGTAGCCAGGGAAGGGGGTGGAGTGCAGAGTGCTTTGCAATAAAGCACTTTCCCTTCATCATCTTTAAAATATTTTTTTCTTAGCTGAAGCAATGGGAGAAATTTACTGGCCTGTCAGAAAAGCCATTGCTCATCAGACTTGAGAAAGGAAAAGCAAAGGTCATCAATTCATGGGCAGTGTCTCAGGAAGGGATTAAATCATTTAGAAATGTGTCCTTAAGAAATCATTGAGGCTTCACACTGCTGTCTTCCTTGGCTTTCCCATCAAATCCATTTTCCAAATGCAAAGCCTGTTAGTGCAGGTGGCCACCTGCCCAGCTGCTCAGAAGGCTCTGCCAGAACCATTTTTTGGTAGAAGTCTGGGCAGACCCCTGCATGTGTGTGTGCAATGCACAGTTGAGTGCCTACAAACAGATATTTGTATGATACAGTTACATAAACACACAATTATCTTCTAGCTGTGATGGTATTCAGTTTTCTTAAGTTTGTGTTATATTGTGATTTGCCACAAATTCATTCAAATAATAAAGGTATAAATAAATAAAATCCCTTTGCTACAGGATTCCAGCAGGCATGTTAGAGTCCCCTGGGAGTGTGTCATCTCTGTCATCTGCAGTGTTCTGCAGCAAAACCTTGTACGGTGCTGTCCTCATTCATGTTGTCAGACAATGGAGAAACTGGAAAATACCCTGGGCAGGTGTATCCTTGAGAGTCAGTGGCCCAGTGGTTGGGAGCTTTGAAGCTCAGTTGGCCTGGGTTCAAATGCCAGCTCCCCATGAACAAGTTGTGTGTCTTAGTCTCCTCAACCTTTTCTCTTAGTGCCATGTGAGCCTGGCCCTTGTGGCACTTGCACAGTGTTTCAATGCATATGTGAGGGTTCTTTTGGTCATTAATGTGCTGATATTAGGGCAGTCTGTCTTAGCAACCAGCTGTCCAATGGTGGGTGAGAACAGGCATGAGACATGAGGTGTGGGTAATTAAGATATTGCGGTGGTTAACCATGTGCCAACTGGGCTGGACCATGGGATACTCAGATTAACCATTATTCTGGGTGAGTCTATGAGAATGTTCCCATAAGAGATTAGCATTGGTGGACTGAATAAAGTATATAGCCCTCCTAGTGGGAGTAGGCCTCAGCCAATCTGTTGAAGATCTCAGCAGAACAAAAAGGTGAAGAAGGGCTCTTTGTTATCCTGCTTTTTTAGGCTGGGGCTTGCCTCTTCTCCTGCCCTAGCATCCATTGACTCCCCTGGAATTCAGAGTGGGTCTCATGTGTCTCAAACTTGCAGAAGGCAGATTGAGGAACTTGGCCTCCACAATCATATGAACTCATTTCCATAATACACAGAATCTTCCATTGGTTCTGTTTCTCTGGAGAACCCTGACCAATACAGATATGAAGATGGTCAGCACAGCCTAGCCAGTTGTGAAAAACAAAACAAAACAAAACAAAACAGATAAAAAGTCTGTTGGAATTAAATAGGAAGCCTTGGCAGCACTTATCACCCCTGTTTGTCCATTCCGCAAACACTGACTGAGTGCCCTGGTCCAGGGATTCAATGTCCTGTCTCTGTTCTTCTGGGGCTCATGTTTTTGGGGGAGGTGGGTGGTGAACTGGTGGGTGAATACAGAAGCAGAGAGCACAGCAGAGAGATGGCCTAGAGGCTGAGAAATAGTGCCCCATGTCCTGCATGGAACTTCTGGGCAATGACAACTGTGTGGGTGCTGCCCAGCTCCCCTCAAAAGGACCTGTTGGGAAGGTAGGAGAAGCTCAGCAAGTCCATGAGACACAAGGAGGCTGGAGAGGTGCCAGGCTCTACCAGGAAGCCACCACAGACAGTGTAGCTGAAGTTCAGTTGGGTGACACTGCATCTCAGTCTCATTTCCATATTACAAAACGTACTGAGCAGACTCCATGAACCATGCAGGGCTTGGGCTCTGGCCCATGGACTCTGAGATCCTTGAGTATCCTGCTTTTGCCTACCATCCATAAAGTGCCTTCCCTTCTTCTTTCCACATGTGGACATCAGCCTCCCTCAAGCCCCCAGACAAGGTTTGCCCTGCTCTGAATCTTCACCTGATTCCTGTGGTTTGACTGGCTCAGCAATCAGAGGGTCTTGGTGAGCTATGTGCGACCTCAGCCAGCAGGAATCTGAGTAGCCCTTGCAGTCACCTGGGTGGATACCACATGGGTTGCCTGGCCTATGGTCACCTTTGGGATCCCAGGGAACTTTGTGGGGCAACTCCTACCCTTCCCCTTGCTCTTGTCACACTGCTCAGGCCATAATTGCAACTGGATGTGCTTCTTGGGCTGCTGGGTTCAACAAGTATGTGACTAGCAGGGACAGAGGGGCAGTGTCCTTCAGAATGGCCAGAGACATTGCCCTGTGGATAAAATTGGAGGCTGATGGCTGAAGACTGACTGCGGAATCTGGAGTTGTGGAATGCATTTACTTCCTGCAGTGGAAGAGGAGCCTTCTGTGTTGACAATGGGCTCCATTCAGACCTGTCCTCAGCATGGCCTGTGGCAGAGGGAGAGGAAAAGTTCCTTAGGTGAACAGCCTCTGCCTGTCCCTGTAGAGCTGTGAGGCCCCTCCTTCTTACTTGAATGACTCCCTGGAGCTCTGGACCACTGAGTGTTGGGGCTCTCTGGAGAGGCAAACCTGTCCACCTTGGTATGTGCATCATACAGGGTACCTGGCCCCGCACCACACCCAAGGATTCAGGGCTGATTCTTAAGGTATCAGGCTTCTTTCCTGTCCTTTTTGCCTTTCCCTCAGGCCTCACCCACTCAGGCAGGGGCTCTGGACTCACTCCTCTGCCCTTGTGATGGATAGGCATTCTATGGATCCCTCACCAAGCTGGTTCTTCATGATTCCCCTCCCCACAGAGAGTCTGCGTGCTCAGGTTGGACAAGGTGTGAGAGGAAACCTCATTAGGCCACTACCTGGGTCAGGGGATACAGAGTTAAAGTCCATGGTTCCTTCTCTTTGGGACCCAAACCCATGAGGATGGGCAATAAGTGGGATGAGGCCTAAGGAAAACATGGCAGATTGTGGGAGGGCCCAGCAGGCTCTTCTGAGTGAGTCCTTGAGTAGGAGGGCCATCCCTAAGTGTTTAGTTGGAGTTCAGGAAAGCCAAGATGGTGGAGGCAGGGTATAAGACAAATGCCACTGGAGGACAAGACAGGGACAAATCATGTCCCTGTTTATGATGAGTCCCATTACCATGACAACTCTTGCCACTGAGGACTTATCACCATGACAACTCCTGACACAGGTTTGATATTTTAAATTGACCAATGGGGATAAAGTGGGCAGTATTCTAATTAGGTTTTCTAAAGTAACCAATGGGGGAAAATTGAACAATATTCTAACTAGGTATCATAATGGGAGCAAATGGGGTAAAGTTTTCAACCAGGTCTGTATAGGAAAGAGAACATCTCATAGTGAGCACATAAGACATGAATTTCCAGACATGGATGCCTTGAGTCTCTCTTCCCTCAGCCCACTCTGCTGTACCTTATGGAGGGTTACTCTCACCTTTACCTTCAATAAATCTGTACGTTGCCTGTTACTTGAGTGTGTCTTGCTCAGTTCTCTATTTATAACACCAAGGACCTGGACCGTAACTGAACACCCCAACAATATAAATAGGGGTGAAAGGGACATCCAGGGCCACACAGACTGTGGCATATGTGACCAACTTATCTCTCTACTAGGGACTACCCTGGTTTTTTTTTTTTTTTTTAATTGTAAACAAATGGGATACATGTTGTTTCTCTGTTTGTACATGGCGTAAAGGCATACCATTTGTGTAATCATAAATTTACATAGGGTAATGTTGTTTGATTCATTCTGCCATTTTTTCCCTTCCCCCACTCCCCTCCCACCCTTCCCCTCCATCTATACAGTCCTTCCTTCCTCCATTCCTGCCCCCCTCCCTAAACCCAACTCCAACCCCAACACTAACCCTTCCCACCCCCCATTGTGTCATCATCCACTTATTAGCGATATCATTCTTCCTTTGGTTTTTTGAGATTGGCTTATCTCACTTAGCATGATATTCTCCAGTTTCATCCATTTGCCTGCAAATGCCATAATTTTATCGTTCTTTATGGCTGAGTAATATTCCATTGTATATATATACCACATTTTCTTTATCCATTCATCAATTGAAGGACATCTAGGTTGGTTCCACAATCTGGCTATTGTGAACTGAGCAGCTATGAACATTGATGTGGCTGTATCTCTGTAATATGCTGATTTTAAGTCCTTTGGGTATAGGCCAAGGAGTGGGATAGCTGGGTCAAATGGTGTTTCCATTCCAAGTTTTCTAAGGAATCTCCACACTGCTTTCCAGAGTGGCTGCACTAATTTGCAGCCCCACCAGCAATGTAAGAGTGTACCTTTCTCCCCACATCCTCGCCAACACCTGTTGTTGCTTGTATTCTTGATAATTGCCATTCTAATTGGGGTGAGATGGAATCTTAGGGTGGTTTTGATTTGCATTTCTCTTATTACTAGAGATGTTGAACATTTTTCCATATGTTTGTTGATTGCTTGTATATCTTCTTCTGTGAAGTGTCTATTCATTTCCTTAGCCCATTTGTCAGTTGGATTATTTACATTCTTGGTGTAGAGTTTTTTGAGTTCTTTATAGATTCTGGAGATTAGCGCTCTATCTGAAGTATGATTGGCAAAGATTTTCTCCCACTCTGTAGGCTCTTTCTTTGCATTGCTGATAGTTTCCTTTGCTGAGAGAAAGCTTTTTAGTTTGAATCTGTCCTAGTTATTAATTCTTGCTTTTATTTCTTGTGCTATGGGAGTCCTGTTGAGGAAGTCTGGTCCTAAGCCGACATGTTGAAGCTCTGGACCTACTTTTTCTTCTATAAGATGCAAGGTCTCTGGTCTGATTCCGAGATCCTTAATCCATTTTGAGTTTAGTTTCGTGCATGGTGAGAGATATGGGTTTAGTTTCATTCTGTTGCATATGGATTTCCAATTTTCCCAGCACCATTTGTTGAAGAGACTATCTTTTCTCCATTGCATATTTTTGGCCCCTTTGTCTAGTATGAGAAAATTGTATTTATTTGGGTTTGTGTCCGTGTCCTCTATTCTGTACCATTGATCCACCTTTCTATTTTGGTACCAATACCATGCCGTTTTTGTTACTATTGCTTTGTAGTAGAGTTGAAGATCTGGTATTGCGATACCCCCTGCTTCACTCTTTCTGCCAAGGATTGCTTTAGCTATTCTGGGTTTTTTATACTTCCAGATGAATTTCATAATTGCTTGCTCTATTTCTGTAAGGTACATCATTGGGATTTTAATTGGAATTGCATTGAATCTGTATAGCACTTTTGGTAGTATGGCCATTTTGACAATATTAATTCTTCCTATCCAAGAACATGGGAGATCTTTCCATCTTCTAAGGTTTTCTTGAATTTCTTTCTTTAGTGTTCTGTAGTTCTCATTGGAGAGGTCTTTCACCTCTTTTGTGAGATTGATTCCCAAATACTTTATTTTTTTCGAAGCTATTGTGAATGGGGTAGTTTTCCTAATTTCTCTTTCTGAAGATTCATCGCTTATATATAAAAATGCCTTAGATTTATGTGCATTGATCTTATATCCCGCTACTTTACTTAATTCACTTATGAGATCTAAAAGTTTTCTGGTGGAATTTCCTGGTTCCTCTAAGTATACCATCATATCATCAGCAAATAGGAATAGTTTGAGTTCTTCTTTTCCTATTCGTATCCCTTTAATTTCCTTGGTCTGTCTAATTGTTCTGGCTAGAGTTTCAAGGACGATATTGAATAGAAGTGGTGAAAGAGGGCATCCCTGCCTTGTTCCAGTTTTTAGAGGGAATGCTTTCAGTTTTTCACCATTTAGAATGATATTAGCCATGGGTTTAGCGTAGATGGCCTTTACAATGTTAAGGAATGTTCCCACTATCCCTATTTTTTCTAGTGTTTTGAGCATGAAGGGGTGCTGTATTTTATCAAATGCTTTTTCTGCATCTATCGAAATAATCATGTGATTCTTGACTTTAAGTCTATTGATATGGTGAATGACATTTATTGATTTCCTGATGTTGAACCAACCTTGCATCCCTGGGATGAAACCCACTTGATCATGGTGCACTATCTTTTTAATATGTTTTTGTATGCGATTTGCTAAAATTTTGTTTAGAATTTTTGCATCGATGTTCATTAAGGATATTGGTCTGAAATTTTCTTTCCTCGATGTGTCTCTGTCTGGTTTAGGAATCAGGGTAATATTGGCTTCATAGAATGAGTTTGGGAGAGTTCCCTCCTCTTCTATTTTCTGGAATACTTTGAGAAGTATTGGAATGAGTTCTTCTTTAAAAGTTTTGTAGAACTCGGCTGAGAACCCATCTGGTCCTGGACTTTTCTTTGTTGGAAGGCTTTTGATGACTTCTTCTATTTCATTACTTGAAATTGGTCTATTTAAATTGTGTATGTCCTCCTCGTTCAGTTTAGGCAATTCATATGTCTCTAGAAACCTGTTGATGTCTTCGAAATTTTCTATTTTGTTGGAGTATAGATTTTCAAAATAGCTTCTAATTATGTTTTGTATTTCAGTCGTGTCTGTTGTGATATTTCCTTGTTCATTCCGAATTTTAGTGATTTGGGTTTTCTCTCGTCTTCTCTTTGTTAGTGTGGCTAAAGGTTTATCAATTTTGTTTATTTTTTCGAAGAACCAACTATTTATTTTGTCAATTTTTTGTATTGTTTCTTTCGTTTCAATTTCGTTGATTTCAGCTCTCAGTTTAACTATTTCCTGTCTTCTACTACTTTTGGTGTTGGTCTGTTCTTCTTTTTCTAGGATTTTGAGCTGTAGTGTTAGGTCATTTATTTTTTGAGTTTTACTTCTTTTATTAAATGCGCTCCATGAAATAAATCTTCCTCTAAGTACCGCTTTCATAGTGTCCCAGAGATTTTGATATGATGTTTCTTTGTTCTCGTTTACCTCTAAGAATTTTTTAATTTCCTTCCTAATATCTTCTGTTATCCATTCATCATATAGTAGCATATTGTTTAATCTCCAGGTGTTGGAGTAGTTTCTGTTTTTTACTCTTTCATTAATTTGTAACTTCAATCCATTATGATCTGATAGAATACAAGGTAGTGTCTCTATCTTCTTGTATTTGCTGACATTAGCTTTGTGGCATAATATATGGTCTATTTTAGAGAAGGATCCATGTGCTGCTGAGAAGAAAGTGTATTCGCTCTTGGTTGGATGGTATATTCTATAAATGTCTGTTAAGTCTAAATTATTGATTGTGTTATTGAGATCTATGGTTTCTTTGTTCAATTTTTGTTTGGAAGATCTGTCCAGTGGTGAAAGAGGCGTGTTAAAATCACCTAGTATTATTATGTTATGGTCTATTTGGTTTCTAAAATTGAGAAGGATTTGTTTAACATACATGGATGAGCCACTGTTTGGGGCATAGATGTTTATGATTGTTATATCTTGCTGATTTATGCTTCCCTTAAGCAGTATGAAATGTCCTTCTTTATCCCTTCTAACTAACATTGGCTTGAAGTCCACATTATCTGAAATGAGGATGGATACTCCAGCTTTTTTGCTGAGCCCATGTGCATGGTATGTTTTTCCCCATCCTTTCACCTTTAGTCTATGGGTATCTCTTTCTATGAGGTGAGTCTCTTGCAGGCAACATATTGTTGGATTTTTCTTTTTAATCCAATCTGCCAGTCTATGTCTTTTGATTGATGAATTCAGGCCATTAACATTCAGGGTTATTATTGAGATATGATTTGTATTCCCATCATTTGGTTCATATTTAAAATTTTTGACACATCTTGGTTCCTCCTTTATTTGACAGTTCCTTTAGGATAATTCCTCCCTTTGCTGATTTGCTTCTTTGTTTTTTATCTCTTCCTCATGAAATATTTTGCTGAGAATGTTCTGTAATGCTGGCTTTCTTTTTGTAAATTCTTTTAGCTTTTGTTTATCATGGAATGATCTTATTTCATCGTCAAATCTGAAGGTAAGTTTTGCTGGGTATAAGATTCTTGGTTGGCATCCATTTTCTTTCAGAGCTTGAAAAATGTTGTTCCAGGCCCTTCTAGCTTTTAGGGTCTGGATTGAAAAATCTGCTGATATCCGTATTGGCTTCCCCCTGAATGTAATTTGGTTCTTTTCTCTCACAGCCTTTAAAATTCTGTCTTTATTTTGTATGTTAGGTATTTTCATTATAATGTGCCTTGGTGTGGGTCTGTTGTAATTTTGTGTATTTGGAGTCCTATAAGCCTCTTGGACTTGATTTTCCATTTCATTCTTCAGATTTGGGAAATTTTCTGATATTATTTCTTCAAATAGATTGTTCATTCCTTTGGTTTGTTTCTCTAAGCCTTCCTCAATCCCAATAATTCTCAAATTTGGCCTTTTCATGATATCCCATAGTTCTTGGAGATTCTGTTCATGATTTCTCATCATCTTCTCTGTTTGTTCAACTTTGTTTTCGAGGTTAAATATTTTGTCTTCAATATCTGAAGTTCTGTCTTCCAGCTGTTCTATCCTATTGGTTATGCTTTCTATGGAGTTCTTAATTTGGTTTATTGTTTCCTTCATTTCAAGGATTTCTGTTTGGTTTTTTTTCAATATCTCTAACTCTTTATTGAAATGATCTTTTGCTTCCTGAATTTGCTCTGTTAACTGTCGATTGGTGTGATCATTCAATGCCTGCATTTGCTCTTTCATCTCATCGTTTGCTTCCCTAATCATTTTAATTATGTACATTCTGAACTCCCTTTCTGTCATTTCTTCTGCCATGCTGTCATTGGATTTTATTGATGTAACATCTAGATTTGTTTGGGGCATTTTCTTCCCTTGTTTTCTCATATTGTTCAGGAATCAGTGGGTCATTAAGATATTGCAGATTTCCTCTATCAACTTATAATGTCCCTGAAGATTGCTAGTATATCCCCTCTTATCCTTCAGTAGCCTGAAGTCTTGGAGGAGGTTGATAATGCAGAGCTCCACGAAGAAGCTGCCTCTCTAGGTGTGGTAACCCTCAGGTGGCGTATATTCCCTGCTAGTGGGCAGAGGTGCCTCCACTTGTTGACCAATGGTCATCCAATGGGGAACTAGACTGCGGGCTGAGGCAAGGCCTGTTTGTGCCTATGTCCCTGGCTTTACCGTCCCTGTGGGAAAACCTCCCCCGGCCGGGAAGAGTCACTCAGTGGGGACGTCTCGCTGGTCAGTTGCCCTCCTAGAGGTTCCCCTCAATCTACAACTACCACCTGGGCTGGGCTGTCTTCCTCTGCAACGATCCCAGGGGCCCGGACCTACGTCCTGGGCCTGGGAGCCTCACCCTTCGCAGGCGAGTCTCCTTAGGCTGCCTCTCCCAGAGAATCTGCCCGCCGCCCTGGAAACTTTGCTCCGCCCCTAGGCGTGTCTCTGTGCGGCTCTTCCAGCAAGAAGCCACCTAGCTCCCGGGACCCTGCTCTGCACCAATCGCCTGGCTATGCAGCCCCTCCTCCGAGCCACCACCTGGAGCCAATAGCTCCGAGACCCAGAGACCCGCCACACACCTCCTCCTCCGGACAGCCACCCGGTTTCCGACGCAGTCACTAGGAGTCCAAGCAACTCACTTCGGGTCTCCTCCTCCCGCCAACCACCTGTAGCCCTAGGCAGTCACTCCAAGTCCAAGTGACCCGCCCTGTTCCTCCTCCTCCTCCTTGGGGTAGCCCCCCGGGTGTTCAGGAGCGGTGGCTCCGAGACCAGGTGACTCACCACGCTCCTCCTCCAGGCAGGCCACCGGTGTTCAGGAGCGGTCGCTTTTAGTCCAATCAACTCACCACTCGCCTCCTCCTCTGGCAACCGCCTGTGGTTCTGATGCAGTCACTCCCAGACTAAGCGTCCCACCGCTCTCCTCCTCCAGGCAGGCCACCAGTGTTCTGGAGCAGCTGCTCCGAGTTCAAACAGCTCGTCACGCAGCTCCTCCTCCGGCAACCGCCCGCGGCTCTGATGCAGTCACTCCCAGGTCAAGCAACACGCCACGCTCCTCCTCCTCCTCCGGGCAACCTCCCGGCACTCAGGAGCGCTTGCTCTGAGTTCAAACAGTTCACCACGCAGCTCCTCCTCTGGCAACCGCCTGTGGTTCTGATGCAGTCACTCCCAGACCAAGCGTCCCGCCGCGCTCCTCCTCTTCCTCCGGGCAGTCCCCTGGCGCTCAGGAGCGCCCACTCTGAGTTCAAACAGCTCACCACGCAGCTCCTCCTCTGGCAACCGCCTGTGGCTCTGATGTAGTCACTCCTAGACCAAGCGTCCCGCCGCGCTCCTCCTCTTCCTCCGGGCAACCCCCCGGTGTTCAGAAGCAGTTGTTCTGGGTCCAAACATCTCGCCACGCAGCTCCTCCCCAGGCAGCCGCCTGGAGCCCCAGCGGCTGCTCGAGTCCAAGCGCTGTCCTACCCTGGTTTTAACCTCAAAAGTCCCATGGCCAGTAAAGTATTCCATCCCAACCCAGATAGATGGTTGGTCCTTTCTGTGATTCAGAAGAGAATCCAGGAAAGTAGGTGGGGCTCAGATGACAATAAACACACCCAGGAGTTTAAACTTGGTGATACAGAGCCTCAGAAATATTTGGCCCAGGGTAGGCTGTGCTTCAGGAAGACTGTCAGCTTGAAGGTATGGAGGGAGGTGGTATCAGAAGGCTTGTGTGTGGTACAGCCAGTGTCAGAGCTCTCAGGTCAGGCTGCAGGGTGAGGAGGTAGGTGGAGATCAATTCCTTCCTGGGGTAGCTGACCCGGGATACAGGAGGTATCTGGTCCAGGAGTGGATGGGACTGAAATGCAAAGGGAAGCCAGCCTGCAGCCATCAGGGTGGGAGAGTCCCCAGGGAATTGGTCATCCAAGGTTGAGAGTCCCCTGGGAGTGCTCAGGGCAAAAGAGCCAAGGGCTGCCGAGAGAGCCAGAAAGACCCCAGGAGGTGGAGCTGCAGGCAGTCACCAAGGATGGGACAGAGGGCACAGGCAGAGTTGTTGTCAGGGCCATGGAGGGACAGTGGATAGGTGTCCTTCAGGTTTGCTCATTGAATGCTTCAAGAGACCAGTGAGTATGGCCTGTGATTTCCCAAGTTGTCTCCTTGGAACATGAGATGGGAGTGTTCCTGGGTGTTACACGAGAAACAGTACTGAGAGCAGTTAAGTTTGGGAAAACAGAATTCATCATGTTAAATGAGTTCCTCAGTGCTGACCACTCAGGGCCAGACTTTGGAACTTGCTACTGGCTTCTGCAAGAGCCCAGGATGGAGTGTTCTCTGGTTACAGGCTGGAAGGGCTGGTGCAGGCTCTGCTGAGGGGTTGGCCACAGTAGGAAGATGAGGTGGCTGGAGCCAGATAATGATGGGACTGAGGAAGTCTTTTTATTTCCTTTTTTCTTTTTTTCTTAAGAGAAGAGATTTAAACACAGTTATATGTGTTAGGAGACTGGGGAAGAAAATAGGTTGAGGGGCCAGGCAGGAAGGCCCTGGAGTTTTGCTGGGAGTATACCTTTGGTGGGAAAACAATTGCCTCATTACCTCCCTCAGCAGTTCAAAGGGCTTTGTGTTAGCATATGTGTTAAGTGTTTGTGTGTGTGGGTTGTGGCGGGGAGGGAAGGGGATGACAGGGTGAGGTTCCAGGGAAGGGAGGCATGTGTGATGACAAGTGTGGGTAGTGAAAGACAGGGGTTGGGGATAAGGCAAGAGGTGGGGGCCCTTGAGGCTGGGCTGCACTTGTGGTAACTCCAGAGCAACAGCCATATCTGAAGGCACCAGAAGATGGACATTTGATTGGATTCAGATCAGAGCGGGGAGCTGTCAACAGAAGGATAAGAGGTCAAGAGGTTTAAGGACACTGTGAGAGCTGGAGAAGAGTGTTTGCATTTTACACATCTGGGAACTTCTGGTGCTAGAGATTTGAAATGGTCAACTATCAAGGGCTGCTGGCAACTTCACACAATCCAGCTCAGGAAATTCTGGGAGAGAGAAGCCCAGAGCAAATGGAAAACTACAGGGATGCTTAGGGAGACTACAGGGGTGGGTCCCTGATTACAGGGGACATGATAGGTGCAAATGGAGGAATTTCTGGGGCCCCCTGTCACACTGGGTTCTCTCCTCCCTCAGCATTGCTTGGCTGAACTAGCCTGAGGGGCATTTGGCTTCTGAGCACGGAGGGGCCCCTCCATTAGTGGCACTAAAGGTCCTCAGATCAAGAAGGTCCATATGTACCTGCAGGAGCAGTCACCAGCTTCTCCAACCTGCCTCCAGCCTAGCCACCTGTATAGTTAATGCCCTAGAGTTGGGGGACTGGGCAACAAGAGGTAGACTCAGTAGTGACATGAAGATATGCTGGGGTAGCCTGGGCACACAGCTGGCAGCAGTAAGCACAGGGGCTGCCCACTTCCTGAATATTCTTTCTCTCACTGCAACCTTGCCTGGAGAAGCCAAAAGTCGACGTCCACTCCCACTTCCTGGGAGACTTGCACAAAGTGGCTGATGTTCCTAAGGGAATGAACAGGAGATATGACAGAAAGACCCCAAAGGGAGCCCCCTATGCCACAGGAGACAATTAATAGGAATGTAAGTGACCAAAGTCCTCCAAGGATTTTGTCAGAAGGAAGCATGTGGGAACATAAGCTCAGAAGAAGCAGTTATGATGAATCAGCTGGAGATGTGAGGTATGAAGAATGTAACTGTTGAAATGAGCTGGAAGATTTCACTGAGGGACTCTCCAGAAAGCATCAAGAAGGGACAAGGAAGTAGAAAGCATGAGAGGAAGATTGAAAGGTATGAAAGGCAGAAAAACATATGACCCTGTCATGAAAAGTGGGGAAAGATGGAGAAAATATTTGAAGATAGGCTATGATATTGTGATTTACAATAAGATACATGTTTGTTCTTTTTCCTGTTTTCTGGCACACGTATCCTAAAACTCTTGGAATCTCCAAGGTAATGTGTCTTTCTATGTGCTGACAAAATGAGTGTGACTAGGAGCTCCTGGATAGCCTTAGGTTGGGACTGATTGCCAGGGAAACAAACCATGTGAAGGTCAAGACTTCAGTCCCCTTCCCCCTCCACCTCTGGGAAGTGGAGAGAGGCTGAAGGCTGAGTAGTCACCAATGGCCACAGATTTAATCAACCATACCTATGTAATGAAGCCTCCATAAAGACCCCAGAGGAGACAGAATTCTAAGAACTCTGGGTGTCAGAATACCTGGCCGTTCCCGGAGGGAGGCACATTCTGAGAGGACATGGAAACTCTGTGCCTTCCCCACATTCCTTACCTTGTGCATTATTTCCATCTGTCTATTCATCTGTATTCTTTGTTATTATCTTTTTCTTTCTTTTTTTGCAGTACTGGGGATTGAACCCAGGGATGCTCTACTACTGAACTACTCTCCCAACACTTTTTTTTTTTTTTTTTTTTTTTTTTTTTGAGACAAATCCTCACTAAGTTTCCAAGACTGGCCTTGAACTTGTGATCCTCTTTCTCAACCTACCAAATAGCTGGGAGTACAGGTATGCCTCACCAAATCTAGCTTGTAAATATTCTTTATAATAAACCGGTAGACATAATTGTTTCATTGAGTTCTGTGAGATGCTATAACAAATTATTTGAACCTAAGGGGGGGTCATGGGAATGGTGATTTGTAGCCAGTTGGTCAGAAGCACAGGTAAGACAACCTGGGACTTGCGTTAGTATCTAAAGTTTGAGATGAGTGCAGTCTCATGGGACTAAACCCTCTACCATGGAATGTCCAGATAGTTTTAGAATTGAACTAGATGACACCCAGCTGGTGTCCACTGAAGAATGGCTTGCTTGGGGTGGGGGGAGAAATCTCCACACATCTGGTGTTAGAAGTGCCGAGTGTGTGAGTTGGTTTTTTCCCCCTGTTTCTAAGAGGCTAACCGACAACTTCCAAGAATTAAAGAAAAACACAAGACTTCACATGAGCTTCAGGCAAATGGCAAAGTCATCACCAACAAAGCTGTTAAGGGCAAATACAAGTTTTTACAGAAGTACTATCACCGACGTGCCTTCTTCATGGTTAAGGATGAAGAAGTACACAGGAAAGATTTCAGTGCACTTACCCTGGAGGATCATTCCAACAAAACCCTTCTTCCTAAAGTCATGCAACTTAAGAACTTTGGACCTTATGGTCCTACCAAATGCACCCACCTTGTAGATCAAGACACCACTCTGTCAACTTAGCCTGGGGCCAAGAGAGTGCCCAGAACACAGTTCTTTAAACAAAAGGCAGCTGGAATACAAGATGTGTTTGAGTGACTAGCTTCCAAAATGCAGAAAACTATCTAGGGTTCAACTACTTGTTCCAACTATGGAACATAAGGAGATGTCTCAGCATCTGATCCTTAATTTTCTTTCACCATTATTCACGTGGTCCTTACAGCTATCCTACTGGACTTACTGCCATACCCGTTACTGGGTACTCCCGTCCTTGAAGGTATTTGTGAGATTTGGACTCACACTGAAAAACCCACAGAAAAGCACTCTCCAGGTGGGATTAGAGGTTTCCCACTTAACACCGTTTCTGAGAAATCTAGGTTTCTCTGCTGTGACTTCCCATATTTGCTTGGGACTGTTCTGAGTTTTTTTCTATCCACTTTGCTTGTGTCAGAAATGTGGACATGTAAGTGGAAGATGTATTTCTTCTGCCTTTGGGTTAGGAGTAGTATACCAGGAAATCTAAGCTGGTTGAAACCTGTTTTGCATTTTTGGTTGGAGTCAACTTTTCTAAGTGAATATAATTTTTATTTTTGTGTGTGTGAAAAAATAAAAGATACACACTGGAATTTTTGGCATAATACTGGATAATAAAATGTGCAAACTGACAATTTTTAACTCCCTATTAAGTAGAATAAAAGATAGCAGGGAATTATTATAAAAAGAATTAAAAAGAAACACAAGACTTCAGATGGAAGTGTTCACAAATTGCCGCCCTTCCCCTCACACCAGAAAAAGTAGAATTCCAGAGAGGGAAATAAAGTTATGAAGCAAGAATACATCTGACCTCAGAGTTCTCAGAGCCCCACAGAGGCTGAAGAACATGTCACCAAGTGAGTGGGGAACCATTGGAAAGCTGGACCATGCAGCAGGCAGGAGGTATGAATGGGACACAGTTAAAACACAAGAAGAATCAGAATGAAACTATAGTCCAATACCACTCATGTACACCAAAAAGGCCACATAAATGGTGATTTGTGTTTTTTCTGTGTACAAAGACATAAAATAAATAATAGGCACCTGACCTGGAAAGGACATGTAACATGCATTGAGAGGCTTTGGGATGGGGCATGTGAGGAACGGGATTAGGACAGTGAGGAAGGATTAGACCAATGCCAGTGATGGCCAGTCCTGAGCAGGGCAAGGGCTTTGTGTGCCTGAAAGTCACAAAACACAAAAAAACTAACTGCCATTACAACCCAAGAGAGATTTTATCACCTCTAGATCAGTCATGGGGGTAGAGAAAAAGAAAACTCAGTCAACTAGATATTAAGCAAAAATTGGGAGTTGGAAAGCAAGTTGGTAAAAATCATCCAAAATGTATCATTAAGAGAGTTAAGTGTGAAGAAATTAAACTTACCTGTTCATGAAACGTGCTCAGGTTAGGTTTTGATAAAGTAAGCGGTCTAATAACTAAATGCTAACCCAAAGAAAGCAGATTAGAAAACCATTAAGGAAGGAAGTAGTGCAGGGATAACAGAGCCATAGTGATGGAGTGATAACCTGGATACAGCAGTAATACACTGGGAAGCCATGACAGGCTGAAAAATGACATAGCCTCAGAGTGACAAGGCAAAACTTGTCATTAACAAGTTCAGCTGTGCAATGTGATATTTTAACACACCTCTCAGAAAATCATACGTGTAGCAGAAAAAAAAAACTCATGAAAACAAGGAGAATTGAAATACATAGTTGCTAAATTTGATCTTTTGGGCAAATATGGAACACTGCACTTAACATGTAAGGCATTCTAATTTTTTCCAGCACAGATGGGACATTTATAACATTGACTACATTCTTGACTACAAAGGAGGCTTCAACAAATACCAGAGATGATACGCAGGACATGCTCTCTAATCACAATACAATAATGTTAGAAGTCAATCACAGAAAGGCAGGTCCCAAACCCAGATGCATCTGGAAAACACAGTAATTCAATGGCCAAAGCCAAAATGATAATGGAAAATACAAAAGATATAAACCAAGCAATAATAGAAGCAGCATATATTAACTCTCATGGGATGCAGGTAAAATGGCACTAGAGGGAAATTTATAACCTTAAGTGCTAGGGTAGAGAACAAGATAGAATGAAAATTAATGAGCTCTATGTTCAACACCAGATGTTAGAAAAGAAGTATAAAATAGCTCAGGAAAGAAGCTGAATGCAGAAGAAGTAAATGAGGAAAATGGAGAATCGAGCAAGGTAGTTTGAAGAGTATGGTAAGGATAGAGGACCTGGAGTTTCAGCTGAGGGATGGAACAGAGTGTGGAGGAGGAGCTGGTGGTGAGTGCTAAGTTAGGTATTGGAGAATGGGCTGCTGCTGTGTTGGATGGGCAATTCATACAGATATCGGGTTCCCCAAGGATTTGGCAAGATTCAGTGTATAGCTGAGGAAATTTGATTCTGATGTCCTGTGTTAATGTGGGTGTGACCGTGATGGTGAGAGACTACCCAAACCACATGAGCCTCAAAGGCAGGTGGTAGGTTTCTTCTATTACAAAGAAGAGCTATGGTATAGGGAACTAGAAACTTGAGGGAAAAGCAGGTAGCTCAGGGAACAGGCTTTGATTAAGTTTAGATGTACTTGCAGAGTTGAGTGATGAGGTTGTGGGACATTTTCTTACTTGGGTCCCTGGGGTCAAGGAGAAGGTTGGTGGGAATAAGATGGCTGCTGGTGGTAGCTGTTCCCAAAACACAGTCAAACTGAAAAAATGCATTTGATTTATTTTTGGAAAACACAAAGTATACAATACAAAATTCAAAAGTGAAAATTAAGTCCCCTCCAACCCTTCTGCTATCATCCTGTTTTCTTTTACTGGGAGCAACACTATTAACAGTCACTTCCTTATTTTTCCAAAATGTCATTTTGTTTTACATTAACCATAACTGTACCTGTAGTTCTGTTCCTTGAGTTCTGTCTTTAATAATATATCTTAAAGGTCTCTCCAGATCCGTTCCTATAATGACATCTCATTATAAAATTGCTATTCATAGTTTTATGGATATATATCCCTGTTTATTTATCCCATTTCTCATTTATGGAGATTAGATTGTTTTCCTGTTGAAAATAAGATTGTGAAACACAACGTCATTCACAGATACTTCAAACAGGAGTGAGACCAACAAGTAGAATTGCTGGGTTATAGAGTCTGTGTGTTTGAAAGGAATGATTAAGTGGTTACCTCCCAAACAGTGTTTTAGGGGATAACCACACCTTTTGTACCAGTAGTAGATGAACCACTTAGGAGCCTATCTCTAGCTAGGAGGGTTTGCCCTTTCCACATAACAAAAGGTGGTCTTTATTCCTCTTCATTTGTCTTGGCCTTGGCAGATGTCCATTTCTGAAAGTAGAATGTGTACTTTGGAGAGAAAAAGGAAGAACATATTTAAAACATTCTAAAGGTATTTTTTTAAGATATTTTCTCCACTTATCCTTACTGTAAGCTCTTTCATGTATTTCAGTGAAGCAGAGAACTGAATTATAAATCTAGGGACCCCAGGATAGGGACTGTGTGCCATGGTTCTAGTTCATCTAACCCTGAGAGGGTCAGGTGTGCAGACACTTGATGAATGAATACATTTATAGCTAGAGGGAAGAAAACAAATAGCATGTTCTCTTTTACATGTATAATATAAAGTAGTTGATCTCATAGACTGGAGAGTAGAATGGTAGTTATCAGAGGCTGAGGAGGGTGGAGGTGGGGGAGAGGCTGGCAAAGGGATACAAAGTTACAGTTAGGAGGAATGAGCTCTGTACAGTAGGGTGACTATGGTGAAGAATAATATATTGTATATTGTTTCATCACAAAGAAAATGATACATATTTGAGGGGATGGATATGTTAATTACTCTGATTTAATCATTATACAATATACATATGTATCAGAACAGCACACCATGCTCCATAAATATGTACAATTATGTGTTGATGAAAAAATTAAATTTAAAAGTTATTTTATAATGTGTATTTTATTTGTTTCTCATCTCATTGAAGATTGCCTGATCAGGCAATGATAGCTCACTGGAAAATGTCCTGTGTTCTGTGTGCTGTGGCCATCAGTGTACAGCAATAATGAAGTGAGAAGACCGACTGGACAGTTCATCCCAGCAAGATACCCAGTGACCAATGGAAAGCGGTGACTGCTCACAGCTAGGGGACAAGTTCCTTCAAAGTCTAGCTTCCTGCCCCCTTGTGCCTCCTCCACTCACCCTTCTATAAATACACACATTCAACCTCTCCTGAAGGTAAAATTATCTTTAAAATGCTTCTTCTCCATGAAGGAGACATCTGCAAGCACTGTTGTAGGACCCACTTTGTGCTGAGCACTAATTCTAAGTCCAGAGTGGAGATGACTTTTAGGACTGTCTTCAGAAAAGCTCTGGGCCCTGTTATTGCTTTTTAAATCAAGGAAGGTATGAGTCTGTGTCTCTGGTCTTCTGTCTTTTTCTCCTTTTCCCATTATTGTTAAAGTAATGCAGTGAGGAGAAACCTTTCAATGCTGACCACAGACATTGGGAAAGGAAACAAATTTCTCATTTCTTGGATAAGGAGCTTAAACTAGACCAGGCAGAAGCATAGGTCCTTGCAAACAGATTTTAAGGCCAGTGCTACTACCTGTCTCCATTCCATCCCAGTGAAATGAGTGCCTGACTATCCTCTTTGAACTGGGAAAGTGACTTTGACTGAGTAAGGAGAAAATGTGGCAAGGGCAGCCACATTTTTATCTTTAGTAATGGATGCTGGCTGAACAATAGGAGGCAAAGCATTTGCGTGGGTAACAGTTCCCCTGCCCCTGGACTTTGGGCGGGGACTCTTAGAGACACCATAGGCAAGGCAGAAAGGAGCCTGTGCTGCAGGTTCTGAACCCAGGTGGTGACCCTGAGGCCCCTTCCCCTCATACACACCAACCCATTTCCCCTTTGCCAACCTTCCCCTCCATTCTGCAGTGAGGCCACAGCTGCTACGCACTAAGGAGAGGTCTGTTCTGGTTACCACCTCCACAGGGGAGGTTCTGCCTTGTCTCCTTGGGTGAGGCCTTTTATGAGCCTTGATGCAGCTGTTGGCTCCAGTGACCTGAGGTTACCCTGAGCTATGTTGCCAGGAGTGAGAGATGGAGTATCACAGCTTACAAATTAGCAGTTTGTACCACTCAGAATGAAGGGCTCTACTAAATTGTGGAAAGATAAACAGAAAACAATATTAGAGCTGGTAGCTAAGTGAACACAAGGATCCAACTTCAAAAACCAGACAGATATGAGGACAGCTAGATTGGAAACAGATTGTTGCAGTGTGGACATATGAAAATCACAAATTGAATGAAAAGGCACAACTAGAGAATTATAATGCAGATTTTGGTTTTTAATTAAGGTAGGAAGAATGGAGGTAATGAAGGAAGAAAGAAGATAGGTTAAATTTTTTCTTTTTTTTTTAACTTTCCACCATATGCTAGGCTTATATATGTAGGACTCTTATGTATGTATGCATATACATATGCATGTTTGCATGCTTGCATATTCAGACAGAGAGGTGTAAAAGAAAATGAAATTAGACCAATTGAGTTTCCTCCTATCAGATAGATGACCACCAGGAATTTGCATATGCTGCCTTCTGCCTGGAAGACAACTTACCTGGCAAATTCCCATTCATGATTCATACCTCAATTTGGAAGCCTTCTCCTGCCCTCACCCTCAACCTACATAGAATGACAGGTACCCCTTCTCTCTGCTCCCAGGCATGCAGTACTTTCCCCAGTTGTCACAACTGTGGTTGCTTTGTCCTCCCCACATAACTTTTCCTTCCTTCATTCCTTCCTTCATTCCTTCCTTCCTTCCTTCCTTCCTTCCTTCCTTCCTTTTTTCTTTCTTTCTTTCTTTCTTTCTTTCTTTCTTTCTTTCTCTTTCCTTTTTCTTCCTCTCTCTTTACTTCCTTCTCTTTCTTTTTTTGTATGTGGAAAATGTAATTTTAATAGCTAATTCTTCATCTTACATAGAAGCACAATAAAATAAACCATATTCCAAAGAAACTCCAGAAGTTATGAGAATAAGAGTGAGAAAAATTCATATGGGTTACACTATCCTTACCTGAAACTGTAAGACACAAAAGATTCCAACCTGAAGGTCCCATATTACCATTTGATGAAACAAAATGCAGAACATAAACATGGAAGAATCTGTACAATGCAGATGCACAATCTAAAATATAATTTTGCATTAAGCAGGTCTATACTCACACCCAATTTCAGAATAAAAATTTTCTTTTATTTATTCATCTGTTGAAGGGCATCTAGATTGGTTCCATAGCTTAGCTATTGTGAATTGTGCTGCAATAAACATTGATGTGGCTGTGTCACTGTCGTATGCTGATTTAAAATCTTGTGGATATATGCCAAGAAGTGGGATAACTGGGTCAAATGGTGGTTCCATTCCTAGTTTTTGAGGAACCTCCATTCTGCTTGGGGGATAGGAATAGGAAAGACAGTAGAATAAATCTAACTTAATTTTCCTATGTACACATATGAAATTGCCTAAGTGATCCTCACCATCATGCCCACCCACAAAAATTGGGTCCTAATTGGAATAAGATATAGCCTATGCTTGTATAATTTTATCAAAATGGTTTCTATTGTCAAGTATAACTAAAAAGAACCAATAAAATAAAACTTTTAAAAAAGGAATAATGTTTCCAGTGCTTGGAATATACTACCTCCACCTTCCTGTTTGATGCTTTCTGATCACATGCCCCTTGTTCACTGCCAGAGATAACTGATATTCCAATTTTGGTGATGACATCCATGTTCTTCTTTGTTAGTATATACAATGAACTTTGTATTACTGCAATTATATTACATGCATTCTTTTGTGATGCTCTTGCTCCATGAAGTTTTGGGGATTTAATTAGATTGTTATGTCATTCATTTTCAATGCTGTGAAATTGTATTCCATTATACATATATACTACAGTTTATTCATTCTGTTGCTGATGGGCTAAAGGGTTTTTTTTTTCACTTTTTTCCTCTTGCTAATGGTGCTCCCCCAAACCTGTGTATGTCCTGTCACATACATGCCTCAATACTCTGTCATTTCAGCATGCTGAGATTTGGTGACTTCATCTTCAGAAGAACCAAGATGTAAAAGTAATAGCTAATGAACACCTCTTTTTAAAAAAAAAATTAAGCCATTTAAAACTATGAATTTACTACTCAAGTATAGCTTTGACATTTTCCCCTTGGTTCTAGTTTACTGTGATGCAAAAATTATTCAGAAAAAAAAGTCTCATTTGGTCTACCTGTTTTAGTGGTAGTTGCAGGAAAATGGCACTGGGTTCTCATCCCACATGTCTCCTTGTTGTCTTTACTATGCAGAAATGGTTATTCCCCTGGTCTCTCCTACCTCTGCACTGCCCTTCAACCTGGCCTAATTCCTGTGCAGGAAGGACATGTAGGAGATCATGGAAAGAACCCAGTGCTTTTGAATCTTTCTGAAATTAAAGAGGGCTTGCTTTCTGGACTAGGACTTACCCAAATTCTTTTAAGTAATATCATATGGAAAATTTAGACAACTAAGAGACTGAGACAGTTGAAGGATTTTTTAAAATTCTCTCTAATTAATATTAATTATAAGTGATTCCCTCAGAGTCTCTTTCTCCCTTTTTTGCATGCTAACATCCGATTTCTTTTGATTACACTCTCACTCTTTCTATTTTCTAGAACTTCTGTATATTCTTTTCTTATCCCATTAACAGCCACATTCTACATCCCTCTGCATCCTCTTTGTCCTCCATTAGAAACTGCAGACCTTGTTGCAAACCTGTTTGTTTTACCCAAGATAATATTCGAACTCATTTTGTTTATTATGACAACTTTGTTATTGTTCCCATAGGGGCTATTTGGTCTAGGATTGCATAGTGTCTGATTTGAGCACTGCTAATATTGATCTCCCCTTAAAGAAAGCATTTTGGAAACCTATAGGGCCAATATAAGCCTATAGGGGGAAATCTGCAATACCCCAGATCTGCACTGCTAGAGGGGAAGATACATGAACAACATGAAAAAACAAGGGAAGAAAATGATCCAAACAAATCTAGATTCTATATTAATAGAATCCAATGACAGTATGTTAGAAGAAATGTCAGAAAAGGACTTCAGATTATACATGATTAAGATGATTCGCGAAGCAAAGGATGAGATAAGACAGCAAATGCAGGCAATGAATAATAATACCAATAAGCTGAAAGAGCACCTGCAGGAAGCAAAAGATCATTTCAACAAAGAGATAGAGATTCTCAAAAAAAAAAAAAAAAAAAAAAAAAAAAACCAGAAATCCTTGAAATGAAGGAGACAATAAACCAAATAAAAAACTCAATGGAAAGCATCACCAAAAGACTAGACCACTTGGAAGACAGAACCTCAGACAATGAGGACAAAATATTTAAGCTTGAAAATAAAGTTGCTCAAACAGAGAAGATGGTAAGAAATCATGAACAGAATCTCCAAGAACTATGGGACATCATGAAAAGACCAAATTTAAGAATTATTGGGATTGAGGAAGGCACAGAGATACAAACCAAAGGAATGAACAACCTATTCAATGAAATAATATCAGAAAATTTCCCAAACCTTGAGAATAAATGGAAAATCAAATACAAGAGACTTACAGAACACCAAATGCACAGAATCACAACAGATCCACACCAAGCCACATTATAATGAAAATGCCTAACATTCAAAATAAAGATAGGATTTTGAAGGCCGTGAGAGAAAAGCATCAGATTACGTATAGGGGGAGACCAATATGGATAGTCATAGACTTCTCAACCCAGACTCTAAAAGCTAGAAGGGCCTGGAACAACATATTTCAAGCTCTGAAAGAACATGGTTGCCAATCAAGAATCCTATACCCAGCAAAACTAACCTTCAGATTTGAAGATGAAATAAAATCCTTCCATGATAAACAAAAGTTAAAAGAATTTACAAATAGAAAGCCTGCATTTCAGAATGTTCTCAACAAAATATTCCATGAGGAGGAAATGTAAAACAACAATGGAGGTCAGCAAAGGGAGGACATACCTTAGAGAAAAACCACTCAAAGGAGAAACCAAGCCAACTTAAAAACCAAAAATAAGCCAAATGACTGGGAATACAAATCATATCTCAATAATAACCCTGAATGTTAATGGCCTAAACTCATCAATCAAAAGACATAGACTGGCAGAATGGATTAAAAAGAAAGACCCAACAATATGCTGCCTGCAAGAGACTCATCTCATAGAAAAAGACACCCACAGACTAAAGGCGAAAGGATGGGAAAAAACCTACCATGCACATGGACTCAGTTAAAAAGCAGGGGTTTCCATCCTTATATCAGATAAAGTGGACTTCAAGCCAAAGTTAGAAGGGATAAAGAAGGACATTTCATACTGCTTAAGAGAACCATAAATCAGGAAGACATAACGATAGTAAATATTAATGCCCCAAACAATGGTGCATCCCTGTACATCAAACAAATCCTTCTCAATTTCAGGAATCACATAGACCACAACACAATAATTCTGGGTAACTTTAATGCACCGCTGTCACCACTAGATAGATCTTCCAAACAAAATCCAAACAAAGAAACCATAGAACTCAATAACACAATCAATAACCTAGACTTAATAGACATATATAGAATATTCCATCCATCAATGAGCGGATTCACTTTCTTCTCAGCAGCACATGGAACCTTCTCGAAAATAGACCATATGTTATGCCACAAAGCAGCCCTTAGGAAATGCAAAAAAAATAGAGATACTGCCTTGTGTTCTATCAGATCATAATGGACTGAGAGTAGAAATCAATGACAAAATAAAAAACAGAAATTACTTCAACACCTGGAGACTAAATAATATGCTATTGAATGAAACATGGATAACAAAAAACATCAGGGAGAAGATTAAAAAATTCTTAGAGGTCAATGAGAACAACAATACAACATATCAAAATCTCTGCGACACTATGAAAGCAGTACTAAGAGGAAAATTCATTGCATGGAGCGCATTCCAGAAAAGAATGAAAAGTCAACAACTAAATGACCTAACATTACAGGTCAAAGCCCTAGAAAAAGAAGAACAGAATAACAGCAAAAGTAGTAGAAGACAGGAAATAATTAAAATCAGAGCTAAAATCAATGAAATTGAAACAAAAGAAACAATTCAAAAAATTGACAAAACAAAAAGTTGATTCTTTGAGAAACTAAACAAAATAGACAAACTCTTAGCCATACTAACAAAGAGAAGGAGAGAGAAAACTCAAATCACTAAAATACATGATGCAAAAGGAAATATCACGACAGACACCACTGAGATACAGAACATAATGAGAAGCTACTTTGAAAATCTGTATTCCAACAAAATAGGAACTACCGAAGACATTGACAAATTTCTAGAGACATATGCTCCTCCCAAACTGAACCAGGAGGACATACACAATTTAAACAGATCAATATCAAGCAATGAAATAGAAGAAGTCATTAAAAATCTACCATCCAAGAAAAGTCCAAGACCAGACGGATTCTCAGCTGAGTTCTACAAGACCTTCAAAGAAGAACTCATTCCAATACTTCTCAAAGTATTCCAGGAAATAGAAAAAGAGGGTACCCTACCAAACTCATTCTATGAAGCTAATATCACCCTCATTCGGAAACCAGGAAAAGACACATCAAGGAAAGAAAATTTTAGACCAATATACTTGATGAATATAGATGCAAAGATCCTTAACAAAACATTGGCAAACCGTATCCAAAAACATATTAAGAAAATTGTGCACCACGATCAAGTGAGGTTCATCCCTGGAATGCAAGGATGGTTCAACATTCGTAAATCAATAAACGTAATTCATCATGTCAATAGACTTAAGGATAAGAATCATATGGTCATTTCAATTGATGCAGAAAAAGCGTTTGACAAAATACAACATCCCTTCATGCTCAAAACACTAGAAAAAATAGGGATAGTAGGAACATACCTGAACATTGTAAAGGCTATTTATGTTAAGCCCATGGCCAACATCATTCTTAATGGAGAAAAACTGAAACCATTCCCTTTAAAAATGGGAACAAGACAGGAATGTCCTCTTTCACCACTTCTATTCAACATTGTCCTTGAACCTCTAGCCAGAGCAATTAGACAGACCAAAGAAATTAAAGGGATATGAATAGGAAAAGAGGAACTTAAGCTGTCACTATTTGCTGATGACATGATTCTATATTCAGAGGATCCAAAAACCTCCTCCAGAAAACTTCTAGACCTCATCAATGAATTCAGCAAAATAGCAGGCCATAAAATCAACACACATAAATCTAAAGCATTTTTATACACAAGTGACAAAACATCTGAAAGGGAAATGAGGAAAACCACTCCATTTGCAATAGCCTCAAAAAAAATAAATAAATAAAATACTTGGGACTCAATGTAAGCAAAGAGGTAAAAGATCTCTACAATGAAAACTACAAAATATTGAAGAAAGAAATTAAGGAAGACCTTAGAAGATGGAAAGATCTCCCATGTTCTTGGATAGGAAGAATTAATATTGTCAAAATGACCATACTACCAAAAGTGCTATACAGATTCAATGCAATTCCAATTAAAATCCCAATGATGTACCTTACAGAAATAGAGCAAGCAATCATGAAATTCATCTGAAAGAATAAGAAACCCAGAATAGCTAAAGCAATCCTTAGCAGGAAGAATGAAACAGGTGGTATCGCAATACTAGAACTTCAACTCTAGTACAAAGCAATAGTAACAAAAACAGCATGGTATTGGCACCAAAATAGACAGGTAGATCAATGGTACAGAATAGAGGACATGGACACAAACCCAAATAAATACAATTTTCTCATACTAGACAAAGGAGCTAAAAATATGCAATGGAGAAAAGATAGTCTCTTCAACAAATGGTGCTGTGGAAACTGGAAATCCATATGCAACAGAATGAAACTAAACCCCTATCTCTCACCCTGCACAAAAATCAACTCACAATGGATCAAGGACCTTGAAATCAGACCAGAGACCCTGCATCTTATAGAATAAAAAGTAGGTCCAAATCTTCAACTTGTTGGCTTAGGATCAGACTTCCTTAACAGGACTCCCATAGCACAAGAAATAAAAGCAAGAATCAACAACTGGGATAGATTCAAACTAAAAAGCTTTCTCTCAGCAAAGGAAACTATCAGAAATGTGAGGAGAGAGCCTATCCCAGTTGTTGATTCTTGCTTTTATTTCTTGTGCTATGGGAGTCCTGTTAAGGAAGTCTGATCCTAAGCCAACAAGTTGAAGATTTGGACCTACTTTTTATTCTATAAGATGCAGGGTCTCTGGTCTGATTCCAAGGTCCTTGATCCATTTTGAGTTGAGTTTTGTGTAGGGTGAGAGATAGGGGTTTAATTTCATTCTATTGCATATGGTTTTCCAGTTTTTCCCAGCACCATTTGTTGAAGAGGCTATCTTTTCTCCATTGCATATTTTTGGAACCTTTGTCTAGTATGAGAAAATTGTATTTATTTGGGTTTGTGTCCGTGTCCTCTATTCTGTACCATTGATCTACCTATCTATTTTGGTACCAATACCATGCCGTTTTTGTTACTATTGCTTTGTAGTAGAGTTGAAGATCTGGTATTGCAATACCCCCTGCTTCGCTCTTGCTACTGAGGATTGCTTTAGCTATTCTAGGTTTTTTATTCTTCCAGATGAATTTCATAATTGCTTGCTCTATTTCTGCAAGGTACATCATTGGGATTTTACAGAGTGGGAGAATATTTTTGCCAACCATACCTCAGATAGAGCGCTAATTTCCAGAATCTATAAAGAACTCAAAAAACTCTACACGAAGAATACAAATAATCCAATCAACAAATGGGCTAAGGAAATGAACAGACACTTCACAGAAGAAGATGTACAAGTAATCAACAGATATATGAAAAAATGTTCAACATCCCTAGTAATTAGGGAAATGCAAATCAAAACTACCCTAAGATTTCATCTCACCCCAATTAGAATGGCGATTATCAAGAATACAAGCAACAATAGGTGTTGGCGAGGATGTGGTGAAAAAGGAACACTCATACATTGCTGGTGGGGTTGCAAATTAGTGCAGCCACTCTGGAAAGCAGTGTGGAGATTCCTCAGAAAGCTTGGAATGGAAACACCATTTGACCCAGCTATCCCACTCCTTGGTCTATACCCAAAGGACTTAAAATCAGCATACTACAGAGATACAGCCACATCAATGTTCATTGCTGCTCAATTCACCATAGCCAGATTGTGGAACCAACCTAGATGCCCTTCAGTTGATGAATGGATAAAGAAACTGTGGCATATTTATACAATGGAATATTACTCCGCAATGAAGAATGATAAATTATGGCATTTGTAGGCAAATGGTCGAAATTGGAGAATATCATGCTAAGTGAGATAAGCCAATCTCAAAAACTAAAGGACGAATGATCTCGCTGATAAGCGGATGAGGTCATATAATGGGGGTGGGAGGGGTTAGCATTAGGTTTAGGGTTAGGTTTAGAGTTAGGCTAAGGAGAGCGGTAAGAATGAAGGAAAGAAGGACTGTATAAAGGGAAAAGGGTGGGAGGGGTGGGGGGGAAGGGAAAAAAAAATAAACATCATTACCCTATGTAAACGTAAAAAAATAAAAAAAAATCAGTAAACAAAAAGAAAAAAAAAACAACTGGGATAGATTCAAACTAAATAACTTTCTCTCAGCAAAGGAAACTATCAGTAATGCAAAGAGAGAGCCTACAGAGTGGGAGAATATCTTTGCCACTCATACTTCAGATAGAGCACTAATTTCCAGAATATATAAAGAACTCAAAAAACTCTACACGAAGAATACAAATAACCCAATCAACAAATGGGCTAAGGATATGAACAGATACTTCACAGAAGAAGATCTACAAGCAATCAACAGATATATGAAAAAATGTTCACCATCTTTAGTAATAAGAGAAATGCAAATGAAAAACTACACTAAGATTCCATCTCACCCCAATTAGAATGGAGTACACTCATACATTGCTGGTGGGGCTGCAAATTAGTGCAGCCACTCTGGAAAGCAGTGTGGAGATTCCTTAGAAAACTTGGAATGGAACCACCATTTGACCCAGCTATCCCACTCCTTGGCCTATACCCAAAGGACTTAAAATCAGCATACTACAGAGATACAGCCACATCAATGTTCATAGCTGCTCAATTCACAATAGCCAGACTGTAGAACCAACCTAGATACCCTTCAATTGATGAATGGATAAAGAAACTGTGGTATATATATACAATGGAATATTACTCAGCTATAAAGAGTAATAAAATTATGGCATTTGCAGGCAAATGAATGAAATTGGAGAATATCATGTTAAGTGAAATAAGCCAATCTCAAAAATCCAAAAGACGAATGATCTCACTAATAAGCGGATGATGACACATAATGAGGGTGGGAGGGGGTAAGAATGTAGGAAGGAGGGACTATATAGAGGGAAAAGAGAGGTGGGAGGGGTGGGGGGGAGAAAAAAATAATGGAATGAATCAAACATCATTACTCTATGTAAATGTATGAATATGCAAATGGTATGCTGTTACTCCATGTACAAACAGAAACAACATGCATCCCATTTGTTTACAATAAAATAAATTTAAAAAATTAACATGGTAATGAAAAAATAATAATAATAAGTGATAATTAATATAATTAACATTACAAGTCCATACTGTGTGCCAGACACTCTGGTAAGCCTTATAGATATATGGACCTCTGTTTATTTTCAAACAGCCTTAGGACTAATCCAATTGTTCTTATACCTTTTTTATAGATGAGGGAACTGGAGTCTAAAGCAGTTAGCTAACTTAACCAAGATCACACAGCCTGTGAACGTGACAGGAATTCAATAAACCTGCTCTAGATTCTGCATTAAAAAAAAAAAAAGATAGCAATAAGCTCCACTTGGATGTCACCTGCACTGTTTATAACCCTCTGATCAGTGTGAACATTTGTTGCAACACCTTGCAACCCTGAGCAGACACCACTTTTGTGGTTTTAGGATTAACATGGCCTATCTCTGAATACCTTCACCTAAAGTCTCTAGATAACATTTTTTGTCTCCCTCTCTTCCCTTCCCCTTCCCTCCTTCTCTCTTTCCCTCTCCCTCAGTCTCATTCTTTCTGTACAATTTGAGAACAAATTGCAGATACCACAACCATTTTTCAAGCATTTTAACCTGTCTCCTAAAACAAGGACATTCTCTTATATAACCATAATACAATTATCTGATATAACATTGATTTTCTGTGATACTCCGGAGGTGTGGAAGCCAGTTGTTTTGTAGAATATGTTTTATTTGAATTTGATGTCCTTTCATGATTAAATTCAAGTTACACATCTTTGGCAGGAATAACACTGTACCTTTCTTAGGGCAACATCGGATGCTAGTCCTTATACTAGTATTATTTAACCTTCAGTCAATATCAATGTAGTGTCTGCCAGGGTTTTTCTTGCAAAGATACCTTTTTCCTCCTTTAAAATTTATAGGTAATCCATATAAATAGGCTTTCATTATTTTGTTTTCATGTTCAAATTACCTCAGATTTCATCAGAGGGAGCATCTTCAAGTTGGATCCTGTGTCCTTTGTTACATCATGGTCAGTTTTCAAACAATTCCTTATTTTCTGGCACAACAAAATGTCTTAAACAAATGTATATACTAGGTTCTCCAGAAAAACAAAACCAATGTACATGTGTGTGTGCATGTGTATGTATGTGTATACATATATGCATGTATTATAAATACACATATATACATCTATGCATATATATATATTAATCTGTTGTGTGAAGATTGCAAGTGTTTTTTTTATTTGTTCTGATTAGTTACACATGACAGTAGGATGCACTTCAACACATCATACATAAATGGAGTATAACTTCTCATTCTTCTGGTTGTACATGATGTAGAGTCACAGCAGTTGCATAGACATATATGTACATAGAGTAATAATGCCTGATTCATTCTACTATCCTTTCTTCCTTCATATCCTCTCCCCTCTCTTCACACCCCTCTGTCTACCCCAAAGTACCTCCATTTTTCCCTAGCCCCCCACTCCCTTATTGTGAATTAGCATCTGCATATCAAAGAAAACATTCCACCTTGGTTTGGGGAGCTTGTCTATTTCACTTAGCATAATGTTCTCCAACTCCATCCATTTACCTGTAAATGCCATTATTTCATTATTCTTAAGGGCTGAGTAATATTCCAAAGTTTCTTGATCCATTCATCTATTGAAGGGCATCTAGGTTGGTTCCATAGTTTAGCTATTGTGAGTTGAGTTGCTGTAAACATTAATGTGGCTGCATCACTGTAGTATGCTGATTTTAAGTCCCTGGGGTATAAACCAAGGAGTGGAATAGCTGGGTCAAATGGTGGTTCCATTCCAAGCTTTCTGAAGAATCTCCATACTGTTTTTCAGAGTAGTTGCACTAATTTGCAGTTCCACCAGCAATGTATGAGTGTACCTTTTTCCCCACATCCTCACGAACTTTATTGTTGCTTGCATTCTTGATAATTGGCATTCTTACAGGAGTGAGATAAAACCTTAGAGTAGTTTTAATTTGGATTGCTTTAATTGCTAGAGATATTGATCATTTTTTCATGTATTTGTTGATCAATTGTATGTCTTCTGTGAAGTGTCTGTTCAGTTCCTTAGTCCACTTATTGATTGGTTATTTATTTTCTTGGTGTTAAGTTTTTTGAGTTATTTATATATCCTGGAGATTAATGCTCTATTTGAGGTGCATGCGGTAAAGACTTTCTCCCATTCTGTAGGCTCTCTCTTCACGTATTGATTGTTTCCTTTGCTGACAAGAAGCTTTTCAGTTTGAATCCATCCCATTTATTGGTTCTTGATTTTATTTCTTGTGCTTTAGGAGTCTTGTTAGGAAGTTAGATCTAGGCCAACATGGTGAAGATTGAGCCTACTTTTCTTCTATTAGGCACAGGGTCCTCTGGTCTAATTCCTAGGTCCTTGATCCACTTTGAGTTCATTTTTGTGTGGGGTGAGAGATAGGGGATTAATTTCATTTTGTTACATGTGGATTTCCAATTTTCCCAGCACAATTTGTTGAATAGGCTATCCTTTCTCCAGTGAATGTTTTTGGCACCTTCATTTAGAAGAACTCAAACTATCACTATTTGCCAAGACATGATTCTATATTTAGAAGATACAACAATTCCACCAGAAAACTTCTAGAATTAATAAATTCATTCTCAATTGATAAATATTTAGGTCATTTTCACTTTTGGCTACTATGAATAATGCTGCTACAAACTTTTGTGTACAAAGTTTTATGTAGACATACTGTTTTTATTTCTCTTGTATATATACCTAAGAGAATTCCTGGGTCATATGGTAATTTTATCTTTAGCATCGTAAGAAACTGCCAAATTGTTTTTCAAAGTGAATGCACCGTTTTACATTCCCATCAGTAGATGACAAGAGTTTCAATTTCTCTACAGTTCTACCAACACTTGCTATTATCTTTCTTTTTTTTTTATTAACAGCCATCCAAAAGAGTATGAAGTGGTATCTCATTGTGGTTTTGTTTTACATTTTCCCAGTGATAAATTATGTTCAACATTTTTATGTTTATGTTTATTGACCATTTGTATATATCTTCTTTGGTGATATATATTGAAGTTCTTTGCCTTTCTTTTTTGGTACTGGGGCTTGAACCCAGGGGTGCTCTACCACTAAGTTGCATTTGTGGCCTTTAAAACATTTTATTTTGACAGGATCTCACTAAGTTGATGAATCTGGCCTAGAACTTGAAATCCTGCTTCAGTGTCTCAAATTGCTAGGATTGGAAGCATGTGCCACCATGTCCAGTTTTCTTTGCCTTTTTCAGTTGTCTTTCTATTGGTAGGCTGTTAATTCATATTGTTTTCACATGTGAAAAGGTATTTTTTTTTAAGACATTCTCCACTACTTTAGTGGATTTTCTTATTTGTTGGACTTTTTCATTGATTATCTTGGATTATATAGATAAACAATCCTATCTGCAAATAGTCATAATTCCTCTTTCCAATTTTTCTACTTCTCATTTGTTTCTCCAATGCATTAGCTGGTACCTTAAAAGCAATATTAAGTAATAATGGTAATAGGGAAATCCTCATTTCATTTCTGATACTACTAGGATTCCTTCTAGTGATATGAATTTTTGGACTAAGATGTATCAATATATATGAAGTACTAATCTACTATTGGTTTGTTTAAATATTAAAATCAAGACTGAAGTTATAATTTTTATGGTCTAGGGTTATAATCATATTATTTTTCTCTTTAGAGTTATTTATTTCATGAAGTATATTAACTTTTAATATTCAATCATCTTATTCCTGGAATAAATTCTGCTTAGTCATAATGGGTATATTATTATTTCAAAGCACTTTTATGTATACTTTTAAAATTTTATTTCAGATATACTCAGGATTTTAAAATTTGGAGGTAATAATTAAGATTGGTCTACATATCCTCTTTTTTGTCAATATGTTCTACCAAGCTTTAATGTTTTATTTACTCACAGGAAAAATCTGGAAGTTTTCCTCCTCATTTTTCAATGCTTGGTAACAGTTTAAAAAGCACTGAAAATACCCGTTATCTGTTAAAGGCTATGAAATTCCCTTATAAAATTATTTAAGGCTATTCTGGGGAATAGTGCATTGATGACTATACTAATCTACTGGGGCTCCTGTAACAGAGTACCACAAACTGGGTGGCTTAAATAACAGATATTTGTTGTCTCAGTTCTAGAAGCCAGAAAGCTGAAATCAGGGAATATGCAGGACTGTGTTCCTCTCGAAAAGGATCTGTTCCAGGTTTCTCTCCTACCTTATGATAAGTCCTTGATGTTGGCAGCATAATCCCAATCTTTGCATGGTGTTTTTCTTGTGTGATTGTGTCAGTGTCCAAATTTCCCCTTTAGCAAGGACACAGCAGTTTTGGATTAGGTCCCACCCTCATGTAATATGACTTCATCCTAAATTACCTAATTATATTTGTAATAATCCTATTTTAAAATATGGTCACATTCTGATGTATGGGAATTAAGAGTTCAATACATGAATTTTGGGGACACAATTCAACCCATAACAAGAGTCTGATCTTTTTCTTGCAAATTCCTCTATTTAAACTTGTTAACACTTTTGGAGACTTAGATCTGATGAGTTATATTTTTCTAGGGAGTTTATCCAATTTCAAATGTTTTCGAATATATTGGAATAGAATTGACCAAGTAAATCTTTATGATTCTTTTAATTTTCACTTTCTAATTATTTCTATCTTATTATCTTTTCTTGTGGTGTTAAGAAACTTCATTCTTTATGTTATTTGGTGATTTACAGATTCCACTACAGCTCATTCCCTCAGAACAGGCTTTTGAATTTACTTCTCAACTATGCCACTTTTTTCTATTTTCTAAATCACTCATATATTTGCTAATGCCTTATTTATTTTTTCTTTCATTTTATTTTTCTTTATACATGCAATTGCATTTATTTTGAAAGCATTATGTTGTAAAATTTTTTTAAAATTTTTCTGATTGTACAAGCTTATGAAGTATACATGTAGATTCATGTAACTACTATCATAACCAAGATACAGAGCATTGTATGACCTAAAAACAAAACAAAACAAAACAATTTTCATGCTATTGATACCCTCCCCAACTTCTTGCCCTTGGTAATCATTTGATCTGTTCTCTCTCTTTATCATTTTGTGAGACTTTTGAGACTGGCTACTTTCACAAAGCACTCAATACCTTTGAGATTCAGTTAAATTATTCTGGGTACCAATATTTTGTTCCTTTGTATTGATGAGTAGTGTTCCTTTTATAGATGAACCAGTTTGTTTATCCATTCATCCTTTATAGGACATTTGGGCTATTCCCAGTTTGGGGCAATTTTGAATAGAACTGCTAGAAATGTTTGTATATAGTTGTTCACTTGACTGTAAGTTTTCTTTTCTATAGGATAAATTCCAAAGAATGGGGTTTCTGAGTCATAAAAGTGTATCTATAACTTTTTAAGAAGATGCCACATTGTTTTCTAGTTTGCTGTACAATTTTGCAACACCTTCATGAAATACAAGAACAACAACTGAAAAACACAGTATTTAACAAAGCAGTACTGTGAGATAGGTTTAAATGATATGTAAGCGGGTATAGAATAATCTGTTGAATGCTGTGTTTAGAAGTGTGTAGTTCATTCTCCTGTGAGACATTTTAAAGACTCTAAATGCATGAGCAACTAATTTTCTTTATTTACATTTATCTGGTATATTTTTGTTCATCTTTTGATTTATCTCTTGTATTAGCATTAAATTTCATTTTACAGTCAGCCCACTATATCTATGGGCTCTGCATCTGCAGATTGAACCAACCACAGGTTGAAAATAATTTTAAAAATTGCATTATAATGACAATGTTTAGACTTTCTTGCTTGTCATTATTCCTAAACAATACAGTATAACACTTATTTACATAGCATTTACTTTGTACTAGGTAGTATAAATAATGTAGAGATGATTCAAAGTATATAGAGGTAGTGCATAGGTTATATGCAAATACTATGACATTTTCTGTAAGGGATTTGAACATTCATGGATTTGAGTATTTGAGTATTGGTTCCTGGAACCAGTCCATCTTGGTAGTATACTGAGGGATGACTATACTTTGTGATATAATTTGAAAATCCTTTTCTAAAAAACAGATGAGGATAACTCATTTGTAATTACTTATAGGCTAGAAGTAAATGTAGTCTGAGTTCTGTCTCAAACCCTTCTACTTCTCTCAAATTCTTTTTTAATATTTTGTGTCTGTGTCATGTTTTTTGCCTGTTTCATTTCTAATCCTCCTTGTCTTATAGTATGTTTTCCTTCTATGTCTACTCTCCCTTGTATTCTTCAGTTCTCTCACCACCTTTTAATTCTGCTTTGTGACCTTCTTTAACTATTTTTCCTTTTGTTGGGGAGTGGTACTGGGACTGAACTCAGGGGCACTCAACCACTGAGCCACATCCCCAGACCTATTTTGTATTTCTTTTAAATTTAGAGACTGGGTCTCATTGAGTTGCTTAGCTTCTTGCTTTTGCTGAGCATGGCTTTGAACTCCTCATCCTCCTGCCTCAGCTCTGGAGCTGCTGGGATGACAGGCATGAACCACTGGGCTGGGGTCTGTTTTCCTTTTTAAGATATAAAAAACATTATATAGGTATTTTGTTACAAACAATTCTTGTAGCAACCTTTTTCTGATGGATCTTCTTTGCTGGTAAGTGTTACTAATCTTTTTTTTTTCCCTCTCCTGATGTTATCTTTGTATGATGCTGTGCCAGCAGCACTTGAGCTCATCATGTGGCAAGCTGGATTCTCCTTGTTTAGATATTTTGAAAGAGCTACTTAAGAGAGTGTGTTTGCTAGCAATTTCTGTGAAACTACAACTTCTTTTTTGGTGTTTTCGCAGCACTTCATCACATGCAGTAGTAGTCCCTTTTATGGGGGGACTATGTATGGGGGATACATTCCAAGACTCTCAATGGATCAGGAAAAACTCAGTACCAAACTCCACATATACTGTTTTGTCTTATACATACATACCTGATCAAGTTTTATTATAAATTAGGCCCTAAGAGATTAACAACAATAACTAATAATAAAATATAAAGTAATAATATATTGCAACAAAAGTTTGTGCTTTCAGGCCATTATTAGTAAACTAAGGCCTACTTAAAACAAGTCCTGCAGTTACACAAACACAAGCACTTGAGACAGTTGATCTAATAACTGAGATAGCTACTAAGTAACCAGTGAACAGGTACCATGTCCAGCATAGATACACCGAACAAAGGGATGATTCATATCCTGAGCAGGACCTAGCTGGACAGTGCGATTTTATCACATTACTCAGAATAGTGCACACTTGAAGATCTATGAAGTATTTATTCTGGGATTTTCCATTAAATACTTTGGGACCACAGTTGACTGCCAGTAACTGAAAGTGCAGAAAGTAAAAGCGTGGATGTACTGTAATTCCTCCCTGCTCCCACTCTGAGCTCATCTATCCATAGCTATAGCAACAGGTGGAAGCCTGCCTCCTGAGGGTGCCCTTCACCTATAGGAAATGCAATTTCTGTTGTCCCCTGAGAGCTGCAGCTGCTCATGACTCCTCTCGTCAACTTTTCCATCCTTGCCCCAGGTGACTTGTGAGCAGATTTTAGTCTCTTGCGACAGTTCCTACCACACATACTTTAGGTCTGGAGATTATTACACCATTCCACTTCTGCTGAAAATGGAGTTTGTACCTTTTCTAATTACCCTGTGTGTCAACCCTTTTCTGTTGCTATAACAAAATACTTGAGGCTGGGTAATTTTATAAAGAAAAGGAAATGATTTAACTCACAGTTGTAGATCCAAGAGTATGGTTCTGGTATCTACTCAGCTCTGATGAGGGTTTCATGCAGCTCCATGCATGGTGGAGAAGTGGAGGGCAAGTGAAATATATACAGAAGGAACATGTTTGTGGTGGGGGTGCATGTGCATGATAGATAGAGACAGAGATGACAGAGAGGAGGCTGACCTGCTTTATAACGAACCACTTCTGAGGTAGCCAATCCAGTCCCTCAAGACCAATTTATCCCCCTCAAAACCTAATCCAGTCTTAAGAAAACAAACTCAGTCTCTCAAGAAAGACATTAGTCCATTCATTAAGTCAGGTCCTCCATGAAACAATCACATCTCACCAGGCCCTACTTCTTAAAGGTACCCTCTTCATAGCATTACATTGAGGACTAAGCCTCTATCCAGTGAAACTTTAGGGGACAAACCATTGCAAACCATAGCACCCTGTTATTTTTTTGCAGTCTATCTGAGAGGAGATGGAAGAAATTGCTGTCATACAACATCCCTGTGTTGGGACATGGCATTCTGTAACTGGTAAGTGTGGTAATGGTCAGTGAACCATACCCTTCATTTATAAATTCAGGTCTCTTATTACCCAAAATGACTTGTCACTAACACCCTAGCCATGTTACTTCATGTGTCTGAGCACTGTTTTCTGTAGTTCCAGTTACTGTGTTCCTAACAACAGGAAAGTTGGCTTTCACATTCAGATTTTAAGATGTAACACCTATCATACATATTTGCTTTGTTGTGTCAATTTGTCCGTCATTAACATTTCCTTTTCCTTTTCTTGGCATTCTGCTTTTCCAAAAGTCTTGCCATGGCATAGAAACATTCTGTAGATAGGATGCCCAATCGCTAATGGAGACAGTTGGCTGCCTTCTCTTGGATCATCAGTATTTCCTGGATAGTGATCCTTTTGCCTGTAGAGCAGTTGAGAATGGTCTGCTTGGGCATGTTGACAGGCTCATCTGCATCAATGCCACACATTCTTTAGAATGATCCACATTTTCAGATTCTACCAGAGCCATTTGCATGCAATTCATCATCATCATCATCATCATCATATAATGCATTGTCCCACATTTGTCAAGCACTTTCATGTGCTTGTCTTCTCCTGAAACTTGGAGCATAGATGCCAGTGAGAAATTCCTCCACTTCCAACAGCGGATACTAGCAGGCCATCCTTCATCCCAGAGCTCTACCCAGCTGCGTTGTCCATAGCCCCCTCCTCTGTGGTCAGGCTCTCTCCTGGCTCCTGTTGCCTGATGATGAGGAATCGGATGTGGCTAGTTGGAACTCTTTTCCATGGAAAAGATTGGCCATGGAAGGGAAAGCAGTGCAAGGGCTTTTCTGTCCCCAGGATTGATCTCATCAGGGCTGCCTGTTCACCATCCTTTTCCCATCTCAGAATGCTGTGGGTCTTTTTCTATCAAACAGCTCAAGCAGCAATACACACCATTTCTGACAAGTCCTGTTTTCCTTCATAATGTTATGGGGCGCAACTTAAGAACAGACTGATCACCACCGAGAAGTCCAAATTTGAGAGTCTTTATTAAGCCGGCCAGCTGACTGTCTCACACAATGCCCCAAAAAATGGATATTGGAAGAATAGCCCTGACCATAGGGTTTTAGGGGTTCTTATACCAAAAATTACATTAATCATAAGTGTCTGTTGCTATGATTTGAAATTACACATTAACATCATAAGATCATCAACAAGGGGGAAGTGGGTCAAAATGACCCTTATCTAGGTACAAACTAAAGAATGGTTACTAACATCCACACAATCACTGTTCACATGGTACATTGTTTAGGAGCAATAGGAATCAAAAGAGAGCAATGTTTCTTTACATAGGAATTATCATTCTGTATTGTTAAACATGTCACACTAAGTAACTGATGATGGGTACAGAGGCGGGGTGTTCCCATGGGAGAAACTTATTTCCTACATAACATGGAGTCTCAGAGCAAAATGGAGTCTGTTCAGTCATTTCCCTTAGAGTCTGGCCTATAGCATTCTCATGGAGCCAGATCTGTCAGCTCATCACACTAAGAACATGTACAATTTATTTTCTGGAAAGGAACACTCAGCCTTTGGCACAACTTCCTTAAGACTCCCAATTTACTAATCCATTTTAAAAAGAAAGGTTTTAAAAAAAATTTCACTATAGAATGAGAGAGTGAGTGCTGGGAGTGAGGTAGAAGGGAAATTTTTAGACACAAAAAGCATGATTTGGCCAAGGGTTCCCAGGCCTCAGCACACTCTCTTGCCCACCCCCTGCTCCCTGACACTCTTTGCCTGATCCTAGATCTGTTTTTTGTGTGTGCCTTTGGATGTTCCCTGCCCTAAGATCTTTGACTATCCTTTAGTCAAAGGGCTCTTCTGACATACCCCAGGGTCTTCTTTTCCATTTTTAGATGACTTGACTTGTCTGCAGCTTTTAATGCTGCTGGCCAGCCTCCTTTTGTTTTTTATTGCAAATTTAATACAGGGTAATTGGCAAGAAAATGCCAGTAATACAAAAGTGTATTAGGTAAAATATAAAATTTCCTTCTTTCATCTCCCTCCCTCAATACTATTTTCATAGGTAATCACTATTTATTGACAGATTGGGGTATGTTCTTCCACATTTTGTGTGTGTGTACTTGAACATGCACACGTGCACACACACACACACACACACACACACACACACACACACACCTGTTGTAAATACTATTGGTTTGCCTAGATTTTCTTCATCTGACCCTTGTACCCATCCCAGGCACTCCCTTCTGTGGTGAATCATCCTCAGCAGACTCTTATCCAGAAATATCTGGGAGTGGGGATCATGCCTATCTGCAAGGCAGCCCCCAGTCAGTCACTGAATAATATAGGTACAAAAGCCTGGCCTCTTTCTTCCAGGTTGGGCAGTCCTGTGCTGCCATTTATGTTCCAGAGTTCCCCATGAAACCAAACTGGGTCATTCACTGAATCTCCACCTTGCTTGACTTCTAACCCCTACCCTTTACTCCTTCCCTGAATCCCTCATAGGCTTCATCTGTGAGTACTTCCTCAACAAATTTCTTGCACGGAAACATAAGTGTGTACTGTAAAATATATAGGTTTCCGTATATGTATGGGTACATTCAGAATGTACTCATGGGTACATTCAGAAAAAAGCCCACTTGTATCTGAAGCATTTAATGATTTTTTTCATTAGATAATATACTATAGACACCTTTAAGTATAGATCTACTTTATTTTTTACGGCAGCAGAGTTCTCCCCGAATTGATAAATAGCCCTACTAATGAATTTGAGTATGCCAGGTGCTGCTTTAAGCTATAAGGTTGCCTCCAATTTCTCTCTTACAAAAAACAGGAATGTTTTTGTAAGCACGTTCAAGTATTTGTGTAAGTGGTTTTAAGGACAGATTCTTGGAGATGGAATTGTGGGGTCAAAGAGAAATTACATTTGCAGTTTTAATGGATCTTTTCTTTTTTTAAGGAAATGTTCCTGCCTTAGCCCTAGTCATGTCCAGCTTCTTGCTTTGTGTCTCTCTTTCTCTTCCTGCTCCTCCTGGTATCCTCCCCTAGACACATTTCAGGAAGTCCTTGTCACCCATGGCTGGTCTTTTCATCCTTCCTTATTCCTCTGGCATGTGGATACAAGGAATCCCTACTGGTTTTCTCTTGAACTCTGATTTTTCAGAGGAGGACAATAGGACTCAGGGAGGGTAAGTGACCCACTGCTGTGGTTTAGATGTTTCCCCAAAAGTTCATGTGTTAGATACTGTCCCCAATGCAGTATTGTCGAGAGGTATAATTTTGGGAGATGATTGAACATGAAGGCTCTGCTCTCATAAATGGATTAATCCATTCATGGTTTAATGGACTAATGATTATCACAAGAGTAGCTTTGGGGGGAGGGAACTTAAGGGCTTTATAAGGCAGGCCTGGAGCACCAAGCAGAGCAGAGAGCTGACTCAGCTACCGTACCACCCACCTCCCAACTCTGCAGACAAGACAAAATGACTGTGTGTGTACATGCTGATTTTGGTGCTGGCTCTGGCTACCTTCTCAGAAACTTCTTGGAAACCTCATTCCTAGCAGCAGGATATGCCCTTGGAAAAGATATGCCCTAGCAGCAGGATATACCCTTGGGTCCAGCAACCAACAAGGACCTGGAGCCACAGTGTGTGGACCAACTGGGCCCATCCTCTCACCACCGAAGACAGTTGGGGCTCCAGATCCCCATACTTCGTGGCAGAGCTGTCCAAGAAGCAGGAGGCATGGATGGAGGAAGAAGAAGCAGCATGTGGATGCATGGATTTTGGCCACCGCAGTGCTAAGGAAGGGGACCAGCATCCCTACAACAAGCTTCAGAGACCTACCACCTCCCACCCCATCCCTAGTCCCATCCTGTGAAAACTAAGCAAAGTAAACTAGCTTCAAATAGGGAAAAAAAAAATAGAATGAGTGGCATTGTTTAAAAAGGAGCTTTTGCTGGATGCAGTGGTGCATGCCTGTAATCCCAGTGACTCAGGAGGGTGAAGCAGGAAGATCATGAGTTCAAAGCCAGTCTCAGCAACTTAGCAAGGTGTAAGTAACTCAGTGAGACCCTGTCTCTAAATAAAATATTAAAAAGGGCTGGGGATGTGGCTCAGTGGTTAAGTGCCCCTGAGTTCAATCCCACTACCAAAAAATAAAATCAAAGGGAGCTTTCTGAGGCACATTTGCCATGCCTTGCTATGTCATGATGTGGCAAGGTTCTCATCAGATGCTGAGCAAATGCTGGTACCAGGTCTCTCTCTCTCTCTCTCTCTCTCTCTCTCTCTCTCTCTCTCTCTCTCTCTCTCTCTCTCTCTCCAGTATCTTTTTATGTTGCCTACACTGGCTTCAAACCCCAGAGCTCATGTTATCCTGCTACAGCCTTCTGAGTAGCTGGGACTATAGGTGTTCCCCACCATACTCAGCTTAAATCTCTACTTTTTAAAAAAATCACTCAGTTTCAGAAACAGAAAACAGACAAGATGCCCACTTGCCCACATTTCTACCAAACATTTTCATTGGGCTGTCTCAAAGACATTTCAAATTCATTGTCCTATATTATTCTTTTAACCCCTGCCCCCAAACTTGCTTTTCCTATTTCCAGTAATCTATATCCCAGGAAAATATCCCTTCACCTTCACCCCTTGATGTTCCCCTCCATTCCTTACCAAGCATGGTTCCTACTGGCTAGACCTTGTGTTATAATTTAGATATTGGGTGTCCCCCAAAATCTCAAGTGTAAGACATTGCAGGAAAGTTCAGAGTTGAAATGATTGGGTTATGAGAGCCTTAACCTAATTGGTGCATTAACCCACAGATATGGATTAATTGGGTGGTAACTCTAAGCAGGTAAGGTATAACTGGGAGGCTTTGGGGGTTTATATTTTGTCCCTGGTGAGCAGGGATTGTCTGTTTCCTGATTTCCATGTCCTGAGATGCTTTCCTCCTCCATGCCCTTCCAATATGATGTTCTGCCTTACCTTGGACCCTAAACAATGGAGCCAGCCATCAATTGTCGGAGACTTCAGAAAGTTTGAGCCCCAAATAAACTTTTCCTCCTCTAAATTGTGTTTGTCAGGTCTTTGGATCACAGTGGCAAAAAATAGCCGACTAAAACACCTTGGATCACTTCCAAAACTCCTCCTGGGTTTCCCTTTGTTACTGTCCTAGTCAGGTCTTGATCTGGTTTCATGGCCTCCACCTGGTTTGCTACCTTATTAGCAGCGCATTCTTCATCCTCACAGTCACTGCAGAGCCCCGAATTATGGCTTTAAGCTCCCCTCCTGGGCTCATACAACTCTCAAGGCACTCAGATTAGAAGAGCAAGGAAAGATGCAGCCTGATGTGCATCAGAGGCCAGCATAATCTGACCCAGATTACCCCACCAGAGGCCTCTTAGATCCTCAGGCATAAGGACCAGAACCACACATAAAATATGTTCTTTCAATCTGATCTCCACAGGTCCAGCTGCTCCAGATTCAGCCTTGTGCACCCTCTTCTCAACTTCAAAGCCCCTTTCTTTCATTCCCTGGTGGCTACTTCTTCTTCTCCCCAGTGAGGGGAGGCTCATGCTTGGTAGAATTCACCAACATGTATGTATGACATCAGAGGACAGAAATATCTGTCTGTGAGGTGCATCAGCCAACTACGTGTGGTGGAAATGGGAGAGGATAGGAAGGCGAGCCACCTGGGCTAGTGTCCGAGAGACCTGAGACCTAGACAGGTCACCAGGTAGGTCATTACATCGTTTGACTTCAGATGCTTCATCAAAAATTCACAACAATGGAGTGTTTCAGTAAACCCTTCCAAGACAGTAACTCTCTAGAGATCTAAGAGTATTTAGGGAAAATTTGGAAGAACAAACCATTTTTATCAGTTCTTTTCTGGACTCTGACTGCATTGGATTTATCTTTATGCCTCTCAAGTGCTATGGTGATGCCTCATTGGACATTAGGTAGTGAATAGAATGTGCAATAAACAAAGGAGTGAGAACCTATGCTTTTTAATTAGGAAAATATATGATGTTCTTAATCTGCAATGTCATTTGGTTTTGCTTCCCTGGAGAACAGTTCTAAATGGGAGTGATTGGTTCACCACTTGTAGCTGTTAGTTAGTGAAGTTTTCTGGAGGGAAGTTTAGCAATCTATGTGGAAAACCCTAAACTTATGCATGTCTTTAATATTACTTATTCAAATTTTGAAAAAATAATTAAGGATATATGATGAGATTTAGTTCTGCAAGTGCTACTTATAAAAAAACAACTTATATGTATAATAAGGGGTTGGTTAAGTAAATTCTTGAACTCAGATACACTGGAATTTTGGGCAGTCATTAAAAATTTATTACTCAAGTGTATGTATGTTTATTGTAATTATTAACATTAATTATACCAATTAATAGGATTCATTGGACATTTTCTTACATGCATATCTCATGCATAGATCACATCCACCCACACTCTTTCCTATTCTGAAGTATATTTTTAATGTGGAAGAAAAAAGTCATAATGTTATTTAACTGAGTCATGTTATAAACTAGCATGTATTTTATAAAAAGTATTAAAACAAAATGTATACATATATTTTTTAAAACATCTGGGAAGGTCTTGCTACTCAAAGTGTGGCCTTAGATCTGCAGCATTTACATCCCACCAGGGATTTTCAGAAATTCAAGACCTGGGCTCCTGAAGAGCCTGGGGAGGGGTGATTCCTGTTCACAGTTGAGTTCCCAGTGTGTGTAGTGTAGCATCCAATCAAATGTGAGAGGGATTTCTCTTTCTCCTGTTTGTTTATTGGTGATAAATGTATATTGTTGATAATGAAAAAAAAAAGAGATAGATGGTCTCTGCAAAACACATGGGTGGACTTCATCATCATCAAAATTTTCTTGGCTGATTTCCTTCTGGAAAGATAGAGAACTGGTCAGGTCCCAGGGTTCCAGGGCCAACTCATGCTCTCACTTTAAACCTTACTTCTTGGGTGTGTTTTTCTCTGACAAGGTTGTTCTTGACTTAAAGAATGGCATTTTCAGAACTAGTGCTGTCTTAAAAAGGACTCTGCTCTTTCTGGGGAGTGCACAAGGAAGAAGGCTTTGGGGAACTGCCCTAGCCAGGCCCCCACCCTGGGCACAGATCAGGCCCCTTGCCAATCTTCTCATCCTGTTGCATGGTCTTCCTATCTTCTCATTAAGATTCAGGCTGGCTTGGCAGATTAGGTCATTTCTTTTCCAGTAAGTAAGTTGGCTACTTATGCATTCTCCTGTGGTACTAACGCCAGACACATTTCTCATCCTCCTCCGCTGGTCAGACAAGGCCAGGAACAGAGCGTTCCACCCTCCTTCATGTCAATCTGTCAGACTGTGGCAGGTGGCCTCTGTTGAACGCCACCACGCTGGTCCTGGTTATTCAGGAGACGTTTTCTGCCTCCAGTTCCTGTTACGTCAGGCAGATTCTCCACCTGTGGAGAACAGCTGCCTCTGGAGTGTGAACTTTCCGTCATATCACCACACATGCATGACGAGAGCTCATGTCATGAGCTGGCAGCTCTGAGTGCACATGTTTACAGGTGGCATGAGATGTTCTCCGAAACCTCCAGAGCAAGTGAGATTTCCACCTCTTGATGAAAGTGCACACCAAGCCCTTTGGTTTGTAGTTAAGTAAGGAGGGACTAGGGGATTTAGATTCATGTCTAACTCTGGTCTGAATGCACATAGCCTGCAAGTGGAGTTGCCAATTCAATTGCTGTATATGGTTTAGTTTCCTGTGATTGGGAGTAATCTCTGTTACGAACACAAGAAAGTGTTAAACCTGGTTACCTAATTTCACTTGCTTCATTATTTTGCTGAGTACCAACCTGCTTTCAAAGTGTTCAGGACAACTTTTGCTGATGGAACTATCTGGGGAGGTAAAAGCTGTATTATTCTACATAATTTCCTATATGCTCCAAAAATGTCCAACAAAACCAGGGAACATAGCAATTCCTCAGTCACTCTTCTCTCTCTTCTCTAGGACTTTTGATTTACTGTCTTTTATTTCTTTGCCATTCCCATTTTTCACCACACTTCACCAAGGTCAGGGCCTCTGCTGAACTTCCCCTCAGACTCATTCTTTGCTTAGATGATGGCTTGTGTCAGGGTTGAAGTCCATACTTATTAAGTATCTGATCCTAAAGCCCCCAGATTGATCAGTGACTGCCATATTCATTCATCCCTGGCAGCCTGTACATATTGATGCAATAATCCTGGGAGCTCCTCTGAAAGGAACATGTGTTCTTTCTTCTACCCCAACCATGTGTTCCTCTTGTTTCCTGGACTCTTCCCAGAGCAAGAGGTAGAGTCTAGAGAAGTGATTTTCAACAGCATCTATTGATTGTTGTTGATAGAAATGACATACAGGATGGGTGGGACTGGGAGAGATAAAGAGTCAAATAACACCCAGAATTCTCCTCAAGTATTAATCTTTGGGAGAGATGGATAGTACCTGGCTAAAGGTAGGAAGGGTTGTCATAAAGGAACAGTGCCAACAGGAGTGAATCATTCTACTGAGATCAGGAAGTCTTCACAGGGAGACAGTTTTAGGCTATGCCTCTGTTGATAAGCTAGAATTCAGGGATATAAGCAAAGATGGGAGAGTACAGGCTAGGGAAGAGCTAAAACAAAGGGAAGACACCTATAACATGGGTTTGAGAAAACCTGAATGCAGGAAAGTCAGGGTCTGTATCTGAAGTCCAGGCTGGAAATGACGGCAGTGGGACTGGGACTGAGAAGCAGGTCCAAAAATGCACTCAGGTGTTGAAGGATATTTGTTAGACAAGAGAGAATTCCATGTTGAAAGGGGTTAGGAAATGTGGCACCATCCTCGATAAATGTGTTCATTGCTGTGAAGCCTCTCAGGATCTTGTATCAAGTTTATTTAAGTTAGGAATCCAGGAAGAATGTCGTCAGCGTGTAAAAGTGGGGGTGATATGTTACTTCAGGAAAGGACTTTGGCTCATGAACTGCAGTTCCCAGGGTGATCAGTCCAGGGCAGTTGAAGAAGGAAGGGCATGAAGTTGGAAGGGTTTGCACTAGAAGTGGGAAGAATAGGGAAATTGTGGTGTGGTCATTGGAGTGGGAGCCCAGAGTTTGCTCTAGGTCAATGACCACAGGGATGCGGGGAGGTGGGTGGTCAGTGGTCAGGGTGTGGTCCCTGGAATCAGAACTTCTTGGCTGGCGAGGGCACCTTGGAGTACGATAGGGCAAGAAGGCCTGGAGCTGTGGGTGGTACTGGGCCTCCTTCAGTTCCTGAAGAGTGCTGGTTGAAGCCTCATTGCTGCCTTTCCTTTCTTCTCATTGTTCCTCCTTTCCCAGAAGGAAGAAGCAGCAGAAGATTGTCCTATCTTGGCCACCCTGGGGCTCCTTCCTAAAGGATCCTGAAGACACAGTACCCCAAAAGCTGTTGAGCATTAGCTCCCATCAGTCCCCAGCCTTGACCTGGCACCTTAGCAGACCACTCTGCTCAAAGAAGAAAGTTCCCACCATTTGTATGCTAATCTTGATCCACTTGTCTCCAAGAAGGAATAAGGGCCTGCTGTCTTTCATTCTCTGATTTCCTGTCCTCTCCTGCCATCCCGGGTTTATCTGTGACCCTAGGTCCTCTCACTACTTCTCTGCCAGTATTTTGGTCATTCTAATCTCCTCCACAGTCTGCCAATTCTCTGTCACCAAGGTCAGAAGAACAAAGTTAGTAAGGTGGGAGCCTGAGGGACAGTGGGGCACCAGGGGGGTGGTGTCTCAGAGTAGGTGGATCTTCATGGGGTAGGCAGGGCCTGTTGAGGGGCCTGAGCAGAGTCTCTGGCAAGGGCAGGACCTTGGTAGAGGGCAGAGTCTGTGAGGCCACAGGGAGGTAAGTCAGCAACCAGCTTTCTGTAGCTCTGTGCTCCTGACCTTCTAGGTGTACGCACTTACACAAGCATCCTGGAAGATGCCACACCCTGGTTTACTGCATTCCCTCTATGTGCTCCTGCTGTCTGTTTCTGGTCATTGTGTGCTCCATATAGTTGCCGTTGTGCCTACACACTGCCTTGGGGCCATTATGGCCCAATGTGTTCAGTCTTGGCCCAATGTCTCCACCCCAGTAGAGGTGCTAGTGACATTCACCCCACTTCTCATGGTTGTTTGCTCATGGGACTTTCTGTTCCAAAGGATGTGCTCTCTGGGCTGAGACTCTCTGACTAGGCCTGAGCATGCGGCTGGGTGCCTCGGGCCTGGTCAGTGCACTGTGGGTCAGATGCCTCCTTTGGGTATCAAGGCCATCATTGACCAAGACCCCAGCCTCTCTACAGGAAGTGTAAAAGTGACCAGTCAGGCCTCCAAGACCTGTAGGCACCTGAAGCAAAGAGAATCAGGGCTATGGTGATGTCTCAGAGGGCCACTCAGGAAAGTTAGGGAAGCCATGACTTTGAGAGGAAGCTGAGTCCATGCAGTCAAAGCTTTAGGGAGAACAGGATGCATGGATAACAGAAGGGCACAGGAAAGCAAGAGTCAAGTATAAGTCTTGGTGGGTTGACTACTGGACTGTGGAGGCCACCTTCCTTTAGCCTCAGCCCCACCCCATACATCCAAAGGGACATAGCAGGGCATACATGCTATCAGAACCCACTGTAGCCACTACCGCCCACAAATCTGTGCTAATCCTAGAGTAGAGGAAGCAAGGACATTTCCTGAGTGGGGTTATATGCCTGGACTGCTCTTCTGGAGATCCCTGTATGGAGGACAATGTAGAGGGGGAAACTGTAGAGAAAAGAGGAGGATGTGCCAGTGGGAAGGAGACAAGGGGGAAGGCAAGGTTCTCCTTCTATAAAAAATGGGAAAAGTGTCCCACAGTCTTTCTGCTAAAAGGATGTGCCTATGGAGAATTGGAGGCCCTTTACCTATATAGTGTCCAGTGCAATCCCAAATGTTGTGTCTATCCCTCCTTCCCTGACCACATGCAGGGGTGGCCAGCTGTGGACAGATCATCCCTGAGCACAGAGCTGGGGTCATAACCTCAGACAGCTGCACAGGCTTGTCTGCAGCCCCTTCTGTGACTGTCCAGATTTCAACACTAGTGTTGCTGGCACAGTCCCCACTGTTGACTCCATCCCTTCCCTCCCCAACACCATGAGCTATTTGAACTTCTTATGTCCTCCACCTGCAGGATCTGGTGATGTCACCAGCTGATGTCACTAGCTGTAGAGGAATAGAAAGTGACTTCCATGCTTCCCTTCCTGCACCTGGCAGAATGCCCAGGTGCACACTCTCTCCACCGCTGCTGTTTCTGTGGGATGGGTGAGCAGCCTAGGAGTTCTACTGGGAAACCTCCAAGATTTTAATATGGACTGGTCTGAGGTTGCAGGTGGAAACCTGAGCCAGGCCTCAGAAGGGGCAGCTCCTGCTGCTGAATGACAACTGGGAGGTAGAGAGAGGAACATGTCTGCCTCTTCCTGTCTGCTGTGGGGGACTCCAAGGATGGCAGCTGCCATATACCATACACATATCTCTGTCACTCTTCAGGTTCCCTGTCCTCTGGCTTCACTGGGCTTAGATAGTAGGAGTCACCAGCAAGAAGTTGAGAGCCACCTGCAACCATTTCTTCCCTGAGTCCTCCACTGCCAAGTTCTTCCCCTGTCTTGGAGGGTGGCCTGCTTTACCAAATGCCAGGCTTCTGTCAAGCTCCTCGTTAGGATGATGACCATGCCTTGCCCTTGTCCCTTTAGGTCCTTTCCAAGCCTCTGTAAACACTCTCAGATGTCAGTATAGTGCTGAGGTCATCACTAATGCCACTTGTGGGTGCTGCTTGTTCTTGAAAATGTTCTCATTGGATTCATTCCAGTCATTGACAATTTCTCACTGAGCACCTGGTGGGTACACCAGGCCTATTTAGGTACCAAGACATGGAAGCGTTAACTTGGGTTTTGGGCTATGACAGGCCCAGACAAAGGGGAAGGCAGGAGGTGGCAGGGCGAGCTAGGATGCCCATGTGAGACCTTAGTCCAGTGTGCTCCCCAACATCTAAGTGCATGTCCCAGAGGGAAAAAATGGTAACAGTTGGCAATGTATCCGCAGTATCAGTTGTGAAATCACCGGTCACTTATATTTTAGGATGTTTTAGCACTAGTGTTATTGTTTCCCACACCCCTGATATTAGGTATAGAATCTAGGTGGCTCCCACTTCATTTGCCCCACCACTGAACTATAGCCCCAGGTCCCAGTTGTTTGTTTGTTTGTTTGTTTTAAACAAGATAGTCAATAACGCCATCTGTGATGAAGCTAGATCATCATTGGTTATTTTTGTCATGCTCTGCATCTATACACCAGACAGGAGACAGGCACAGGCAATGAACATGTGTATGCAAACACATGAAACACACACACACACACACACACACACACACTCACACACACACACACACACTGGCAAGAACAAGAAGGCTTCCAAACTAAGAGTTGCCTTCCATGATGTGGACCATGTATAAGTCTTACCTCTTTATGCCATTAATGTCTTTTGAGTCCCATGGATAGACCAGGCTCCTCCCTAGAGGAACTGTTTACTAAGAGTCCCCAGAGGGTGGCCAAGCTGAGTGGGCCATTTCTTCCTTCAGGACCCTCCCTTGGCCCTGACAATCAAACCATGTCTTAGGCTCAGAGGTTTTTGAGGTACCCTGGGAGCTTCACCCAATCTCCTGAGACCTGAGACCCAGAGCACATCCCTTCTGACTGGGACTCACTCTGTCTCATTGTCACTTCCTGTGCTGCTAGGTTTACCCTTCACCCAGCACTAGTCCTGGTTGGTCATTAGATGCTGCTACTTCTCAACATCAGTCTGGTGACTTGTGTTTGCTCTGTGTCTATGCTCTGAACTTACAAAGGGATTGAGGAGAAAGAGCAGGCCTTTAGCATTCTGTGGGTGAGTAGAAGTCCTGAGGGGTCAGGAAATTTTATATTTCTTTTTTTTATCTACCTCCCTCTTTTTTTGGCTACACTGGGAATCAAACCCAGGACCCTCACACATGATAGGCAAGTATTCTACCACCGACCTACATTCCCAGCCCAAATTCTTACCTTTCCTTTTAAGAATAAGTTTTAGTTGAGAAATGCCAGTTCTATGGATACCTTTTCCTAGTGAACACATATTGAACTTCCCTGAGTGGAGGTTTGGGAGACAGAACAAATAGGAAGCTAGGCTACCTCGAGCCCACTGTGTCCAGTGGGCACTTCTAGTGTGCAACTCTTAGTCCAAATTCATTTTCCCATGAGATATTGCTGTCCAGGGTGGGTGGAGACTATGCCTGCTTCATCCTCCAGGTTCCAGGCATCCTGTCCCACACCCCCACCTGCTGAATAAAAGAATTAAGCAAACAAATGAATAAAAACAAGCAATGCTTCCTTGCAGACTTTGCACTTTGTAGAAAAGGGTTTGGGTGGGAGAGTTTTAATTCTCCTGTTCCCTCTCTTTCTTCTTGTAAACCATAGATTTATAAGCTTCTGGATGCCATCCTCATGGCCTTGATTGTCCAGGCACACAGAGATGGCTGTCATTCCTCTCACCCTTTCTTTCCATCATGTCTTTCCTGTTCAGTGGTCCCATCAAGAGATATGAGGTCTATGGGCAATTCTGATATAAGGGGGAAGAGATACATTCAGAAATCACACCTGCCGAAAGGAATCCTAAGGCCTCTGCTGATCTCTGCTGCCATCAAGTAGAAGGTCATTTTCATTCAGATACAAATGGGTGTGGAGATGCAGTGGTGGGAGGTTGGAAGCTGAGCCTGAGAGTGGGGCTGGAAAGAGGAATTCTTCTCTGTGAAGAAGCATGAGAACCATTTGGCATTTCTTGAAATACTGAGGGAGGGCCAATGGGCAATGAGAATCCCCACTCCCTTTCAGGAAGACCCACCTCACACCTGGCCATGGTGCTGAGAGTGTGGAGTGGAGGTTCAGGGAAGAGATGCAGCACAGATTCCTCCATGAACTCATCTGGTGGCAAGAGGAACTTCAGATTGAGGTGACCAGGAGAATACACATCCCTAGAAAACTGGTAGAAACCCAGGGAAGCACTGTGATTTCCAAATTCCACTCACCTCATACTCAGGGACATCTGGGACAGGATAGGAAAGTGCTGGTGACTGCCAATGCTGCCCCACTCCCAGATCTTCAGGGTCACCATCATGACCATTGGCCCTTCAGGCTTATGTCGCTGTTACATTCTCCCTTCCTGCTGCTTCTCATCAGCCCTATGTGTCAGCAAGACAGGTTGTCAGGAACAACCATAGTTATTCCCATTTCATGGATGAAAAAAATGGTCTGAAAGGGCACATAATTGCCCACAATTAGTAAGTGAGATCATTAGGACCTTGATTCGGACCTGGTCCTCTAATCCGGTTTTTCTCTTGCTGTGATCAGAGTCCCCTTAGCCACCCACTTGGAAGACAGGAGAAAGCTACATCATTGTGGAGCTCCATGCTCTTGTGGCCAGCCTAGAGGTTGATAATAGTTTGTCCTCTATTCTCTGGGTATGCTCTGGACAGGCTTGTACCCTATAGAGAGGCAATGGAAACCAGCCTCTACCTCAGATTGTGAGAAAGGAGGAGCCCTTGGGATGTGACAAGGCCAAATCCTGTGGGTCCTTCTTTCCTCAGCCCATTCACAGGCATGACAGATGGTCCTGTTCTGAGCAGGCTGCAGATCTGCCCAATAGAGTGGTGGAGGAACTCCAAGCTGGGCTCGTAACCCACAAACATTATGTCTGTCTGCTTGGAAAATATTAAATTTAATCCCTATCTTAAATCCTTCAATAAATACATTTCGGTGGATTAATTCCTAAATGTGAAATCCCACAATGCCTTTATCTAAGTCTTAGAGTGAAATACAGAATAATAAGTTCATAAACTTAGGTAAAAAACTGTCTTAGAATGCAAAAAAACAATAAATGAAAATCATTTACCAAAACAAAAATTTTCCATATGAGAAAGGATATCACAAGTAAGTTTGAAAAACTTTCTCTCAACTGGAGAAAAATTTGCTGTTTACATAAGTGGCCAAGAAATATAAACAAGTCTAGTAAACCAATAGGGAACAATTAACAATACAAAATGAGATTCAGGCCAAGAAGATGACCAAGAACAAGTGCACAAGATGATCGAGTGGGCAAATTCACATGACATTGATCTTGCCATGACCTCATGACCATGGCATCCAAGACAGCCTTGGGGCAGCATGTTGCAGCATTTGAGGTTTGTTAACATTCAGGGATGGTGAGGGATGAGGAACATACATATTCTACATTACTGGGGAGTAAAAATAAGCAGAGATATTCAGGGTTGGGATCTGAGGGAGTGTTCACTGATGTGCAGTGTGCAGACTACAGGATCCAGTACTTCTCTTCCTCAGAATGAACCTAGAGATAACCCCATGTGCATAACAGATATACAAATGCCCATTACAGCACTGTCAGCCTGAAAACCAAAAGGTCTAGAAGTAATCTAAAATATCACCTGTCAGAAAATGATAAAAAGGAACAATGGAGTGCATGTCTATGTGTGTTTGCTCATGCATGTGCACATCTTCACATGTGTGCATGTTCATGTGACAGTGGACATGTGTTTAGACATACATGTGCAGGTATGTGTTGATGCACATGTGAGTGCACACGTTTGTGTGTGTGGGAGGGGCACAAGCTGTACAACATAATGCTACATTTCAAGTAAAGTAGAAACAGTTGATCGCCAAGATTAGTGAAAATATTCCTTACCAATGAGACCCAATGATCTTAGAATAAAGACGAAACCCCTAAATGAACTTTGAGACCCTTAGTGATCTGGCTGTTTCTTGGTTTCTTGTCACTTTCTGACCCTCAGACCTCCTATGGCCTTGTATTTGTCCTCTTGTCCTATATCAGGGGACCAACACATGGTTTCATTCTCATCTTCCCACTGTACTACCAGAACCAGCTGTAAGGCCACTTCCTAGGGCAGCCCTTGCTGATCACCTCCTGCTCCAGGTGTGCTATAGTTCTCACTGTGACATAACAGTGACTGGGGCCTCTGTCACCCAGCTGACACACTGCACAGCAGATATGTCCTCCCCCTGCTCTTTGGCTGAGTGGCAGGCAATAAGCTGGATCACAAGGGGGCAAAACATGAAGTATGGTGGCATTATGTAAATGAAAGATTACTCAATAACTTCCTGTATTTCTGTGGGTGCCAATGACACAAACCCACAACAAGTTCCAGAAGAATCCACACTGATCTACGGCTATGCTCCTCTGGGGCTGCAGATGCAGCAAAAGGAGATTCAACTTTACAATAAGGTCTGAGCTTTAAACAAAAAATGTATTCATGTATCTTTGGTTAATTAGATTATAGTAAATTAAAGGAAATATAATGAGGACAAGATTCTATTCCAAATAGGATCTTATAATATCAAACTACAGAAAGCACAGGAATTTTTTAAAAACCAAAGAAATGGACTAGAACTATATTTGGTTCCCTAACTTGTAGACAGCTCTGTTTTGTCATTATTTATTGAGATTTTGGTCTGGAGGTGGGAAGGTGGGCTTCAGCTTTCTGTCATGGCCACCCACCCAAGAGGGCTCTCTGCAAGCCAAAATGGGCTCCTGGCCCTGTCACGAGGAGGCAGGGTAGGGTTCTGGGACTGATCCTGAGCAGAATCAAAAGGCAGTAAAGCACTGATAGGGTAGGGTAGGAAAGGGAGAGGTGGTCCTTGCAAGTCTCATAGATGGAAGAACCCACTGTTCCTCTTGTCTTTCTGTCCTGGGGGAAGGGTTACATCTCTGATCATGAAGAGCCACCATCATTGTAAGGGAGGCTGGCTATGTGCCATGGGCTGACCTGGTCATCACAGACAGGAGCCAGTGCCAGAACTTTGCCACTTGATGGCTGATCAGGATGCTTGCCCCACCTGTCTGTGAAGGAAAGGATCTATATTGATGCTTCATCAAAATCTCTGTTCCTTTTTAGCAGGGATTTGGGGGTTTCAGGTTGCATATAGTCTCTGAAATACAACTCTCTCAGGACCACCTGTCTTTGGTTGGTGCAAGACCACTGTTCCTTCCAATGGTGTCCTATGGCCATTCAGTCCCATGTGGCCACCTCAGTCCCCTCATGTTAGCAGTAGGTGCTCAGGGAATATCTATCTTATGGAAGGAAACGTAAGGCTGAGGCTATGGATATAGTCTACAAGGCCCTCTATTGTGAGGTCCTTAGAAAGCCCAGGCCTTGGAGAAGGTTGTCTTCCTTCTCAAGGGACCTAGTAATTACAGCTGGTGATAAACCTGCTATTTGTCCTAATTAGCAGCCTTAATACCTCATGCAAGCCATTAACAGGCTGGTATCTGGATATACATCTTTAGATGTAATTAGTAATGTTGTTACTCTAATCCATAATCCATACCTGGGTAATTGCTTCCTCGGGTTTATATTTAGTCCTTGGGGTCTCAGTGCTACGAGAAACATCCATCTACAGACATGCTAATAGGTGTGTGGAGGTTACCAAAAGCCCAGCTTGCCCAGGTTCCCCCAGGAGCTGAGGCTTTGGGTCAGATGAGGACATCTGCGATCCTTGGAGGCTGTGGTTGCCATACCTTCTGACCCACCCGGGACTTGGACTGCAGCTCTGGGACCAAAGCAACTATTTCAGAAACCGAGGCCCCAGGACCTTGGAAACCTCAGACCACAGGAAATATCCCCACTCCCAATATCCAGAAGAGTCTGCAAAGGGTACTAAGGATTGTCCCCAGATTAAAGGTTTTACAATAGCATGATCTTCACATTCCTCCTCCACTCTCCACCTTAGATTCAAGCACAGTTCCTGTCACCTCCTCAGCTTGCCCAGAAGGCTGTGCCTGAACCTGGTTTCTTCCCTCTCTAGGGCTGGCAACAGCATTGGTGGCTCAAGGTCAGGACAGAGTGGCAGGAGAAGGAGCCTGTCAAAGACTTCCTTATGAATGGGCTCCCATCTGACTGTAATTGGAATTAATATGGAGGCCCGCTTCCAGGAACTTCTCCAGCAAACGAATCTGGACCGTAAAGGTCTGAGCTGGAATGCTCCGAATGCCAGCCATAAATCTCTCCCCAAAATGATGATGCACAAGCTAATTGCTCTGGAGGCACCCTGTTCACCCTTTGGAGCCAACATTCATTCTGCGTCCTCTTAGCTCTGCTTCTCGCCGGGAACAGGCCAAGGAGAGGTGGATGGGAGTTGGCAAAGTCACCGTGAAGGAACACATTTTAATTCATTTAATTATGAGCCTCTCAGAAATTCAAGCTCTGTTTCTTCTTGAGCTGGTTAAAGGAAATGAGAAGTGACATGTTCCACCCCCCACCTTCCCCTTGGCCAAGGAGGCTCTGAGCTGAAAGTATGGGGTATGGGCAGCATGGGGCTGTGCACCATCCAGGAAACTAGGCCCTGTGAGGGCCAGTAACCCAGCCCAAGCGGACCCATACTGGCCACTGCTCAGTCTCTTTCATGCTCTCCTCTCTCTCTCTCTCTCTCTCTCTCTCTCTCTCTCTCTCTCTCATTACACACACACACACACACACACACACACACACACAAAACCCAATGAAGTTGTCCTTGTCTCCTCTTCCACAATCACACAATTTCACCTTGGATTTACCCTCTGTGTTATGCTTATTTTGTACTTTCTTCCTTTTCTGAGCATGTTTGTGACAGCAAAATGGTGACACATACAAGACTTCAAATAATAATCATAAACTTCTAAATAATAATCAACAAACTTTAAAATAGCAGTCATAAGTCCTTCATCAGAGTATTTCTACCCATCCATCACTTCCATAAATGACAACTGACACAAGTTCTCAGTGTGCACCATCTATGGACTGGACTCCGCTCTAGCTCCTGAGAATGGAGACAGGTCTCCATTACCAGGAGTTTACATCTCTTTGGAAAAAACAATGAGTGAAGACAGATGTCTCAAACTGGGTGTAGAGAGACACATACAAAAAGCACCTCCCTTACCAACTCCTGGCCCAAAGGATACCCAGTCCCTGGGGGAACAGACTGCACAAAGTTAACTCTGCTCTACTTCCCTACCTGGTGATTGGGAAACCAATGGAAGAAGAACCCAGGTATCCTGACTTCTTCCCAGCCCATGGTATTCCATTTTATGAGCAGCTGCTACTGGGCCTTCCTAGGCAACCTGAACCTAGCTGGCAGGTAAAACATAAGCCTGAAAGTCTATAAGAATGTTGAGACTTTATTGTATTTCACTATTTAGGGCAGCAAGTAGAGACCAGAGAGAGCAAGATATATGGCCAGGGTTGCACAGAAGCAGAATGAGGAGCCAGGCCTTGGTCCCATCCTACGTTTCCAGACCAAAGCCCACCTTTTCCAGAGAAGAAGACTAGGGTTAGGGATGGGTTTAATTCTAATCTGTGCATGGAGAGCCCCAGTCAGTTCTTCCCAGAAAAGACCAGGATTCCTCTGGCCAATGCTGCATCAGGGAGGAACAACTGGCATCCACTCACTGGAGAGTTTTAGTGACTTCCTCATTTCCTCAGCTTCACTGGGCCTTCTGATAAGCCTGGCTTCTGGCACTCTGTGGGCACTGCCCCAAGTTGGAGGCCCTGGTCATACAGCCATAGCTGCTCCAGACAGGCCAGCAGATGGCACCCAGCAGTGTCTAAAGGTCTGGAGCCAGCTGTCTCTGAGCATACGTCCATTCATTCTTGTAGCAGCTCCTTACTGAACCTCATCAGAAATGAGATGACCCATCCTACCCCGTGGGACTCTAGGGAGGAGACAGAAAATAACACATAAACAAATGAACATAAAGACAATTTCAGGGACGGATGCATGCTATAGAAATATAAAACAGGATCGGGAATGGCAGTGACCCAGGTTGACAGAGTGGAGGCATCATTTAGGGTGATGAGGAGGCTTCTCCACTGTGGTGACCAGTGAGGAGAAACCTGATGTACATATAGCTGTCTAGGGTGAGGAAGCAGCAGAACAAAAGCTCATGTCAGTTGTGAACTTGGTGTATTCAGGTGGGAGGGAGAAGATGTACAACAGCAACAAGGTTGAACAATCTAGGAAAGTCAGAATGCCAGGGGAGTGTGAGACCCAGGGCTTATGTCCCACTCTAAGTGCAGAAAGCAGGGTTTGGAGCAAGAGTCAACCTGGATGATACTTTCATAAGAGTTGGTCCAAGAGGGTTCTGGATGCCAGGCTGAGGAGGTAGACTTACTGGAGGAGTCAGGAAGCCCAGGAGTTTCAGCAGGGAACTGTTAGGGTGTTTCTGCTCACTTCTGTCCCTTGCCCTGCTCAAGCACAAATCCCTGTAGACTTTGCATCTGGTAGCTTTGGGAACCAGATGCTCTTTAGAGAGTTTACATAGTTGTGCAGGTGCTAGGTGCCAGCTCTGATTCATTTAGCCATCAGTCCTGGGACAAGGCCTTACTTCTTCAATTGTTTCATTCTCTGGAAAATAGAGTTAAAATTTAGACAATAACCAGCTACTCAGTCAAATACCACACAAAAAGATGCTGGCCCATCCCTAACTACCCCATCAGACAGTGGGTAACCTAGACTTCCACCCTAGGCAGGCTATAATGTTTAGTCAGTTTTTTCACTGCTGTGACCAAAAACCTGACAAGAACAATTTTAGAGGAGAAACTTAATTAGTGTTCATGTTTTCAAAGAACTCAGTCCATAGATAACCAGCTCCATTTCTCTGGGCCCCAGGTGAGGCAGAACATCATGATGGAAGAGTGTGGTAGAGGAAAGCAGCTCAGGACATGGCCACCAGGAGGCAGAGAGAAAGAGAGTTCCTCACCAGGGACAAATATAAACCCAAAGATAGCTCCCAATGACCCACCACCTCCAGCTATACCTTGCCTGCCTACAGTTACCATCCAGTTAATCCCTATCAGAGGATTAATGTACTGATTAGGTTAAGACTATCAGAACCAGATCATTTTACTCTAAACTTTATTGTGTTCTCATATCTGAGCTTTTGGCGGACACCTCACATCTAAACCATAACAAATGTGGTACTTCAACCTCCCTCTGGGGTAGTGTCAGAGAGGGCCAAGAGGGAAGTCAGGACCTTCATCCCCACTAGGCCCCCTTCCCTGGCTGGTGTAAGTGGAGTGCATGTTCCTATACTCCCAGCCAATGTGCTCTTGTCAAGAGCCAATGGGGAGTGGAACTCCAACCCCTGAACAGCAATGAGGTGTCAATGGAGACCAAGTGGGGAACCAAACTTGAAACAGCAAAGCAGTGACTTCCACCCACCCTTTTGTCCCTACCAGAGTGGTGTCAATTTAAATTCAGAATCAGTCTTGTAACATAACACACAAATCACCCTGGTTTCAACAAAACATCATTCATCACATGGAGATCCAGGGAAATCTCAACTTAATGAAAAAACACATCTATAGACACCAACACTAAGATAACAGAGATGTTAAAATGACCTGGAAAAGAGCTTAAAGCAATCACAAAAATGTTTCAAAGATCAATTATGAACAAGTTTGAAACAAATGAAAAATGAAAAGTCTCAGCAAAGAAATAGAAGATATAAAGAAGAACAAACGGAAATGTTAGAACTGAAAAAATATGATAACCAAAATAAAAATAATAGATGAGTTTAATAACAGAATGGTAGAGACAAAGGAAATGAATAATTGAACTTCAAGATCTACAATAGGATGAAAAAAAAAAACAGTGCTCAGGAACCTGTGAGAATACAATGAAAAATCCATATGTGTGTCATGAGAGTTTCAGGAAAGGAGAAAGAGTGAACCTATAAAGGTACTTAAAGAAATAATGGCTGAAAATGTCCAAAATTTGGCAAAAGGCATAAACATACAGATTCAAGGAAAAACTTTTCAAATTGGACAACCATGCTACCCCAACAAAAGCAAAACCAAAACAAAAACCCCAAGCAACATCATAAACTTCTGAAAACTGAAGTAATTGAAAGAGCAAAGACCCTTGACCACATATAGGGGAAACGCTATTTGAACAACAACAAATTTCTTATCTGAAAGCACAGAGACCAGCAGGAAGACTTTTTTCAAAGACTGAAAGAGGAGAACTGTCAACTGAGAATTCTATATCTAGTGAAAATATTCTTTAGGAACAAAGGGGAAATTTTTTAAAAATTGGACAATAAACTTATTCTAAAGAATGAGCAAAGGGTGTTCTCTGAACAGAAAAAAATATATTGAAAGGAAAGAATCCTAGAATGTCAGGAAGGGAGAAAACAACAAAAATAAAATATAAACATTCCATTCTTACCTTGAGTTTTTAAAATTATGTTTGATAGTTCTAGAAAATATTATCATACTATCTAATGTTTTTCTAAATGCATATAAAGATAATATTTAATCATATTATAAATCATATAAATATGAAAGGCAAAATGATCTAAAGAAGTTGAGGTTCTGCATTTCACTTAAACTGGTAAAATGTTGACACCAAAAGACTGTTATTATATATATCACATATATTTAAGTGATATATATATATAGATAGATAGATAGATAAGTGATATATATAATACACAAACATTCGCTAAAACTTTTTACAAAAGATGCACTCAAGGGCAGAGGTTGTAGCTCAGTGGTGGAGTACTTGCCTTGTACATATGAGGCACTGGGTTTAATCCTCAGCACCACATAAAAATAAATTAATTAAATAAAGGTATTGTGTCTATCTACAACTAAAAGTATTTTCTGAAAAAGATGCACTCAAAAACACTATAAGGAAATTAGAGAGGAATTTGAAAAAAGCCTTATGTAATTCACTAGAAGTCAAGAAGAGAAAAACAGAAAAACTAAAGTCAGTGATAACAAACAGAACACACAAAAATAAAAGGGAAAACTTAAACCCTTGCATACCTATAATTGCATAGAATACAAATGGTATAAATATAGCAAATAAAGATAGAGATGGGAAGTGAAATCATGACCCACATGTATGCTGTTTATGAGAAACTTACTTCAAATATAATGATAAAGGTAGACTGAAAGTAAAATGATGGAAAAAGTTATGTAAATATTAGTCAATAGAAAGTCAATAGAATATCAGAGTGACTAAATTAATATCAGATAAATTACATAGAGCAAAGAAAATTACTAGGGATATAAATAATAGAAACATAATGATAAAGGGGTCAATCCATCAAGAAGATATAATAATCTAAATAGCAGCAAACATCAGACTTGCCAAATATGTGAAATTTGATGAAACTGAAAGAAGAAATAGACATCCAAAATTATGGTTGGCAAATTCATCACTCACCTTTCAACAATTTATAGAACTATTTGAAAATCAGCAAGAAGGTGGAACTCCACAACACTATCAAACAACAGTGTCTATTTGGTAGTTACAGGTAACTCCATGCATCAACTGTAGAACATTCTTTTTACATGCCTGTGGAATATAGTCAAAGATAGACCATATCCTGGTTCTGGACACAAAACTCAAAAAATGTAAAAGAATTAAGATCATGCAGAGCATGTTTTACCATCTCAGTAGTATTTAAACTAGAAATCAATAATATATAACAGGAAAATCTCCAAATACTCGAAAACAATACACTTCTAGATAATCTATGGATCAAAGTGGAAAATCTCAAGGGATGTAAAAAACAGAATGGAATGAGAATGAAAATGCAATAAACCAAAATTAGTAGGACAGAGCTAAACTGAAAAGAAAATATATAGCACTAAATGCCTACATTAGAAAGAGAAAACTTCTTTGATTAGTAATCTATAGCTATACATGTAGAACCTAGAAAAAGGAGTGAAAAAACCCAGAGCAAGCAGAAGAAGAAATAGTACAAATAAGAGCAGATATCAATGAAATTTGAAACGGAAAAAGTATAAATAAAATCAATGAAGCAAAATCTGATTATTTGAAAATATCAGTAAGTGGACAAACTTTATAAGGCTAACAAAGAAGAGAAAAGAGAAAACACCAACCACCAATTATCACAAATGAAACAGACCCACAGATCAGAGGGAAAACTGAACAACTCTACACACATAACAACTTACATGAAATGGATGAATTCCTCAAAAACCACAGACTAAAAAATTAGACAATGAAGAGCCCTAAAACTAGTAAAGAATTGGGTTAATAATTTAAAACCTCAGAATAAGGAACTCTCTAGGCCCAGTTGGTATCTGTATCAAATGTTTAAAGAAGAATTACCACCAATTCTACCCAATCACTTTTAGTTATAACAAAAGTAAACAGTTTTTATATGATTGCTAGTATTCCTCTAATACAAACAAGACTAAAACAGTATGAAAAATGAAAACTTTAGGTCATTATTCCTTATGAATATAGTACAGAATTCTTGACAAATATTGACAAATTTAGCACTGTATAAAATAATTATTCACCATGACCAAGTGGAGTTTATTCTAGAAATGCAAAGACTGTTTCAATGCAATCCATCTTATTAACTGGCTAACAGAGGAAAATCACAAGATCATATCAACTGAAGAAGAAAAAGTATTTAACAAATTCAGCACCCTTGCAGGGAAAGAGATATAGGGAACGACTGCTTAATTATTAAGGGGTTTCTCTTTGGGGTGATTAAAAAATACTCTGGAACTACTGGTATTGGTGTATGACATTGAGAATGTCCTAAATGTCACTGACTGTACGTTTTTAACTTAAGATGATAAGTTTTAAGCTATGTGCATTTTGTGACAGTAAAACAATTAAATTCAATGCCTTTTCATAATAACACTTTCAGAAAAATAAGAACAGAGGGGAACTTCCTCAACTTGCCCAAAAGCATTTTTACAAAGAACTTACAGCTAACATTATATTCAATGGTCAAAGACAAGATAACTTCCCCTCAAGATCAGGGGGAAGAGCAAAGATGCCCACTCTCACCTCTTCTATGGGACATTGTACTAGCAATTCTGGACATGCAATGAGGCAAGAAAAGGAAATGAAAGGCATTTGGATTGGGAAAGGAGAAATAAAATTGTTTCTGTTTGCAGAGGATATTATTTTCTATATAGAAAAATTTAAAGAAATCTACAAAGAACAAAGCAACAAAAATACTCTTGAACTAATAAGTGGGTTCAGCCAGGTTTCAGAATACAGATAAATGCAAAAAAAATTAGTGTATTTCTATATAGTAATGAACAGAGGAACACTGAAATTAAAATACAATACTGTTAACAATTGCTAAAATAAATGAAAAACAATACTTCTAAAGGCTGATTAAAGAAATCAAGATCTAAACAAAGGGAGATACTGTGTTCATGGATTGGAAGACTCAATGTGGTAAAGACATCAATTCTGTCCCAAATGATTTTCATATTTAACACAATTCTTAGCAAAGTTCCAACAATGGTTTTTGAAGATATGGACAAAAATTTTTAAAAATTTATATAAAAATGCAAAGGAACTAGAATACCTAAAACAATTTTTAAAAAGAATAATGGAAGGAATTAGTCTCAACTAAGAGTTTTCATATAACTATAGTAATCAAGATTGTATGGCATTGGTGGAGGGTTAGTATGTAAATGATTGGAACTGAATAGAGAACCCAGAAATAAACCCATACAAATATATCCATCCAATAAATAGATCTAATTGATTTTTTTAAATACTGTACTTACTTTTTATTAACATGTGATAATTGGACATATTAATGGCATTCAGTGTGCTATTTCAGCACATGCATACAGCATGCAAGGTCCAACAGATTTTTGACAAAGAGAAAAGATAGCATTTTCAACAATGGTCCTGGAGAATCCAGACATTCACCAGTAAAACAAAATAAAACAAGCAAACGATAGCAACAAAACCCACCCAAAACACCCCCTAACTCTCCTGACAATTTTTCATTTTTGAGGGTCAGGGAGCCAAATTAGAAAAAACAAAAAATCTGTGTATTTTCCTAGGCTTAAGTCTTATGAAGTAGCTTCAGTTGAGCTGCAATGAGCAGGGTGCCCTAGAGAGGACTTACTGAAGAAGAGACACTTCTTACTGATGTTGGCCCCCAACACTTAGTTGTTGCTAAGGTTTTTTTCCCCACCCTATGAAGCCAAGTGCAACTTGCCCTCCAATTCCTATCTTCCCACTTCTCATCTGCTGCTGTTTGCCTCCCCACAGTGTCACCCTGTTCTCTAATACGGAAGAGCAGCAGTACAAGCTCCGTGCCTGAAGGAGGTGGGGGTGGAGAATACTGGTGAGCCCACAGGAGGTCTGAGTCAGGCAGGTGGCAGAAACCTCTCCAGGGAAATGGGACTCAGAACTGAATTTGAACAAACAAGGAGGAGGTGAGAATGCTGCCTTCTCGACAGCTGGGCTGCCATCATCCCTGTCACTGCTCTGGTTTCCCAGCCCAGGCTATTTTAGGTCAGGTTGCAGGGACCCACTGCATCAGCAGGGTGGGCGGTGAGCAGCTGGCTCACCTACCTTCTTCAGCTAGGCCAAGGCTGACTGGGAACAGGGCCAAGATGGTCCCAGCTCAGGCAGAGTGAGGGTGAGGTAGGGGGCACTGACCCCTGGAGGGGAGGGAAGGGGAGGGGAGGCACCCACTTTCAGCCAGGGCCAGTGTCTTCTGCTGACTGGGGACTGAGGAAAGACTTCACTAAGAAGGAAGCAGTTACCAGGCCCTTAGGAGCTGAAGGACTTGTCAGGCTGAATGGTACTGGGCAGAGGCAAGGGAATGAGACTCTGGAACTACTGGGGAGGAGGGAGTCTTACCTGGGATGCCGTGATGAGGCAAGAGGCAGTCACAGGCCATGGTGGGGTAAATAGGGACAAGAGAGGTTCTGTTTTACTTGGTTCCCACAAGGGTAGCTCCATGTAACCCTTACAGCCACCTGTTCCCAGCCAATTCTACCCTCTCTGTTTCAGCAACCCACTGTGCCCTTGCCTGCTGAATGAAGTACTTCCCCCACTCAACCTGGACTGGGAAGAGAACCCAGGGCCTTCTGCATGCTAGGCAAATCCTCTACCACTGAGCTATACCCTAGCTCCTAAGTGAAGCACTCTTAACAGAGACCTTTGGAAAGTCTAAGTGCCCACTTCTTGGACACAGGGAACAAAAGGGGGAAATACTAAAAAGAACACTGATTATTGGTTCCAGTCTCTAGTCCCCACCTCAGATTAAAATCCACATAGTTTGAGAGTGAAGTCACAGGTGCTTATAAGCCATGGATGCTTACAAGGCGGGATTATGGCTAGACTGAGCTAGGGCTTGGTTCTACCATCAGGCTGGGACCTTCTCTGAGACCCACAATGTTGGTTGCATCAGAGTGTCACTGGGGCAGAACCTGTTGCTGTCCCTCAGAGCACAGACAAGTTGGTCAGTGGTTCAACTCCTGGGACTCAAGTGGAAGGAAGACCCAGCCACCTGCAGCTCAGTCATGGAGGGACCATAGTCTGCAAGCCACTGTCAGATACTTTTTGGCTCATTGACCAGTTGGTTCCAAAGTATGCATTCCCTCAAAACTCAGAATAAGCATTGATGTCTTTTTTTTTTTTTTTTTGTGGTGCTGGGAACTGAACCCAAGGCCTTGCACTTACGAGGCAAGCACTCTACCAACTAAGCTATCTCCCCAGCCCCACTGATGTCTTATTGACATTTCTTCTTCTCTTTTAAACCTGGGGAGACAGACAATCCATTGAGGAAAAGTCTCTTACTACCTTAGTCCCATCAGGCTCCTAAAACAAAATGGACTGAGTTGCTTATAAACAACACTTATTTCTCATAGTTCTGGAGGTCAGAATCCTAAGATCAAGATGCTGACAGATTTGATGTCTGGTGAGTGCCTGCTTCCTGGTTCCTGTGTACTCATCTGGTGGGCAAAGACACTCTTTCAAGCTCTTTTAAAAGGGTGCTTAATCCCATTCATGAGGACTCCAAACTTAGGACCTGGTTCCCTCCCAAAGGCCTCACCTCTTAACACCTTGGGAGTTAGGATTTTAACATATGAATTTGGGGAGAACACAAACTTTCAGACCACAGGGCTTACTTCTGCTGAAACTGCTTTACCATGTTTATAAATCCCAGTTGGAATTGTAAGTAAAGCCGGTTTCCAGCTTGCCTGGCACCTGCCCTGTGCAGCGTTGGCAGAGTGTGAGCAAGTGTAAACACTAGTGCCCTTCCCTCACCCTCAAACAACCCTTCCAGGGAGGCTCTGCTCTCCCTCTGTTATAAGTAAAGGAAAACAAGGCATAGAGGGCATAGCTTGGCAGTGAGCCACTGGGAATTGGGCCCAGAAATTGGTCCTAAGTGGAGCGTCTACAATCCCTGACCCAGCTTGCTGTACTGTTCCTTTCTTGGGAAGAGTCTTTCATGCCATAGGGACATTTTAGTAGCTAGAATTGAGTCCTGAGTGTGGGAAAGGATGGGAGAAGGAGCACAAGCAGGAGACTTCACAGAGGCCTGACTGGCAGCAGATTTTAGGCACAGGGAATGAGAGAAGCTGCTATGAGCAGTTGAGTCAGCAGGGTTGGTGAATCCCCATGGGCATGAAAATCAGGAAAAATCCAAGATAACCCAGAGATTTCAGGGGTGGGGACACAAAAGGGAAGGTGCTGAGGCCCCCAGGGACATGGGGTGTGGTTAGTAAACTGTAGAGGATACCGTAAAGGGGCTTCACCATTCAGATTTGAGATCCCCCAAGTTCAATGGAGGAAATAAAAACTGGTGAAAAGCTCCCCAAATGATACAGACCAGGATTTGGCTTCAGCAGTCAACTCCTGAAGGGGTTGCGAAGGTCTGAGTATGAGGCTCAGTCTTTGAATATTTGGAAGAGTTCTGTACCTCTGCTGAGGCTCAAGCAGCCCAGAGGTGGGTCATTAACTTGCTCCCTTCATTGCCTTTTCTAGCACAGCCCCATGAGCGGCACTGAATGAGGGAAATCCAGTTGATTTTAAGTGTGTAGAGGAGTCCTGGGGGCATAATTCTGGGGTGAGGGATCTGCACTGTTTGTCTTGAGGCTCAGGAGTCTATGTACCATGCATTTTCTCAGTGAGGCTAGTTGGGAATGACCTTGAACTGTTGTGACTTTTATGGACACTTTGTATGAATTGGGAAGAGGCAGGAGTCCCGAGCCTGGGTGCTAGGGCTCTGGAGGGATTACAGCCCCATTCTGATGGTTGGCTTCTTATGGGGTGTGACTTGCACAACTACATGCTACACCCCTGGAACATTGGGCCCATGGGTCTCAGAGAAACTCCCAACTCACAGACTTGTGAATACTGTATAGCCAGGGTGTATATTGTAGGTGACCCAAGAGGAAGGAGACAAGAGGGCCAAAAGCTTTACTGAGCATCCCATTTTCAGAATCTAAAATCCCTGGACCTAGAAACTTCCAGGATTTCCATCTTAGTGCACCTTACTCTTTTTCTCAGAGGATTTGCAGCTGTGGGTAGCAGCTCCAACCCCTTGAAGGGCTCCAGCCCTCTGCAGACTCAGGTCCAAGCTGATCTGAGGAAGGTGGCAGATTCTTGGGACTCTGTGTGGCCTCGATCTTCAGTGGCCATGGTCTTCTTGCATGTGTCTCAGTCTGTGGAGTGGCATTGGCATGCTTCTCACTCACACACCCACACCATCCCAGCCCTGCTGATTAATTGCATAATTAGCTGGAAGCCACACGTTGCCACTCAGGATGAATTTGGTCTAAAAATATTTTCTTATGAAAAACACAACAGAACCTAAAAATATCCCCTCCACATTGCCCAGGGAAACCTTCTGCTTGCCTGCCCTCTATCCCAGCTGTGCCTCTGTTTCTTGAAGAATCTGGAATCCAGAGGCTGGCCAGGACTGCTTATGTCCAGGACAAGGTGAGCTGGGATATTACATTTGCCCCTGACTTTGCAAAGACCCTCCCCTATACAGGGCAGAGGCCTTTGGCCACCCAAGGAAACTCCCATTTGCAGACAGTCTGGATTTGTTAGTTTTGTCCAAATTTTATAGTACATAGAATATAGATTTTAGCTTCCTACATATTTTTTTTTCCTCAGCAACTTTTTCTGTCCCACCCCTTGACTTTCTTCCTGAATTCACCAAATACTTTTTCTTTATTGAGATATAATTCACATAACATTAAATTTATCATTTTAACAATTATAAAGAGTATTTTTCAGCAGCTTACAATACATTCACAATTCTGTGAAACCATCACCACTGTCTAGTCCTCTGGATATGAACTTTTATCTTCTCCAAAAGAAATCCCACACCTATTAAGCTGCAATTCCCTGCTATATATGTGCCCCAATATATAGTCTCAATATAGGTGCCCTCTTGAAATTCATGGTGAAACCCAACCCCAAGGTGATGGTATTGAGAAGTTGGGTCTCTTGGAGGTGATTAGTTCATGAGATGACACCCTAAAAATGATATTAATACCCTCATGAAAGAGGCCCAAGGGAAACTTTTGCTTCTTTTCCCTTTCACCATGTGAGGATGCATAGAAGGTGCCACCTATAAGGAACGAGCCTTTGTCAGATACTGAATCTGCTGATGCCTTGATGATGGATTTTCAGCCTACAGAACCATGAGCAATAAACATCGGTTGTTTACAAACAACCTGGTCTAAGTTATTTTGTTATAGCAGCCCAAAGGAATTAAGACACTCCCCAACCCTCTCCCCCAACTCCTGGAAGTCATTTTCTGCTTTCTGACATGATGTATTTTCTATTCTGAACATTTCATGTGAATGGAATCCTACAATATGTTGCTTTATGTATATGGTTTATTTAACTTAGCATGTTTTCAAGATTTATACTTTTTTGTGTATGTGGTGCTAGGGATAGAACCCAAGACTAGAAGACTCATCCATTTTGAAGTACATGTCAGAATATTATTACTTTTTATGGCCTAATAATATTCCATTATGTGTACATACCACATTTTGTTTATCTATTCATCAGTTCATGGACATTTGGGTTGTTTCCACTTTGAGCTATTATAAATAATGCTGCCATGAACATTTGTCCTGTTTTTAAGTAAATGTAGGCTTTCAACTCACATGAAAATATAGCTAGAAGTGGAATTGCAGGGTCATATGATAATTCCAGGTTTAACTTATTGAGTAAGCATTGAACTGTTTTCCACAGTAACTGTACCATTTTACATTGCAGAGTATAAAGATTCCAGTTTCTCCATAGTCACACAAACACTTCTTTCTTTCTTTCTTTCTCTGCCTTTCTTTCTCCTTCTTTCTTTCTGTTATGTTCATTCACAGGGATGTAAAGTGGTATCTCACTGTTTTGATTTTAATTTCCCTAATGACTAAATTATATCAAACCTCTTTGCATATATTTATTGGTTTAAACATCTTACATGTATTCTTTGTATACATGTGTATTCCAATCTTTTTCCTATTTTAAAAATTGATTAGTTGGATTGTCTTTTGTTGTTGAGTTTTAGGAGATCTTTAAATACTCTGAATAATATATCTTTATCACATATATGTTTTGAAATTTTTATCTCCAATTCTGTGTGCTGTCTTTTTATTTTCTTTGTAGTGTCCTTTGATGCATACACAAAGGTTTTAATTTTTAAGGAATCCAAATTATTTTGTTGTTGTTTCTTCTGCTTTCTTTTAATATCTAAAAAGTAAGTGCCAAATCTAAGGTCAAGAGGATTTACTTTATTGTTTTCTTCTGAGAATTTATAATTTTAGCTCTTATATTTAGGTCTTTGATCCATTTTGAGTTTGTAAGTGATGTAAGGCAAGGGTCAGCTTAACTCGACTATTCAGATTTCCCAGCACTACTTACTGAAAATATCACTATTTCCTTCATTGAATGGACTTGGCACTCCTGCCAAACATGGCTTGACCAGGGACACTTGAGTTTATCTCTGGATCCTGAATTCTAATCCATTGATCTATGTGTATGCCAGCAACACACTGTATTAACATTGGTTTATAGTAAGTTTTTAAATTGCTAAGTGTCCATTCTCCAACTTCATTCTTCTTCTTCAATATTATTTTGTCTATCTGTGCTCCTTTTAATTCACAAGAATTTAAGAATTAGCTTGTCATTTTCAAAATAAGTCATCTGGGATTCTGAGAGGGATTTCATTGAATCTGTAGATTAGTTTCACAAAGGTACTAGTCAGGGTTCTCTAGAGAAACAGAACAAATGGAATACACTGACAATTTCTTTAAATTAAGAGATTGATTTATTTCAAGGAATTGCCTCATGAAATTGTGAGGTTTGCAAGTTTAAAAACTGTAAATCAGACCAACTGACTGGAGACTCAAGTAGAATTTCTGTGTTAGGTCTTGAGACAGTTCCTTCGACACAGGAAATCTGATTTTGCTCTTAAGACCTTCAACTGATTAGGGTGAGGGCTATCGACTTTAGTCTACTTACTTAAAGTCTACTAACTGGAGATGTTAATCACATCTACAAAATACCTTCACAGCTTCCTATAAACTTCTTGAGACATCTAGATCTTTAATTTAATTCAACATTATATAGTTTTTATAGTCTAAATTTTTATAAAATTTATTTCTAAGTATTTTATTCTTTTATATGATATTATAAATGGAATTGTTCTTAAATTTCATTTCCAGGTGTGGAAGTGTAGGGAAATGTAATTGATTTTTGTACACTGATCTTGCATCCTGCAGTCTTGCTAAACATGTTTGTTAATTCTAACATTTTTTTTTTTTTTTAGTAGACTCCTTAGGATTGTCTGTATAAAATATGCTATCTGTACATGTAGTTTTACTTCTTTTTAAGTCCTCATGCCTTCTCTTTCACTTTCATGTTCTTGCCTAACTGCTCTGGCCAGAACTTCTGTTGAATAGAAGTGGTGACAGTGAACATCCTTTTTTTTTTTATTATTATTGTTTGTTCTATTTAGTTATACATGACCACAGAAAGCATTTTGACTCCTTGTACACAAATGGAATACAACTTTTCATTTCTCTGGTTGTACATGATGTAGTCACACCATTGGTGCAATCATACATGTAGATAGGGTAATGATGTTTGTCTCATTCCACCATCTTTCCCACCCCCACATCCTCCCCTCCCTTCATTTCCCTCTGCACAGTCCAAAGTTCCTCCATTATTCCCTAGTCCCCCACTCCCATGCCCCCGTTATGTATCAGCATCCAACAGAGGACACCTTTTAGTCTGGTTCTTCATTTTAGGGAGAAAACTTCCAGTGGCTAACCATGGGCTTTTCATGGATGCCCTTTATAAAGTTTAAGAAAATCTCTTTGATTCCTAATTTGTTGACTGTTTTTAATTTTTATCATAAGAGGATAGTGGATTTTGTCAAAGGCTGTTTTCTACATCTATTGAGATATCATGATTTAAAATTTTTTATTGATATGATTTATTATATAAATTGACTTTCGATGTTAAACCAATTTTGATATCTGGGATAAATCTCACTTGGTCATAGCATATAATTCGTCTTATACATTGCAGGATTTGGTTTTCTAAAAGTTTTGAGAACTTTTTGCATCCATATTCACGAGGTACAATTTTCTTGTGATTTCCTTGTCTAGTTTTGGTGTCAGGGTAATACTGACTTCATAGGATTAGTTGAGAAATATTCCTTCCTTATCTGCCTACTTTTCCAGACCAGTTTGTGAAGGTTTGAGGAAAATTCTTGAAATATTTTATGTAATTCAGCTGTGAAGCCATCTGAGCTGATATTTTTTGTGTGGTGAATTTTTAAAGTTACTATTATCAATTCAATCTCTTTAATTTTTACATCTATATGGTTTTTTAAGATAGTTTTGGTGGTTTGTGATTCTCTAGCAATTTCTTCATTTTATCTTACTTCACTGCATTGGCTTCCAATTGTTTGTAGTATTCCCTTATAGTTCTTTTATTTCTGCAAAGTTTTTAGTAATATCACCTTTTTTCATTCCTATTTTAATAATTTTAATAATTTATTCTTTATCATGTTTGTTAAAGATTTATCAATTTTTAAATTATTTTTACTCTTGCTTTTTAAAAATATCTATTGGTACAATATCATCATACATAATTTATTGTTATATATTCATCAATGCACACAATTTAACAATATAATTCAGTTGATATTAATTGCTTTTATATTTTCTATTTTATTAGTATCTATTATAATCTTTTTTTCTTTCTTCTTGGTTTGTGTTTAGTTTAGTTTGCTCTTTATTTTCCTGTTTCTGCTCAGGTTATCAATTTGACATCTTCTTTTTAAAATTTTTTATTTGTTCTTTTAGGTTATACATGACAGTAGAGTCTATTTTGACATTTTTATACAAACATGAAGTATTCTTATTCTAATTAGGATCCCAGTGGGTGTACACGATGTTGAGTTTCACCATGGTGTATTCAGATTCACTCCACTGTCTTTCCTTTTCCTATTTGCCTCCCTTCCCTTTATTCCCCTTTGTCTAATCTACTGGATATTTATTCTTCCTCTCTCCCCTTTATTGTGAGTTAGCTTCCACATATCAGAGAAAACATTTTACCTTTGGTTTTTTTGGGATTGACTTATTTCATTAGCATGATAGTCTCCAGATCCATTTACTGGTAAATGTCATAGTCGTTCTTCTTTATGACTGAGTAATATTCCATTATGTCTATAAACCATATTTCTTTATCCATTCATTTGTTGATGGATACCTATGTTGGCCCTGTAGCTTAGCTATGGTGAATTGTGCTGCTATAAACATTGATGTGGCTGTGTCAAGGTAGTGTGCTGATTTAAAATCCTTTGGATATATGCTGAAGAGTGTGATAACTAGGTCAAATGGTGCTTCCATTCCTAATTTTTCTGAGGGATCTGTGCTCTTTCTCTAGCAAAAGAGATAGGAGCATGCTGCTATGTGGAATGTTCAGCTTTGTTTTTTTCTGGAAACCAACTTTCCAGAGTGGTTGCAGTGTATCAGTTTACCCTTTTCCCCACATCCTTACCAACATTTATTCTTTTTTTTTTTTCTTTAAGAAAGCACATTAAGCTTTAATATAGAAATATGTAGGTTACACTTAACTTGTGCTCAAGTAGTAATAAAACGTTTGTTCTTTATGATCTCATACATTCTCTCCTTAGGTATGGCCCATCTCCTGTACGCTTGGAGCGACCTTTGGCTGACCTTGTTATTTCACCACTCTGGATATACTGGAATAGAAAGCAACTTACATACAAGAACAATTAATTAGAGCAAAGGGAGAAGATATTTCTTTGTGCAGATTCCACAAGGGCTGTGCAGGAATGTGTGTGGTCAAAGTCAAGCAGTTCCATTTACAGCACTGTTTTTTTATGTAGTTTCGACATGATGTGATTGTAGCTTTTTAAACTATGAAACCCCTGAGAGATTGTACCTTCTAGTTGAAATAAAGTATTTGTAATAGATTGTGGCTTCAGATGCTGTTTGCTGCTTCTTAGACCTTTAAGAAACATTCTTAATGAACTTGATATAATTCTGAGGACAGTTTTTTTTTTTTCCTTTCAAGTTTTAAATTGCTTCATTATCTAAGAGAGGTCTTGTATAGCTGTACCATTTTCACACGCTTTCTGAGAGAAGTTGACAGTTTCCTTGGCCACTGAAGATGTTTCTCACGTAATCAAACAACAGTTTATACATCTTGATCCTATTCTTTTTTTAACCGCGTGTTTCTTTGGAGTTAAAATGTCTATGATAGCCTCATCGAAAACAGTCTTCAGTCCCTTCTGGGTTAAAGCTGAACATTCCTCATAGCAGCATGCTCCTATCTCTTTTGCTAGTTTCTATCCTTGTTCCACACATATAAGTTTTTCTTTTATATCATTCAGTCTTGCTAAAGTTTTGGGGTCATCTCGGAGATCAATCTGAGTTCCTATTAATAAAAAGGGTACATTTGGGGCGTATTCCTTAAGTTCTGGTACCCATTCCTCTTTCACATTTTGAAACGAGGCTGGGTTTACCACAGAGAAGCATATGAGGAAGACATCAGTCATTGGATAAGATAAAGGCCTCAGACGATCATAGTCTTCCCGTCCGGACGTGTCATAGAGTCCCAGGGGGCACTGCTTGCCCCGCACGGTAACGCTGACTGCGTGGAGGTCGAAGACGGTGGGCACGTACTCCTCCGGGAAGGCGTCGTTGGCATGGCTCATGAGCAGGCACGTATTGCCCACCGCTCCGTCGCCCACCACCACGCACTTGAGCATCAGCGCGCCGGGGCGTGAGCCATGCTGCGGCCGGCCGGCCTCCGGGCATGGTGCCCCCGGAGCCCCCGCCCCGGCCCCGGGCTCAGCCCCAGCCCGCCTGGGGGTCCGCCGCCGTCGCCCCGCTCGGCGCAGCAGGGCCACCCTCCCGGCCCCATGCAGCGGCTCCCATCGCCGGAGGGGAGGGGGCGGCGGGCCCGGGGCGCTGCCGCCGCCTCGGTGGTTGCCGGGATCCCCGGCCCGGCCGGGGTCGCCGCGCCCGCCCTCTGCCCCCACCGCCCGGCGCCCTCGCCCTCTCCCCGGCCCGGCCTCCCCAGGAGGATCCGCTGGATCTTAAGACTGTCCGGCCCCGAGGGAGACGGCCAACATTTATTCTTGATAACTGCCATTCTGACTGAAGTGAGGTGAAATCTCAGTATAGTTTTAATTTGCATTTCTCTAATTGCTAGAGATGCTAAACATTTTTATATATATTTGTTAATCATTCATATTTCTTCTTTTGAGAAGTATCTGGTTAATTCCTTTGCCCATTTATTGACTGGGTTATTTAATTTTTTGGTGTTAACATTTTTAAGTTCTTTGTATATCCTGGAAATTAACACCTTATCTGAGGTGCGTGTGGCAAAGATTTTCTCCCATTCTGTAGGCTCTCTCTTCATCCTCTTGATTGTTTCCTTTACTATGAGGAAGCTTTTTAGTTTTTTATCATCCCATTTATTGAATTTTGATTTTACTTCTTGTACTTTAGGAGTCTTGTTGAGGAAGTTGGTTCTTAAACTGACGTGTTGGAATATTGGGCCTAAATTTTCATCTAGCACGTGAACAAGTCTCTTGTCTAATACTTAGATCTTTGAGTTTTGTGCAGAGTGAGATATAGGGGTTAAATTTCATTCTACTACATATGAATTTCCAGTTTTCCAGCACAATTTGTTGAAGAGGTTCTCTTTTCTCCAATGTATTTTTTTCATTTTTTAAATTTGATTCATTGTACACAAAGGGTTATAACTATCATTTCTCTGGTTGTACATGAAGTAGAGTCATACCATTTGCGTAATCATACATGTACATAGGGTAATGATGTTTGTCTCATTCCGTTATTTTTCCTTCCCCCCACTCCCTCCTCACCCCTAATTTTCCTCTGTACAATCCATCCTTCCTCCATTCTTGCCTCCCTCCCACCCCCGCATTATGTATCATCATCCATTTATTAGAGAAATCATTTGGCCTTTGGTTTTTTGGGTTTGGCTTATTTCACTTAGCATAATATTCTCCATCTCCATCCATTTACCAGCAGATGCCATAATTTCATTCTTCTTGAAAACCTGAGTAATATTCCATCATATATACATACACATATATATATATACATATACATATATATAATATCACATTTTCTTTATTCATTCATCTGTTGAAGGGTATCTAGGTTGGTTCCATAGTTTAGCTATTGTGAGTTGAACTGCTGTAAACATTGATGTGGCTGCCTCACTGTAGTGTGCTGATTTTAAGTCCATTGGGTACTTAAAATGGGAGTGAGGTATCTGGGTCAAATAGTGGTTACATTCCAAGTTTTTTGAGGAATCTCCATATTGCTTTCCATAATGGTTGCACCATTTTGCATTTCTACCAGCAATGTATGTGTGTACATTTTTCCCCACATCCTTGCCAACATTCTCCAATATATGTTTTTTTGTGCCTTTGTCTAATAGTAGATAACTGTATTTATGTCATTTTTTCTCTGCTTCCTTCTTAATATGGGCATTTATAGCTTTAAATTTTCCTCTAGACATGCTTTCATTGCATCCCATAAATTTGGTATATTTAGTTTTCATTCTTATTTTTCAGCTCTTTTTTATTTTTATTTTTTTATTTGTTCTCTTTAGATATACATGACAGTAAAGTGTATTTTGGCATATACATACATCACAGTATTTTTTATTAGCACCTTATAGTTATACATAGTCCTTGGGTTCTAACTTATACACTTGTGGAATTCAATTTCAGTCCATGATCCCTCCTTATCTCTCCTGTCCTCCCTCCCCTCTCCCATCTTCTTTCCTGTACTCTACTAGACATCCTTTCACTTCTCTATTTATTTATATTTGATTGGATCATTCTACCTATGAATAAAGGTGAAGTTCCCTAAGGTATATTTATATATAGACATATCATGACTTTTTTAAGGATTCATTCTTCATTGCCTCCTCATTCCCATCCCTCCACTCTGTTCTCGATTTCCTTCTTCTACATTACTGATCTTCACTTTATCTTTATCTTTATGTTATTTTATCCCCCCCACTTTTAAAAAAATTTTTACTCTAGGTTCTGAATGTGAGAGAAAACATTCGACCTTTGAGTTTCTGAGTTTGTCTTGTTTCACTTAACATGATATTCTCCATTTCTATCCTTTTACCAGCAAATGCCATAATTTCATCCTTTTCTATAGCTGAGTAGAACTTCATTGTGTGTGTGTGTATATATATCACAATTTTTAATTCATTCATCTATTGTCAGGTATCTAGGTTAATTTAATAATTAGCTCTTGTGAAACATTGAGGTGGTTGTATCACTGTAGCATGCCAATTTTAGATCTTTTGGGAAAATACCAAGGATTGGGATAGCTGGATCATATGGTATTTCCATCCCTAGTTTTTATGAGGAATATCCATACTGCTTTTCAAAGTGATCATCCTAATCTGCAACCCCACCAATAATGTAGAACTTATCAGCATTTATTATTGTTTGTATTCTTGATCATTTCCATTCTGACTGAAGTGAGATGAAATCTTAGTATAGTTTGATTTGAATTTCCCTGATTGCTAGAGATGTTGAACTTTTTCTCATGTATTTGTTAGCCATTCGTGTTTCTTCTTTTGAGAAGAAGAAATGGGTTTTTGGGCCAACTTATTGATTGGGTTATTTGTGTTTTTATTGTTAAGTTTTTTAGAATTCTTTGTATATTCTGGTTATTTATCCCCTATTGGAGAAATAGTTGGCCAAGATTTTTTCCCATTCTGTAGGCTCTCTCTTTATGCTCTTAATCATTTTCTTTACTGTGCAGAATCTTTTTAGTTTAATGGCATCCCACTTAATGATTCTTGGTTTTATTTCTTGAACTTTGGGGGTCTTGTTAAGGAAGTCAGGGACAGCACCTATATGATGGGATGTTGGCCCTATGTTTTCGTATAGCAGTTGCAAGGTTTCTGGTCTAATTCCCAAATCTTTGATCCATTTCCATTTAAGTATTGTGCAGGGTGAGAGATAGGGGTCTAGCTTCATTTTTCTACATAGTTGTCCAGTTTTCACAGCACTATTTGTTTAAAAGGCTGTCTCTTCTCCAAAATATATTTTGGCACCTTTGTCAAGTATCAAATAGTTGTAGGTATGTGGATATGTCTCTGTGCCTTCTATTCTGTTCCATTGGTCTTCATGTCTGTTTTGATGCCAATATCATGGGGGGCTTTTTGTTGTTGTTACTACAGGTCTGTACTATAATTTCAGGTGAGATATTGTGATGCCTTCTACTTTGTTTTTATTGCTTAGAATTGCTTTGACTATTCTAGGTGCCTTATTTTTCCAAATGAATTTAAGAATTGTTTTTTTTTCTAATTCTTTAAAAAATATCATTTTTTTTAAAACAGGGATTGTGTTGAATCTGTGTATTGCTTTTGAGAGAAGTTCTATCAGTCTTTCTTCTATTTATTTATTTTTTTAAAATTAGTGCATTGTAGATAGACATAAAGGTGAAAACACTAGCCAAACTGTCCTATGAACACACATGACCATACTATAGTAAATTTCATCTTTATGTGTATCTATTCTGTGCTCATTGGTAGGGATTTATAACTATTATTTTATATTGTTGTCTTATATAGAAAAAAAGTGGAATGTTAGGGATGGCATGCACCGCTCAATTAATATGTTGAAATCTCACCTGCAGTGGGAGGGTGTTAGGAGGTGATGACTTTGTGAGGTTATTTAGGTCATGAAAGTACAAACCTCATAATTGTATTACTACACTTAAAAAAGAGACTTGAAGGAGTTTGCTTCCTTTCTATCTTCTCTCCAACCCTGACAACATAGCATGAAAATGAACATCTTTAAACAAAGAAGCAGGACGTCACTAAACACCAGTTATGCCAGCACCTTGATAGTGGACTTCCCATGTCCACACTGTTCTGTTGTTTAAGCCACCTCATCTGTGATATTTTGTTTTAACAGCCTGAGCTAAGACATCCCAGAACAGGACCTATGTTTGTTGACTGAATGAAGAGGACTGAGTAGGCAGGGAAGGAGCTATGGAGAGTATGAACCTGCAGGCTTCTGGGGGCCATGCGCTGTGCCCTGTATTTAACTCTCTCTTCTGCCCTGGAGAAGCTTTCAATTTCAAATTTACCATATTTATTATGGTAACCCAAATGCCTTAAGACGGGAGCAACTACTGAGCAAACTGCTTTACTTACTGACATTTTATTTTCCTATGTAGTTCCCTATGCCATGTACTTTATTTTTTTCTGTGACCTTAATTTACTGTCTAGTGTATTTTCAATTCAGCCTAAAAGACTTTCTTTACCACTTTTTGTAGAGCACATGTTAGTGATAAAGTCTAAGATTTTTGTTTAATACTGGAATTTCACATTTTATTCTTAGGGAACAGTTTTGCTGGATATGGAATGTTGAGTTGACATTTTTATTCTACCAGCCCTTTGTGTCATCCCACTGCCATTTGGTCTCCATGGTTCCTTATTTATATTTTCTTTCTTGTTTCTGATATCAAATCAGTTGTTAACCTTATCGACAAGTGGCTTTTCTCTTCCCACTTTCAGGATTCTGTCCTTGTCTTTGTCGTTCATCAGATTGATTATAAAGCGTCTCAGTGCAGATCTCTTTGAGCTCTTCCTACTTGGTATTTGTAGAATTTTTTGATATCTGTTCATGTTTACTTGGGAAGTTTTGGTCACTGTTTTCAAATATTATTTTTGCCATTATTTCATTCATTTCTCTTTCTGACAATCCCACATCAGCATAATGGTAAGTGTGAATGTGTTCCACAAGTCTCTTAGGATCTTCCCATCTTTCTCTATTCTTTTTTCTTCCCAATCTTCAGATTGTGCATCACTACTGACCTATTCAAGTCCATCGATTCTTTCATCTGCCTGCTCAAACCTGTTGTTAGACAGCTCTAGTGAAGTTTTTAATTTTATTGTATTTTAACTAAAGAATTTCTAGCTGGGTTTGGTGACACATTTCTATAATCCCAGCAGCTCAGGAGGCTGAGGCAGGAGGATCAAAAGTTCAAAGCCCACCTCAGCAACTTAGAAAGCCCTTAAACAACTTAGAGAGGCCCTGTCTTAAAATTTCAAAAAAAAGGAAAAAAAAATAAAAAGACTGGGGATGTGGCTCAGTGCTTAAGATCCCCGGGTTCAATCCCCAGTACAAAAAATAATAATAATTTTTTGAAACTTCTATCATTTTGATATTCTCTATTTAGTGAGCCATCATTATGTTTCCTTTCAGTTCTTTGTATATTGTTTCCTTTAGATCTTTGAGCATATCTAAAATTAATGGTCCAGGGGTATAGCTCAGGGATAGAAAAATTGCCCAGCATGCAAAAGGCCCTGGGTTTGATCCCCAGTACTGCAAGAAATAAAATAAAATAAAAATAGTTCATTTAAAAAATTTTAATAGAAAGTCCAATATCTAGGTTTCTTTGGCGAGGATTCAATTTTCTTATTTTCTTATTTCTTATTTCTTTGTATACTTCATTATTTTGTGTTAAAAATAGTAAATTTTGAATATTGTAATATGATAACTTTGGAAATCAGATTCTCTCCTCTGCCTAGATTTTTTTTAATTGCTGCCTATTGGGATTGCTGCTGTTTGTTTAGTGACTTTGCTGATTTAATTTTGTAAAGTTCATATTCTTTGTTTGTGTAACTCCCTGAATGTTCTGTTTAGGCTAATGGCCAGTTAGTGACTCAACAAATATTTCCTTAAACACTTGGAACCAAGAAACAAAAAAAAAATGTAACCTAATTCAAACCAAACACCTACCAGTTTTTACTGGTGGGCTATACATGGTGGGAAACATCTTAAACACTAAACCAATTTACGACTCTACCTTAGTCTTTACTTCCTGATTTCTCAGTCTTAAGTGTAGTGAAAAGACCCAGCTTAGGGCTTTCTCTGGGCTTTTTGAGTATGAACCCCTTCCCTGAGCATCATATGGATTTTTAGTTTCCCAGGAATAAGTGGGTAGCTTTTTTTTTTTTTTAAGTGGGTAGCTTCTTAAGACTCCCATTTCCCAAAACATCTCATCCTCTAAGTTTTCCTACCAAGCTTTTTGGTGCATCTATTATTTGCCCCAACTGTTAACCCTTCTCTTAGGCAACAGGAGCTAATACATCTGCCTTCAATGTTTTTAACAAAATGCGTAGATATCCTTCCATCTTGGGAGAGTTCCAACTCATGTAAAATAAAGGCAAGCCCATCAGTGAGTCACTGGGCAGGTTAAAACAGACTTCAACAATTTTTTTGAGAACAATGTTATCTCTCTGACACTATGATGCCAAAACAGAAGAGTGGGTTGCTATTATTAAGATGACCACTGCACTAGGGAGGTATGTTGGAACCAAGGTAAGTAAAAACACCACAGATTTCTCCTATTGAGTGCATTGCTCCCCTACCCCCCGTTTTTTAAGTGTTCACCTGATTACTATAAACCACAGTTTGACTAGATTTCCAGAGTTCAGAAATTGTGAATTCTGAAGATTTTGTCACTTTAGTTGCTGCTTCTATGGAAGCACAAGCACAAGGAGTACTTACTAACATCATTCTTAAAAGACAACCTTTTGCTAGTGTTAAGAGATTCAGTATCTGACTCAAGGATCCACTCCGTCTTAGCAGAGGCCAGAAGTACAGATGGATTACTCAAGAAAGGGTTTTGAGAATGTTATACCAGAATAAATATTGCTGGTTTGGGCTGAAAGGAGCAGAGACAGGGAAAAAAAAATGAAAGAAGGCCATCAGACTCCCCATATTCTACAGGTTGGAAGGAGGCTAAGAAAACTAAGATCCACCTTCACCAAATGGGAGCAGGTACAATGCAATCTGTTGAGGTCCCAGATAGAACAAAAGTAGAAGAAAGCTACATCTGCTCTCTGTTTTCTGCAGCATGGATACACTTCTTCTTTTCTTGGACATCAGAACTTCAGGTTCTCTGGTCTTTGGACTTTGGAACTTACATATGTGGCCCTCAGTTCTTGGGCCTTTGAACTTGGACTGATCCATTTTACTGTCTTTGGTTCACCAACTTGCTTATAGAATACCATGGGAGTTATCAGGTGCCACAACTGTGTAATCCACTGCCCTTCTCATATCATCTATCTATCTATCTTTCTATCTATCCTATTGGTTTTGTTTCTCTGAAGGATCCTGACTAGTTCACCAAGCCTCATTATTTAACTGAGATTTTTACTTAGATTTTACAAGCTGTAAAGGATTGAAATTTTGACAATATTGGGATAGGGTAAATTTATCTGCATATAGGATGGGGATATCTCATAAAGATTACATGTGAATCTTTGGGCCAAGGATACAATAGTAGGCAGAATAATGGTCCTTACAGATATCAGGTCCTAATATGGGAACCTATAAATGTTACCTTGAACAAAAAAATAATCTTTGCAGACATTATTAAGTCAAAGATCTTGAAATGAGAGTATCTTGATGTATCTGGGTAGGCCTCAAATGCCCTCATAAGAGGGAGATTTGACACACACAGAGAAGGAAACAATTCAGTGTCACCATAGAGGCAGAAATTGCATGGTGCTGCCACAAACTAAGGAAAGTCAGCAGCTACCAGAAAGTAGAAGATCCAAGAGTCTATATATCCACAGGGCATGTGATTCTGTCAATGCCTTGATTTTGGTCAAGTGATACTGATTTCAGAATTCTGGTTGCTATAACAATTTCAGGGTAAGTTTATGTTGTTTTAAGCCACCAAGTCTGTGATTATTTGTTATAGTATCTGTAGAAAATGACTCAGGGTATCTGACAGGATACCAATATTTTTCATCCCCTTCAACTCTGAGTTTCAGTGTGAATTCTAGACAACTACTTCTGGAAAGCTGGGGACTTTTTTCTTCCATGTTCTGATTCATCAGTGGAGGCTCCACCCCAGGAACAGTAGGCTGAGAATATTGAGGCTCTGATCACAATCAGCCCAGCTTACTCACAGATCAGAGGTTTGACATCAGGAAAAACAGGCCAAGAAGATTAGAGGCTATCACTCCCACTAGCAGCCAGAGAACTGCCCCATGCTTTTTTCACAGGGGAAGAGGCCATCCATAAAAACCACATAATTCCAATTCCCCAGAAATATCCCCTGAGGAAGTGACTTTATGTGAAACAGTGTGGGCACATTCAAGTCTAAGAACTATTTCAAAAAACAATGAAGGTGTTGGTAAAAGGCACGGAAGAAGTTTACAACTGTGTGAACAACAAACTAAACTGTAAGCCAGCTAGTTTATCAGAAGAGACCAGGAAGAGAGAGAGCTAAGAAAAACCTTCCTGGGGTCAGAAAAATATCTAAAAATTATCTCTGCCTGAAATTAATCAGATCAGACTGTGGAGGAATTTATGTACTGGGACATTCTCAAAAATTGAGAATTTACCATCAATTAGTAGAGAAACCAAATGAGGCAGAGAGCTTAACAGGGAGATCAAAGAAAGAGACAGTTGAAGACAGTTGAAAAAAGCCTTGGTATAATAGAATGCCGTGTGCATGTCCAAGGATGAGCTCTCTGAAGATCAAGATAAAAGATTTGGCACACACCTGTAATTCCAGCAGCTGGGGAGGCTAAGGCAGGAGGATCACAAGTTCAAAGCCGGCCTCAGCAACTTAGTGAGGCCCTGAGTAACTTAGCAAAAAACTGTCTCGAAATAAAGAATAGGAAGGTTTGGGGATGTGCTCAGTGGTTAAGCACCCCTGCATTCACTCCCCAATTCCAAAAAAATTAAATAAATATAAAAGACTTCAAACTTTGGCAAAATAAACTTCATTAGTATGTTTTGTATGAGTCAGTGAAAAGTATACAAGACCACTACAATGACAGCATGCCCTAAAGAAGAAGAAAGGAAACTCCAAGCGAGATCTCCGGTGTGTGTGACTGGTTGCTACGCTCAGTCCCACGTGGAGGAGTTTGGGAGTCTCGATTCCCTGGAGTTGCTTGGAGTGTCTGCCATGAGAAGAAGTGAGGTACTGGCAGAGGAGTCCATAGTATGTCTCCAGAAAGTCCTAAATCACCTTCAGGAAATATGGGAATTGATTGGGATTCCAGAGTACCAGAGGTTACAAAGAACTGAGGTTGTAAGGAAGCATATCAAGGATCTCCTGGATATGATGATTGCTGAAGAAGAGAGTCTAAAAGAAAGGCTTATCAAAAGCATATCAATCTGCCAAAAAGAGCTGAACACCCTGTGCAATGGGTTACATTTAAAGCCATTTCAGGGAGAAGTAGAAACAACTGTCTTGCAACTAGAAAAAGATTTGCACACTCAGGTAGAATTGACGTGAAAACAGAAAAAGGAGAGAAAATAGGAACTGAAGCCACTTCAAGAACAAGATAGAGAATTGTGTGAAATTCTTTGCATGCCCCACTATGACATTGACAGCACCTCTGTTCCCAGCTTAGACGAGCTAAACCAGTTCAGACCACATTTGGCAACACTGAGGGAAACAAAGGCATCTAGGTGTGAGGAGTGTGTCAACATGAAGAGACAGACATACTGTACATGGAAGAATTAGATCACACACCAGACACAAGCTTGAAAAAGATGTGGTGTGTGAAGATGAAGATGCATATTGTTTGTCTTTGGAGAATATTGCAACACTACAAAAGTTGCTGCAGCAGCTGGAAATGTGAAAACTACAAAATGAAGCAGTGTGTGAGGGGCTGTGTGCTCAAATCTGGGAACTCTGGGAAGGGTTGCAGATACCTGAAAAAGAGAGAAGCTGTGGCGATGGTTATGACTGGGTCAAAAGCCCAGGTCAGGAAAGCGCTGCAATTAGAAGTGGATCGGCTGGAAGACCTGAAAATGCAAAACATGAAGAAAGTGATTGAGGCAATTCCAGTGGAGCTGGCTCAGTATTGGGACCAGAGTTTTTATAGCCAGGAACAGAGACGGACTTCTGCCCCTTACTATGCTGAGGACTACACAGAAAACCTGCTCCAACTACATGATGCTGAGATTGTGCAGTTAAGAAACTACTATGACATTCATAAAGAACTCTTTGAAGGTGTCCAGAAGTGGGAAGAGAACTGAAGGCTTTTCTTAGAGTTTGAGAGAAAAACTTCAGATCCAAGTTGATTTACAGACCGGGGAGGAAATCTTCTAAAAGAAGAAAAGCAGCGAGTTAAGCTTCGGAAAATGCTCCCTAAGCTGAAAGAAGAGTTGAAGGCATGATTGAAATGTGGGAACAGGAGCAATCAAAAACATTTGTGGTGAATGGACAGAAATTCATGGAGTATGTGACAGAACAATGGGAGATGCATTGATTGTAGAAATCATGCTAAAGAAGTAAAACAAGCTATGAAGACAATGTCTCCTCAAACAGAAAATAGCAATAAAAAATAGAAATTATAAAAGCAAACCCAGTGGGAATTATAGAGATGACTTTATAGAAATAAAAGAGATTATAAAGGAGTGTTATAAATAATTGTATGCCAATTAAATACTTCAGATAAAATTCCTACAAAAACACAAACTTCTGAAATTGACTCAAGAAGAAATAGAACATCTGAGTAGACACATGCCAAGTAAAGAAGTTGAATTCAAATATTACTCAAATAAAAGCCAAAGCCAGATATCTTTACTGAGGAATCATACTAAACACTGAAAGATGAATCACTATCAATCCTTCATATCCTTTTATTGAAAAAGTTGAATGGAAAGGGATAATTCCCAACTCATTCTAACAGATACCTCTGATTCTGACTCTGATTCCAACAGACAAAAACACTATAAGAAAGTAAAACCAACAATTCTTATTAATATAGGCATAAAAAAAAAACAGAGGCCAGAGGAAAAGATTAAAAGAAAAATTTTTGGACAGTGATTAATGAGTTTATTATTTTGATTATGGTAATAATTTCATGGGTGTGTAGATATGTGAAATGTCAAAATATCAAACTCTAAATGTATTCAATTTACCTTGGTAAAGCTATTTTCAAAGAGAGAGAGAGAGGATAATTGATAACCCAGATTCTTTTCTCAAACCAGGCAAATGGCCCTATTCAAAGGAAAGTTACTGCTGCTAAGTCAGTTTACTCTTACATTCACACATTCTTAACTACAGTCCTATTAGAGGGGCTCCCTTAGAGAGGCGTACTGCTAAGAACAGTGACCACTTGTGCAAAGAGAAAGAATAAAGGACATGAAAAGTTGTCTGGAGACTAGAATTATGAAGGCTACATGTTACAGGGTTGCCAGATAGGCTGGTAGGTATCCCTGTTATTCCACACGATGAGATCATTACTGTGGCATAAAGTACATAAAAATTCTCCATATTCTGGATAGTAGATTTCTTAAGGAATTCTGAAATGGGCTATCTATTTAACAATAAATATATCTAGAACACTCAGGATAACCATTTTTAAAACTATTAAATGTATCACACACTAAAAAAGAGCATATGCTTACAGAACAAGCATACAGTATTAAAAGTAACTATGTAATATCTACGCAGGTTCCAAAACCTTGGGACTTTCTGTGTGTACCCTACCTGCATATCTGTCACATTAGCCTGTAGTCAACTACTGTCCTGAATTTTGTTATGATCAATTCTCTTGACTTTTTTAAATAAAGTGTTACCGCCTCAGTAGTTTCCCCCGGAGTTTCCATAACAAACTGTCATTGACTAGGTGACTGAAAATAACTGTTTCATCCAGATTTTTTGTCTCTATGACCAAAAGACCTGACAGGAACAACATAGAGAAGGAAATTTTATTTTGGCTCACTGTTTTAGAGGTCTCAGTTCACTAACAGCTGTAGCTCTGGGCCCAAGGTAAGGCAGAACAACATGGTTGAAAGGCATGGTGGAGGAAAGCAGTTCAAGACATGGCAACAAGGAAGGAGAGAGAGAGAGAGACCACTGCTCACTAGTGACAAATTATAAACCCTAAAGGCATACCGGCAGTGACCTACCTCCTCTAACCACATCTTACTTGTTTATTGTTACCACCCAGGTAATCCATATCAGTGGATTAATTCACTAATTAGGTTATACCTCTTCTAATATAATCATTTCACCTGTGAAAATTCTTCCATAGTCTCACACATAAGCTTCTGGGGGACACCTCATAACTAAACCATTGCAACAACCAAAATATATTCTCTCATGGTTATGGAAGCTAGAAGTCTGAAATCAAAGTGTCTACAGGACTTCAAGCGGAGGCTCCAGTCTTGCTTGTGATCCATCTAACTTGTGGTGGTCATTCACAGTCATTGGCATTCCTTGGCACTACACCAATGTCCTCACCTATCACATGATCTTTGTGCAGCTCTTTGTGTCATAACACAGACTTCTCACAAGGACACTAGTCACTGGGTTTAGGTGTACACATTCTTGATAGTATTTTGCTTAGTTTTGCCTCTTTTCAAACATAAGCAGAAAGATATCATGTATATTCTACAATTTACTTCTTTTGTTCAATATTATTTTTGTTACATTCATTCCACACTGATGTGCATAGCCATAGATTGTTCTTTTTTACTGATATGTAATCTGCCATGTTTATCTTACAATTTTTTAATTCAATTTACTCTTAATGACTTTTTGTGTGGTTTCTAGGTTTTTCTATTAGTAGTAATATCACTGGAGGTCTGCATATGTGTCTCCATGCCATGTACAGAGTTTCCCTAGGGATTATACCAAGAATGGATTTTTGGGTCATAGAGTATATGCATGTAGATTATACCCTATATTCCCCACAGAAGTTATGGAACTATAAAGGAGAAAGTCCTGGTGCTCCATATCCTAGCCAATACTTAATATTTTCAGTCTTTAACATTGTTTCTGGTCTAATTTAGGTAGTTTATTTTCCATTGAGTTGTCTTTTTGCTAGGATTTTTTAAATGATTTGCTAGTTTTTTTTTTTAACATATTGTGTATTAGGTCATTTTTTTAGTTGTTTTGGCAGGAAATATCTTCTTTTACTTTGTGGCTTATATTTTTTCATTTTCTTCACAAAATCTTTTAAGAAACAGAAGTTCTTTATTTTTAATGTAGTTGAATTTCTCTATTCGTTTCTTATTTAAGAAATCCTTCCTGACTTGAGAGCTTGAGGAAACTGTACATGTTCTCTTCCAAAAACTTTTTATTTGAGTTGGGGTTGTGGCATAGCAGTAGAGCAGTTACTCGGAATGTGTGACGCCCTGGGTTTGATCCTTATCACCACAAATAAATAAATAAATAAAGGTCCATCGACAACTAAAAAAATATTTTTAAAAACTTTTTATTTCTCTCATATATAGTTGTTTAATTTACCTGGAATGATTTTTATGAATGGCATGAAATAAGGATATTATTTTACTTTTTTTATGTGGATTTGTAATATTATGAAGACTATGGTTGGAAAGTATCTACATTCCTCACTGATCAAAAATATACAAATAAACATATTATGTAGTTTGTTTTGGGGCTGTATCAGTTTTGTTCCTCAATTTGTGTGTTCAGTCATTTTCGACTGAGCATTTCATTTTCCCTTAAAATACTATTTATGCTTTCTTCCAGGGATTATGTTATTTTGCATTTTCCAGGTACCTGAATGCATCACTGAAAATTAAATTGCCAGCTGAAAGATTCCAGACCACCCAGATCTTGTGAACTGAGACTGGAAACCTACAGGAAGACCACTATTTTCTGTTTATAGATCCTTAAATCCTCAACAGGTTTTGTTTTGTTTTTGTTTTGTTTTGTTTCAGTTTTTGCCTATCTTCTTTCAGCCCTGAGTTTCATGGTGGTTAATTTTCTTTGCTATATCCTTGGAAGAGGCAGACTTATTTCTATTTTACCCTTAGTTTATCCTTAATCTAGTTTACAATTACCTTATTTTAGGATATGCCCAGTTAGGGTCTCAGCTTCATGAAGATCTTTTGTAGAAATCTGGGCCAGTCATGGACTTTGATTTCTGTCCACTGACCACCAGGAAGTCATGAAACTCAAGAGTTCTAGTTCACCTCTTTTGGAAAATTCCTTCAGGCCAGATGCTGACAGTTCTTGGCTTGTCTTTCTGGGTATCCATAATCTCTACAAGTTTCGACTTGAGAAGTACTTGCTTTCTGACTAAAATCTTTAATACATTTTAGAAGATCATTTTATTTTTTCCAGGTTTTCAGTGGAAAAGTTGATAATCCAGGAATGCAGTCCTCCATATCATCAAATCACCCAATTTTCAAGCTCTTACATTGTATAATTTAAATTTTATATAGTGTAGTATGTCTATAAGATTTTGAGAGATCTGAGAGAACTGCCTTATCCCCAGAGCTAACTGATGTCTCTTCCATTTTACCCCCACCTTCCACTACCAACTCCACTCTGAACACATGCACTCATAGCCTGCTGTTTCCCAGAGGTTCAACTTCACAAGCAGACTATGAAGATGCAGAGAGTCATGGGTCCTCTGTGTCCTGGACCCCAGTTCTGACCTTCTTTGCATGATGGACCTCTTTAAGAATCTGATGAAAGCTAGGCAAAGACATTCATATCACAATATGGCCTACAGTTTTTATGCAATATGTCTTCAAGAGACATGGATCCTCTGCAGTGAGATGCCTTGATTCTAGGACAGAACTCTGAGAATGGGACTCCCCCACTAGTCCCTAGCACATCTGTGGGATTGCTGCTAGCAAGGAAAGGGGCAGCAGGGGCTGGCATGGGCCAGCCCAATCAGCTGTGGGTATTCTGCTGTGAACCAGCTGTGCCTGCATCACATACCAAGGGCATGATTAAGGGCTGCTAATGCAGAGTCAGAGGTGGCTCAGTCCTGGCTCCCTGCTCCTCCCAGTCTCCTCTGAACCTCAACAGAAACTCTGGCCAAGGAGTGAGGTCTTCAGCAGACATCTGGACCTGCAAGCCATCCAGAGCATTGTCCTTGGCAGTGGTGAGATGCTCAGGTCAGCTCTTGTATCCTTCCCAGTTCTTTTGCCAGGATGGGAGCTGCTCAGGCCAGGACCTCTCTCACCCATGCAGGCAGCCATGTCTGGCACCAAGTCCAATAGGCGAGAAGGGAACCTCAGGCCACAGCTGTCTGAGTGGGAGCCTCCTCCCAACCCTGGGCAGCCCTCTCAGCCTTAATGAGTTCACACAGCGGGTGTGGGTACCTTCCATTTCCAGGACTGCAGAATGGAGACCAGGAAGCAGAAGCAGCCACATGTGCTTGGCTGACATGAACACCCACAAGTCTCAGAAGAGAAGATGGAACAAGGTAAGGGACAAGTCCTACTGAGCCAACTCATGAAGGACCAGTAGAGCTTCTGCAGTGCTTTTCTCCCCAAACCCCATGCTTCACTTGCTGGGAAAATAGACACCCTTGACCAACTGCCCACTGGCCCCTCCTACAGAAGACACTTGGAGAAGCAACTGCTAGCATTTTATCAGGGCTAATAGCAGTTGTTTGCTGTTTCCAAAGCACACTCAGCTGTCCTTGGGACCCAGCCAGCCCCACACACAGGAGGGACGAGGTCCACAGAGGCAGACTCAGCCACATAACCCAAGGCTTCTATCCTAGGGCTTCCCAAGCCCTGTTTAAGCATGCCTTTCTGTTTATTCAGTACTAGCTTTGTGAATGTTGACAGTCAAAAATGGTTCTGACGATATACAAAAAACCCGTGTAGTGCCCTCCCAATTTAGACCCATTCAGTGGTGGTCCAGAGCTACTTTCTCGGTACCTAGGAGCAGACCCTGATGTAGGCCTCAACAGAGCCTCACGCAGAGGAAGATGGACAGCCTGAAGGAGCCCAGTGCCTGGAGTCACAGAGGGCAATACATAAGTTCTGACCAGCTCTTGATGATCTTTTCTGGGCCTCTGTTTTCTCATCTGAAATGAGAAGAAATAATTCCTGTCCTAATCATAATAATGGTCATGTTTATGCCATATTATCATTGTTTTCTGGATTGTCTCCAAACTTCCCTCAAACTGGCTGCCCTTGACTTCCATAGGCCCTTTGTACACCTACCCCCCATGGCTGCCAATCTCCCTGCAAAGGATGCCGACTCCACCTGGCCTGTGCTGCTGCTGCTATAGGTTGAGGTTGCTGACGATGTATGTGTTGGGTTGGGGGGTCTTCAGCTCCCTAAGTTCCTCTGGCTCTGTGTATGCCTCCACCTGCCTCTCTAGTCCCAGTTTCACATTGAATTGGCCTCTAGCCTGAAAGCAGTCTCCCACCTCAGCTAGTGGAAGAAGTGAGCGGAGGGAAGGAGATCATTTTAGAAGAGTTTTCTGTGCCTTAAGCCCAGCCTCTGTTGGCTTGATTTACCAGTCTGCCCAGGGTCAGCCCAAAGCCTGGAATCAAAGCCCATTCTGCTCTTGTGGGGAACACAGCTGTTTCCTGACAACAGCCCCAGTGGTGTGCCCAGAACCCAAGCATCTCCCACAGCCAGGAGTTTGTCCCGCCTACCCATGCCTGACTTCTGGTGTTCCAGACACTTGTGGTGCTCATTTGTGCACTCAGGGATCTGTGTTTCCTTATGAATCCCAATCTCAAAGGCAGAGGATCCCTCCTTTTAGCTGGGTTCCCCTCCCTGACACTGCACCCTGGGCTTTCTAGGTTTCAGCAACTGACCCTTTGTCTTTTTCAGACCCTCTTTGTCTTTCCTCCTGGAGCAAGCTGGTCTCAGAGAATGGGAGGGAAGTGGGGTGAAGGGGACAGCACAGTAGCTGCTACATCAGTATAGAGACCAGGAATCCCTGAGGGAGGTTCTGAGAGGCTAGGGGGAGTTTCAGCAGATCCATTGGAGATGAGTTGTCCCCATCTGTCACAGAATCCTGCCCAATTATGAGCTCTGTATCCAGAAACTAATATGTGGGGAGCAGAGGTTTCCTGGGGACAGCAGCTGTGACCAGGTGGTCGGTGTGCTGGCTCTGAGCAGGCTCTGAGGTTCTGGAAGCAGTGATGTCATACTGCTGCAGCCTCCTGCCCAAAGAGGCCTGCTGAATGTCCTTGCTGCAGTGAGGGCAGCCCTGTCTCACACACAGTCAGGTCCTCAGACCCACCAGGAGGAAAAACTTTTCTGCCTCTGCACACCCTTCCTGGCTGCCTGGCAGCCACAGTGGCTACTTCACAGAAGCCCTTCATGGCATGTGGCTGGAGCCTAAGTGGAAGGAAAGAGGCCATAAGGTCATCTGCAACAGGACTTGCAGGAAGCCTTGGGCAGACACCAATATGTCTGCACTCCAGGGATCAAGACAAGCTGAAGGTTGACCCTCAGAGCTGACTGGAGTAGGCGATGCATTGGGAACCACGGGACCAGGGAGGGTCAGCCAGCCTAACCTGGTAGCTCTTTGGACACTGGGGTAGGATGGACAGAGGCAGAGGGACCTAGGACATATTCCACTGGGATCTCCAGGACTCTGCAATGCATTGGCCATGAGTAGATGAGGAAGAAGATGCCTTGGGAAGTTGTGGGGTACACAGGAGGGATACTCCACCACTGTATCAGTGAGCTTTTCATCACTGCAACGAAATACAGAACAACAACTAAAAAGAGTAAAGCTTTATTTATGCTCATGATTTCAGTGTTTCAGTACATGGTTAGCTGGCCTCATTGCTTTGGGCCTGGGGTGAGGCAGAACATCATGGAAGAAGGGTGTGTAGAGAAGAGTTGCTTACCTCGTGGCAATAGGGAAGCAGAGAGAGAGAAAGGACGAGCCTGGAGACAAGACATAGTCCCCAAGTGTATGCTCCCAAGGACCCATTCCCTACAACTAGGTTCTGCCTCTTAGGATTTCCACCACTTCCCACTAACATCACCTAATTATTAATCCATATTAATCCATGAATTACTCCACTGATGAGGTCAGAGCCCTCATGATCCAATTACTGCCTCAAATCCCTACCTCTGAACATTGTTGTATTGGAGACCAAGCTTTCTACACATGAGTCTTTGGGGGACACTTCATATCTAAACCACAGCCACTCCCATGATTGACTTGGAGGCCCACCCCACACAGCCCCCAGACTATGTATGTGGACCTGTCGGGGCCCTTTAAAAATATTTATTTTTATATAATTGTAAAACATGCATAACATTCATATATATTATTTCACAGGGCCCTTTACATATTTGCCCCCGGTGGTGACATCTTCAAAAAAAATACAGTACAATATCTCAGAGAAGTTATTGACATTCATACAGTGGAGATATGGTACTCTCCAAAACCATGGGATCTGTTATTTTCTCCTTTATAACCCCATCCAATTCTCTTATCCCACCCTCTCCTTAGCCTCTGGAAACCTGGACTAATCAAACTCTCCATTTCTACAGTTTTGTCATTTGAAGAATGTTATATAAATTGGATCATTAGATTATATAACCTCTTGGCATTGACCTTAAAAAAAAAAAAGTTCTGCATAAGTTCCTGGTGATCCATCCAAATTGTTCTGTGTATCCGTAGTTGATTATTTTTCATTGCTGAGTAGGAGTCCATGGAGTGGATGTGCTACAGTTTGTTTACCCTTCACCCATTTAAGAACATCTGGAATATTTCCAGTATTTTTACTATTATGAAAAAGTCACAATGAACTTTCATGTACAGGTTTTTGTATGCATATAAAATCTTCATTTCTCTGAGATAAATACATAGGAGTGTAATTGTTGGGTCATAGAATAGTTGCATATTAGATTTGTAAGAAACTAACAAATGGTTTGCTAGAATGGCTATACCATTTTACATTCCACCATTCCATATGTGGAATCCAGTTTTTCCACATTCTTACCAGCATTTGGTATTGTCACTATATTTTTTTATTTTAGACATTTTGATAGGCATATAGTAGTATCTTAATGTGATTCTAATTTGTATTTTCCTAACTCATAATGGTGATAAATGTGTTTTGATAAGTTTATTTGCCATCAGTATGAACTCTTACATGAAATGACTATTGGTACCTTTTCTCCATTTCCTAATCAAATTATTATCCTATTTTTACTATTGAGTTTGAGAGTTCCTTATGTATTCAAATTAAAAACTTTTGTCAAACATATAATTTGCAAATATTTTCTACAGTATGTAACTTGTATTTATTCACTTTACAGGATTTTTCACTGAAAAAAAATTTAATGTTGAGGAAGTTTCATTGTTTTGGGTGTTACCTAAGAACTCTGGATAGTCTTAGATCCTGAAAAAATTTTCTCCTATTTTTTTCCCTAAAAGCTATATAGTTTTACATTTGCATCTATGATCCATTTTGAGTTAATTTTTACACAGGGTATGAGATTTAGTTCAGGATTCATTATTTTTGCCTATAGAAGTCTAATTGCCCCAACATCCTTTCAACAACATCCTTTGCTGAAAAAGGCCATTTTCCTCCCCTGAATTGCTTTTGTGCCTTTGTCAAAGATTAGTTGTGCACATTTGTGTGGATCTGTTTCTGGGTTCTGTTGTTCTGTATCTCTGTTTCTCTGCCAATACCACATTATCCTAAGAAGCTCTGATATCAGGCAGAGTGATGCCGCCCATTTATTCTTCCTTTCCAAGATTGTTTGTGCTATGTTAGGGCCTGCACTATTCTACCTAGATTTTATGGAAAAAGAAGCTTATCTATGTTCCCAAAAAGTTCCTGCTAGATTTTGATAGAAATTGCCTTAAATCTACCAAATTTGGGGGCTGGGAGATAGCTCAGTCGATAGAGTGCTTGCCTTGTAAGCACAAGGTCATGGGTTCGACTAAAGAAATAAATTAAAGAAAACCTTAGAAGATGGAAAGATCTCCCATGTTCTTGGATAGGCAGAATTAATATTGTCAAAATGGCCATACTACCAAAAGTGCTATACAGATTCAATGCAATTCCAATTAAAATCCCAATGACATACCTTACAGAAATAGAGCAAGCAATCATGAAATTCATCTGGAAGAATAAGAAACCCAGAATAGCTAAAGCAATCCTTCACAGGAAAAATGAAGCTGGGGTATTGCAATACCAGAACTTCAACTATACTACAAAGCAATAATAACAAAAACATCATGGTATTGGTACCAAAATAGACAGGTAGATCAATGGTACAGAATAGAGGACACGGATACAAACCCAAATAAATACAATTTTCTCATACTAGACAAAGGAGCCAAAAATATGAAATGGAGAAAAGATAGTCTCTTCAACAAATGGTGCTGGGAAAATTGGAAAACCATATGCAACAGAATGAAACTAAACCCCTATCTCTCACTGTGCACAAAAATCAACTCAAAATGGATTAAGGACCTCAGAATCAGACCAGAGACCCTGCAGATTATAGAAGAAAAAGTAGGTCCAGATCTTCAACATGTCGGCTTAGGACCAGACTTCCTCAACAGGACTCCCATAGCACAAGAAATAAAAGCAAGAATCAATAACTGGGATAGTTTCAAACTAAAAAGCTTTCTCTCAGCAAAGGAAACTATCAGTAATGCGAAGAAAGAGCCTACAGAGTGGGAGAAAATCTTTGCCAATCATACTTCAGATAGAGCACTAATTTCCAGAATCTATAAAGCACTCAAAAAACTCTACACCAAGACTACAAATAACCCAATCAACAAATGGGCTAAGAAAATGAACAGACACTTCACAGAAGAAGATCTACAAGCAATCAACAAACATATGAAAAAATGCTCAACACTCTAGTAATAAGAGAAATGCAAATCAAAACCACCCTAAGATTCCATCTCACCCCAATTAGAATGGCGATTATCAAGAATACAAGGAACAACAGGTGTTGGTGAGGATGTGGGGAAAAAGGTACACTCATACATTGCTGGTGGGGCTGCAAATTAGTGCAGCCACTCTGGAAAGCAGTGTGGAGATTCCTTAGAAAATTTGGAATGGAACCACCATTTGACCCAGCTATCCTACTCCTTGGCCTATACCCAAAGGACTTAAAATCAGCATACTACAGAGATACAGCCACATCAATGTTCACAGCTGCTCAATTCACAATAGCCAGATTGTGGAACCAACCTAGATGCCCTTCAATTGATGAATGGATAAAGAAGCTGTGGTATATATATATATACAATGGAATATTACTCCGCCATAAAGAATGATAAAAGTATGGCATTTGCAGGCAAATGGATGAAATTGGAGAATATCATGCTAAGTGAGATAAGCCAATCTCAAAAAACCAAAGGACGAATGATTTCACTGATAAGTGGATGATGACACATAAATGGGGGGTGTGAGGGGTTAGTGTTAGGGTTAGAGTTAGGGTTAGGGAGGGGGGCAAGAATGGAGGAAGGAAGGACTGTATAGAGGGAAAAGAGGGGTGGGAGGGGTGGGGGGAAGGGAAAAAAATAACAGAATGAATCAAACAACATTACCCTATGTATATGATTACACAAATGGTATGCCTTTACTCCATGTACAGAGAAACAACATGTATCCCATTTGTATACAATAAAAAAAAAAAAGTAAAAAGAAAAAAAAAAAAGGCCCTGGGTTCAATCCCCAGCACCCCCCAAAAAAAAAAAAAAAAAAAGAAAATCTACCGAATTTGGGAAGAACTTTATGATGTTGAGTTCTGTACATGTTTTATTGCTTATACCTATTTCATTATTTTTGTAATGGTCATAAATAATATTGTATTTTAATTTGTTTCCATGCAAATTATTAATATATAGAAATGAGATTGATTTTTGTGTTGACCTTATATATTGCAATTTTGCTAATCTCATTTATTAGTTCTAGGATTTGTATGCAAATTTCTTAGAATTTTCTACATAGACTCTCATGTCATCTACAAACAGGGACAGTAAACTTTCTTCTTTCCAAGTCTGAGTGACTTATTTCTTTTTCTAGTACTTCTAGTACCATACTGAATAAGAGTACCATACTGAATAATTGTTGCCAATCCTAGAGGGAAAGCTTTCAGTCTTTTATCATTATGATTTTGACCAAAGGTTTTATATAGATGCTCTTGTTGAGAAAGTGCTCCTCTGTTCCTAGTTTGCTGAGAATCTCTGTTATGAATAGGTATTGAATTTTGTCAAATGCTTTGTATGCATCAATTTATATGATCATGTGATTTTTATTCTTTGGTTTGTTGACAGGGCATTGGTTGAGTTTATAACATTGAACCAGTTTTACATACCTAGAATAAATCCCAACTGGTAGTGGAGTGTAATTCCTTTTATATGTTGTTAAATTTGATTTGCTAATATTTCATTGACAGTTCTTGTGTTGAAATTTATGGGAGATATTGATCTGTAGTTTTATTTTTGTGTACTGTCTTTGTCTGGGTTTTGGTGTCAGGCCTAGTCTCATAAAATTAATTGGGAAATATTTCCCTCTCTTCTATGTTCTGGAAAAGATTTTATAATATGGTGTTAATTCTTCATAAAGTATGTAGTAGAATTCTCCAATGAAACCATCTGGGCCTGCCTGAAGATTTCTTTTAAATTCCAAATTTAATTTCTTTTATTCCTACAGGATTATTCAAGTTGTATATACAAATATTTGAGTTGTAAAACACTTATTTCATGCAGGTTGAGTTTTGGTTCTTTGTGGCTTTTGAGGAATTGGTTCGTTTCTTCTACACTATCAATTTTAGGAGTGTGAAATTATTTGTAATTTCTTCCTTCTCCTTTAAATGACTCAGGGTCTGTAATGATAGCTCAGTTTTATTCCTGATATCAGTAATTTGAATCTTCTCTCATTTTGTCTTTGTCAATGTAACCATAGGTTTATTTCAAAGAAACAGGTTTTTGTTTTATTGTTTCCTCTATTGCTTTCTTGTCAATTTCTTGATCTCTGCTCTTATTATTTCCTTCATTCTGCCTTGCTCTAGATTTCTTTTGTTCTTTTTCACTTTTCTTAGGATGGTAATTTAGATCATTGATTTGAGACTTTTCCTGTTTTCTAATGTGAGCATTTTGTGCTGAACATTTTTATTTGAAAAAATGAAGGAATTGCTAAGGCAACCTGGAATTCAAAAGATGGGTGGATTTGGAGGAGGGTTAGTGTTAGGTTTAAGCTCTGTCATCTCTCAGCCTGGCCCTCAGATTAGTTATTTCAACTCTCAGAATTTCCTTATCCAGAAAGTCACACGTGTTACCTTGGATTTCTGGGAGAACTGCGGGTTCTTGTCTGTGGAGCAGCTCCTCAGCCTATATCTTTTACTTCCTACTCCCATTTTTCTGGCTCCAATGGTTTGATTCTAATTCTCTTTAAAATAACATTTATTTTACATGATTATAAAATTAAGGCGTTTTCACTGGAGAAAAAAATTTTAAATAGAAAAAGCTCTAGAGAAAACAAAGTATGGAAAGACCCTTGCACAGTGCCTCTTCCACTTACCTTAGCAGACAGCCTCCAGGTTACCTAGATGTGAATTTTTAAAAACTAAAGTGCTCGTGTGTTTTGCACACTGCCTTTCTAATTTTATAATCTTTCCAGAATAACCTTGTGATTTCAAATGTACTGAAATATTATCTTAACATACATGGATATGCCATAATTCCACTACTGGTATATATTTAAACATTTTCTAACTTTTGCCATTAAGGTGAATTGTGTGAACAAATCCACACATAAATCCTTGGGTACATCTCTGATTGTTTCCTTAAGATATACTCCTAGAAGAATTTTTGTGTCAAAACTTGTAATTATTTTTAAAATCACTCCTAGAAAATGTGTCCCCAAATCCACTCCCACCCAGAAGTACACCCTACATTTCTCTATGAGAAATGTTGGATTATTTTTACAATGCTGTATTTGCCTTTATTGTGAGTAAATCTTATACTTTATAGTTTTCATTTGTATTCCTTGTTAGAGTGATCCTCCATGGTCACAGATATTACTAAACACCTCATTTCTTTCTTTCTTGACAATTCTAAGACTCTATTTCTTCTTTTGAGGAACTTTCTTATGGGTTGGAGTCTTTAATGGAGACTCTGCAGTCCCAGTGACTACATGCCTACCACTGAGACTCCTGTGGTCCTCGCCTACATGGACCTTCAGGCCAGCAGACTTTGATATCCCACCTCTTGGCCATAAATCCCTCTCTCCTCTGCCACAACCCCACCCCCAGCAAGAACAGGTGCTGGATCCTTCTTCTGGTGCAGCATCCAGACCCTAATCTCTTCCAGGCTTTGCAGAGCCCCTGTCCTTTCTGCATCTGGGATGCTCTCTCTCTGCTCACCTCTCCCAGGATACCCAGTTTCATCCATTCAAGTGGTTCTACTCTACAGGAGTACTGGCTTCTGGGATTTTCCCAGTTCTTGACAGGACAAGACAGAAAGCAATACACAAATCAGTAGTTCTGAAATCACCTACCTTCATGAATCAGGGTCTCCAGGTTTTATAGGTTTTTGACCTGCATTTTTTTCTGTCATATTCCTGACCAGTGTTTACAATCTCCATGCTGAAGTTTTAGAGTTCTTTATCTAGGAAGTACAACAATCTTCTGGTCATTATGTGTGAGACATTTCCCCTGAAGAAGGTATTATTTTGCCTTCTGATTTAGCCTAGGAACTCTGTTCATTTTACTTTGCTTTTTAAATTTTGAAGTGAGTGAATCATTTATTTTTAAAAATGGTTCATTGTGTTTTTATAATTGGAAGAACTTTTCTCCCCAGTACCAGGTAGCTTTTTATGGTTTCTTTTTAATATAGAACTTTGTTCTGGAGTGTGTTTGAATGGGGTGGGTCACTCCCATTTTTTCACTAGATAGTGGATGCCCCAGTGCCTGATACAAAAGCCTCTTCTGTCTACCTTTGGCATTTGCTGGGTTGCATGAGAGACCTGGGTCTCCTGGGGTGGGGAGGGCACTCGGATGGTGAGGAAGCTGAGAGGCACCAAGGGCCCTCCTCTAGCACCCAAGGTTGCAATGCCTTGGGTGACTGTAGGACTCCCTCATCCCTTCCCCCTAGTGAAGAGGAAGATGATATTGGGAGGTGTGTGATGACCCCTTTCTCTGCAGACAGGCAGGGTAAGGCCCTCTGAGTGCTTTTCTTCTTTCTTCCAGGCCTGGAGAACATTCGAAATTTGTTCAAAACAAAGGGAACTTGTCATCCACTAAGTACCAGCTCTACAGCAATCAGAACTGGGGCTCTGGATCACAGGCCCCTCAGCTCCTATCTATCTTGGAGGCTGGGTCCCGAAGGACAAGGAGCTACTCTCTTTTTCTCACTTGAGGCTTCACCAAAATTGTACTGGGCAGGGCAGGGGCGGGGGTTGCAAGGAGCGGATGTGGATCTGGAGGCGGAAGGTCTTTCAGGGGCATGTGCTGGGGAGCGGATGTGATCCTTCTTAAGATGTCATCCCAGGGTCCTAAAGTAAATTAGGAGGGGCTTTCAGTCACTGTAATTAAAGAGGACACAATTAGGCAGACAAGGAGCCCTTAACCCCTCAGAGTTAGTCAATGATACCCACTATGCCTGTGGGTCACCTCCCCCTTTGTTGCTGTGACAGAGCTTGCCCTCTCTGTAGCCCCTGCCCAGAATCCTTCTCCTGGGGTCCAGCCCCTCAGCTTAAGAAGCTTCCTTGGGGAGGCATAGGGGGGCTGGGCCCCCAAAGCACCAACATAGAAGGGGCAGCTATCTTGTGTCTGGCATCTGAACAAGATAGAGAGATCCATCAAGTACAATTAGGTGAACAGCTCCTTCCTGCTCTGTTTAGCTGACTAATTCAATAGGAGCCAAACCAGAGGCCTGGGCAGGGAGAGGCACTCCCAAATTGAATGAAGGCCTTGCTTCTGCAGCCTGCACGCCAGCATTAACATGTCCACTTCCGCTCAGTCCCAGACTTGGGAGTCAGGCCAGAGTCACTCCCTGCCCCCACCCTCTACCCCTGCTATCCACCCGCAAGAGCTACCAGGGCCAACCTGCCACCACCCTAGACTCCTCTCCACGAGCACCCTTATCAGCATTCAGGGATACATCCTCTGGGAGGAAAGGAGACTCGTAATGCCAGACAGAGCACAGAAAACACCCATACATGTCTGCCTTAATAAAGGAACATCGGATTCCATGTCTTATACATGTTCCTTCCCCATCCAGCTCTGATCAACACTGCACCAGGGGTAGTTAGAGGGGTAGATGAAAATGAGCCATGAGGGCTTTTCCTCAGAGGGGGAGCTCTGGGCACACCTGAATTCAGGCCCCAGCCAACCCCACCACGAGGTGGCATGCAAGAGAGGACCCATGGGCTCCCTTGTGGAAGGTTATTTCCCAAACATCCTCTGTGTCCCTCAATGCCCAGCTTGGACAGGTGTCTTTAGTTAAGCTCAAACCTGGGACCTAGAGAGGGCTCAAGGGGATTTCAGAAACCACAGAGCCCAACTCCTACTCACCCAACACTGGGATACCCTTGACAGTGAAGTCCCACCAAGAGGCTCACGTCCAATGACAAAATCAGAATAGTTGGAGACAGAAACCATTTATAATTTATTAAGCACAAGGCATTGTAATGTTTGTAAACTGCTTGATGAGAGTTTTATAGATTGTTTGAATTAAAGTATTTCCATGTAACCCACTCAGTCCCACTGAATTTCATAGACACTTTCTCAAGAGAAGGCATGGCATATCTTTAAGGAACAGGCCTGGCTTCCCTAACACAGGAAGCCAGAGTGGGCGAGTGTTGTAGCTCCTGCTCACCCCCAACACCTCCTGAGTTGCTCTGAGTTCACTCATTCCATCTTTGAACTCTTGTGACTGCCCAGGAGCTCTTGATATGGTTTAAAATGTAAAGACTTTTAAACTTTTTTGGCACCCTCTGTTAAAGTAGTGAGTTGCTGGGCTGGGGGTGTAGTTCAGTGGTAGAGTGCTCACCTAGTATACCCAAGGCCCTGAGTGCAATTCCCATCATCATTAAAAAAACAGAAAAAGTAGTGAGTTGTTCTGTTTTTGCTTTTTCTGTTATTAAATTTCTTTGTTGCTATTGCTGTTTTGCATTATTTTTGGTTAAAATATCTGGACGGGGTAGCAAACGCCTATAATCCCAGAGGCTCAGGAGGCAGAGGCAGGAGGATGGTGAGTTCAAAGCCAGCCTCAGGAAAAGCCACGTGCTAAGCAACTCAGTGAGACCCTGTCTCTAAATAAAATTTAAAACAGGGCTGGGGGTGCGTCTCAGTGGTCGAGTGCCCCTGAGTTCAATTCCTGGTACCAAAAATAAATAAATAAATAAATAAAAGAAATTTCTGCACATAATAAATTTCAAACATTACCATATTACATTATGTAGCAGACTGTAAAACAGGCTTTGATGGGTGCTTTGATTTGTCTTGTTTGTGAATATGGTCTCTTACTCATTTCTACTTTTCTCTCTTCCCTCACTACCACTCACTTTTTCTCCTCCGTGACAGGAATGGCTTTCTCTTTGTCAGTAGGTGACAGTTGTTCTTCTTTCTGTCTCTGACTCCTGCCTGAGCTGGTCAGTCCTGTGTAGTCCAGGCTCTGCTAATGGAAGGTGGTACCCTTGCTCATGTGTGGTGCTGGGTCATTCCCCCATCCCTGGGGCCAAAGACAGAAAAGTTGTCCCTGAATCAGGAAAGGGAGTGGAGAAAATGCTGCCATGGGACATATTGAAGAACATCCTGCCTCCATGTGGGGTCTGCTTTGCTTCATTTTATTAAGGATTAGTGCAGAAAATTCCAAGAATACATAAAAATAGAGAGAATTGCATAATAAACTCCTGCATACCCAACATCCAGTCTCCCAAATCCCATTCTGCATTCTTTGCACCCTAATCTACTTCCTTTTATTATTTTGAAGCAAATTGAAATCATATAACTTCCTCCCTGAATATTTCAGTGCATATCTCAAAAAGAGATAATTTTGAAAACATAACCACAACACGAGTATCACTTCTGAAAATTAACAATGATTCCCTTTCATCATCAAATATCCACTCAGCGTTCAAATTTCCAATTGCCTCCCCAAAAGTCTTCTTTTTACAGTTGATTTGAACTAGAACCAAGTAAACTCACTATTTTCATCTATAGCTGCTGCCCCTCCAATCTTTTTCTCCTGTAATAGTTTTGTCTTATAGAGCCCTGCCCCATCTGCATTTGTCAGATTGCATCCCCATGGTGGTATTCAGCTATGTCCCCCATCTCGTCTTTCCGAGAGAGAGAGAAAGAGAGAGAGAGATGGTATATATATATATATATATATATATATACACACACACACACACACACACATATATGTATATATATCATATATATGTATGTATATATCATATATATGTATATATATAGATATAAGATATGTATCATACAGAGATATATATCATATATATACAGAGATATATGATATATATCTATATATAGATAGATATATACAGAGAGAGATAAATGATATATATATCATTTTTATGTATACATATTTATATATACATATTTATATATATATGTGTGTGTTTTATATTTTATATATTTTTTGGACATTTCCTGCTGGATCCAAGGGTCACAGAACTTTCAACTCTATCTTGGTGTATGTGCTTTTTTTTTTTTCTCAGTAGAAGTCTTTTAGTGCATCATTAAAATATCACAAATAGGTCTTATAATCTGGGACCTCGTTTCTGTAACTGTGACTCTTAGATCTTATTTATTATCCTGCTGAACTGTTCCTTCTTCAGAGACATAGGTACCATCCAAAGATTATCAGATAACCTTGTTTGTCACTTTCATGATTTGCTGAATCAAAGCAGCTGAATTGAAATAAGTTCAATGTTTTTCCTTCAAGGATTAACTCATTTCTGAGCCTGAGATACTGAACAGGCAGCACCTGGCTTATTGTTTACCCAAGAAAGTTTGATTTCAACAAGAGACCCATTCTGAAAAATAAGATCAATGGTGATGTGGGCACACTCAGACCTCCCTCATCTTAAGGGAAGCACAGTGTAACACCAAACACATACACACATAACACCACACTCAACACACATGTAAACGCATCATACACATACACACTATAAACCACACACATATGCACCACATGCAGCACATAAACATACATGCATATTGTGTATGCTAAACACATACACACACGCACACCACACTCACCACACATGCATACCACACATAGCACACACACACAGAGTATACATGCATGTATACAAAGCACATAAACCACACATATACATACATACACACATCATACATACCACACAAACATACAACATACACACCATACAAATGCCTCACACATACACACATTCATATATACACATACCACACACATGTACACCACACACACTAATCATGCACCAAAACCCACACATATATGCCACTCAACCACACACCACACATATACACTACACATCATGCATGTATATACATGCACACATCATGCATACTACATGCACTTGCCATACACATCATTATATACACATTCATACATCCATGCACCACAGACATCACATATACAATCATATATTCATACCATACATACCACACACATACACACTACACAAACATGATACATGTGCACACTATGCACACCACACACACCATATACCACACATACACCCATATCCCCCAAACATATGCACACCACATACATACACTCCACATGCACTACATGCATATACATCACCCACACCAAACACATACACATCACACACTACTCCCATACACACCACACACATACACACAAACCATTCCCAGGCACACCACACATCGCACACACACCACACCATACACATGTACCCTAACCATGCACTGTACATACACATACATATGCACACAACAAACACCTATACTGCAACTCACACACATGGCCTCATCCAGCCCTGGATCACAAGCTGCCCCACCAGGGTCCACTTGTCTGAGAGCTGGTGGCAGCAGCTCAGTCATATCTTCACCCTGGCAGTTGCTGAGTTGGATGGCCCTCAGTCCTCACCTTTGGGATGCTCCTCTGGTGACAATTGTTATGGTTAGGGCATTGCGATTGTGGACTGTGCCACATGCTGGTGACTCACCTCAGCTAACCCTCAAGACAATCCAAAGACACAGGGTTCTGGTTTTTCTCATTTTGTGAATGAGAAACAGGCTCTCAGAGGTCTTGGGGAGGGCAGTCAGCATAAGCTGGGACTCCCTCTGGAGAGAATTCCAGGACCAGATTTCTGACTTGCACCTGATTGCCTACCCAAGATGCATTTCTGGTCAGTAAAAATGGAGATTGTTCTATTTGCACATAACTCAACCTGACCTACATCAGAATAATTTGAATGAGAGGAAATTCAATAATAAAATCATCACTGCACAATAAACTATTAAGGTGGATACCTTCAATTGCCCCTTCCCCCAGCCCAAAGGCAGAAGGGGACAGGGCACCTTTTCATATCACCAGGAACCCAGGAAACCTGTGCTTAGGGTCTTAGCTCAGTGTTCCCAGCTCTGGTGCTGGGTGAATTGCCCAGCTTTTCCCTGAGGAGTTGAAACTAGGATCCCAAGTCCTCTGCTCCCCAATTACCAGGCCGTCCAGCCTCTCACACCTCCAGTGGACTCACCACCACCTGGAGTCCATGCTCTACTCAGGAAAGATCAAGTGACAGGCAGTGTGCAGGGAGGATTTATCACTGCTCTACATATCCTCCAACCACGGAAGTACACAGAACTGTGTGGGTGAGCTGGCAGGGGCAGCAGGGAAGTTCAGAGAAATGCCCCTAGAACGAGGGTCCTCAGAAAAGGGGAAAAGCTGGTGGGTCTGCAGTTTATTAGGAGGCTTCCCTTTCCCACTCCTATCCCCCACCTTCATCCACTTTGCTAGAGAGAGCAAGAACCACCGAGACCTGATGCCATTGTCTCTCACTCACAAGCACTACATAAACACCACACTACAGCCCACACAGACACCACATGATACACACGTACCATACACACATACCTGCATAACACACACATGCACTACACATATACACAAACAGTACTTCACACCACACACACATATACACACTCCACAACCCCTACACATACACACACTGCACATACACACAACTTCCCACACCATACACACATACATACACACCACACCACACTCACAAAAACACACCACATAAATACACACACCACAAGCACACACACACATACCACACATCTGTGTTCACAGAGTCTGTCACTGGCACAGGTGAGGGCTGTCTCAGCTGGGGCCCGGGAAGGAGGCTGCAATTCCCCAGGTCCCAGGGCAAGGGTCTGGAGGGACCAGCAGGTAGACTATTTAAGGGACTTGGAAGGATGCTGGATTCATCAGAGCCACTTTGGGGCCTATGGGTTACTCAGAGTTGGGGAGACTTTGGCCCTCCTCAAGTTCAGATATTAAGCAGATGCCTAAGGCAGGCCCTAAGCAGCCTATTCAGATGGAGATGAGAGGTGAACAGAGGAGGCTGCCCATGGAACTGACTTTCTGAGGTTCCAGGAATACCTGGGAGAGACTACAAGCTCACCCTTGAGGGCGCTGAGTTTCCCAGGTATCCTTGCTAGTTAAAATCCTCCCCCCCCGGGACTGCTCTTATCCCAAGTTACAAAGGAGGCCAGTTTCAGATGAAGGAGCCCTGTCACATACTGGTCCTGACAAATCCATCCCTTCCTGTGGCTCTGCCTTTCGGCTCAGACTTCCTCCCTGATTGTGTGAGAGAGAGGGAAGAGCTGAGCTCAAAGGTAAGTCCCTGTCCTCGTGAACTAAATGAGTACCTTGGGGGAGGACTGGGCCCAGGGTACCCCAACAGGGGTAGCCTGCAATGGCCATTGGATTCTCCCCACTTTGTGAGGCTAGGCCTAAGGGATCAGTGAGCAACGGAGGGTCAACTTCTCCGTGCAGGGTGCCAGCCTCCTTCCAAGCTTCCCTGAGCCAACCATGGAGGAGCTGAAAAGGACCCTGGGATTTTCTGACAGTGAATGCTCCAGAACAAGCTGAGTACAGCTCACAATAATCAAACAGGCCATCAGTCATGGAGCCCTGAGAGCCCCTACCTCCTTCAGCTTCCTTCTGTGGATGGCATATGCTCCCAGGAGCCCCCTGCACCCCCGCACTCAGGCTGGCACCTCTGAGACACCAAACCTTGCATCTGTGCCAGCTCAGGATCTTTTGGGGAGGACAGAGGCTTGGTACACTCAGTGGGGGACAGCAATGATGATTTTGGGAGGGCAGCTGGAGGGCAGAAGGAGGCATGGGTGGGAAGGACCCTGCCCTGCTATGGGATTAGACACTTAGGTTTCTCCCAGATCCCCTGGATCCAGTGCTATAGTCATGCAATCTATTTATCCATCCCAGTAACCCCAGGAGGGGATTGGATTTTCCAGGGTCAGCATGTGACAATGCTGGCCATCCCTTAGGTAGGCCTGAAGTCCAGAGAAGACTCTAGCAAATCATGGGCTAGAGAGAATCATGCCTGGGGTGGGATGGGACTCCACATCATTTTTCAGAGGTAAAATCTAAGGTTCAGGGTGTTGCTGAGGACACTGAGCAGGATTTGCATCAGGATGTTCCCGCAGAACATACCACACAACTTCTCTATCCCTGGGTCATTCATAGAGCCAACTTCTGACCCTAACAGCACTTGCAGTATCTAGCATGAATAGGACAGAGACTCTGACCCACAGGGCAAGTCACCTCAGGGAACTCAGGTATGCAGGGATTCAGGTATGCTGGGCAGAGGTAGTAGCTTGTATTATTTCAAAGCTTTCCACAGCACAAAGAATACCACCTTCATGAAGGATCACCCAGAGCAGCACCATGAACACAACACCTCCCATGAGCATAATGAGGCCATTTTTACCAGGCTGTCCATATGGTTGAAGTCAAGAATTGGATCTACAATATTGATTAACATTCACTTTGGGGACACATCATGGGCAGATGAGAAATTCCCAGTGGTTCGATGGTCAGGTCTCTGTTCCCACATACATCAAGGGAAGGAAGATGGACTCCCCCACTCACCACTTGCCCACAGCCTCCATGTGGACAGCCGCCACTGAAGGGTGATTGATAGAACTTGTAACTGTTACTGTGACCACTGTTTCCTAAAATGGCCGTACAGCAAGGCGAGAATTCAAGGCGGGAAATGGATCCAGGGTTAATGCAATTCTCTCGGTCTCCAACTCCACTGGGAGAGGGGGCTTTTCCGTAATTCAGCTGCCAGATCTCCTGGCAGATAAGATTGATGCAGTAGGGACATGCCTGTGAGAAAGAGCCAAGCCAGGGGAGCTCTTAAAGGTGGGGCATGGGTGACTGCCTGTTCCCCTAAAGGATGGAGGCTGCCCTTCTTCTGTGGGGTGACCCAGGACAGTCCGGAGCAAATGGCTGGGGGTGAGGTTGGGAGTCAGGAAACCCAGGTCAAACCTCACTCCATCTTAATACCTTGGGATTTTGGACATGATATTCATTCTCTTTGGTCCTTAATTCCCTCATTCGTGAAATGGGAATATAGGCAAAGGAGAAAATACTCTTCACCGAGAAGAGTATGTGGTAAGGAGGATGATGATTTGGAAGTGTCCCCCAAAGGCCCTGTGTTAAAGGCATAGTCACCAGCCTGTAGCACCATTGAGAGGTGGTGGAACCTTTAGAAGGCCTAATGGAAGTGAGGCCATTGGGGATGTGCCCTTGAAGGAGCTATTAGGACCACAGTCTCTTCCTCACTGTCTTTGCTTCCTGGTTGCCATGAGGTAACAGTCTTCAGTGCCACACACTCCTATCACCATGATATCCTGTGCCACCACAGGCCCAAAGTGACAGGGCCAAGGGACCATGGACTGAAACCTCTGAAACTGCAAACTGAAATAAATGTTTCCTCTTTTTAAGTTATTTATCTTAGGTATTTTATCCACAGTGACAGACAGCTGACTAACACTCAGAGCTTGGGACAGGGTGGCATTTAAGGACGCTCTAGTTATTAGGATACCTTAGGGAAGGTCAGGGGTATTGGGATCTGCTCCTCCAAAGACCCCAACAGGTCAAACCACTGAGTCCTTTAGTAGCAAGCTCCCTGCAGATTCCTACCAGCCGGGTGGATCCTGAGGTCAGAAAAGGGAGTGATGTGAATTGGAGACCACAGAGGGACACTTCAGCTATGCATCCAAAGAGGGTGGGTCCCATCTTTCACACTCACATAATTCTTTATCTTGTGAGATGCAGCTTTCCCAACCCTGGGGCCTCTTCTTCACATTTGGGGGCCAGGAGTGGAAAATGAAGGTTCTGTTCCCCTCTATCCATGCCTGACATAGCTTGTGGTAAGTGCTTACCCAACATGTTGAGAGACTTAAGAGTCAGATAAATGCTCATTTGCATTAAGTTTCTAACATACAGTTTCAAATTGAATCTTGCATATTACACAGAATTCCATGGTTGACCAAGCACTTGGTCATTCTTAACTCTGTTTGCACTGTATTCTTGTAAGGAATGCAGGGCACAGGTTGGTGGGATTAATGTTGCTATTTAACAGAGCACAGATTGAGTTTCGGGGCCTTAGAGAGAATCCAGGCACCCAGAACAGGGAGGGACGGGTATAATGTGCTCAGAGTCAGAGATCAAGTCTGATGGCAGAGAGAAAATGGGGAGACATCTAGGAGTCTGGGTTCTGAGAACAGAGTTCTTTTCTTCCTTACCTATTTCATTAGAATTAAAAATCTTGAAATGGCCTTGGGTTTTACTTATGCTCTTGTTTCTTTTAAGATTTTTTAAAACTAATTTCTGCTCATTGGTACTTCTTCACATGCTTTTTCAGTATTTTAATTTAAATACTTCAAAATCTTGTTGTTCAATTAATGTATGTATTGAAAAACTATATTTTCCTCTTAATTGTATTTTAGCTACATTTCACAAATTTTGCTATATGTTAGTTTCCTTTCCTGCAATGCTGATTTGAAATTTTCATCTTAATTTCAGTCATTTAGGAGAACATTTGTAAATTTCCAAACATTCTTTTATGTAAGTACTTCTTAATTGTTGATTTCCAATTTATTGCATTGTGGTCAGAGAATGTGAACTGAATGATGGCTTTCTTTGAAACTTCATGAGACTTCCTTTCCTTTTGCTTTTTTTTTTTTTTTTTTTTTTCTTTCCTTCCTGGAGCTAACCACTTATGACATTTTAAAGCCTTACTGAAGTGGCAAATTTATCAATTTCTTCTTGCTCCAAGATTATGTTACCAGGTGCACCAATTCATAGTCAATGAGTCTTATTGGCAGACACAACTGTAGTGCCTCTCTTTATTCTCAATGATGCTTTTTCTGCCCTACAGTCTGTTTTGTGTGCTATTAGTATTCCCATGTCCGTTTTTTAAATGTTTTGGTCTAGGATTTTCTGGGTATATCTTTTATTCCTTTGCCTTTCTTGTTATGCTTTAGATATGAGGTATCCTCCAAAAGCTCATGTTTGAAAAAATGCAAGAAAAGTTAGAGGTGAAATAATTGGGTTATGAGATCCTTAACCTACTTACTGCATTAATCTCCTGATAGGGATTAAATGGGTGATAACTGTAGGCAGATAGGGTGTAGTTGGAGGAGGTGGGTTATTGGGGTTTGCCTTTAGGGTATATATTTTGCCCCTAGACTGCAATATTTCTCTCTCTGCTTCATGGTGGCCTTGTCTTAGCTGCTTTCCTCTACAACACCCTTCTACCAGTATGTTCTGCTTCACCTAGGACCCAGAGCAATGGAACCAGCTGTCTAAGTACTAAGACCTCTGAAACCATGAATCCCAAAGTAAACTTTTCCTTCTCTAAAATTGTTCTTGTTAGGTCTTTTGGTCACAGCAACAAAAAAAAAAGCTGACTAAAACATTTCTCTATGATCTGGTGTTAGGCAAATCTGTGATGTTCATTTCACTCCTAAGGAATCAAATTCTGTTGTGTTAAATGGGAATCCTAATTGGTTCCCAACACTCAGGAGCAAAGAGCCTAGAAGTGTCTGTGCTCATGTTCATGTGACATGAACATTCATATACAAACTCATCTTGCATATATTCTTATACTCACATATACACTCACATAAGTACACACAACACACCTATTTACTTATGCACATGTACTCTCTCTCATACACACATACTTGAGCAGTTTTACTTAATAGCAAGTTTTATTTTGAAAATAGCCACAGTTCCTACCTGGGTATTATATAACCTGGGAGAGATGAAGGAGATGGCTGTAATTAGCACAATTCATTATACAGCATGACTTATTATATACAGAGGACCCTTGGAAAATGGGCTGGGTTCTACTCCCCTTGTGTGATTCTGGCTGGGTGAGACCCTTTTCCTGGGGGCCCTTGTTTTTCCTCACTAAATGAGGCCCATCTGAGGGCATTTCCGGCTGAGCAGCTTCTAGCTGCCCTGAGGGGAAGTGCTCCCTGGGGCTTTTGTCAGAAGGATGTTAACTGTCTGGGAGGAGGGGAGCAACATTCCCTCCTCTTCTCACCTCACAGGAAGGAGGCCCGGCTTTGGGGGCACTTGGGGTCTAGGACTTATCAGTTAGCCCCACATCCAGGATGCCCAGTTCTGCCTCCAGGTGTCAAACCAGGCAATTTAATTAAATAGAAATTGAACAGCTAGCAATGTGACATCATATTTCCTGGAAACTGAATTGTAGTCATAACTCCAGAAGCTCATTATGTCCTACAAGAGTTTAAAAAAATTTTTTAAAAATGCATGTCCTTTCTGAGCCGTGTGCTTCATTTGATTACCTTCATGGGACAGACTCATGGGTCTGGCCCACCTGCTTGTTAGCAGCCCCTCCTCTGCCTCACTGTCATCCCACCAGTAATTAAGCCTGTTAAGAGATGGGGGAGCTTCAATATCAGTAATTCAATCTCCCCTGTTTACTGATCTCTGCCATTAGCTGAGTTGAAAGCAAAATGTTTTAATTAAAAAGATTGGCAATAAGTTGGTGTAATGCCATAATTTGCACAGGGCCCCTTCTAGAAAATGACTTTGCCCTGTCTTGGTTGCTATGACAACTAATGGACATGATTGTTCCAGTGTGAGAAGCAGCTTGTGGAGGGGACAGAGTGGGAAGAGGGGCCTCTGTAGGGGACAGAACCATGAAGTAGAAAGGCCAGTCCTCTCCATGAACTCCAGAGGGGTCTTTTCATGTAAAAACAAACAAGCAAGAACAAAACATGCACTTTCACCAGCATCTCTATGTGCCTTGACTGAGGTTGTTACTGGTCTGTGGCATCTGGGTTAGATGGTACAGTTGTGGAAGAGGGTGAAATCCAGCAGCCACTCACCTTGGATCATGCTGGGGGAGCCTCCTGCCTCAGAGCAGGGCAGATGGGCAGAGGGACAGTGCGAGTTTCAGGTAAATCAGGCAAAGGCCCCTGCACCTTCCCTACCATTCAGGGATGGCTGTTTCAAAGGTGTAGGTACACCAGTTCTGTTTTCTGTCTCAATATGCTCAACGTCCTTCAGGATACCCAGAGAGCTGGGTCATGGCCTGGGCAGAGGCAGATGTGGGGATTCACACATACCGAAATTCTCCTGCAAATAATCCCAAGGCTGGACAAAGTAAAGGCCATGCATTCCTGGGGGAAAAGGGAGGGGAGACTAAGGGTCAATATTTACTCACTGTTCTAATTTTGGGCAGGTTTACTTGGAAGAGGTAAGAATTCCTTTATGGTAGAAAAGGAGGAGCAGCCTCATGGAAACATGGAAAGAGTAGGAGGTTCTGAGACTTAATTTCTTCATCTGTGAAATGGGAATAAAAGCATCTGTTCTCAGAGTTGCTCAAGGATTGACGGAGAACCCTGGCTAGTCCAACATACTCTACAGCACTGCTGTTGGGAAGAGGGATGAGGCAGGGACTTTTGCAGGTCAACTCCTGTTCTCCAGTTAGCTCTGTATGCTGCTTGCCACAGGGGAAGTGCAGTGCTCCAAAAGAGCAGGATGCAAACCTCCAGAAGGCACAGCAGGAGAGGGGACAGATCCCATTCCAGTGGGAGCAGGGTAGGATTGTAGGGGTGAAACATCAGCGACAAAAAGCATCTCAGATGAAAGAAAACATGAAACGGTGCAACTGCACATCCTAACACAACAGTGTTCCTTGTCTGTACCCAAGGTCCTCATGGCTGCCAGTGCCAAGGGGTCTTCTGAGCCACAGCTCTGAGTGTCATGGAGAATGACATCTCACCACATCTCTCTCCACATCTCTCCCCACCCCACCCCACCAGGACAAGGAGCTTTACTTGATGGGTCCAGGCCAGGCCACCCTCAGATAGCAACACCTTAACACTGAGCAGAACTCCCTTCCACACTGAGGGAGGTGTACTCAAGTGTGGGGACCAAAAATGATGGGGACACATAAGACCAATGGTGACATTCACTCCCTGTTCTGCTTGGAAAGCCCCCAAGGTAGTAGGCAGTGTATCCTCTGCCCTGACTAGGCCCACCTTATTCTCTGACTGGCCCCCAAATAAGTGTCCAGGATTACTGGGACTCACCTGGTGTTGCTCAAGAATGTCACCTTACCTCCCTTGCTGAGAGTCACCAGGCGGGGGGGGGGGCCGGGTGTGTTGGTGTTGTAGAGGGAACAGTTCTCGGGAGCTGGGGAGGCTGTGGTTCTCTTTATGGAGCCTGAGGGCCTGTCTGACTGAGCTGGGCCCGCTCCTTATCAGCAGCAAGGAGGGCAATCGATCACGCTTCACCGCACTGGTGTGGAAGGACAATAAAACATATATTGACCGCGATCCTAATCTGGCATGTTTGTGCCTCTGAGCCCCATGAAGTAGAGCGCACTGAATTATGGGACCAGACACCAGTGGAGGCAAGCCCACTTCTGAACAGGATGGAGATAAGAAAATGCCCTGGCTGATTCAATTTAATGTAACTAGTATTCTGAGTGACTACTATTTGCTAAGTGCAAAAGGAAGGAGGTAGAGTCTAGTATTTTCTGGCCTGAAAGGCATTTAGAGGTTTCTACCATGGCGGGATCAAAAGTGGCAGGGGCCATATGTCCTGCATCCCCCAAGCAGGGGAAAAGCAGAGCAGTGTGTATAGCTGGAGGAAGCACCAGGACTGCCAAGCTGTGACCCAGTGCTTGCTGCAGGTGGGTCCTCTGCCAGGGAACGGCTCCTTCTGGTCCTACTGCTCAGTAGATTTCTCCTCTCCCTCATCTACAGAAGTCAGGGGATCCTGGCTGTCCCTGACCCCATCCTCTGCTATGGTGACTCTCTCTGACCCTCCCTGACCCCACCTCACTTGCCAAATTCACACTTCACACTTATGGCACCTGGTATAGGACTGGAACTACAACAGGACCCACCCCAGATCTCTTCCTGCCTGAATGGACACAGACCTGCTGCTAAGATCTAAACCCCTTTGAGAACATTCAATCTAAGGCTGCCCTGTTGTCCATCTTCCGAGTACTGGAGCACTCCCTCACCTGCACACATTCTCATGTGGACCCCTCCCTCACTTGGATCTCAGAGCCATCCCCTCAGCTGCCACCTCTGTCAGTTCAATGTCTCCTCCCCTGTGTTTCCATCTCTGCCTCTCCCCCTTCCTGCTAGCAGCAGCAGCAGCAGACTCTTCTGAAAAACTCTCTGGGTCCCATCTGCTGCAGCCAGACCAAACCCACTCTTCTCACTGTCCTAAACAGCCCTGAGCCAGTCCCAGCTCGTCCTCCAACTTCCTCTCCTCTGGTACCTCACGAACGTCAGGCACTCCCTCCTCAATGCCCTTGTTGACCTCACCACTGGCTCATCCCAGGTCAGGGCCTTTGAAAGTTCTTGCCCTCTGTTCGGAGCTATTTAACCTTTACCCTGCTTCCCTGAAAATTGCCTATGTCCCTCTCAGACATTTCCTTAGGAGCCTTTCCTCCCCTCTGATGAAGAGGGTCCCTCTCCATGAGGTTCTTAACACAGAGCAGACTCTTGTATTTGTCTACATACTCATGGCTGGCCTTCCTCTCTACCCCCACAGGCCAGGTGTTTGACTCTGTCATTCACCATTATGCCCCCCATGCCAAAAACAGAGTCTTGAAGGTGCTCAGGGCCCCAGATGTGACTACTAAAGGCCCTCTCTGCCTCAATTTCCTCATCTGTGGAATGGGAGAATTATAGTACCAACGACAGGTTTGTTGTAAGGATTGAGGGAGGGAATGCATACAAGTCTTTTTTTTTAAACTTTCTTTTTTTTATTTTTACAGATGCATATAAGTCTTTAGGAGAGTGTTTGGTGTGGTTATTATTAATGTTATTCACGTTAAGCTGCTTACTCTGAGGCGATGAGGTCAGGCAGGGCAGATGGCACAGGGCCACAAGGCCAGGTAGACTCAGTCCCACTGAGAGAGAATGTGCTTTTTTGTCCCACTTTCTCAGATTTCTCAAGAACCTGCCTAGAGCCTGCCAATCCTTTCTCCTCACTCAGCAGCATCCTTGCTCAGATTGGCTCACCAACCTTTCTTGGCTGGGGCTCCAGTCTCTGTGTGATGGGGACTAGGGTGGGGACACCAGGGATGGCACAGTCGAGGGCCTCACAGGTCCCCACTTTCACTCATACCACTTGGACCCCAGTGCCAGACCCATCTCCTATGAGCCAGGTCCTGATTTGATTTGGCTCTGGCCTCCCGGCACCTCTCACCCATATCCCAGGGCCTGTCTCTTTAGAGGATAATTGTAGGAAGTAATTCTATTTGAAGAACAATTGCTCCCGCAATATGATGGTGCACTCGAAGCTAATGGATACAACATCCTTGCATACTAAGGACATGTTATAGCCAAGCACAGGGTGTTCTTCGAGAAAGGTCTCATCATTACCCTTCAAGGCTCTATCCTAACAGAGTTATTAATGGGCAGGCTGAGGATGTGAGTGTCCAAGGGCGGAGGCTTAGAGATGCTTTGTACACATGGTTCTTTCCAGGGAACAGGGCGCACTGGGGGAGAGTCAGCCAGGTAGGATCAAGGGCTCTAGGCAGACACTCTGCAACAACCTGGTCTAACATCAGTCTGCTCTAGAGAGATTCTCCTTGTTAGCCCATTTTACAGATAAGTACATTAAGAATGGGAAATACAAAACGAACATGTCCAAGTCTACACCGCTTGTGGGCAGGGAATCCTCCAGAAAATTGCTCACATTGCTTCCCCCATGTCTACTCTGTTTGCTGACTTGGTTTCCTCCTTCCTGACTGGGTCATGGCGCTCCCTCCTCACTGCTATGCTATGGCTGCATTCTGTCTCCCTTTTGCTCCATCCCACTCCCACCAGCAGCTTGATTTTCTAAAGCAAAAAATGATATCACACCTTTCCCATTAAAATTCCTCACTATGTGTCCAAGGCTTTTGACACAGTAGAGCTCTGGGATGCTGAGGATGCTGTGCCCCGCCCCACCCCATACACACCCAGGACTAGCCCCTGTCTGCCTTGGACCCATCTCTGGGCCATTCTTTCCTGGCACATAGCCCTCAACCCAGCTATACTATGCCTATTTAGACCTGAACACTTCATGCCTCTCAACTTTGGTACATACTGCTCTCTGGTTGGAAGGCCTTCCCCAAATCTTTCCCAGGTAACAGCTCATTCATGCTTTCGGAGGAATTCCTCCAGGGCATCTCTTCCCCTTCATGCCCACACCCTGAACCTGTGCCCATCACAGCACTTGCCACATTTCATGGAAGTTTCTGCTCCTTCGTCTGCTCCTTGTCCAGTTTGGAAACTTCTTTAGAGCAGAAGGGAATGAAGTGCAAGGCATCAGTGTGGTTCCCAGTGACCCTCAGGTCCACACCTGCCTGAATGGCCTCCTCAGGCTTCTCCTTTATTCATTCAATAGATACTGAGGGTCCACTACATGTCAGGCCCTATTCTGGGAGGTCTTAGTCTTTTTGGGCTGCCATAGCAAGACATCACAGACAGGGTGGCTTAAACAGCAAACATGTCTCAAAAATCAAAGTGACAGTGTGATCAGTTTCTGATGAGGGTTCTCTTTATGGTTTGCAGGCAATTGTCTTCTCATGGTATCCTCACATGATAGAGAAAGAGAGTATTTCTCTATGTCTCTTCTTACAAGGGCATTTATCCCATTCATGAGGGCTCCGTACTCAGAACTTAATCACTTCCTGTTAGGAGACCCCACCTCCTAATATCACCACTCGGGGGACCTGGGCTGCAACATATGACTCTAAGATGGCCACTGTGGGGTTCAACTGAGGTCTCAGAGGATCACTGTGGCTCCCAGGGGAGATAGAATGACTCTAGGTCAGGTGGACAAAAGAGAACAGTATAGGCTGTTGTAGGGGATTTGAGCAGGGAGATGAGGAGAGGTCGGATTCTGGGGCTATTTGGAAGATACAGGTCATAGAATCTGCTGGTACATGGGATATGGGGACTGGGAAGCCAGTGCCCACAGAGAGGCCAGGACTTGTGGTCTAAGATAGAGCTGCTCTCAGTTGGTGTTGGATGAGGTATCTTGGGGACAGAGATCAAGATAAGGGCTTCTGTATACATGCTAGACATGCAGGTAGAAAAGTCTATGACTGGACACTGGATTTGAGAGCCTGGCATGATATTCCTGCTCTGGGTCTTTGTCCCCTGTCCCTGACCCTCTCATAGGGTCACACAGCTCAGTCCTAGGAACCCAGACATCATACACAAGCCTGACCCTTGGAGGCACCTTGTGCACACATTGATCTCAAGGCTGTCCCTTGGCCTTGGTGGACATTCCCCAAGAGCTGGCCATTCTCTTACCCTACCCAGGCAGAAGTGAAAAACTTGTCAGTGCTTATTGTGATATTTTTACTGGAGCAGGGGGCATCCTGAAAGTCATGACCCTCAGATACCCACATCCCACTTCCCATACCCCACCCCAGGCATCCAAGCCCTCTACTCCCGGGGGAGCTTCTGTATGCCTTCCCCAGAATCAGTCCCACAAGAGTGAACTCCCCGCCTGTCACTTTTCTTGAAGGATGTCTTTTCTTCTCTCCACAAGCCTGTAAATTAATTCATGCCATCTATTTTCCCAACTCGGATCAAAGGTTGTCAAATTCCTCTACCCACTTAATGATCTGTAATATACTCTTCCATTTCCTGACCAGGCTATTAGATGAAATAGAATTCATAATGGCCTCCCAATAGCATCCTTGCACCTGTGTACATGTGTAGGGTCAGGAGGAGAGCCCAGGAACTGCTCAACCCAGAGGCACATTTTTTCCAGGAGATTCTGCAAACTGAGCCTTAAACAGAACCGTGCTCTTAGTGCTAGATCCTATGATCCATGGGAAGTCGAAAATATATGACATCTCTGCCACCACTGTCATTGCCATGTCCACAGCAGACACAATTAGTCAATTACAGGTACTCTTCGCCACTGAACTCTGATGTGGCTTCCCTACACAGCACCAACCAATGATACAAATCGTGACCTGAACAAGGAAAAAACTCTTGACCGTCCAGACAAGAAAAGTGAATGTCTCTTGCCACCCTATTTTTTCTTTATAAAATGTGTCCTGTGGCCCCTGAGAATGGGTCAAATTAAGTGACCCAGGATCCTGCAGCTAGACCTCCTGCAGGCTGTCCAAGAAGGTACAGCCTTCAACCCTATTCTGGGTCAGGAACAAGCAACCCCAAACCTATAGTCTTCTACCTCCCAACCCATTTTGCAGACCACTGGAGCTCTTGGGTATGAGAACAACTTACTAAAGAAAACCAGGGACTACAGCAGTCAGCAGTACCCAAGACCACTCTGCACACTCACACACCAGTCATGCTCCCTAAGTTTTGTGACATTCAAGAGAGATCAATCAAGGCCAACAATCAAAGCTAAGAAAAGCTCATAGTGACATTGCCTGCCTTCTTCCCCATGAGTGTGACACCTTCTTAAGGTACAGACTCCCTGTCTTCCTGGCTGTTCCTATCTTGAGGGCTGGGTTGGCACTGGTCCAGGCCATTGGAGCCTCTCTGCTACTTTACTTAACCCTGCCCCACTCAGAGTTCCTGCTGGATCTCCTTTCCCATGTCCTCTGAACTGGGTCCATGTAGTGGGCTGCAGAGAAGAGCAGAGGTGGCCAGGACAGATCCCCAGGAGTAAGACCTTAGTGTATGCTCAGTCCTGAGAAACAGCTTTAAGGAGAGGAGAGAACTGAGTTCAGAGGAAAGCATGGGGACTTCAGGACACCCTGAATTGGCTGCCACATGGGATGTCCATTGTCTCTTGTCACTGTCAAACAGTGGGGTGCTTCCTGGACCTTCAGCCATGCTCCCTGGAGTGGTGAGGCTCGCTTCCCTCACCCCTGCCTCGACCTGAGCCTTTTAAGCAAATCAGCAATGTAATTATTGATCTGTAAAAGAAAAGGAATTAATACGGCCGCCCACATCCTTTGAACATAAGAGTATTTAACAATGAACTCTGCTTAAACTTCATAAAAGCCTTTTCAGCAAATCAGCACACAAGTATTGATCTGAAAGTCCGCCTGTGAATCCCAGCTGTCTGCCTCTCCCACTGAAGGACCATTAGTTTTTCTTGTTGGATGCTCCCCTCTGCGTTTATGGCCTGGTGCTTGCCCCCAGGGACACTTCCTGCTTCTCAGTGGGGGCTGAGCTGCCCGGTTTTGCTGAACCTCCCTTTTCCTGCAGTCCAAGGTATTGACTGAACTCGGGATTCATCAGGCAGGTACTCTCAGGCTGGGGTTCTCCAGCCCCTGCTGGGCCCTGCACACCGGCTCAGGTGTTCCTGGGAGACCCCAGAAACCCTGCTTTCCATGGAATAGTAGCTGAGGGCACTTGACACACATCCTCTCCTCTACTTTCCTAATGACACTAGGAGATGAGCATTCCCCACCTTGCAGAGGAGAAAACCATCAACCTTACCACATCTCAGAAGGTGAGGGCTGGGTACTGGAATTCGAGCTGATGTTTTGAGCAACATCCTCCTCAGAAACGTGAGTGGGAGCTTGTGTTGCTTGTAGTGAGCAAGATGGGCAATCTACCCATGATACTGTGGGCTCTAGGGCTGAACATGTTCCTAAAGGGGCTTCATCTGGGTATCTGAAGAGGCCAAGATGTTCAACAGGGCATTGCCAGAGCCCCATTGAACTTGGTATGACTTTACCCTTAGCCCCTTCCTGTTCACCCTTGACCCAGCCTGCTAGCCCACCCATGTCTCTGGAAATGTGTGCTGATGATGTGGGGGCTCTGTTGTGTCTAACTGGGGAGGAGAAGGGGTCATTTGAGGGGAGGGTCCTATGTTCCAAAGCAGGCCTCTGAACTCTGCCAGCTGCTTGGGGTACCTCTTGTTGGCCAGCCTTGGAGAAGCCCTCTGGCTTCCTTGAAGCCTCCTTCCCAGCTTTACCTCTGAAACTTCTTCTCCTCTGTGAAACGGGTCTAGTCTTTGGCTTTTAGACCCCTCCAGCCCTATCATAGCAGCAAAGCAGAGGTCTGGAAAGCCCTAAGCCATAGACTCAAGTAACTGGTCAAAGCCCTTAAAAATGCCCAGTGCCTAACAGTGGTGGGTCTCCATGGCATTGGGAAGTGACTGTGGTGTCATCTGCCCCAGTTGATACACTTCATTCACCCTACTAGCCCATGCCATCCACCCCTCTCCACAGGATCCAAGCTCACTTCCCATCCGTCTGCCATGGCTTCTGCCTCGGTTTGTTCTCCTCTTTCTTCTGGCTCCCTCACAATCTTCTTTCTATCTCTGTATTTGCCTTCCTTCAGTCTTTGTTCCCCTGTTTCTGTTTTCTTTACTGGTCTCTGGTTTTTCTTTCTTTCTCTTTTTGGTTTTTCTTTTTCTTTCTCTGCATTTCTTTCTAACTTTTTTCTGCTAATCCTGACAGTCTTTTTGACCCACTCTCACAATTACCAGGTCCAGCATTCCCTGTACCAAGATGGGTAATGATCACATCTAAGTCTCAGGAGGGCCCTCACAACCAGGACCCTGGCATGGGTGATGGCCCACCTGCATGGATTCCTCTGTCCTAGCATGTCCACAAGAGCTTCTCCTGAGAGCACTACTGAGGCTGGTTTTGCTGCTCCAGGGGACTGGGGCTGACCTGGGGCTCCTAGCATACTTCATTGTGGAGAGTCCCACTGGGCAGGCTACCTTTCTTGACGCTGCAGTGGGGCCACATTTTGGGGTCTACAGGGTCAGGGAGGAGTTAGGGGCTGCCGTGTTGAAGATAATTCTAAGGAAAACAGAGGACCAGGTGGGCGCTGTGTTTCCCGGTGTCCTTCCCCACATTTCTTTCTTCCTGGCTACTGCTGGCCAGGTCAGATTCAAGAGGTGACCTGTATCATCAAAAGACTGAGGCCACATGTATATTTAAAAAGAATAACAATAAAAAAGGACTGAAGTCATGATCAGCCACCAGCAAGCTGGGCAAGACCCCATTTGTTGTTCAAGCTCATGCAGCCTCTATGGAATATTGACTCCTGCAGGCATAAACTTTGATGAGAAAACAGTTAGGACTACTTGCATGTGGTGCTGCACTCTGCTGGAAGGAGCAGCAACCTTCCTGGCTGACCTTCACCCACAAGGACAAACCCAGGTAAACAGGGCAGGGGCAGCAGTCTGCATGCTAGGGTCCCTCGAGCTTCAGCACTGGGAAGTTTCAGGTGTGCTCACACCTGGACTGCTGGCAGACCTGCCCCTCTCCCGGTCCCTCCTGGTGTCAGAGTTTTCATGCATGGAGATGTGGGGAGACACTGGGGAGGGCTAAGATACTCTCTGAGCCCCATAGCCCTGACCCCTGGATCCCCAAGCCCTGCCAGGCTCCCTTTAGGAGGCTGTTCAGGCCTCAGACTAGGGACAGGACCTCATATTTCATGAGAAATAGGCTGAGGTGGGGCTGCTAAGGAACTCCCTGGGGTTGCCCAGATGTCAAGCCTCCTAACTTAATAGCAGAAGGGAAGCAATGGAAGGTGCCTTAGCATAGCTTGTTAATTTCAGGCTGACTCCTAAAGACTATCCCTTGCAGGGTAGGAAGAATTCCAGAAAGGGTTCTGAAAAATGAATAATCCTCACCTTCTTTGGGTTTGGTCAAAGCATATGAGAGTACAGTAAGCCTCCTTAAGATGCCTTCCACAACCAATCAAGGCTTGTGCCCTTCCTCTGCAGATGTCCTCAGTCAGATCAGGGACCAGACCCATCAGCCCTCCTCTCCCAATCTCTCATCAGCTGAACCCTAGTCCATGGGATTTGGAGTCAGTAAATACTGGCTGTTGGAAAAGATCACCTTTGTTACTGACCCCTCTGCTTCCTGCTGCCCCAAGATCAAAGGAAGTCTCCTTGGTGGCAGTTCCTGTCATTTCAACTTTAATGGATCCTTGCTCATTCCATTAGCACAGGAGCTCAGATGAGAGGCAGAGGAGGGAGGGATAGCCTCAGATCTGAACCCCAGAGGACAGAGAGGAAGAAAGAGGTGTAGAAAGACTCAATCCCATCCCAGCGCTACTGGAAGACTCAAGAATTCTCACACTGGTGCTGTTGGCAGGCCTTCCCCTCTCCAGGTCCCTTGATGTCTCAGAGTTTTCATGCATGGAGGGGATGTAAAGGGGTGGTCATTGGAAAGGAGCAAGATGATCCCAACCCTACATCCCTGACATGCTGCCTTTCTTTGCTGCAATCCCCTGGTATTCCACCTAGGAATGGTATCAACGAGCTGTGACATAGGAGAGGCTGTCTACATGGGCTCCAGGCCTGTGGAGGGTAGGGTACAGGGCTTTTCTAAAGTCAGCAAACCTGAGAGCCCAGCAGGGAGAGGGATAGGGCACACCAGCCCCTGGGATCCAGTATCTGGGCAGCACCATTCCCCACACATCACTTCCTTTGAATTTTATAATTGGACCCTCAGCAAGATGCCATCCCCACTGCAGTTTCCAGCTAATGCAGCATCCAGAGAAGAACCTGATCTCTTCATGAAAGTCAGCCCAACCTCAGAGAACTAACTGCACCCACACCCAACTTCCTCCAGGTCTTCACAGCTTCACAGCTGGAGACCTGCCATTCCTGTTTGCAGGTGCTCATAGCCCCTTGAGAATTACAAACACACCAATGATGAGGATGTCATCTATCCAGGTCCCTAACCAAGGTGTACAACCCAGGTAGGGTGCAGAGAGATAGTTGACCTCTGACTCTGGGGCCCCAGCCTGGACCCATCTCAAACAAGCCCCCTTCCTGTGCTCAGACACCTTGCCAGGTGTGAGGATCTGGGCATGACCCCACCTTGGTCCTGTACTCGGCTCCTCCCCATCAGCCCCCAGACCGGCCTTCTTACCAGGAGGCTTGTATCCATCAGCACCCAGCACTTTACTGCCTCTAGCCAGACCCCTCTGTAATTTACTTTAGTTAAATATGGAGACACTTTTATTGACCATAATTCTATCTGAAAACTGGAGAGTGATGGCCAGGCTGTACCTTCCTCCACAGGCCAGACCAAGGACTGATTTCCATTTTTGCCAACCCCTGGGCTTCCAAGATGGTGCCGATAGAAGCCTGTGTGGATCTGACATGACCTCATATGGTGCTCCTTGGAGTAAGGGGTGAAGCAAGGGCAGGGGTTAGTGTCTGAATCTCCTGATTCCAGAAAGTCCAGCAGTCATAAGACCTTAGACCCCTATACAGGGGGCAGGCAGGTAGGCTATGCTCTATACCTTGTACCCTGCACTGAGGGTCAGACCAAGCTAAGAGGCAGTGTTGTCCAAAGTAGAACAGCAGCTACTCAGGACTGTGGGGAGGAGTCCATGGCATCAGTCACCCCCTGGAGAAGGAATTCATATTTTGGCTACATGTGGCAAGTACAAGAAGGGCACTGCTGAGCTACAGACCTCCTTCTTGTGTCTCCACATTGTACAATTGCCTGCTCTGCACTGCAGGGTGAGCACCCTGTGATTCAGAGGCCAGCATCACTTTCTCTGAACTAACTGCTCAGAGACATGGTCTGAGAGTTTACCCCCAAACAACTAGTCAAAGGATCTGGCAGACACAAGTTCATAAGGAAGATGGAACCCCCATTCCTGTCTATGCCTTCTGCCAGGCTTGAGCCCATCACCCCCATACCTGGCCATCTCAAACCTGGTGAGAGGTGGAGCATCTGCAAGTGAAAGGTGGGCATCCCTGAAAGGGTCCACTCTGTCATCCTATGGACCTTTCTCTAACCTGTTAGTGTGTGGGGCAGTGGGTGTGTGCACCTGGGGTCACATTATCTATCTATCACCCACCCTGGTCCAATCCAAGAAGCTGACCAGAGGAAGCACCTGGGGAACACCATCACCTCCACCTTGCCTCTTCATCCAAATAGGTCTATGACAAAGGTAATTGCAACCTTGGGGAGTGTAGTCAGGTAAGATATGAAGACCTATCATGAATGGTTCTGTACAAAATGAAGTCTGAAGGCTGAGATGCCCCTGAGAGATCCTTTCCTCACCAAGGGTCATCTGCTCATGAGGACGGTTATGACAGGTGTTATCTGAGGTCACTCAGGCAGAGCTGAGGCTCAATGAGCAATTGAGTTAGCCAAGTAGGTGGCTGCAGGGATGGTAGAGAGAGATTGCAATCTCAGCCAGGGGAGGGCACCATGAGACCAATTAGGTCTGTGCCGGTCATGGTGGGCTGTGACATAAAGCCATACCATCACACCATTCCTAGAATCAGGGACATAGGGGCATAGAGCCACCACTGCATTTGCCAGGCCTGGACTTTCAGCTGAACATGGTTGTGTTTACTTCCCAGGGTATGTTTAAGGTAACTCGGACACGGTTGTGCCCATGAGATACACTTCTTCCAGGGCACAAAGCATTCAGGGCAGCATCTCAGCCTCAGCCCCTCAATAGTCCCTTCAGGCCTCCCTGAGGTGCCTATCGACCTGCTGGGTGGAGCTAATGGGATCCTCTGGACATTGAGTTCAGAGGCGGGGTTGCCTGTAAGCAAGAATTGCTGGTGTGCTTCATCAGCAGGCTGCCTCATGCAATATGTAACACTGCATTAACCCACACTCCCAGTATGGATGGAGCCATGGCTGCTGAACCTGCCAGTATTTGAAAGAGGCTGAGAGCATTCCAGAGTGCTGGTGGTGGGAGGCCTGGACTCTGCAGCAGAGCCTGCAGACCCTGCAGACCCTGCAGACCCTGTCCTTCTTGCTATACCTCCCTTTCCTCCCTCTATGGACATGAAATGGGCATTACCTTCACCCTGGCTTCCCCTGCAATGGGCATTGGAAGCCACTTTCAGCCCCTGTATCTACTGAGATCAGACAAATCCCCAAGATCTCTCTCAGCACAGAACTCAAGGCAGTCACAGCAAGTCATCCCGGTCGGTGAGCAAGGTCAAAGCAATTTGTCATGCCCAACACCATGGCACCTTGCAGCCTGGTCTCCCTATAATTCTAGGGGTTCCTAGTAGCCAATATACCTTGCATCTGCTCCCTGACCCCACACCTGTTTCCAAACTCTGCAAAGACAACTTCCTAGCATCTGAAAAAACAGGCACAGGGAAGGGCAGATCATACAGTCCTGTTTTACATGCCAGAAAACTAAAGCCAGGGAGAGACCAGCACTGAGCACTCTGTCCAGGCACCCATGGAGGGAGGTGGAGGCTGGAGGCATCTTTCTGATCTGGTTTCATATTTCCCACACATATATCCCAGTATCCCAGCCTGTGGGAAGCATTCCTTCTGATTTTTCCCTGTGGGTGGATGGAGATGGCCCAGTCCATGGTTGGAACTGAACCATGACCATTGCTCATTGAGCTGAGCCCCAACCTGCAGAACTGACCCTGATCTGGACTACACCTGCTCTGCCTCACAGGCTGTTTCCTGCCAAGGTGTGAGATATGGACACACAGTTTACTGTAGAGACTGCCAGAGTAGGAAGCAGAAGAAGAGACTTGTGTTCCAGCTCTGCTCTTTATGGGCTAGGTGAAAATGAGTGAATCATTTTGCCACTTAGAGCCTCAGTGACCTCATCTGTAAACAACATCAGTAATACAGATGTGATGGCTTCTGAGAGAATCCATCCATGTTATTGGTGTCTGGGATTCCAGCACTGGGTAGAATCAGATACCTTGAAAGTCCTGGTTTTGGAGAGAGGGAGGCTCAGAACCCTTCCTCCTCAAAATGACTTTGTAAACCACAGGGCTTAAGTACTTAAAGGAAGATTAGTTCAGGAGGCAGCATTGAACTAGAAGTGAAGAGAATTTCATTTAAATCTCCCAACTCCACCCCCAGTCTTTGGGTGACAACCAACAGGTGGGTTTCCCACTATGACCTCAGTATACTGTCTACAAAAAGGGCAGAGTGGATTCCACTTCAGCAATACTATGTTCTGGAGACACTGGAAACACTCTCACCGCACACGTACACACACACACACACACACACACACACACACACACACTTCAGTGAAGCTAGGCAAAATATAGCAAACATTTTAAACATATGGCTAGGTTTGAAAAAAGTGAGGCACAGAAATGAAGAGTGAGAAAATAGTAGATGTTAGTCTGTGCAATGATCAGGAGGGAAGCAGGAGACAGTCACCTGAACCAGGAGTTAAAATTCAATATACGGTTTTCCCTTGGTATCTGCAGGGGATTGATTCCAGGAACCCCCTGTCGATACCTAAATCCAGTAATATTCATGTCTTGTAAAACATGGTGTAGTATTTGCGTATAACCTATGCAATCCTCTTATACTTTAAATCATCTCTAGATTATAGTTTATAATACAATACAAATGCTGTCTAAATAGTTTTACACTGTATTGCTTCAGGAATAATAACTTTAAAAAGTCTATGCATGTTTGGTAGAGATGCAATTTTTTAAAAATATTTTTGTTTTATAATTGGTTGAATCCATAGATGTGTAACCCATGGGTATGAAGGACTGCTCATACTACTATAAAGACTAGCTGCACCCTCTGATCCTTAGTACTCAGCTAGCTGACTTGTCCTTTTTTTTTTCAGTTATTTTTCCTTTGAATTCTTTTTTTTTTAATAAACTGCATTTTGATTCATTGTACACAAATGGGGTACATCTTTTCATTTCTATGGTTGTGCATAATGCAGATTCATACCATTCATGTAATCATACATGTACATAGGGTAATGATGTCTGTCTCATTCCACCATTTTTCATATCCCCCTCATTTCCCTCTATGTAATCTAAAGTTCCTCCATTCTTCTCTCACCCCCTCACTCCCCCACCCCCATTATATATCATCTTCCACTTATCAGGGAAAACACTGGGCCTTTGGTTTTTTGGATTGGCTTATTTCACTTAACATGATATTCTCCAATTCCATCCATTTATTGCAAATGCCATAATATTATTCTTCTTTATGGCTGAATAATATTCCATTGTGCATTTAAAGCCTGTTATGAAAACAACACAACAGCCAGTCAGTTAAAACTTTACAGAAGTATCAAGTATCTAGTAAGTATCAAGACTATTCTACCCAATAGCTATAAATTTTATTACTATCAACAAATGTTTTTTAAATTGAAACACTTGGCAAATTAGTCACCTAGCAAATTCTATCAAACCGATTTTTTAAAATTGCAAATTAAAATTGGTTTTCAGTGAATTGGTTCATTGCTGAAATTGGAATTTTTTTTAAAATTTATCTTTTTTTTTTGCGGTGCTGGGGGATTGAACCCAGGGTCTTATGTTTGCAAGGCAAGCACTCTACAACTGAGCTATATCCCCAGCCCTTGGAATATTGACTGTGCTATATTTTGGAGTGGTTTTCATGTGTCCCCCAGTTGTTCATTTGCTAGAAGATTGATTCCTAGTGGTGTTGAGGTGAGGAAACTTTAAGAGGTGGGGCTCAGGGGAAGTTGGTTAAATCATTGAAGTTATCCCCCACCCAGAGGAGATTAATGCTTATCTCATGCAATGAGTTGCTTCACAAAAGAGTGAGTTGCTATAAAAGAACAAGACTAGGCTCTGAATCCTACTCTGGCTTCCTGTCTCATCATGTGTCTCTCCCTGTCATATATGTTCCCACCATGTTGTGATGTAGCCAGAGAAGACCACACCAGAGTCAAGCAGAAACTGGTTCTATGTCCTTGAACCTCCAAAACTACACATTAAGCACACCTCTTTTCTTTCTAAAGTTCCAGTCTCATATATTTTATTATAGCAACAGAAAACAGCCTTACACCTTTAGCTAGACTGACCAAAAAAGAGAGACAGAGACATAAACAACAACAATCAAAATAAACCCAAAGTGGCCAGAAATCAAAATAAATTTAAAAAGCACTGCAAAAAAATATGAAAAATTGTACACAAATAAATCAGGCAACCTGGATGAAATGGACAATTTCTTAAAAACACAAAAGTTACTTAAACTGTTTCAAGAGGAAATAGAAAATCTCAATAGGCCTATAACAAGTAAAGATATTGAATCAATAATCAAAAGCTTCTCAATGAGGAAAAATCTAGGACTAACTGTCTTCACCAAATTCTACCAAATATTTAAAGAAAAATTCTTCTTGAATTTTTCCAAAAGATAGAAAAGGAGAGCAAGGCTATGATAGCCAGGAAGCAAAGAGGGAGAAGAATCTGGAGTCCCAGTAGCCCCTTTAAGGGCAGGTTCCCCTGCAACATAACTTCCTTCCATGAGGCCCCACCTCTTAAAAGTTCTACCACCTCCCAACTATAGCACAGGCTGAGGGTCAAGTCAGCATATGATCTGTTGGGAGACAGTTTAGAGTAAACATAACAAATAACAAAAGCACAAACAACAATAGCAACAACACAGAAATTGAATTCCATCAGTTTTAAAACTTTCTTTATCAAAATACTATCAAGAAAATAAACAGACAACCTACAGAATGGGAGGAAATATTTGTAAAACATTGTTTTAGTCAGTTTCGTTGATGCTGTGATTAAATGATATGACCAGAACAATTACAGAGGAGGGAAGGTTTATTTGCAGGTTCATGGTGCAGAAGTCTTAGTCCATAGAGTTACCATATGACTCAGCATTTGTGTATACTCAAAAGAATTGAAAACAGGGACTCAAAAAATATTTGTATGCTAAAACAGTATTTATAAAAATACAAAAGATGGAAAGAACCAAGTGCCTATCATAACATGAATGAATAAATAAATGTGATACATGCATATAATGGATTATTACTTAGTCATACAAAGGACATTCTACTATTTGCTACAACATAGATGAAACTTAAAAATATGATGTTTAGTGAAATAAGCCAAATACAAAATATGGTATGATTCTACTGCCTGAAATACCTAAAATAAGCAAATTCATAGACAAAGTAGATTTGAAATTACCAAGGAGTGGGGCACAAGGAGTTACTGCTTAAGGGGTACAGAGCTTCTATTTGGGGTGATGAAAAAGTTTTGAAAATAGTGATGGTGGTTGTACAATATTGTGAATGTAATTAACATCACTGAATTTTAAACATTTTAAACATTTTAAAATGGCATTTTAGTTACATGTATTTTACTATAAGAACAAATTAAAGAAATAGTAAAAGGCGAAAGATTTATACGATCTGAAGAGAAACCAGAGTATCAAATTAAAGAAATAATAGTGAGCAAATAAGTTGCTAAATACATAGGTAGATCTAATTGAAAGTTGGAAAAAATAAACAATTAATAAAAATAAAAACAATTAATTAATTCATAGCAGTACAAGCAAGGTCAACAGCCAAAGAACAAAGTTCAGGATGCTCAGTTCTAACTGAGGAGCAGGACAGAGATATTGGCTATCTCTGTCTATGTATGTCCAGGCAAAGAGAATACATGTTCTAGTATCCACATTAAAAATTTCAGGGTAAAGCTGGGCACAGTGGCACACACCTGTAATCCCAGTGACTAGGGAGGCTGAGGAAGGAGGATGGTAAGTTTAAGTCTGGCCTCAGCAACTTAACTCTCTCTCAAAAAATTTTTTTCTGGGAAATGTATTAAAGTCATAGAAATATAAAATATAACTTCTGTATTAGTTTTCTGTGGCTTCTATAACAAATTATTGAAAATTTGTTAGGTTACAATGAAAGAAACTTACTCTCTCACAGTCTAGAGCCAGAAGACAGATATTAAGATGTCAGTAAGGCAGGGCTGTGCTCTACCTGATGCTCTAGGAGAGGGGGAGAATTTTGGGGGGGTTTTTGTTTTGTTTTATTTTGGTTTTTTTGCCTCTTTCTGCTTTGGTGACTGATCCGACATTCCTTGCAGTCACATCATTCCAATGCCTGCCTCCACCTTCACTGGACCCTCTAGCTATGTAGGTCTCAGTCAAAACTACCTCTGCTACTCTTTTAAAGATATGAGGGATAGCATTAAGGTCCACCTGGGTAACCAAGGAAAAGTACCTTGTCTCAAGGTCCTTCACTTAATCTCATCTTTCACCAGATGAAGTATTTTTTCACAGGTTCTGGGAATTAGGAAGTGGACATGTTTTGGAGGCATTATCAGCCTACAACTTTCAAACCATTAAGAAGAGGAAAGAAAATACAGAAAACTGTCACTCTCATAGAAACTAGGAGAAGAGAGGGAAAATATATGTTTAGAAAAGACCAGCACAAGAATTGATAACAGAAGTAAACCTAAATAGATCAATAAAAGCGATAATGGTAAATGGTAAACAAAGACTGTCAGATTGGACAGGAAAGCAAATTCTAGCCAGATGTTGCTTAACAAAGGTCACAGTGAAGCATAGGAGGGCAAAGGATCACAGACTGGGAGAAAAGCAGCCCATGTAAGTGCTACTAGAAAAAAAGGTGGCATGGCTGTGTTAATCCCCAGACATAAAGACTTTAAGACAAAAAGTGGTCCTACAATAAAGGTGGCAACACTTAGATAATAAAATTGAGGAAATCTACAAGGATAAATCAGAGCATGTGGCCTGGTTTTACAAAGAAAAAGTTGTTACTTGAAGCTGCAGGGTTCCTGCAACTTGGCTTCAGGGAGAACAGTTCCAGTCTAGTCCTCCCGAGGAACCGGCCAGCCTAGGACAGTATAGGGATGGCTGGTAGGACATGACTTGCTTAGTGAAATTGAGAACTCTCTAAATCATCTTCACAGAGACTGTATTTAGGTGGGGGGGGGTGGTACCTAAGCACATTAAATTATGATTTAAAGGTAATTATTGTGTTAGAATGAGACCAGTTATACAAGCAGGATGATTTACAGGAATTGTGACAAAGTTACAGTGTTACACAGGTACGGAGGAAAGAGACAAGAGGGCCCACCCTTAGGGCTGGGGAGGGGCAGCAACCAGAGACAAGCTGGTCTTGCTGTCTTGGGACTGGCAGGTCCCTCTCCTTTTCTGTGGTGGCCCCAAAGGCCTACACTGGAAGACATGGATGGATATGCTGGCTCCCTAGGCGTGGGCAGTGTGAACTGTGTGTAGAGCCAGGACTCACCAAGGAGCTACCATAGGCCAGGTCTTTCCCAGTCAGGGATTCTCCTTGATCCCAGCATCCTCTGTCCCTCAGTCCTGAGCCATACTTGAGCAGGAATCCTGGGTTCACCCTTCAAGGCTTTCCCTTGTGGTCAAAGACTATTAGATCCAATCTCCTTTTGAACACTGGAGCCTCTCTCCAACCTCAGCACCCTCCCTCCCACCAACACACATACCTTGATTTTGAACTCAGTCCCACAAATCTCATCATGTACCAGAACTATTTTAGTATTTTAAGAGTCTGCATTGATTTTGGCAGGAGTTATTTTCAGGATGCTTATGAAGACCATTATGCTGAGTTCAAGGGTTTCTCTGGTGAGGCGTGGTAGGGATGTGAAAACTCCCTTCTCACTGAATTCAAACTACCAGGTGCAAAGCCTGACACACAGCTCACGTCAGGAAAGTATTTGCTGGTGGCAGAGAAACTGGAGAGCAGACAACTGATCTTTACAAAAAGGTTGGTTTGTCCTTCACCTGACCATGGATCGAGAGTTCATGCCTATTCTGTAACTGAAGAGCCCAGAGCCCAGGACCACATGCCAAGAGGTCCCTGGCCCAGTACACCACACCCATCTATCAGGTGCATCTCCTAGAAGTAGGAGTCTCAGGGACACAGAAGACTGAGTCCCTGAGACCCTGCGCTTGAAACTTGAGTTCTTCTGCAGCTTTCTTTATGACTTGCACCTCCAGGGTTGCAAAAGGATGAGCCCATACTGCACCTAGGGAGCCTGGGTCCTGCATCTGTGCCTCAGATCAAAGCCTGGTCACTGGAACCCATGAAAACCACTTCTTAGAAGCCTCTCCTGACCCCAGCCAAGACCAACATGCCTGTCCCATGATAACTGGCCCAAGAGCTTACCTCCTATGTGTCTACCTGGCATTTTTAGCCCTCAACATTATTCTTGTCATCAACTTGTCTCAGGCACCTTCCAAGGCTGCCCAGCTCCATTATCCTTGGTTATGGCTCCAATATGTTCCTGAGCTTAAGAGAGGGTCATCCAGGATGCCGCCAGCCCCAATCCACAAAGGCATGTCCACCCCCAGGCCCCTATGTCATCTATCCCTCCTGCTGACAACACCCTTACTGCTCCAACCTCACAGCCCAAAATGTCTTTCTACCTGAAGCCCTCATGGTGCACCACCAGCCTAACTACGTTCTGGTGACCTCCCAGAGCTCAAGGGCACTGCCTGAAGAGTCTTACCTGCCTTCCCTGGAATCTAGAAGCCCTGAGCCAGCCTCCCTTCAGAGGAGTGGATGTCCCAAGATCCTTAGTTAATAATTTGCTATAGTTCTGTCTTGACCCTGTGCTGGGTAGGTCCACCTGGGGACCAGACAGGAGCTGGTATTCCCATGAGATGCTAAGAAATCACCATGGCCCTTCAGGGAGAAGCACTGGGAACCTGCGTCCTTCTTCTAGTGCTCCGGGGCAGGGACAGATGCTCCATCCCAGAAACCCTGGCCTATCCTTCTCTCAGACTGGCTGCAGGTCCTTTCCTGAGAGCTCCTGCCTCAGCTCTGTGCCTCAGAGCCTCATATGGCATCTCCCTAATTATCCTCCAGCAGAAATGCTCAATGCCCACTCCAACCCTTGAACTAGATTCCATGGGGAGCCTGGGTTGGGGCTACTTCACCCAATATGAACTTTCCCCAGTGACCAGCCAGATTACAGCTCCAGGTTTGGCTGGTGGGTGGGGATACTGAGTTGATGGAGGCAGCAGGGCCTGAGATCCAGAACCAGTCAGCTAGTGACTCTGTGCCACCAAATCCCCATCATGCTGGTACTCCCAACCAGAGGTCCCTTTGTGTGTGGACATCTGTGGTTCAGCCTCTGAAGTCAGCCATTCCCACTCGATCCACCCAGAGGGTGCAGACAAGACAGTGCTGAGGAAAGCCAGGCTGCAGGGCCATGCCCTCTGCATCCCATAAGGCTTGCCCGACTTTCTTTTAGAGAGAGCTGTGCAAAGAGAGAGGTACTTAAAGGGATGGGCTTCCCAGCAGAGATTTCAAATCAGCCCCTGGTGTGGGATTTGTGTCATTGATTTTATTGATAAAACAGAGAACATATCTTGACAGAAAATAAGAGATGGCGTCATGCACACATGAAGATTTAGCAAAGCCTCTTTCTGGAGGAAGCACAGCTGAGATGCCCTGAGACTCATCACACCTGCCTGGCTTGGGCTCTGCTGGGGCAGGATTGTGGGGGAGGGGAGGAGCAGAGCCACCATTCTCATGGCCTCTCTTTCTCCCTGTGAAGCTCCATGTCTGCTGCTCTAGGTTCTGACCCTCCAGGAGTTCCTTCCTTCCAGATATAGGCAGCACCTGGCAAACACAAGAGAAGAGAAGGAAGGAGTAGATGGGAATTCAGCAAGGAGAATGGAAGAATGTACTTAGGGAGTATGCCACAGGCCTGCAGGAGAGACACTGCAGCGGGGAGGACAGCAAGGCTATGGGCCAGGTGAGTCCCCCCAGGGGTTAAAGGAACTAGGCAGCAGTTCTAACATTGGATACAATGGCCTCAGCAGAGAAGTGTGTCCAGAAGTTCCCCCACCCTGTACACCAGCACTAGATGATTTGGTGGGATAGATGCCCAGGCACTAGAGCCCCTGTTTCTATCCTGGAGCAAGGCCTTGAATTCAGAGCAGCTGGTGAATGGTGGGCATGGAAGGACTAGTGGAATTTCTACAGAGAAGCTGCCCCCAGAGGCACTGAGACACTGAGGCACTGAGAGGCTGCACAGGTGTCCACAAACCACAAACCTCTGGTTGGGAGCACCAGTAGGATGAGGACTTAGGGGGTCAGGGGTACTGAATGAGTTTGGGAACCCAGGCCCTCCAAGAGGCAGTCTCTTGGGAGCAGGTCAGGACAGAAGTGAGTTCCCCGGGCTCATTCTGGGCACACTTAGCCCTCTGAGATATTTACATGAGTGCTATCAATGCCCTGTGCCCCGGGTATGCTGCCTATACCTGCACCCACTACTCCACCCAGCAGGGCTCCCTAAGACTGTAGAGCTGTGGAGTGTCACAGCTGAGAAGGGTCTAGAACTCAGAGAATGAAAGAGAGAGCAGAGTCAGGTAGGAAGGATGACCCCAAAGCTGTCTGGGCACAAAGCAGGTGGGGAGAAATGGAACCTGGGAATGAATGTACCTCACAGGTGTCTTATTTAGGAGGCAAGGAAGTAAATTCCATAAATAAGCTTTAACTTTCTCAATGAGGCATGTGTGGACCACCTCCCAGAACTCAGTGAGGATGGGAGGAGTCAGCACACCATCTATGCTATGCTTTTAGATGGTTTCCTTGCTGAGAGGGGTGGTCTTTCAAACTGGCACTCAAACTGGATGCAGAAGTGGTAACATTACCTCCAACAAGCCCATCATGTTGGGGGCACATCCCAGGTAAGCCTTTCCTGGTCAGATTATCACCTTGAATATAGTGAGGCGGCAGCATTGTCAGCTGGTACCTGAGGGAAGAATCCCACACATTATCCTTTAGGCTCCAAGAGGGTCAGAGCCCTAAGTAACAAAGACTCCAGGAGCTGTGGTCCTGTGGGATCTTTTCTCAAGCTTCACAACCTGCATGCTGGTCAATTTGGGCTCCAGCTTTTAGCTTTTTTCATGTGCTGAGAAATCCATGGAATTAGTGGATTTAATTAATATGTCATGACAAAATGGGGTCAGGGGATGTTCTGGGTGACTCCTTGGTGAGCCTCTATCCCCTCTGACTCCAGTGGGCCATTAAGGCAACCTGATTATGTTACAGAGTGGCCACCCACAAGGGCTTTTGAGGGACAGGGTGCTGGCTGCCTTTGCAATGGTCAGATGATGACTTGGGTTCCAATGAGAGGTTCTTTTGGGACAAAATTGCCTGATGATGCATTTCTTAAAATGTGTCCTGTTCTGTGACAGGATTTCTGGCCTCAGTCATAGAATCAATCATTCAGTCAACACAGGGAACCCCCTCCTGCCTGGATAGAATGATGCTCAGAGCAACTCACCTGTATAGTATCATCATCTCTCCTTCAAGGTATGACATGATGGGATTTCCAGGGGAATCTGGGCTTTGGAGAGGTTGGAATTCTGACTTTGATCATTCAGCTCTAGTATCCTTTCTACCCATTTTGTGATTAGTTTACATCTGTCAGGAGCCTCAGGGCCAGTGCTAAGCCCCAGGCTCTTAGGTAGAGAAGATCCAGATATTCTGCAGAATGCTTGGAAGAATCAATGAAACTTCCAATGAAACTTGGCAGATTGAACACTTCATTTATTTTCACTCTCCCAAAATCCTCACAAAATGGTCATAATTAAATACAGAAGTCTGAGACCTACAAAGCAAATACAGTCATGTACCACATAATGGCATTCAGTTAATAAACAGCATATATGACAGTGGTTGCATAAGATTATAATGGAGTTGAAAATTCCTTCTTTTTAGTAACATTTTAGCCATCATACTGTCATTGTGCAACACATTGCTCACATGTCTGTGGTAATGGTGGTGAAAATAAATCTACCACACTGCTGTCATACAAAAGCATGACAGTAAACAATTGTTACTGGTTTATGTGTTTACTATACTTTTTTTATTGTTATTTTAGACTGTACTCCGTTAACTTATAAAAACTGTAAACAGTGCGATGTGCTATTCTAGCAGCAGCCTTATGCATCCCATGTTTATGGAGTCTCTTGATTGCATCTTTTCTTCTGTGCTTGATTTAATCTTATTGTTTTGTTCATCATAACCCCAGGAGCAATAGGATATGCTACATATATATACCATATAGCATAGGTGTATAGTATGCTATTCCAAGTCTGTGTAAGTATACTCCATGATGTTTACACAATGACAAAATTGCCTGATGATGCATTTCTTGAAATGGGTCCTGTTTGGTGACACATGCCTGGATTTCCAGCCTCAGTCATAGAATCAACCATTTTTTAAGAAGTACTGGTTTCTTTTGTTGGAGAATGGCATTAGGGATCAAGATTTGGGTGCTGGATGCACTCATTGCTACTGGGTATCATCGCTTCTGGACCCTCTCAGTTGACAGGGGAAAGAATTATATGTGTGCATATTAGATAGATAGATAGATAGATAGATAGATAGATAGATAGATAGAAAATAGAAAGATAAAATATATACACAAACATATATAATTGTTAATTTTTGTGTATGTTATGGTTAATGTTATATGTCAACTTGACTAGGCTCTGGTGCTCAGTTGTTTGATCAAACATCAGTCTAGATGTTCCATGAAGGTCATTTTTAGGTGCAATTAACATTTAAATTAATAGACTTTGAGCAAAGGATATTGCCTTTTATAATGTGGTGAGCCTCATTCAGTCAGTTGAAGGCCTTAAGAGCAAAAACCTTCTTTCCCAAAGTTGAAGGAATTTCCTCAAGGCTGTAACAGAGACCCTGACTGAGTTTCCAGCCTGCAAATTTCAGACCCAAAAATGCAACATCAGCTCCTCCTTGAATTTCCAATCTGCCAGTCTGTGCTACATATTTCACACTTGCCAGCCCTTACAATGGTGTGGTGTGAGCCAATTAAAATCTCTCTAGTGCTCTCTCACTTGCTCTCGCTCTCTCTCTCTCTCTCTCTCTCTCTCTCTTTCTCTCTCTCTCTTTCTCTTTCTCTCTCTCACCCCCCCTCTCTCTCTCTTTCATGCACACTATTGGTTCTGTTTCTCTGGAGAACTTTAATACAACACATGTCTATATCTATGTCTCATGAAACTTGTCAGAATCAAAATGGAGATACTTATGTCAATCCTAAAAATAATTTTAAAAAGTCAAGAGGTTATGAAGGAAGGGTTCTTACTCATAATTGCCTGATAGAAGTGAGCACAAACGAATGCCAGGACCATAAACTTGCGTGAAGTCCACCTCACACCAAAATAACTTCTGCAAGGACATTTGCCCTGCAACTGTATGTTCAACTTAGGACTGAGTTCACTTTTGAGTCCAGAGATTATTGTTTCAAAATATCATGTGCAATTTTTCTCATTTTTTGCCTTTAAAAACTTCCCCTTGCCTCAACTTCTTTGAATACATCCATAGTTAACATGGGACATGAATTCCCACTGCAATACTATTCTCAAGTAAAACTTGAGGGGCGATCCAAGATGGCGGCCTAGAGGGCGACTGCACCCCCAGTCGCTCCAGAACCCAGGAGTTAAGAAGGGGAGGCATTGAGAGACTCGGACTGAAATAGAGCCACGGGTGAGTCTGCCCACTGGGTAAAGCTCGGCCCGGGTGGCAGGCCCAGATAGAGGTGGCTTATCAGAGCCGGGCAGGGCAGCTAGAGTCTTCCACAGGCAGCCCTGCGTACTCCAGCGGTGGGCCCCACCCACACGGCCAGCCTCTCCAGGTTCTCGGAGCAGGCCCCCTAGTGAGAGCCTTTCTGACCAGAACAAGCTCCAAGTCCCGGAGCCAGTGCAGCGCAGCGTACTCTGGCACGCAAGGAGCTTCAGGGACCAGGATAGGGCAGCCAAAGACTTTCCCAAGTAGCCTGGACCCCTGCGGTGGGAGGTGCCTTTCAAGGCTAGCTTCTCAGACCAGACCGCCCAATGAGAGGCTTTCTACATAGAACCAGCCACGAGTCCCCGAACCAACGGAGAGCTTCGATCCGCAAGCAGCCTCTGGGATCAGGGCAGGGCAGCCAGAGACCTCTTCAGGCGGCTCTGCCCACTCTGGCCGCAGGCTCTTTCCACGGGGCGATCCCAGATGGCGGCCTAGAGGGTGACTGCATCCCCAGTCACTCCAGAACCCAGGAGTTAAGAAGGGGAGGCATTGAGAGACTTGGACTGAAATAGAGCCACAGGTGAGTCTGCCCACTGGGTAAAGCTCGGCCCGGGTGGCAGGCCCAGATAGAGGTGGCTTATCAGAGCCAGGCAGGGCAGCTAGAGTCTTCCCCAGGTAGCCTTCCACACTCCGGCGGTGGGCTCCTTCCACACGGCCAGCTGCACGGTGCAGGCCCCCAGTGAGAGCCTTTCCGCACAGAGCCAGCTGCAAACCCTGGAACCAGTAGGGGGCTAGGGGCAGCTTTCTTCGGATGCACTGCATTATCAAGTTCCTCCAAGACATCAGGCTACTGAAGGCTGGGAGGTGATACACTGGAAGTCTACCGGGACACTATAAGCCAATAACGGAAACCTGCAATATCTCAGGGTCCCACTGACAACTGACCAATATGAGAAAACAAGGGAAGAAAATGTCCCAAACAAACCTAGATACTACATCAATAAAACCCAATGACAGCACAGCAGAAGAAATGTCAGAAAGGGAGTTCTGAATGTACGTAATTAAAACGATCAGGGAAGCACATGAGGAGATGAAAGAGCAAATGCAGGCATTAAATGATCGCACCAATCAACAGTTAAAAGACCAAATACGGGAAGCAAAAGATCATTTCAATAAAGAGTTAGAGATACTGAAAAAAAAGCAAACTGAAATACTTGAAATGAAGGAAACAATAAACCAAGTTAAAAACTCCATAGAAAGCATAACCAATAGGATAGAACACCTGGAAGACAGAACCTCAGACATTGAAGACAAATTATTTAATCTTGAAAACAAAGTTGGCCAAACAGAGAAGATGGTAAAAAATCATGAACAGAATCTACAAGAATTATGGGATATCATGAAAAGGCCAAATTTAAGAATTATTGGGATTGAGGAACAAACCAAAGGAATGAACAATCTATTCAATGAAATAATATCAGAAAATTTCCCAAATCTGAAGAATGAAATGGAAAACCAAGTACAAGAGGCTTATAGAACTCCAAACATACAAAATTACAACAGACCCACACCAAGGCACATTATTATGAAAATACCTAACATACAAAATAAAGACAGAATTTTAAAGGCCGCGAGAGAAAAGAATCAAATTACATTCAGAGGGAAACCAATAAGAATATCAGATTTTTCAATCCAGACCCTAAAAGCTAGAAGGGCCTGGAACAACATATACCAAGCCCTGAAAGAAAACGGATGCCAACCAAGAATCTTATACCCAGCAAAACTTACCTTCAAATGTGACGACAAAATAAAATCCTTCCATGATAAACAAAAGCTAAAGGAATTTACAAAAAGAAAGCCAGCATTACAGAACATTCTTAGCAAAATGCTCCATGAGGAAGAGATGAAAAACAATGATGCAAATCAGCAACAGGAGGCGCTAGCCTAAAGGAATAGCCAAATAAAGGAGAAACCAAATCATGTCAAAAACAAATATGAGTCAAATGACTGAGAATACAAATCATATCACAATAATAACCCTGAATGTTAATGGCCTGAACTCATCAATCAAAAGACATAGACTGGAAGATTGGATTAAAAAGAAAAATCCAACAATATGCTGCCTGCAAGAGATTCATCTCATAGAAAGAGACACCCATAGACTAAATGTGAAAGGATGGGGAAAAACATACCATGCACACGGACACAGCAAAAAAGCTGGAGTATCCATTCTCATTTCAGATAATGTGGACTTCAAAACAAAACTAGTCAGAAGGGATAAAGAAGGACATTACATGCTGCTTAAGGGAAGCATAAATCAGCAAGACATAACAATCATAAATATCTATGCCCCGAACATTGGCTCATCCACGTACGTCAAACAAGTCCTTCTCAATTCCAGAAATCAAATAGACCACAACACAATAATACTAGGCGATTTTAACACATCTCTCTCACCACTGGATAGATCGTCCAAACAAAAATTGAATAAAGAAACTATAGATCTCAACAACACAATCAACAATTTAGACTTAACAGACATATATAGAATATACCATCCAACAAAGAACGAATACACTTTCTTCTCAGCAGCACATGGATCCTTCTCTAAAATAGGCCATATTTTATGCCACAAAGCTACTGTTAGCAAATACAAGAAGATAGAGATACTACCTTGTACTCTATCAGATCATAATGGATTGAAATTAGAAATAAATGATAGAATAAAAAACAGAAACTTCTCCAATACCTGGAGATTAAATAATACACTATTATATGATGAATGGATAACAGAAGACATCAGGAGGGAAATAAAAAATTCTTAGAAGTAAACAAGAACAAAGACATATCATATCAAAATCTCTGGGACACTATGAAAGCAGTACTTAGAGGAAGATTTATTTCATGGGGCGCATTCAAAAAAAGAAGTAGAAATCAACAAATAAACGACTTAACACTGCAGCTCAAAGCGCTAGAAAAAGAAGAGCAGACCAATACAAAAAGTAGTAGAAGACAGGAAATAGTTAAAATCAGAGCCAAAATCAATGAAATCGAAACAAAAGAAACAATTGGAAAAATTAAAAAAATAAATAGTTGGTTCTTTGAAAAAATAAATAAAATTGATAAACCCTTAGCCACACTAACAAAGAGAAAGAGGGAGAAAACTCAAATTACTAAAATTCGGAATGAACAAGGAAACATCACAACAGACAGGAGTGAAATACAAAACATAATTAGAAGCTATTTCAAAAATCTATACTCCAACAAAACAGAAAACCTCGAAGACATCAACAAATTTCTGGAGACGTATGAATTACCTAAACTGAACGAGGAGGACATACACAACTTAAATAAACCATTTTCAAGCAATGAAATAGAAGAGGTCATCAAAAGCCTACCAACAAAGAAAAGTCCAGGACCAGATGGGTTCTCAGCCGAGTTCTACAAAACCTTTAAAGAAGAGCTTATTCCAATACTCCTCAAACTATTCCATGAAATAGAAGAGGAGGGAACCCTCCCAAACTCGTTCTATGAAGCCAATATCACCCTGATACCTAAACCAGACAGAGACACATCGAGGAAAGAAAATTTCAGACCAATATCCTTAATGAACATCGACGCAAAAATTCTCAACAAAATTTTAGCAAATCACATACAAATATATATTAAAAAGATAGTGCACCATGATCAAGTGGGTTTTATCCCAGGGATGCAAGGTTGGTTCAACATTCGGAAATCAATAAATGTCATTCACCATATCAACACACTTAAAGTTAAGAATCACATGATTATTTCAATAGATGCAGAAAAAGCATTCGATAAAATACAGCATCCCTTCATGCTCAAAACACTACAAAAAATTGGGGTAGTGGGAACATTCCTTAACATTATAAAGGCCATCTATGCTAAGCCCATGGCTAATATCATTCTAAATGGTGAAAAACTGAAAGCGTTCCCTCTAAAAACTGGAACAAGGCAGGGATGCCCTCTTTCACCACTTCTATTCAACATCGTCCTTGAGACTCTAGCCAGAGCAATTAGACAAACCAAAGAAATTAAAGGGATACGAATAGGAAAAGAAGATCTCAAACTATCCCTGTTCGCTGATGACATGATTATATATTTAGAGGAACCTGGAAATTCCACCAGAAAACTTTTAGAACTAATAAGTGAATTCAGTAAAGTAGCAGGTTACAAGATCAATGCTCATAAATCCAATGCATTTTTATACATAAGTGATGAATCTTCAGAAAGAGAAATTAGGAAAACTACCCCATTCACAATAGCATCGAAAAAAATAAAATACTTGGGAATCAATCTCACAAAAGAGGTGAAAGACCTCTACAATGAGAACTACAGAACACTAAAGAAAGAAATTAAAGAAAACCTTAGAAGATGGAAAGATCTCCCATGTTCTTGGATAGGCAGAATTAATATTGTCAAAATGGCTATACTACCTAAAGTGCTATACAGATTCAATGCAATTCCAATTAAAATCCCAATGATGTACCTTGCAGAAATAGAGCAAGCAATTATGAAATTCATCTGGAAGAATAAAAACCTAGAATAGCTAAAGCAATCCTCAGTAGCAAGAGCGAAGCAGGGGGTATTGCAATACCAGATCTTCAACTCTACTACAAAGCAATAGTAACAAAAACGGCATGGTATTGGTACCACAATAGACAGGTAGATCAATGGTACAGAATAGAGGACACGGACACAAACCCAAATAAATACAATTTTCTCATACTAGACAAAGGGGTCAAAAATATGCAATGGAGAAAAGATAGCCTCTTCAACAAATGGTGCTGGGAAAACTGGAAAACCATATGCAATAGAATGAAATTAAACCCCTATCTCTCACCCTACACAAAACTCAACTCAAAATGGATCAAGGACCTCGGAAATCAGACCAGAGACCCTGCATCTTATAGAAGAAAAAGTAGGTCCAAATCTTCAACTTGTTGGCTTAGGATCAGACTTCCTTAACAGGACTCCCATAGCACAAGAAATAAAAGCAAGAATCAACAACTGGGATAGATTCAAACTAAAAAGCTTTCTCTCAGCAAAGGAAACTATCAGTAATGTGAAGAGAGAGCCTACAGAGTGGGAGAATATCTTCGCCAACCATACTTCAGATAGAGCGCAAATTTGGAAATGAACAGACACTTCACAGAAGAAGATGTACAAGCAATCAACAGATATATGAAAAAATGTTCAACATCCCTAGTAATAAGGGAAATGCAAATCAAAACTACCCTAAGATTTCATCTCACCCCAATTAGAATGGCGATTATCAAGAACACAAGCAACAATGGGTATTGGCGAGGATGTGGTGAAAAAGGAACACTCATACATTGCTGGTGGGGTTGCAAATTAGTGCAGCCACTCTGGAAAGCAGTGTGGAGATTCCTCAGAAAGCTTGGAATGGAAACACCATTTGACCCAGCTATCCCACTCCTTGACCTATACCCAAAGGACTTAAAATCAGCATACTACAGAGATACAGCCACATCAATGTTCATTGCTGCTCAATTCACCATAGCCAGATTGTGGAACCAACCTAGATGCCCTTCAGTTGATGAATGGATAAAGAAACTGTGGCAAATATATACAATGGAATATTACTCCGCAATGAAAATGATAAAATTATGGCATTTACAGGCAAATGGATGAAATTGGAGAATATCATGCTAAGTGAGATAAGCCAATCTCAAAAAACTAAAGGACGAATGATCTCGCTGTTAAGCGGATGAGGACATATAATGGGGGTTGGGAGGGGTTAGCATTAGGTTTAGGGTTAGGTTTAGGGTTAGGGATAAGGAGAGCGGTAAGAATGAAGGAAAGAAGGACTGTATAGAGGGGAAAGAGGGGTGGGAGAGGTGGGGGGGAAGGAAAAAAAAATAATCAAACATCATTGCCCTATGTAAACGTATGATTACACAAATGGTATGCCTTGACTCCATGTACAAATAGAGAAACAACATGTATCCCATTTGTACACAATAATAAAAAATTTTTTAAAAAAGATTCAAAAAAAAAACTTGATTTGCTTCAACTTTAACTTCTGCGTTCCTTCATCTATATCTGTATATCTATTAATATTCATACTATGCTAAGTACTAGTTCATACTGATGCAAACAATTCTAATCCTAATGTATCATTCTATGCTTCCCCTCCTCTTGCTTATCTGTAACCTCCTACTGCAATAGTGAGAGACCTGCTTCGACCATTCACCTTCCATCAATTGTTCGGTTTCATTATTTAAGAGTAGTTGTTTTAGAATTGTTAACCCATCTGTGAGGAACAACTGTATCAACTAGAATATAGTTCTTTTATATAGCTCCTTTTATCTTTAGTCGAAAAATCTCCATTCATTTCCAAAGTAGCTTAGGTCAACAGAGATATCATTTGTAATGTAGTTAGATCCTTTGGCCACTTCTGCATTTCATCTTGGGATCTTCCAACCTCCTAGGTTATTTTTAACTAGCACAGTTTGTGCTGTAAGGTTCCATGTGTTTAGACAAATGTCTAAAATCTTGTATTCACCTTTACAGTATCACCAGAATTAGTGCTTTACTTATTCAACACTCCTTCCAACCCAAACCACCAATCTGTTTACCATCTCTATAATTTTGGGGTTTTTTCTCAGAATGTATAATTGGAATCATATAATTGCATTTTTTTCAAACTGGCTACATTCGTGCAAGAGTCATTCATGTTTTTTCATGGCTTTTTAGTTCATTTCTTTTATCACTGAATAATATTGTATGGATGCTTATTTATCCATTCTATTAAAGACATGTTAGTTACTTCCAGTTTTTGACAATTATAAATAAAGCTGCTCTAAGCATTCATGTGCTGATTTTATGTGTATAGTCTGCTCAGTTCCTTAGCCCATGTATTGATTGGGTTATTCATATTTTTGGTGTTAAGTTTTTTGAGTTCTTTATAAATTCTGGAGATTAGTACTCTATCTGAAATGCATGTGGTAAAGATTTTCTCTCATTCTGTAGGCTCTCTTTTCACATTATTGATTGTTTTCTTTGCTGAGAAAAAGCTTTTTTAGTTTGAATCCATTCCATTTATTGATTCTCGTTTTTATTTCTGGAGCTTTGGGAGTCTTGTTAAGGAAGTCTGATCCTAAACTGACATGATGAAGATTTGGGCCTACTTTTTCTTCTATTTGGTACAGGGTCTCTGTTCTACTGCCTAAGTCTTTGATCCACTTTGGGTTGATTTTTGTGCAGGGTGAGAGATAAGGGTTTAATATCATTTTGCTGCATATGGATTTCCAGTTTTCCCAGCACCATTTGTTGAGAAGGCTATCTTTTCTCCAGTGTATGTTTTTGGCACCTTTGTCTAGTATGAGGTAAGTGTTTTTATGTGGGTTTTTCTCTGTGTTTTCTATTCTGTACCTGCCTATTTTGGTGCCAATACCATGCCATTTTTGTTACTATTGCTCTGTAATATAGTTTAAGGTCTGGTATTGTGATACCTCCTGCTTCACTCTTCCTGCTAAGAATTGCTTTGGCTATTCTGGGTCTTTTATTTTTCCAAATGAATTTCATGATTGCTTTCTCTATTTCTGTGAGGTACATCACTGAGATTTTAATTGGAATTGCATTGAATCTGTATGGCACTTTTGGTAGTATTGCCACTTTGACAATATTAATTCTGCCTATCCAAGAACATGGGGGATCTTTTCATCTTCTAAGGTTTTCTTTAATTTCTTTCTTTAGTGTTCTAGAGTTTTCATTGTAGAGGTCTTTCACCTCTTTTGTTAGATTGACTCCCAAGTTTTATTTTTTAAGGCTAGTATGAATGGGGTAGTTTTCCTAATTTCTCTTTCAAAGGATTTATCACTTATGAATAGAAATGCATTAGATTTACGTGTATTGATTTTATATTCTGCTATTTTGCTGAATTCATTTATTTGTTCTAGAAGTTTTATGGTGGAATTTTTTGGATCCTCTAAATATAGAATCATGTTGTTGGCAAATAATGAGAGTTTGAGTCCTTCTTTTCCTATTCGTATCCCTTTAATTTCTTTGGTCTGTCTAATTGCTCTGGCTAGAGTTTCAAGGATGATGTTGAATAGAAGTAGTAAAAGAGGGCATCCCTGTCTTGTTTGTTTTTAAAGGGAATGCTTTCAGTTTTTCTCCATTTAGAATGATGTTGGCCTTGGGCTTAGCATAGATAGCCTTTACAATGTTGAAATACAAAAGATAATTAGAAGCTAGTTTGAAAAATCTAACTTCTGACAAAATAGAAAATCTCAAAGACATCAACAAATTTCTAGAAACATATGATCCACCCTAACTGAATCAGGAGGAGATACACAATTTAAACAGCTCAATTTCAAGCAATGAAGTAGAAGAAACCATCAAAAGCCTACCAACCAAGAATAGCCCAGGATCAAACAGATTCTCAGCAGAGTTCTACAAGACCTTCAAAGAAGAACTAATAACAATACTCCTCAAAATATTCCATGAAATAGAAAAGGGAGAACCCTTCCAAACTCATTCTATGAAGCTAGTCTCACCCTGATACCAAAACCAAACAAAGACACATCAAAGAAAGAAAATTTCAGACTAATATCCCTGATGAACATAGATGCAAAAATTCTTAACAAAATTCTGGCAAACTGCATACAAAAGCATATTTACAAGATATTGCATCATGATTGAGTAGCATTCATTCCAGGGATGCAAGGTTGGTTCAACATCTGGAAATCAATAAATGTAATTCATCACATCATTGGACTTAAAGTTAAGAATCATATGATCATTTCAATAGATGCAGAAAAGACATTTGATAAAATATAGCACCCCTTCATGCTTAAAACACTAGACAAAATAGGTATAGCAGGATAGTGATCTTGAAAAGTGATATAACTTTTCAGAGGTGGTGCCTAGTGCGAGGAGGATTAGGTCTTGAGGTCTGTACCCTTGGAAAGGATTAATGCCAGTCTCATAGAGCGAGTTAGTTCTCTTGATAAAGTAAGGTCTCCTCATATGCTTAGCCCCTTCTGCGTTCAGTTCAGCCAGTTTCCTTTCTGTTTTTCTACCATGTTATACGCATCCAGGAGGCCAGTGCCAGGGCGTTTGGGCCCTCCAGCTAACAGAACTATGAGCCAAATAAAACTCTTTTCTTTTTAAAGTACTTAGTCTTGGGTATTTTGTTATAGCAACAGAAAACAAACTAATACAATAACCAAATTCATCAAAGAAGAAATCAAGAGGGAAAATAAAAAATACTTTGTAATAAAATAAATGAAAACACAAGAGAAAAAGATTTTAAAATAAAAGATAATTAGAATTGACAGACTGATATGGATGATGGATGATGGGTAGATGGATGAATGAATGGTAGCTGGGTGGATGGATGATAAAAATGGTGGAAGGATGGATGGTGGATGGATGGGTGTATGGATGGATAAACAAGGATGGATGGAGAATATGAATGGCTCGCCAGATCCCTCAGAGTCTTCCTATTTTACTGCTTTGGGGCCAACATAGTGAGAGTAGCCCTCTGGGGGACAATGTGAATTTTTGTGATTATTATGAATGGTCAGTCTTGAGAATTTTGAATATGTTCAATATCCTGGCTCTTCCACTTTATAATTTATAGTCTCAACCTAGAACAGGGCTCCTTTTCCTCAGGTTCAAGTTTTAAAGGGACCCTGAGGACCCTGAAAGCAATCCCTAGGCCATACACCAGGAACAAGCCTGCACACTTTTAGGCATTTGTGCCTCCCTGCCACCCCCACCCACCATGGGCTGCCCAGGACCCCTGGTGGAACAGAATAAAGGAACAGAGGAGAAGGAGGCTGTGGGCCATTCCCCACCTCCACCCCCAGCTAATGGAGCCATTTCCATCACCACCAGCTTAGCCTTTAATCATCCCACTTTCAAGTAAAAGACTGTGTTCCCCAGACACCAAAAGGGCCATGTCTTACAATAGGGTGTGAAAGGAGAGAGGGCAGATCTGCCTTACAGGCAGGGACCTAGGGTAGGGCAAGGGAGATGCAACCAACAGCTGAAGGTGAGGAAATGGAATCACTTCCCACTAGCACAGCTCCTCAGACCCTGGGAAGAGGGGTATGTCCCCCACTCTCTTCATAGCTCTGGGCCCCTGAAGAATGAAGTCTGGGGCTTCACTTAAAGTTTTCTCCTCTCTTTTGTAGTCTTCCTTGTGTCATGGTGTTTTCACTTACTATTTAATGTCAAATTTAAGTCAAGAAAAATTAAAATTTTAAATTATCAGTAAGAGTTTTACCATTTTATCTTTATATTTTTCAGTGCTGTTTTAAATGCAAATCTAAGAACATTTAGTTCATATGTGAAATCACCAATATCTCTGTAACTTGTACATATGTATATATTTTGTTTTTATCAGAACAGAGCAAACTCTTTACAGAACTAGCCCACCTGTTGAATTTTCCTTCTTGTACAGGCATGTTCTATCAACACTTTCTGCTTTGGGAAACTGAGTCTGGTCCTCAGGTCTGTGACTCAGCCCTTCCTCTACTGCCTGGGGGTTGCAGGATGGGAGAGGGTTTGGGGGAGGGAGCGGCATCCCCCAGGACCAGCTCAGCTCTGGCCTGTGAAGGAGACCTCCCTGAGTGTAGCTGACCTTTCCCTCCCACACAATCGATTTTCAATTGACCTTAGCCTTTCACTTTACACTTCAGAGCCTCTACAGTCTGTAAACCTCTTTGAACAGACTGCTTGACACTCAGAAAGGCCATCAGGGTACAGGGTCACAAAGCAAGGCCCCTTCCTGGCTTCCCTAGGGGTATCCTCAACCCTCAGACTCACCTCCTATCCATTCCCTTCTTTGTAAATTACACATGTAGCATAGTCATGATATAGAAGATACTTTGCTTTTTTAACTATTTTTTTGAAAAGAACCTCAAACCTACCAAGAAGTTGCAAGAACATTGGAACGAGTTCCATGTTCCCCTTGCTTAGATTCACCAACCACCAACAAAAAAAGGACACTGTTTTGCTGAGACATAGAATAATAATCAAAATGGGGAAATTGAACCATGATGCAATACTGTTTTCTAGTACCCCATCCATATTCAAATTTCTCCTTTTGTTCTAACATTGTCTTTTGTAGCATGATTTATTTCCTAACATAGGATCAGACTCCAGACCTTATCATGTTTTTCATTAAGACTGTTTTCAAAGAAAGAAGATTAGTCACAGCTCTAATACTGAACAAGTGCCATTGCTCAGTCTCCTGCCTGAGCTTCTCACACATGCACACACACTGTACAACCACCAATGCACATACATGGATGCACACATGCAAATGTACATGTGTGTGCACATACACACACCAGCCTCCAGTGGGGTCTGGATGTATCCATGCCACACTTTGTGGTCATTAACGTCTGCACAAATTACCCCATCCAGCTATTCTCGTTCTTAATCTCCCCTCTAGTGACTGCATGATGGTGCCCATAAAAAACACACTGTTTTTTCTGTTTGTAGATTTTCTCAGAGATGAGGGGATTCCCCTCTCCTGAGATTACTTGAAATCAAGAGCCCTGCTGGGTCTATGATGGGATTTCTCTGCATGGCCTCCCACTGGGTCAGGTCCCAGTTATCTCAGGGAATGCCCACCCAGGCCTGCCTTGTAGGGGCCTACTATCTTGTCCCCATAGACCACACTTCAGGAGCACCTCTGGCTTCTGAGGGACAGTATCTGGGGCACAGTGGGAAGCATGTGAAGCTGCCAGTTCATTGCAGGGATCAGATAAACCCAGTGAGTCTGCAACTCTCAGTTCTGTACAACTTCAGGCAGGCTTCCTGACATCGGTAAGCCACAACTATCCTCACATGTTAAAGTGGAAGAATAATCTTATCTATTACAAAAACATCAAACAACAAATCCCTTGTCCAGAGACTGTAGGTGAAGTTCAGTAGCAGAGTGCAAGCATAGCCTGCACAAGGCTCTGCATTCAATCTCCAGCAGAAGTTCCCCCACTCCAAATCCTTTGTTCTTGGCATGTACTAGGTGCTCAGTAAGCAATGATGAGCACCATCTTTATCATTTTTTTTTTCCCCAAGAAGAAGCAGTGTCCTGCCTGGGGTCAGCCCCAGACAACCAGGTACTCCTTGTTCCTTGGAGTCATTAGAGACCAGGAGTCAATTTCTGTTCCAGCAAAAGGGTGCTTTTTTTTTTTTTTTTTCCTTATTTGAGCATTATCCCTTCCTCTACAGATCCTTATCTACGTCCTACACCCACAAATGTGTTGGGGGGGATGGTATGAGGGTGAACACAGACCTGTGTACTATGTAGCCCCAGTGCTGAGTCTGGCTTAGCACCCAGGGCAGTGGAAGGTTGGGGTTCTCTTTTTCCTTGGCAGCAAAAAGGACACAGAAGGTGCCTTTTAGAAAGAGGTATGTTGGGAGGGGTGACAGAGGACGGGAGAGCGTTACTGAGATCAGGGGTCTTTGATGCCCTCATGGCTGAGGTATGCCTGGTTTCTAGAAATGTTTCTGTGCAAAGGCACAGGATGCCTACCTACTGTAGCAATGCCCTGCATGAGGAAGTTCTGTGCAAGAGCACTATCAGTTCTGACCTTGATCTCCTGGGAAAAAAGGAATTCTTATGCTAGACAACCACAGTGTTTCACCAGTTCCACTTCTCGGGAGCTCCTGCCTGTCTTTTACCAACTTTAAACAATGGACTTTCTTCAGACCTACACAAATCTCCTAACATTGCACTTTGCAACTATGGATTGCTACTGCCGAAAAACAACATAGATGTCCTAGTTTCTGTAACGTTCTTAAATACAAAGAATAATGCTTGCATAGTCTTTAACCTGATAACAAGACATATATAAGTAAAGATTGCTGTGTAATTCTTTGGACCTGTGTCTCCATCAGAGAGCAGGCTCCACCTGATCCCAGTTTAATCTTCAAGATCTGTGTCTGTCAATCATTATTTTCCAATCCCCCTTCGCACCTCACGGGACCCCAGAGTTTGCCTGCTGCTAGCTACAGAGGTATACAGCCTGACACGGACACCACCTAGTTTAAAACATGAACCCTGCAAGGAGGTTGAGGGGCACCAGTTCACTCATGGTGATGTTCCACACTGACTTGTCAGACCATAATGTTCCCAGAGGTCCAAAACAACCACACAGGAGCCAGGACCCCTTTGATCTGATCACTGGGCAGGGCCCTATACTCTGTTCCCTGTGTAATCACCTAAGATCAGCTACATTATCCATACACAGGGGCCTCAGGATATTTTTCTAAGTTTTTCCTGAGTATTTCTCAAAGATAACCCAGATGGTCACTGGTTTGTTTTTGAGTCTGTGTGAAACCATACATGAGTCTTCACCCTGAGATCACAAACACAGGTTGACCTCCAGGCAGGTCCATTAGCATTTACCTGGTAGAATGCCTGCAGGTCTTCAACTGACCAATCTGTTTTTCCTGTCCATATATTTTCAGTGCAACTTTTTTTTCCCAAATGTGATTGTGACTATTTATAAAATATTATTTTAATTTGAACATACTGCATATACTTTTCAGGTGGACATCTCACAACTATGCTTTGAAATACATAGACTAGATACAGCTGAAATCAGAGTTTGCTTTTTGGAAAGCAATCAGAGGAGATGATGTCACAGAGGACATGCCCTGGGTAGGGCTTCTGGTTCCAGGAACACAGGGGTAAAGATGAAAATGACCATGGTGGTCCAGAAAATGTTCTAAGGGTGCACAGGGAGCAGGAGCCAAAGCTGGACAGATGGATGGAGTCAGACCAAGCAGACCCTTACCCAGGTTAGCCTTCAGTCAGTTCCAATGCAGGGTATCCCTGTCCAACCATGTGGGATTGTGAGGCATGAACATGATACCACTGCAAAAGCTCTGTGTACAAGGCCACAGCAATGATTGCATTACTATCCTTTCAGGCTTTCCCCAGTGGGCACAGCAACGCTGAACCTCTCTCCCTGGGGCCCACTGTGACAGATGCCATGGCAGTTTCTTGGTATAGAGGTGGTGATGGGGGTCAGAGACCCCACAAAGTGCAGTCTCAGTGTGTACTGCAAACACCAATAGGTTCCAGTAGGAAAAAGAAGACCAGACCATGAATTCTTCACATTCAGAATCTAAAGACTTGAGGAGGGCAGTATGATGCTGGCTCCCCTGAAAATTATTTCTGTCCAGGTTCAGTGCTCCTTGGAAGTTGAGAGAGCAGGTCCTCCCTGCTGTTGGAGTGACATAAACCAGGGTGGGGTCAGGTGGAGACGGGTGCTCATGACATAACACTGTGAGGACTCCCTGAGCATGTGGGTAAGAGGCCCAGCTGGTAATATCACAAGATTTTCATGGTATCTACAAAACTCCTACAGCTCCATGGAGACATTGTGCTTGCCTGGACCCTGCACCTCCTGATTGCTTCCCTCCCCCAGTCCCTTTCCTCCCAGGAAAGACAGGAAGAGGAAGAGGGCTCCCAGCTCTTTGGAGTACAAGCACTTGAAGGCCCCACAGATGACTCTCATGAGTTCTTAAACCACTCCAATATGAGTTCATTCTGTCTTCTCTGCATCAGGGACAAAAATAAAAACAAAAAGTTAAGATAGTAACAATCACTCCTAGCCTTTCTTCTCTCCCTGTTCACCTAGGTTCTTTCTTTGCTCCTGGGTCTGGGTCTTGCATGAGCTACAGGAATGTGGAGACCTGGAAAAATCCACAGGCAGCTTCCATTCTAGGGCTCAGGCTCAGAGCTCAAGGCTGGGAGATTAGGGGTAGTTCTGATAGGCACTGAGAGAGAAAGGGATCTTAAGGAAGGGAGAGGAAGTGTGATGCCAGTTGTGCCATATAATGACCTGTCACTTCCCAGCATACCCTCCAGGATCTCGTCAGTGTTGGTCAGACAAGGCCCTCCTTTAGTCCACTTGGTATGGTTCCTCCATGGCAGGAGGCAGGTTGGGGTACAGAGCTCTGAGATCAGCCCTTCTTGCCCTCAGACTGAGGAGCTTGGATGTGCCATCTTAAGAATACGGGTCTAGTAGACTGCTCCATCTATGAGGGGCCTGTTCCTCATTGAAGTTCACACTGGGGTCCTCCTCTTCCCCCATTGCAGGGGTATCACCTTTCCTCCAAATGCCGCTATGTGGTGTGGGGAGACTCCCAAAAGGTGGTCTCCCACCCAAGATCCATTCAGGACCTTGTTCACAGTCAAAGACCATCCCATGCATGGAAGCAGCCATGCATTCTAGGATAGAGATCACAACAGAGAACAGTCACCAAGGGTGATTGTCTCCTTGGACAGGCCCTGAGGTAGAAAGAACATTCCAGCCCCGACCCACATGTGTGCATGTGTCTACCAACCAATCAAGGGTCTTGTTGGGGTGAACTTGCATTTTGGGTATGCATGTGCTGGCAGGTGGGCAGGAACATCAGAGTTCTGGGGCAGGACTGAGGGCTGGTACCTGGGGCCACAAGGGGAAAACAGCTGCTGGGGCCAAAATCAATGACCTGGGGAGCAGCTATGGGAGAAAGAGGGCTCAGTTGACTGCAGCAAAGGCCACAGAGTCTACTTCGGGGGATGACAAGGAACAAGGGAGGTTTGGGCATATTTAAAGATTTGGAGGTTTTAAATTATTCTTTTTGGTTTAAATTTTCAATTTCATTGTTTTGTGAATTTTCAGAACAGATTTTCCATTTGCCTACGTACTTTTGTGAAATGTCTGTTCAAATCTTTATTGAGTCAGCACATCTGTTGTTATTGAGGGGAACCTTGGTTTTGAATGTGTGTGTGCATGTGTTCATGTGTGTGTGTGTGTGCGTGTGTGTGTGTGTGTGTGTGCACACACAGATGTTTGTATTTGTGCAGGTGAATACATTCAGGTGCCTCTCTCTAAATTAGCATGTGTGTATGTTTGTGCTCATGCCCACCTTAGCGTCTGTCTTCTATGCCTAAACAGTACCAGCCAGTGTTGGATCTACAGTGATCTGGGACAGAGTTGAGTCCTGAGTTTGCCACTTTCTGGTAGCAGACTGCTCTCTGGGATCCCTAGGAAATGACTGCAAGCAGGAGCTTAGCAGGGTAAGTACATACCCTGATCCAAATCTACTGCCACCTTTGTGCCTGGGTACCCAGGTCATGGAATGACTCCCTTCATTGTGTGCCTCTGCCCCATACCTTCCATCCAGTTCAGTTTATCTATCCACCCATTTATTTAGCCAGTCATTCATCCATTCACACAATTTAACCACCTATCTATTATTTTACCCATTCAATCTCCATTCAACCTTTTGACAATTTATTCATTAATTCAATATAATCCATTCAGCACCTATCTGTTCACCTATACATTCATCCAAAAATCCAACTACCATCTAGTCATCCTCCCAACTACTAGCCCATTCATTCTTCAATTTTCCACCCATCCATTCATCCATCTTTCCAGTAACCACCCATTCATCTACCCACGCATCTGTCAGCACACATTTGGTTTCCTAAGACAATTGTGCAAGGGAATGTAGGGAGAAAAAAGTATCTCTTTCCTGAAGGACGCTTTTGACATAAGAAGTGCTCATAAAACTGAAAATATAAGATAGACAACTTCAACCTCAGAGCCATCTTTGACTCCTTCCTCACAGTCTATATAATGAAGTGCCATTCACTTCCATACTCTTTCTTCCACACATGCTCTTCATTCCCCTGCACTGTGCTGCCCAATCAGATGTTCATGAGCTGCCGCAATGATTCCCTGCCTCTAGCCTCCAACCTCTACAATTTCTCTCCTCTTTAGTGCAAACACAAGTTGGGTCTTCAGTTCAAAATATTTAATAGGCATTTAGGTAAGAGAATATTTGGGTATGGGCATATAATGTCCTCCTTGTGAGAAGAGGGATCCCAGTCCCCAGGTCCCTTGCTGGTTTCCTGGTATCAGCTCGACAGAGGTGGCATGAAGGGAAATAGGGCAGTGATAGCCACAAGCACTGTGCCCGGTAATTCTGAGCACAGGATATGTTTTCCATTATTTTTATAGCTCTGGTGTAAACATAACTTCCCATCCAGCACAGAACAGAAGGAACATGTGGAGGCTGGCATGGAGCTTAGAGCTTGTCTGAGTTCTGGAGCTGAATTTGTGTGAGAATGGAAGGAGCTGAACTCTAACTGGGTTTGGAGCCTCAAAATCTCCAACTGGCTTCCTGGACCAGGGTGAACTAAAGCCCAGATAAGCTGCCTAGAGGCCAAAGAGGACCTGATGCTAGGGCCTCAGTGAGCAGGCTCTGGGGCAGTGACCAGGGCAATAATCCAGGATATCCTGCAGGCACTGTCCTCCAAAGGATGTGGGAAGATATGCTAGGCTCAGCCCCAGTCATGGGCAGGGTGAGTTTGTGAGTGTGAACCCGGAGATCCAGCCTACATTGTTGCAGTTGTAGGAGTAGCTGCTCCCTTCTCCAACTCTACTTACCTTTTTAAATAGGTCCCCTTTCACACACATTGTTTAATTCCCTTGGTTTCCCTTTGCAGTGTTTTTTAACTATAGTAAAGTACAGAGAACAATACAACAGACACCAGCATCATTTATAAATGTTGAGATCTGGTTATGTTTAAAACTTCAGAAGTTTTACATTCAAATAAAAGCAATATAATTTACAGATAACATTATTTTCTGACTCAAGTTGCTTTCCCTCCTGCCCGGAAGCAAACTCTGGCAACATGTGGGGACCTCTTCACAGTCTATTATTACATTTCATGACATGTAATCACATACATGCCTACGCACACACACATACACACAGGTCAATGAGCATATGTAGGTGTTTATGATCCATGAGTGCTTTGCTTCAATCTCTAATCTAATTTCAAGCTTACCTACATTGGCACATATAGATCTAATTCATTCATTTTAACCTCTTCACAAGGATCCTGTTTTAGAAATATCTGACAACTTGTTCATCTACTTCCTTAATGGCTTAATATACTTCCAACTTTGTGCTATATCAAACCATACTACATAAGGCACATCTTTATTCAGTTTCCCAGTTGTACCCAAGGTCATGTATTCAGAGAGGAATTTCTGCATTTTCAGGAATGCATTTTTTCAAATTCACACATTTCTGTGCTCTGCTCCTCCAAGTAGTTGGACTAATTTACACCCCTGCCTATGAGCGTGAGAGTTCCCTTTGCTCATCATTTTATTTACTCTTGAGATTATCCTACATGATTTTTTCCAAGGCATTGAAATGGTATTTCAATGTTTTAACTTGTATTTTCCCTATTAGTGATATCAATTAGTGATTTCACATTTTTATTTGCCTTTCATGTTGTCTCTTCAGTGAATTTTTCTTTTTTATCCTTTGCCCACTTTTTCTATAGGTTGTTTGTATTTGTTCTTGATTCTTAAGTTACTAATCCTCTATTTGTTCTACATAGAGCTAGCATCTTCTCCACATTAGTTGCTTTTCTTTTTAAACTTATTTTGAAGTATAATACCACACAGTGGCTGCACATCCTAAGGTACAGCTCCATGAATTTCCTAAAGTGCAAATGTCTGTGTCTTCTCACTCAGGAAATGAAGTACTATGGTCCCCAAGTGCCCTTTGCATCCTCTGACTACCATCCATGGTCCAACCAATGCTCTCTTAGTACCTTCCTGGTTGTGAAGTCTTATTAAATATACAACTGATATTATTTGCTAGTTCAGTATCGGCAGTATTAATTCTGGGACCACCCCACCACCACCACACCACACACACAGAGATATCAAAATCTTGGGATGCTTAAGTCCCTAAAATAAAATGCCATAGTATGTGTGTATAACCTAGAAAGAACCTCAAATGTACTTTAAATCATCTCCAGGTCAGTTAGAAGGCATATATAATGCAAGTGCTAGGTAAATAGTTCTTATACCATATTGTTTAGGGGAAAAATAAGAAAAAGGTCTGTGCTTATTAGAACAGACACATTTTTTTCCAAATATTTTCAATTCATAGTAGGTTGAATCTGAGAATGTGGAAACTACAGATACAGTAGATTGGAGGTACTTTATTTAAGGTTTTTGCATCTATCTTCATAGAGAATGATCTGGAGTGCTCCATTTTTTGCTTTTCATTGAATATGGTATTCATGATGACTAGCTCTGTAATACCTTTTTCAAATATCAATTTATTATTAATTCTGGAAGCTGTGTTAGGGGTAACAGAAAGCAGCAAAAAAGAGAGGTTCTCAGGAGGGTTTCTGGGTGGTCCCCAAGCTTGCACCTGGGCATAATGAGGGGTCACAATGGGCCTCACATTGTCCCCTAAGGGGAAACTGTGCTCTCCTCAGGTGTGGCATGGACTCTCCAGACTCTAATATCTCTGCAGTGCTGCTCAAGGAGACATGCAGACCTGCTGTCTCTGTGGGATGGTAATAGCTGTGGTGAACCTCTCAGTAGAAGGGCTTGGGAAGCTCGAAGTTTTACAAAGCCAGAGGCTTTGCTCCTGTATGTGATTTGCATTACAGGGTTTGTCAGAACTTCTTGTATGCATCTCCAAGATTAGGACAAAATAATGATGCTCCAGGTGTCATGAGTTTCAGGCCTCTTTGTTCTCCACAGTACATACTAGACAGTAGCTTGGAGCTGGTGGGACATCTACTTCATACTATCATGCTCCTGTCTCCAAGCACATGTCCCCCCACTAGAGGCTACTTACTCCCTGCTCCTCCCCAAGTCTTTCACAGGAGAGGGATCTGGTACAGTGTGACCAATTCATCCCATCAACAGAAGCATGTGGTCATGCTCCAGACATGCCCAATGGTCCAGTTAGAAGCTTAGGACCCTAAGAAGGTTCAAGAGTAGAAGGAGTCCACATGCTTCCTGCTCACCAGCTCTGCCCTCAAGATCTTCCATGATTCATCCACATGCTCCCTCACACCAGCACCAGGAGCATCCCTTGGTTCAATGGATGTCTGTGATTCTGATATCATTACCAATTCTGTGGTCCACTAGACCCGTCCAGCTCAGACATAGAAGAGGATGGACACCTGGCCACTGCCTGCTCAGTCACACCCTCAGTCATTCATCCCACAGTATGAGTTATAGGATGGCAGTGGTGAACTTCAGCCCCTGCCTGGAGGAGGAAGACAACTGGCAGACAGAGAGTAGTGTGCACGTGGTATTGGAGTACAGGAGCCAGGCCATTCCCAGAGAAGTGGTTCTGAGAGACTGCCTGAGAAGGGGACTTAAATGAATCTTCACAGAGGGACATCTGGGGACACAAAGGAAATCTGAGCAGAGAGTACAATGTAGACAAGCCATATTACCTGGGTGCATGGGGTTGAAAGTATGGGGGTTTCCATGGATCTCAGTGGGAGGGGCATGGGCTACAAACTGGCTCCTCCCAGGGAGTTGGGGAGACCTTTCCAATGTCCACACTTTTCCTAGGTAGGAACAGCCCCTCTGTACAGGAGCTCTGGAGCTTCAGAGATGGGAGCAGGGAGGAGAGGGAAACTGCTCAGCCTGAGCAGTGTTTTAGGAAATGGTCAGAGACTGGTGCCCCATCTGTAGTCAAGCCTGGCCTTCAAGGAGTCACTCCAAGCCCAGATCACAGAAGATTCCTGGGTTCCTGCAGAGAATATGGCTGGGTAACATTCAATGGCAGATGGGTTGTCTCATTCTTAGAAGGATATGCCTTTGTTGTAAAAACATGGTGTTCAGGGCATGAGGATGGAAGCATTCTCACCTTCCATCTTCAGACAGCACACATGGCTAGAAAGCTAGAATAATCTATGCCACGCCTTGGGGAACACTGGCTTGTAAAAACCCTGGGGAAGACAAGAGAAATATTTTGAATGGAAGAGAGTTCCAAGCCAGTGCCACATTTCACAGAAGAAGGAATGGAGGCAGAGAGAGCAGGCTCATCCATTGGCCCCTATCAAAAGCCCATTAGGCTCCACCTGGCACAAACTGCGGAACCATGGGTTTGGCATCTGATCTACGTGCACACAAGGGAACAAGTTGTTCCCACATCTCATTACCTGGAGACACACAGCTCAACCCAGAGTTCTGGAATTAGCACTGCAAGGACATGGAGGGCAAAATAATAACCTAAACTGCTGAGTTTTATGGTTTTTATCACCTTATCATTTCAATCCTTTCACACAACATTGCCACTGATTCTTCAGGTGGCCCTGGGGCAGGCAAGGTAGGCAGTGCTCCAGTAAGACAACTGAGGCCAGGGAAGAAGGCAGAGTGCCACTCAAGGACCCACACGTGAGGTGGGCAGGGGACTACTCTCACCCAATGATCTGCATTCCCAGGTAGTGGGAGAGCCTTTCCAGACATTGCTGCATCCCAAATGCCAAGCCTGGCTGCCAGGGGAGGAGCAAGGCCACCTGGGGAGCTCAGGGGCCCTGAGTCCCCTTGGTAGATGCATCTACACAGATCTGCATGATAGAGGCAGTAGCATCATATAGATTGGGGCCTACCCAGAATGGACTAAGAGGACAATGGGTGACACCAGCTACTCTCCTCGCCAGCTCTCAACAGCCCCAGGAAGCCCCTTGCCCCATGCAGGGACTGCAGAAGTCTTATAGGCAAGACCCCACCTCGGAGGCTGATGCACACTTTCTCTGTAGCAATGGGCAGAGTTCTGAAGCTTCTGTTCCTCTCCAGCTTCCAGAGAACCCCTCAGGATTCCTGGGGGTCTGTGCCCTCTATCACTACAGGCAGAAGAGCTCTAGCATAGAAGGACAGATCCCTCAAGTAAACCCACACCCAGCAGTTCAGTCCAGAGCTCAGATCAGCCATGAAAGTAATAGTCTCTAACTCCTTCATGTTTGAGCTTCTATGGTCCAGGTCACATCACAAGACCTGAGGTATCCAGGAGAGAAGTGACTTCAGGGAATTTTCCACCTTGCCTGAGATCCCTCTACTGAGCTGATAGTCCAGTGTCAGCAAGCTGCAAGAAACTGCAGCTACTACTGGATATAGCTACCAACTGGGAACAATTGCAGAGAAAAGCATTGCTCACCACTGCTCCTGCTAGCTTCTCCCTGAGATTTTGCACTTTTCATAAACAACTTAGTGTCCAGCAGATAGGCCCAGAGTCTCCCTTCCACCCCTTCCATACCTGCAGCACAAGTTCCTGCTGTTCCTCTATGGCATCTCGTCAGCTCACTCTGGGTGAAACTGCCCTGAGACACTAGCTATGAATTCCAATCTTCCATCTTATGGAGGAGTGCATTGCAGAGGACCAGCCACTGGTTAGGATCGGGGCTTAGGAAGTGGGGCCTTGGAGTTTCTACACAACTCAGGCACTCCATGATACTGTCTCTTTAAAAAAGCAGACCAAAACCTGTGAGTCTCCCTGTGCAGACCCCTGGGTCCCAGAGGAGCAACTGCACAGCCTTGCATGCACACCTGCAGGGAGCCCCCAACCCCAGCAGACCGGCTATTCCCAGTGCTCCAGGGAGTTAATTATATCACAGGAAACTGCAGTGTGAGTATCACATCATCGTGGATGTCCCGAGTGAAGGATCTGAGACAGAGCACATGTGGCTGAGTTGTGGGCCAGCCCCAGCTGCAGCAGATGTCCGCCACAGCTGGAGGGCAGCCAGGTGTCATGAGCATCCTGTCCAGGGAAGGGCCTCTGTACTAGGCCAACATCAGCAGAGGAGTTCTGGTTCTGAGAAGGGGCCTTTGAATCAAAGCTGGCTCCTTCTGCTTCTCCACACAGAGCTTCTGTTCTAAGAAATGAAGCTTCCCTACACAGGTCACAGGGAACTGTGTCCATGATACAGGGAACATGGTCCTAGTCCTCAAGCAGCAGCAACTATCCTGCTGATAGAGATGAGATGATGGGCTGAAGTACCACCTCCACTCAGTGGGTGTGATGCATAGGTGTGTAACATGACTGCAAGCAAAAAGGTCCATGCTAACCAACAGGGACAAGCAAGCACCATGGAGGAGCAGCCAGGGTGAGAGGACCAAGAGTTCCCTAGAGGTGCTCCTTTTATGAAGTGGAGTTGGAAAGCTCTAGAAGACCTCTCTGGAGGGACCACATTTGAGCTGAGGCTGAGGGGAGAAGGCAAATCAGATAGGAGAGGACCCAAGGGGCAAAGGGTTAGAAGTGGGGGCAGGCAGCCTGATCCAAAAAGGAGGTGCTGCTGGAGAAGAGGTAGGGGAAGGAGACAAAAGGCCCTGGACCATTCTAAGGAATATGAGATTTAGGCACCTAGCAGCAGAAAGTTACTTAAAAGTTTGCATGAAAAAAGGGACAGGGTCTACCTATTATTGGAGCAGACAGAGGGATGCAAGAGGCCAATGAGAGGCTGCTACCTGGCCTAGGAGCAAGACAAAGGTGGCTAGGATCAAGATGACTATGAAGAGGTGGAAAAAAGGAAGGGAACCCAAGAAAAAGACTGCTGTGCTGGTGCTGGGAGCAGAGCTGATAGGGAGGTTGAGGAGAGGTTGTGGAGGCAGAAGTGGTGGGGAATGAAGTGCAGGCAAGACTGAGGAAGAAGGAGGTTTAGAGTAGGGAATTATGAATAGAATCAGAAAGGAGGATAGATGCTGGGATAGGATCAGAATCAAAGAAACTCAGAAAGTTCAGTGGAATTTTCAGTGGAAAGTTCAGTGGATAAGGATCTTGTGATTTTCAATCTCCCGAAGTAAAATAAGAAGACAGAAAAGTCCTCCACCTACCCTATGATATAACCCCTGAAGCTCTGTGACCCCTGAAGCACTCCCTGGGGAACACTTGGGATCCATGGAATACACTTAGAGAATCTTGGAATAGGCCAGCAAGTGATCCAGAACACTTAGGAGTCAGCAACAGAACAAAGACAGTTCAAGAGCATTGGAGAATAGCCCAGAACTGGGTTACTTGCTGGGGCTGAGCCCACCTCTGGGGCCACCCTTTCCCTGAGATCTGGTCTAAATTCTCCTCCCTTTTTCTCCAGTCCCTGTCTTTGTCACCAGTTGCTTCTCCTCATTCTTCCTGGGTGTGTGTACTAAGTCAGTTTTAGGAAAGGCCCCTGGATTTTCCCAGATAGATAGCAATCAAAGAAGAAGCTATTGGAGGAGGAGCAGGCCCACCCCTTGGGAGGTCTCCAACCAAGTGACCTCTCAGTCCTGGGTCATATCTACCTGAATCAGCCCCCCTCCCAGAGATGGACACCCCTCCCAGTGCTGGATGCCCCTCTCAGTATCTCAGTCCATGAGACTCCCAGAGTTGGAGTGACTTCCCCAAGCTCAAGGCATACTGAAGCAATAGCCGTTTTGCCAACACCAGAGGGGCCCCTTGTGGGTGAAGTGTTGGCTCCCCAAACTGCAGCTGGCAGTTATATCTGTGCAGCCTGGGGACTGGAGGGGTCCTTTGGAATCCATATGTGAGCATTCCTAAGCCAGGTGCCCAGCCCACCCTGGAGATCACACCACCCTGGGAATTCTCAAAGGTTAGAGAGAGGGCACTGCCTCCACAGAAGAGTCCTACATCCTCCCTGGAGCACCCCTGGCAACTGGTCCCAACTGCAAACTAGACTTGAGGCCATCAGCAGGGTGGAGACTTGCCAGGAATGAGCTCCTTCCCAATCTGAGAGATGTGCCCCTCCCTCCCTAGCAGCCCCTTGCCTGCAGCTGAGAGATGGCCCAAGACCTGCTGGGCTCTGCCTGCCTATCTGAGACCACAGCTCTCAGGGGCCACCAGAGGGGCAGCTGTAGAAGAGCCTGAGAAGCCCAGAGTCCTCTGACTATAGCCCAGGTCATGGCACCATCACCAAGGGCAAAGTCCAGACGAGCACAGGTGGGTAGGAAAATAGTTGTCTCTTTTAGAAATAGAAGAATCTGCAGGTATGGTTTCCTTTGTCCCTAGAAGAAAACATGATTACATTTTTTCCTTCAGTCTATACAATATTTAAAGACCACAAGGCCATTTGAAGAGCTTGTAAAGTGTCCTCCCTTATCCACTCCAAGTCATCTGAGGAGCCCACACCCACTTATTCGTGCTCCTCCTCCCCATTCGGGAGTGGCCTCTGACAAGCTGCAGCCACCACTGGATGGGGACTTCCATCCTGTCTCCTAGTATGGTCTCTGCATGTGCCTGGAGGGAACCAGAGCCAGGAAGTCTTTACTCTGGGCGTCACTGAAGCCTGAGTGGGATGGAAATAGGGTGACTCCTACTGGCCCCTGGGTCCAGGACACAGAGGCCCCTCTCAAGACTGAGACATCAAAGTGACAGGAGTCAGTCAACTCTTAGGCGCCTGACCCTTGCTTGAACCCTCCAGGTCTCCCCCTCCAGCCTGCTCCACACCGAGGAGTGACCAAATCAGCTGGCCTGGGTATGTTCAAGGGCCTCAGCATTGTATCAGGAGACACCTCAGCCTTGCCATGACCAGCCCTGACAAGTATACCTCAAAGAAGAAATTGGGTCAAGCTCTGTCTGACCAGTTCATCTCTCAGATTGCTAAGGTCCTGAGCAGGACCCAGTGGGTTCTGTTCCCCAATCAGGAGTCACATGGCCTCAGTCATACCCACAGGCTATGGCAGGAGTGCTCAGCACCTTCAGGAGAGCCCAGGCTACCTAAAGCCCTCCCCCATCAGAGGTACCTTGGCACCCCTCTGCTTGGAGTCCTGGTTCCATTCCTGGGTATGCCCAGAAAAGTCTGTCTAGGGCCTAAGACCTCAGATTGGAAGCCCCACTCTAATACATGTCTTTGGATCATCCTCTCTTGACCCTTAGGCCTCCTGCAATAGGGAGTTCCCAGATATTACCCAGAGTGCAGAGAGCCACAGGAAGGAGCCATCAACTCCCTGGCATGCTGGAGGCTATAGCACCTGCCACTCTTTGCCCTGCCAGCCTCCTTTCCTTGTCTAGAGACCTCCGTGTTTCCCCTGCTTCTGTGTGGAATGATAACTCAAGAAAGGAAAGGCAGGCAGACCTGCCAGGTTGAGGCCCCCAGGGTGCTGCACCCGATCTCATCCTTAGGAGGGGGTGGTGCTAAATCCAAGCAGTTGCGCTTTTCTAATCCACAGACACATAGCCCTTTCGTGGTGGAGTGTGATGATGAGTAATCACAGCAGTCAGCCTCAACATGAGCCTTTCGCCAATTAAAATGGAGATGTCCCCTGTGATTTGTTGGTGGGAGTTGGAGTGGAGGATGTGTGGGGTTGTTTACACAGACGTGCAAGGATATTGCTTGAGCCCAGCAATTTATCTCAGTGCATGCATCAGGGCCTGTGGTGGGATTTAATTAAGGCCAAATCAGCCACAATCTTCGGTTTGCCTTGCTGAGGCTGCGCTGGATGGTGGTGGTTACCGGGTCTTTTTAAACCTCTCTCCAGAACTGCCAAGGCTAGACACAACCAAGAGTGCCCCAAATGGCTGAACTGGGTGTGTTCAAGGGCCTCAGCACTGTACCAGGAGATACCTCAGCCTTGCTATGACCAGCCCTGAAAAATGCACCTTGAGGAGGAAATCAGTTCCCAGACCAGAAACACCTGTGCCCCTGCTCCCTCTGCTTGCCTGGCCAGATTCCAGAATGTTGCCTTGACTGGTTTCCAGCCACAGCAGGAGATGTAGACACCTGTAGGACTGAGGCTCAATCTGCCACAGTATGTACTCTAGAATTTTCCACTCAACAGACCATGGTCCTTGCAGCATGCTCTCTTGACACTTGAGGGCTGAGGGCTTTCCAGGTTATTCTAGCAGTTAATGGCAGAATTGGGACCCACATCCCAGTTGATATTATGGTAATACCATGATCTAGTGGCTTGAGAAAGGGGTGATCACACTTCCTACTTTAGGAAAAATGTGGCTGTTGAGATGAATCCCCAAAATAATTAAGATCTTCAGTTCAAAATAACACCTATCAGCAGCCATTCCAGCATCCTGGCTGCCAGGACCCTTGGCAAAGGCTGACAGAAAGACACAAATGGGATGAAAGGACCCAGCAGGCCAAAGCCTAAGACAGACTAATGCACCACCCAAACCACAGAACTGCTCCAGTCTACACAGGCATCCTGAATCTCTGCTTCTTGCACTTCTGTCCCAGGAAGAGGAAAGGGTGTGTCTCATTTCATCCTGTGTTCTGCCCCTGAGAGCCCAGTGCAGGGCAAGCAGGTATCTGGAGAGTCCCTGAACCTGTGGGGAACTGAGAGGCTGTCTGCAGTTGGTGGGAGGGTGCTGCTGCAACCCCTCTTCCCAGGACAGAAGAGGGGAGGTTGCAGCCCTGCTTCCCTGCCTGACTGTAGCGTGCAGGCCTGAACAGTTCCTGTGGGCTTATGCTGAGCCTCAGATCCCTACCCACCCGCTCTGGGGCACTGGGGGCCAGAGGCAGAGGGTATAAGCTCTGTGCAAACATCCTGCCTTCTCCCCAGGATATTTTCTTTAATAAAAGACTGTGGAAATGTCAGCTAGTCTAAACAAATAGCCAAGTTTTATGGAGGACGAGCAGATTTCATACAAGTGCCTCCAGGGTCCACTTCTGAGGTGGCTTTGGGAAACTGTACCAGAAAGCAGACTCAAAATTCTTCCTGGTGGGGGAGCATTTAGGATCATGATGACTGAGCAGAGAGGCAGGGCTTTCAGGGCCCCTGGGAAAAAGGGGCAGATGGACTCTAGGCCTGGTGTGGGGTGACTGCCCCAGGACCCTGAGAAGCCAAGTTTCCATTAGACCAGTGCTCCCTCCTGAGGATACTCAGGCATGGCTTGCCCATGGGCAAAGGGATGGGATGAAAGGATAACAGCAGGTGACTCTCAAAACAGCTTTCCCCTTCTCCCTGCCAGAGGTCTACTTCATGGAACCCCACCTTCTGCTTTGTCCATAATCTTGGTGTTAGGGAGGCTCTGACTCAGGATCTGACTTTGAGGGGCCTGTTAAGCCTAGCAGAGAGAAGCACTGGCATCTTCATGCCAGAACGAAGCCTGCACTTCCACTGGTGGAGAATTGTGAGACAGAGACCTCAGCATCCAAGCACCTGAATGCTCTCAGGGTTCAGAGTTCAGAGGGTATCCCCAAGATCTCCCTGTAAGAACAGCAGGGCATGGGTATCCATACTCCTGGGCAGGGCAGAGCTAGCTCTAGCTATGCTCAGAGTAGGGAGTAAGAGAATTCAGGTTGCCTCCACAGTCAGAAAAGTTTTTCAGGGTGCCAGGCCCTGTGTGGGCTCAACCTTCATGAAATGTATGTCCAGGCAAGAGCCACACATGGGAAGAGAGCTGACTCTGTCAGGGCCAGCTCGGGAGGGTGAGACTGAGCTTCCAGGTACCAGTCTCAGGCTTTGACAAGCAGGCAGAGTTGCTCGGGGGCCAGGGAGTCACTTGTAGGGCAGCGGTGAGTATGTTCTACCTGACCCTGGGGGCCTCACTGCAGGTACCTTTCCTCACTGATGGAGAAGGTGCAGCCTACCACGGCAGAACAACCAAGACTGAGCAGGTCAGCCAGGGGCCAAAACCAAAGCTAACGGTCAGCTCTACAGCCAAGTCAGGGCCTCCAGGCCTCCAGGGCCACGGGCTGAGAGGCCTTTATCACTCCCTGGAAGAACAGAATACTGCAGAAGCAATGCTGAGTGAAATCAAGGGCTATGCCAGGTATGTTAACATACACCTATAACCCCAGTTGCTCAGGTGGACAAGGCAGGAGGATGGCAAGTTTGAGATTAGAGTGGGCAACTTAGTGAGACCTTCCTTGTCTTTAAATAAGTAAATAAATAGGGCGGGGGTATATGTCAGTGATGGAGTGCTTGCCTAACATATATAAACCCCTGGGCTCAATCTCTAGAAAAAGAAAGAAAAGAGAAGAGAAGAGAAGAGAAAGAAGAAAAGAAAGAAAGAAAGAAAAAGAGAGAGAGAGAGAAAGAAAGAAAGAAAGAAAAGAAAAGAAGAGAAGAGAAAGGGAGGGAGGAAAAGAGAGAGGGAGGGAAGGAGGGAGGGAGGGAGGAATTAAAAAGAGAAGGGGAGAGAGAAGGAGGAAAGAAGAAAGAAAAGGAAGGAAAAGAAAGGAAAGGAAAGGAAAGGAAAGGAAAGGAAAGGAAAGGAAAGGAAAGGAAAGGAAAGGGGGAGAGAAAGAGCAAGAGAGAAAGGAAGGAATGAGAGAAAATGAGAGAAAGAAAGAAAAAGAAAGAAAAGAAAAGATCAGAGGCTGGTAGGATAAGCTGATTGATTTTCTGCCTTGTCCTCCCTCTCTCTCTCTCTCTCTCTCTCTCTCTCTCTCTCTCTCTCTCTCTCTCTCTCTCAATCTCTCTCTTATCCTTGAAACTCAGTAGCCATGTTGTGAGAAAACCCAGGCATCCTGGAGAAGCCACACGGAGGTGGAGGTGTTCTGACTTCTACTGGTGAAGGATGACCACTACTAGGTCTGCGAGTAAAGAGATTTTAGACAACTGCAGCTACCCTGCTGATACAAGTGGAGCAGAAACAAACTGTCTCCACCACACCAGCCAATTTGTATCGTGGGGAATGAAAAAAAAAAAAAAAAAAAAACCATCAGTTAAGCCACTCAACTTTGAGGTGGTTTGTTATGGAGCAGGAAATAACAGAGAATCGGATTTCTGGGACAGGGCCTTTCTTTACAGGACCCCTGAACTGGGTGCTAAGCAAAGGGAAGCTGAACCCCAGCGTCACACCTTTTATCTCAATCTCTAACCTGGAGACCCCCTGACTCAGAGATCCTGTTTCAGGAGACAGTGACCACTGTCTTCGTCTAAGACAAGAGTAGACTTGGAAGCCAGAATTCCTGCACTGTCAGGAATACAGCCCCACTTCCGTGGGCCAGATTTTGAGCCAAACCGTCTCATTCAATCCACATGAGAACCCCGTGTGGTCAGGACTGATTTTCACATGAGAAAATAGGCTCTGGGATCAGCTGAGTCCCTTATCTCGTGTGTCCCTGCTTGACATTAGAGACACACTGGGAAATGATTTAAAAGCCCACATCCTAGATCTCTTCCCAGCTTCCCTGTGCCAGCCACTGCCCACCCACTGCAGTGGGGGGAGAGGCAGCTCTCACACAGACTGCCCCCATCAATCAATATTTTTAATTACTTACATGATTGACTAATAAAATTCTCCAAGGTCTAATTGATTTTTTGATGGGGGAGAGCCTCTGTTTTTATTAAAAGGCTACTTAAATGAATTTTTTTTCTCACCTAAATGGGAAGTTGTATTTCTTTTGGTCATTTTGGAAGAAGAAAAATAGGAGGGAGCAGGAACTAGGGGAGACCCAGAAGCCAAGAAGATTACAGGTCCAAACTGAGAGACCCTGAAATAAATTAATGGGCATCCCCAGTCACCACGTACTCTGCCAAACACCCAGAGGCCTTTGCAGTGGGTCAAGCATAATGTCCTTGAACTCCACTGAGCAACCTGGAACACGCTTTACTGCTTCCATCGTTTTTAAATGTGAACTTTGCATTTTATTTTTTATTTATTTATTTTGTGACATTAGGGATTGAACCCAGGTCTTCACAAATTAGGCAAGTGTTCTACCACTGAGTCATACCCCCAGGTCTTTCCTTTGCATTTTTAAGGAAAACACTGAGTTTTAAAGTATATAAGTAACTCATTCGTTGCTTTCAATTCAGAAAAGACAGGCAACCCTAACAAAACAATGACAAAGGGCTTACTGTAGTCCACAGAACAGGTGATGATAAACAGAGGCTACCACTGAATCCTCTTGGACAGAGGAGAGAAGCACAACTTCCCAAGGCCACATGGCCTGTCGGAAACTGCTCACAACCAGTCTGGTTCTGACTACAGGACAAGTCTCAGAATCACCAAGAGGTTTTAGAACTACAGATTTCTTTGCCAGGTATCTTCCTTGAGTCTCATATGAGAACCCCAGACAGCCTGGGATCAGGGAGCTGTTCTACCCATGAGACCCAAAATGCCTCTGAAAGCTAATTTTACTTTTAACTAAAAAATTCACTAGATTGTTTTTTTTCTTATACGAAAATTTGTTCAAAGCAGAAAAATGAGAAATGGAAAACCATAAGCCACTTCTTCCCCCACTCCAAAAACAAATAACATGGAAGGGGAAAATGTGAGCAATGTAGCAACAAAAAGGCCTAGGAGGCCACCTGCTATTTATCTATAGGTCTCAGTGCCTCTGGGGACTGTGCTTGCCTCAAAGCCCCCCAGCCCCCCACATTTCTGCCTTGATGCTGTGAAGCCCTCTCTCCTGGAAGCACTTGTCTCCATGGTGGGGGCAGGTGGAGCCCACCTAGATAGTCCCGGAGTTTCTTATCTGCCTACCAGACCCTAACTGGCCCTACCCCTCATCCTGATGCATGACTTTGCAATGTCCCAGAACCTCAGCCCTGTTCCTGCTCAGTGATCTCATACCAGAGATGGTGGTCACCATCTGTGAACTGTTGCTTTCCAAGTAATGGCTGACCTCAGAGGCACCTCAAAGTGTCCTGTCTGTTCCCAACTCAAACATACCCCAAAACTTCCCTCCTTGCTGCAATGGGTGGCAACCTTGCCCTTCTAGGTGCTCAACTGGAAACTCTGGGAGCTATTGATACCCAACCACTGCCCTTACCTACCATTAGCAAAACTTGAGACCCCAACAAAGGTCCCAGCCTCACCACCTTCATCTGGCACATTGAAGTTGCTCCTGTTTGGTCTCCTTCTGCACATACCCATGATTTTCAATGCAGTGATGCTGAGAAAGCTGAAGTTGATCATCAATTCTCCCCTCACTCTTCTCCCAGGTCTACCATCTCTACTGGAGCTTTGGGCACCCTGAGGTCTCATCTTTCCTGACCCTCACCTCCCTGTACTCCAGGCACCAAGGCTTCCCTGCTGCTCCTCCAACCCATCAAGCATGCTGTCCCCCAAAAGTAGAGCCTGAGAACATATAGTTGATGTGAAGATGCAGGAGTTAGAGAGGGGAAGAAAGTCAGTACAGGGATGTATCATCAATGGGAGATGTGGGATGCTGGAAACTCTCCCAAAATCTTCCAGAATTGTCCACTGGGAAGATGTGGTTTGCCTGGTTTTACCTTCCTACACCTCAGTCTGCATTTGAGCCTCCTGGCTCATGAAGGCCCCAAACTGTCTCATTTAATCCACATGAGAAAGCAGAATGAGCCAGCACACAGTTGAGAGGAACATTATGGATGGGCGATGAGTCTGAACAAACAATAGTCCCACAGCTGAGAAAAGACCGGCAGGTCAGGGCTACCAGGGCACCTGAGGTCTTTGTTGTCTGCTCTGTCTCAGGGCCTGGTCTGTAAGGTTCTTCTTCCCCTACTGACATATTCCTTATTCTTTTTCTTTAGATTCCTGCTCCAAAATCACTTGCTCAGAGCTACACCTGAGCCCCTAATGATGCAACAGACTCATCACTACCACCCTCAATTCCCCTCATCCTGCATTAACAAGGAGGTGATAACAGCTCTCATCACTAACAAATTGTCTATTGGTTTCACTACCAGCTTCACCCACTAACTCTTGACAGTGAGATTTGCTGTTTTGTTTTATACTCCTGGTGTCTAGAACAGTCTAACACTCATCAGTGCTTCTCTTTTGAGTAAAGAATGAATCAGTTCCAGAAAAACAAAAATGGACTCAAAGAAAGTATGTAGAATAAGAGAAACAGTGGTGGCCACATGTACATAATTTTGTAACACTTATTATGGAAAACTTTAGGCAAAGTATGATGAGTCTCTAGTTTCAATTCCTAGCTTCATCACCAGCTTTAACCACCACCAACCTCTGTACGTTTATCAATGTCTCACCTCTACTCAATTATTAAAGTTCTTCTTATATCTAAAATTACATACATTGGATTATCTCAATGCTAGAGCACTTTTCTACCATGTTCAAGGCCCCGGGATAAATCTACAACCCAGAAAAATAAATTATATACATTGCATAGAAGTAAATGAAGACCAACCACATGAGAAAAGTAAAGCCTGTTTACTCAAGATTTGCTATAACAAGGGAAATGGCCACCATCGTTCACATTTTTGCAAGGACCAAGGGCGGGCAAAGGAGTGAAAAAGTTCAATAGTGGACAAAGGGGAGGTCTCAGGGACTCTCTGACTGGAGGCAATGAGCTAGAAGCAGGTATCCTATGTGACTGGTTAGGGGGAAATAGTCAGCTTTTTCTGGTTGGTCCTAAGTTGTAAGTACAAACAAAATTATGAAACTTGTCAGTTATTAATCAAGGCCTGGCCATTTGGGCACAATTGTTACAAGAATTACTATTTTATTTCCTAGGTTGTCATTATAGACAGCAATCTGGCTTCCTACAATTCTGACTTACAGCAGGGCTTAGTTTACTGGGTTGCAGGTTGTGGGTCAAAGTTCTATTTTTTTTTATTGTAAACAAATGGGATACATGTTGTTTCTCTGTTTGTACATGGCATAAAGGCATACCATTTGTGTAATCATAAATTTACATAGGGTAATGTTGTTTGATTCATTCTGTTATTTTTTTCCTTTTCCCCCCACCCCTCCCACCCCTCTTTTCCCTCTATACAGTCCTTCAAAGTTCTATTTTTTATACATGGTGTGGTCATTTGTTTATTCAGTCTCTCAATGGAGATATGCAAGTATTAGCTTTACAGTTTTGGTAAATGAGTACATCATGTAACACGTATACCTGACATGATATAGAACAAGGTTTAAATCATTTTTAATTGCTAAAAAATATAACCAGAAATTCGATAGATGTTCTATAAATGATGGTTGGATGAAAAGAAGAAATAAATAAATTATAGAAATAAAATTCCAGATTATTGCAACATGAGATGAAATTGTGAAAGAGAGATGAGAAGGTTAGAAGCATGCTGTGATCCTCATTTCCTGACAGAGGAAAATATAGCTGCTAGTTAAACTTGTTTACAGAAAAATAATTTTAGATATTTGGATTCCAAATTTTAGAATAACTAACAGAAAAATAAAATTAGGCTGGGTAACTTTCAGTAAAGGAATCATTAAAACAACAAAATTTAATTTGGTCATTTATTTGAATAGTTTTGGAGGGCTCCCTTTGTCCCAGGCACTGTTTCAGGTGCTGGAGGTCCAAGTGAACAAACAAAAATTTCCCATCCTCATGAATCCACATCCCTGTAGGAAAAACAAAATAATCAAATCAACAAGTATATATGTGGCATACTATCTGGTGACCAATGCTATGGAAACAAGGCAGAGAAGGAGCAAGCAAGTGCCAAAGGAGGTTTGCAGTTTTAAATTGAGTGCTCGGAGGGAACCTTTGTGTGAGTAGAGACCTAAAGGAGATGAGGAAGCAAATTATGTGGAACAGAGAGAAAAGAATCCCAGGTAGAGGGAAGTGGAAGTGCAAACACTGTATGGGGGGGACTTGAAATGGAGGAAGCAGGGGGAATCTCAACAGGACATGAGATCAAAGAGGAAACAGAGGTAACAGGCTGCTGACAGGCTGAGTAAGGGAAATGGGGTAGGCAGCCCTGAGAAGGCACCAATGACTGTGTCATGTATTCACACCCTTGTGTAATTTCCCCCCCTTGATCAAAGGCTGGACTTAGTGACTCACTCTAGAGAAGAAAATATGGCAAAAGCAATAATATGTCTCTCCCAGGATTTGGTTATAAAAAGACTGTGGCTTCTGTCTTGGATGCTCTTACATGGTCTCACTCTCTTGTATCACTCTTCAGGGAGAAGCCATCTGTCATGTCATAAGGACACTCTGGCAGCTTATGGCGAGGCCCAAGTGGTAAGTAACTGAAATCTCTGGTCAGCCTGCAAGGCACTAAGACCTACCCAGTGAATGCTCTCAGAAGCAGAGCCTTCCTCTATTGTGCCTTTGGATGAATGCCAGCCACCTGTTCAACTGCATCCTCATGGGAGAACTTGAGCTAGAACCACCCAGCCAAGTCACTCTTGGTTCACAGAAATTATGAGACAATGTTTGTTATTTTGAATCACTGAGTTATAGGGTAATTTGTAACATACTAATAATTAATGTGAAAAAAAGAAAGGAGTCAATATTTGACTTGAACAAATGGAGCTTCCATTTACTGAAGTAGGGAAGAATGTAGAAGAAACAGGTTTGAGGAGAAAGATGAAGCTTTCAACTTTTAACATGTTAAGTCTTGATGCCTCTAGATGTCACAAGACAAGTAAGCAGGAGTCATATGAGACTGGGGTTTAGGGGGCAAGTATGGCCTAGATATATCTTTGAGAATCATTAGTGTATACAGTCATCCATAAGGCACTAGTTCCAAGACTTTCAAGGATACCAAAAACCATAGATGCTTAAATCTCTTATATAAAATGGTCTAGTGTTTACACATAACCTATGTATACATCCTGCCATATATTTGAAATCATCCTTAGATTACTTCTAATATAAATGCTATAAAAATAATTGTCATTCTATTGTATTGTTTAGGGAATAATGACAAGAGAAAATCCTGTACATGTTCAGCGCAGACAAATTTTTTTCTGAATATTTTAGTTCCTCAGTTGGGTGAATCTGAAGATTCAAACTTGCAGATAAGGAGAGCCAATTGCAATCTGAGCCCTAAAAATGGATAAAATCACCAAGGAAGAAATGAAATACAGAAAAGAAAAAGATGACCAAGCTCTGAATCCTGTAGTTTATCTTTATTAGGAGGTAGGGAAATGTAGGGGGCAGCAAGAAAATGAGTAGGAACATCCAGTAAGGTAGGAGTAAAACCAAGTGAAGAGTGTTTTGAGGAGGAGGGAATGTCAAATGCTGCAGAGGTCATATCAGGGCTGAGAAATGAGCAATAGGTTTAGCAAGATGGAAGTCATTTGTGACCTTGATTGGAGCAATTCTGATGGAATGATGGGAGATGGAAGCATGTATAATGGTTCTGAGGAATCTTGTTCTTTCTCTTAAGGGAAGATGAGAATCCAAAGGAGGTCAAGAAAGGGTTTTTTGTTTTTGTTTTTGTTTTTTTTAAGATGGGAGAAATAACTGTGTGTTTTGAGTGAAAATGTCCAGTAGAAGGGGAAATTTTGATAATGCAAGATAAATTAACTGTAGCAATGTCCCTGAGTAGGCATGAGATACTGAGATGGAACACACAAGAAGCAAATACCATTTATTAAGCCAATACAGAACATATCTGAGGCAAATGTTGATACGTGGGTAAATGTGAGTGGAACTCATGGATATAGTTCCCCTAATTGCTTATTTTTCTGTGAAATATAAATATGTGTAAAGGAAAGTACACAACATCTGCAGATAGTATGGTGTTTCAAGTGAAGAAGGTTTAAGATAGCTGTCTGAGTGAGGAGTAGAGAACAACCAGAGATTAGAGTGTGATTGTCAGGCAACACTGTGAGCCCCTTGAGGTCAGTGACCTTGGATTTGAAATAAAACCAGCTGCTTGGCTGGGGGCTTTCTACCACCTGTTAAGTTGTGAAGGCACAGGCTTTACTATGAGCAAGGGCATAGGAGAACATAAGCAGAAGAAGAATAGTGGGGAAGCCAAATGCATTTTTAGCTCCTTGGGGGGGTTGAACAAAGACTGTACAAAAAAAAAAAAATTAGAATAGGAGAAAGGAAATAAGAAAGCCTGAAAAAAGTTTCTACAGCACTTGTCTACCATCAAATGCCTCCTCTTAGGTTAAAGCAAGGAATCCTAAAATTCCCTATCCCCAATCTCTTGACAGTTAGCAAAGACCTGAACTCTCAGAAATAGTCATGCATTGAGAAGCAGCTAAAGATGTGATCTGATGCCACAAATCTGAAGGACTTCAGAGTTTGGAGTTCTTAATGGGCGAATGTCAGAGTAGGTAGCTAGATAGACATAAGCAGGGGGATGGGAGGAGGGAGAATAGGAGTCTCCTCATCTCAAGTGACGAGGATCACTCCACCTGGGGTGACAGAGAATACTGCCCCAAAACTATTTACCTCCCAGGATCCCCACCAACAGATTTCATTTAGGTACTGATGGGAAGATTTCCAACATGGCAAAATTGGTGCAGGTACATTAGGCAGAAAATGGTTGTAATAGCCCAAGAATAATTCATGGAGTAGAAGCATCCCAACCAGGCCGTAAAACCCACAGTGCAGAAAAGCCTCACTTGGAGACAGCCAGCTCCATGCATCATGCAGTCTTGCTTCCATTTCACCAAATAAACCCTTTACATTTTTTGTAAAATAAAAAAAGTAAAAAACAATAAATAAGTAAAAGAAAGGTTGAATAAATATAAAATAATATGACAGGAATAAGTCAAAACATATCAAACCTCACAATAAATATATTAAAATAGGTCAAACTCCACTATTAAGAAATGAACTCGGGCTGAGTTTAAGCAAATTCCATCTATATGTTTATATCTACCTCCCCAAACACACATACATACATATACACACACATACACACACACACACATAAACTTAGAGAGATAGGAAAAGGAAAAAAGGTATAATAAAGAAATGCTACTAAAAAGTTATGTATTCCTAAATGAGTTTCAAATAAAATAAAAATCAAGGCAAAAAAAATTCAGTGATCAAGAATAGTATTTCATACTCATGAAAATTCCAATCTATCACAAAAATACATTAATCATGTTTATGCACCTATTAATACAGCTTCACAATTGGCATCATTGATTTAAAGAGAGAAATTGTGAAATTTGCAATTGCAGTGAGAAATTTTAGGACATACTTTTCATAAATCCGCAGATTAAAAAAAAGGAAAATATAGAGGAAATTTGAATTATGATAAGTTTAATCTTGTGTGTGATAAAATTTTACTAAAATGTAAAGAATTCATATTTTTCAGGCTGAAGTGTCATATATGAAGCCTCAAAGAAATATCCAATGAGTTCCAAAAAGTAAGAATTCCTAAGACTATTCATAGAATGAAATAAAATTAGAAATTTAACAATGAGGGAATGAGCAAACAAAACAAGCACAAAATCTGTATTTTAAAACTTTTCAAGTTCCCTAAATAACTCCTAAAATATATAAATTATATAAAGAGAGCTTCAACATGTCGGCTTAGGACCAGACTTCCTCAACAGGACTCCCATAGCACAAGAAATAAAAGCAAGAATTAATAACTGGGATAGATTCAAACTAAAAGCTTTCTCTCAGCAAAGGAAACTATCAGCAATGCGAAGAAAGAGCCTACAGAGTGGGAGAAAATCTTTGCCAATCATACTTCAGATAGAGCGCTAATCTCCAGAATCTATAAAGAACTCAAAAAACTCTACACCAAGAATGCAAATAATCCAATTGACAAATGGGCTAAGGAAATGAATAGACACTTCACAGAAGAAGATATACAAGCAATCAACAAACATATGGAAAAATGTTCAACATCTCTAGTAATAAGAGAAATGCAAATCAAAACCACCCTAAGATTCCATCTCACCCCAATTAGAATGGCAATTATCAAGAATACAAGCAACAACAGGTGTTGGCGAGGATGTGGGGAGAAAGGTACACTCTTACATTGCTGGTGGGGCTGCAAATTAGTGCAGCAACTCTGGAAAGCAGTGTGGAGATTCCTTAGAAAACTTGGAATGGAAACACCATTTGACCCAGCTATCCCACTCCTTGGCCTATACCCAAAGGACTTAAAATCAGCATATTACAGAGATACAGCCACATCAATGTTCATAGCTGCTCAGTTCACAATAGCCAGATTGTGGAACCAACCTAGATGTCCTTCAATTGATGAATGGATAAAGAAAATGTGGTATATATATACAATGGAATATTACTCAGCCATAAAGAATGATAAAATTATGGCATTTGCAGGCAAATGGATGAAACTGGAGAATATCATGCTAAGTGAGATAAGCCAATCTCAAAAAACCAATGGACGAATGATATTGCTAATAAGTGGATGATGACACATAATGGGGGGTGGGAGGGGTTAGTGTTAGGGTTAGAGTTAGGGTTAGGGAGGGGGGCAAGAATGGAGGAAGGAAGGACTGTATAGAGGGAAAAGAGGGGTGGGAGGGGTGGGGGGGAAGGGAAAAAAATAACAGAATGAATCAAACAACATTACCCTATGTAAATTTATGATTGCACAAATGGTATGCCTTTACGCCATGTACAAACAGAGAAACAACATGTATCCCATTTGTTTACAATAAAAAAAAAGAATCTAAAAAGATAAAAAAAATTATATAAAGATGGATGCAGTTTTAAACCAATTCAAATATTTAACTTACCTCAAAACAATGCCACATATGTTCTATGAATATATATACATATACTAAAAGAGCAGACCAAACTGCAAGTGCACTTCCCAAATTAGAAATGAGGAGACTTCTCTTCCAAGCTGGAATAGATGTACTTTTCCATATTCATCCTGCTAGGTACAATGAAAAAACCCTCAATATTAAATGTGAAACAAATATGAGAAGACTCAGAAAGGTGGAAAGCAGAAGGCACACTGGCTAGGACCTCAGGATCAAAGGAACAACATGTTAGTGAGTTCCTTGGATTTCCTTTTTGCCTTGTTATCCTAGACATGAAGTTGAAGAGTCAGCCACCCAGGAAGGCCAGCAAGCCAGACCATAAAAGCTTCATAAAACCAACTCTGTTTAGCCAAAGTAACAGGAAAAGGGTAGCCCATTGAGACAAAACTTTAGACAATAATTGCTCTATTCCAACTAAACATCACAGGAAAAACTGGTTTCAACCCCACCGGGGAGAATAAAGACCTGTACTTCACCTTCATGAGACTATTCCACAAGAAGTGTATCTCAAAGCACTCTGCCAGGGTACTGTCAAAGAAAGCCAAGTAGGGAGCTAGGACTTTCATCACCACTAGCCAGTACTTGTCCCTCACCTCTACAGCAGTGTCAGTGAAGGTAACTTGGGTAAATGGATCTTCCAGCACCACCCCGCAGTAATGAGGAATCCCCCACTTTCACCCCAGGTGTCCAGAGAGGTCAAGTGAGGAATCTGGACTTCTACTTCTAAGAGTACTGCCTCCAGAGTGCTGTCAGAAAAAAATAAACGGCTGAGCCTAACACATTGGCACATGCCTGTAATCCCAGCAGTTGGGGAGGCTGAAGTAGGAGAATCACAAGTTCAGTACCAGCCTCCTCAACTTAGTTAAGCCCTAAGCAACTTAGTGAGACACTATGTCAAAATTAAAAATAAACAAGGTCTGGAGATGTGGCTGAATAGTAAATTGCTCCTGGATTAAATCCCCAGTACCAAAAACAAACAAACAAACAGTTGAAACAAAACGTCTATGTAAATTTCAGTCTCATAATGTCATATGAAAATATCCAGGTTTCTAAAGAGAATATCTAGTCATACCAAGATCTGGGGAATTTCAAATTAAGTGTTAACAGTCATTACATTCTAACATCTACATAAAAGATGTTATAATATCTGACAAATATTTTAAAGCAATTGTCATAATAAGCAATTATTAACGTGCTTGAGATACATTGAAAAATAGAAAGTCTCAGCCAAGAAACAGAAAAAATATACAGAAGGACCAAAAGGGAATTTTAGAACTGAAAAATATGTTAACAAAAATCAGTGGATTACCCAAGAGAATAAAGGGGACAGAGGAAAGAATCAGTGAAGAGGAAAATGAACAGAAATTACTCAGTATGAACAACAGAGAGAAAATAGTCTTAACAAGAAGAGGAAGAACCTGAAAGACTATAACAAAAGCCATAACTTTCATGTCATTCAGATTTCAAAAGGAAAAAGAAAGGATTGGCTGAAAAACTACTCAAAGAGCTAAAGACAAACTTAGAAAGTAATAAATTTGCTTCCCAAATTTGGCAAGAGATGGAAACCTGCAGATTCAAGAAGCTGATTAAACACCAAACATAACAAAACCAGATAAATTCATGCCAAGACACATCACAATTAAACTCTGAAACATAAAGATAATGAAAAACAATCCTGAAAGTAGCAAGAGAGAAATGACCTTTCAATTGACAGCAGATGCTTCATCACAACCATGGAGGTAAGGGTGGTGTAGTATGTTTCAAGTGCTGAAAGTAAGGAATTGTCAAACCCAGAGTCCTATACCCAGTGAAATCAGCCTTCTCATTCTACTCAGATGAAGGAAAACTAAGAGAATCTGTTGCCAGCAGGCCTATTCTAAAAGAACTGCTTAAAGATTTATCCAAACCAAAAGTAAGTAATAAATTTGGGAACATCAGGAAGAAAGTAAGCATGCAGTAAGCACAAGTGTGGGTAAACATATCAGGCATCCCTTTTCCTCCTGAGTGTTCTAAATTAGTTTTGACGGTTGGAACAAAAATTTTAATACTGATTGATCCTCAATGTTTGAGTAGGAAATATTTAAGACAATTGTATATACAAGAGAGTGTAAAGGGACATAAACAAAGGTAAGGTTTCCAAACTCCATTAAAACAGGTAAAATAATGACAGCAAATGGAAGTAGACTATGATAAATTATGTGTATATAATGTAAAAGGCACTTAAAAAGCTATATGAAGAGATGCACTCCAAAAAACTACAAATAAATGAAAATGGAATTCTAAAGAATGTTCATATGGACCCTGGAAAGCAGAAAATAATAAGGCAGAGAAATTGAGAACAAAGAGAACAAACAAAACAAAAAAATAAAAGATTTAAAATCTAAAGTATTAATATTTACATTAAAGGTAAATGGAATTAAGATACCAAGCAAAGATAAATGTTGGCAGAATGGATTTTAAAATATGACTGAGTTACAAATTCTACAAGAAATTCACTTCAAATATAATGATTTAGGCAGTTTTTAAAAGTAAAAGAATGGAAAGAAGATATGAAGTATTAATCAAAGAAAAGCAAGAATGGCTAAATTAATATCAGACAAAACATACTTCAGAGCAAAGAAAATGACCAGTAATTATATAATGATAAACAGTCAGTGGGTTAAGAAGATACAGTAATCTTAAATGTCCATCCACCAATAAGAGAGCTGAAAAATATGTAAGGCAAAATATAATAGAACTGAAAGGGGAAATACAAGTCCATTTATTGTTCGAGACTTCAAACCCCTTTCAACAGTCCATAGACCTACTAAACAGAAAATTAGCAAGAATGTAGACAACACCACCAACCAACAGAATCTATTATTTATTTCATTTTAACAATATCAGAATACAGATGTTTTTAAGTACCTATAGAACATATACCAACATGCACTATATCCTGAATTGTAACACAAATCCCAACAATTTTAAAAGAATTGAAATTATATAGGGTGTTTTCTCTGACTACAGTGGAATACAATTAGATAACAGGAAAATCTCCAAATACTTGGAAATATAACAACAGACTTCTAAAAATTCACAGATGGAAAATAAATTCTCAAGGAAAGTAGGAAAATACACTGATGTGAAATAAAAATATAACATCAAAATTTGTGGACCTAGCTACAGCAGTGATGAGAGGAAAATTTATAGCACTAAATAACAATCTTTCTCCCTAAGATCAGGGACTGGGCAAGGGAGTCCACTGTCACCACTCTTATTCAACGTAATGCTGGACGTCCTAGCCAATGCATCAAGGCAAAAAATTAAAAAAAATAAATAAAAGACATACAGATTACAAAGTAAGCAATAAAAATGCTGTTCTTTCTTATAAACTCTATAAATAGAAAATCCTAAGGAACTAATTTTTAAAAAAAATCTTAAAGCTAATAAGATCACAGGATATAAGATAAGCATGCAAAATCCATTTTATTTTCATTTTCTAACAAAGACTATATGAACAATGAAGTTAAAAATAAAATTTCTCAAAAACAAAAGACTAGGTAAAAGTCTAGCAAAACACCAGACCTGTATGTGGAAAATGACCCAATAGTGATGAAAGAGATTGAAGAAGATCTATATAAATGGACAGAGATATATATGCACATAAAACCTGCCCAAGTGATTTTTTGACAGATACAAGAGCAATTCGATGAAGGAAAGATATTCTTTTCTGGTTCACCTGAGCAATTGGATATGAAAGAAAGTGGGTAGGGAGGGAGGGAAGGAGGGAAGGAAAGGAAGGAAGGAAGGCAGGAAGGAAGGGAGGAGGGAGGGAGGCAGGGGGTAGAGAGAGAGAGAAAGAGAGAAAAGAAAAGAAAGAGAAAGAAAAAAAGCTTGACCCAAGTTTTATATCTTATTTTAAAAATTATTCAAAATGGATCATGGAGTTATATGTAAAACATAAAATTTTTAGACAAAAAATATGGTAAAATATTTGAGAGCTAGGATTAGGCAAGGAGTGCACAGACTTGACACCAAAAGTATGACATATTTGACCGCAAAAGGAAATAATAACTTGAGTTTCATCAAAGTTTAAAACTTTTGCTCTGCAAAGAGCTCTGTTATGAGGATAAAAGGTAAATTATGCAGTGGAAAAAAAATTTGAAAATGACTTATCCAGTAACACTGATATCTAAAATAGAGGGAGAATTCTCGAAACTTTGAGAAAAAAGTTCAGTTAGAAAATGGATAAAAGGTATGAAAAGACATGACACCAAAGATGATATACAGATGGTAAATAAGCATGTGAAAATATACTTAACATCATAAGCTATTGGGGATGTAAAAATTAAAACCCCAAGGAGACATCACTGTTAGAAGAGCTAAGCTTAAAATCGGTGACAGCATCAATGCTGATGAGAATGTGGAGAAGTTTGATGACTCAGATCTTGCTGGTGAGGCTGTAAAATGGTTAAGCCACTCCAGAGAATGGGTCGACAGTTTCTTTTTTTAAAAAACAAAATAAAATACAAATAACCACTCAAAATGCTGAACACCAAAAAAAAATCAATAAATGAGCAAAGGAACTGAACAGACACTTCTCAAAATAAGAAATAGGAATGGTCAACAATATATGAAAAAATGTTCAACATCTCTAGCAATGAAAAAATGTAAATTAAAACTACACTGAGATTTCATTTCACTCCAGTCAGAATGGCAGTTATCAAGATTACAAGTAACAATAAATGTTGGTGAGGATGTGGGGGAAAGGGAAGGCTCATACATTGTTGGTGGGACTGAAAATTGGTGCATCTCTTTGGGAAAGCAGTATGGAGATTCCTCAAAAAAACTAAGAATGGAGCCACCATTTGTCCTAGCTATCCCATTCCTCGGTATATATCCAAAGGATTTAAAATCAGTGTACTACAGTGACACAGTCACATCAATATTTATAGCAGCACAATTCATAATAGTTAAGCTATGGGGCCAACCTAGATGCCCATCAACAGATGAAGAAATTGGATAAAGAAATTATGGTATATATACAAATGAAATATTACTCAGCCTTTAAGAAGAATGACTTTATGACATTTGCCAGTAAATGGATGGATCTGGAGACTATCATGCTCAGTGAAATAAGTCAGTCCCAAAAAACTAAAAGTTGAATGTTTTCACTGATATGTAGAAGTAAACCCCCAATAAAGGTGGGGGGAGGTGAAGAATAGAAATTCAGTAGATTAGACAAAGGGGAATGAAGAGAAGGGAGGGGATAGGAATAGGAAAGACAGTAGAATAAACTAACATAATTTTCCTATGTCCACATGGAAAATACCTAAGTGAATCTCACCATCGTGCTCACCCACAAGAATGGGATCCTAATTAGAATAAGATATATTCCATGTTTGTATAATTTTACCAAAATGAATTATACTATCATTTACAACTAAGAAGAACTATTTTATAACCACAAAGAACCATTAGGTCCAACAATGGTTAACCCGGAAAAATGAAGACTTAATGTTCACACAAAAATATGTACATGGGGCTGGGGCTGCAGCACAGTTGCTAGCTCAGCTTGCTAGTATGTGTGAGGTATTGGGTTCGATCCTTAGCACTATAACAAATAAAATAAAGGCATTCTGTTCATCTAAAAAAAAATTTTTAAACATGTATACAAAAATTTATAGCAGCTTTGTCATAGACAAAAATCAGAAAGAAACCAGATGTCCTCCCTAAGGGAAATGGTTAAACAAACTTTAGTACATCTATACCATGAAATATTACTCAGTGTTAAAAGGAACGAGCTATTGATGCAGGGAGCAACCTGGATGAAATCTCCAGACAGTTGTGCTGAATGATAGCAATCAATCAAGAAAAATTATGTATTGTATGATTCCTCTTGAAATGACAAAATTCCAGAACTGGAGAGTTGATTAGTGGCATTAAGGAGGGAGCAGGAGGGAAGTGAGTGAGACTATTAAAGGGCAGCAGAAGCAGTTCTTACAGCATGGAAAGGTGTATCTCTACCTATCAACATCAACATCCTGGTCATGATACTGTACTATAATTTTGTAAAATGTAACCAATGGGAGAAAATGGGCAAAGATTATAAGGCCCTCGCTGTTATTTCTTACAACTGCATGTGAATCTACAGTTATCTAATTTTAAAAATATGATGAAATTAGGAACAAACTTGAGCCCTAGCAATACTGTTTAATTACTAAGAACTTTACTATATAAAATGTTAATTACTAAAGATTTTGCCATATAAAAATATTCTCACGGGGAGAAGTTATTCCTAAAGAAATTACCAAAACGCCTAGAGGAAAATATGATAGATATGCATCTAATGATAGATGAGATGTAAACACAGAACATCTGCATAGTTAAAGATCCTACAGATATCAAAAAGCAAATCAGAGAATGGGAGAAAAATTCACAGGGCACAAAATAGAAAAGAAGTGTAATACAAATTCAGAAAGCATCTCATCTAGTGAAACAAAAACTAATAGAAAATGAGCAAAGATTATGAACAATTAAACTAGAAGCAGCTAATATGCGAGAATATGCTCAACATCACTAGTGATGAAGTAAGGCAAATTAAAATACCTGTGAGATGTCTTTTTGTTCCTAACAAGTAGGCAAAACAATTTTTTAAAACTTTTTATTTGGAAACAATTCCAAACTCATGAAAAAAATTAAAAATAGTGCAAAGAACTCCCATAACACCATTTGCACATTCACCAGCTGTTCACATCTCTCTTTTCCCCCTTTTTATATATACAGTATATATAAAGATATATGCAAACATACCTTTATGCATTACATATGCAAATGTATATATCTCTATCTACCTGTATGTATATGTAATTTCCTGAGCCTTTTGACACTAAGTTGCATCCATCCTGTCTTCCTTACCCCTACATATTTAAACAATTATCTTCTACAGACAAGGACTTATTCCTCCTTGATCATGACATTTATCAAGTAAGAGAGGTTAGCATTGATAAAATACTACTGTACTGTACATTGATACAATACTATCCTCTAACCTGAAGTCATATACCAATTTCATCAGCTGTAGTGATATTGTCATTGACAATATTTTCTGTTTGGGATCACATATTGCATCTGGTTGTCCTGTCCCAGTAGTCTCCTTTAAAATGGAACAGCCTCCACCTTCCTGTGCCTTCATGACATTGACATTTTGGAAGGAAACTGCTTAAATTGTAGAATGTGATTCAGTTTGGATTTGTAGGGTGCTTCTCGGGATTATATTCCAGTCATATATTTTCAGAAGAAATGTCACAAATATACTCAGGTGCCTTCTCAGTGCATCACACAGGACAGACATGGAAGTTTCTTCCATCATTGATACTTTAATCATTGAGTTAAAACAATATTCTCCAGGTTTCTCAATTGTAAGATTACTATTCTTCTTTTTGTAATGAATAACTATCTTTGTGGGCAGATACCTTGCGTCTGTGTGATTCCATGGTCCTATTCAAACTTTCATCCTCAAATTTAGCATCTGCTGATGATTCTTGCCTGAATTGATTATTAAAATTGTTGTCAAATGATAATTTTTTTTTAAAAATTTCATCATACTTATTAGCTGACAGTATACCACAAACTGTTCTTTCTCTTTGTGTTTACTCATATCATTTTGGGCTCAGAATTTTATTTTATTCAATGTCCATAATTCATTATTTCCTTTCATTGCGGTGCTCAAATGTTCTAGTAGGCTTAATGGGAGCCACTGAAGTTGACTCCTCTGACCCTTTGACATGTCCTCATCATTCTTGGAGCACTTCCTTCATTTCTGTCACAGCAAGATGTTCCAACCTAATTTTTTCCCCAACCCCAGTCATGGAATCATTTGCCTAAAAAGTTCTGGTTTCTTACTGTGGTATATATATACACAATGGAATATTACCAGCCATAAAGAAGAACAAAATTATGGCATTTGCTGGTAAATGGATGGAGTTGGAGAATATCATGCTAAGTGAAATAAGCCAAGCCCAAAAAACCAAAGTCCAAATGTTTTCTCTGATAAATGGATAATGATACATAATGGGGTGGGAGTGGGCAGGGGGACAAGAGAAGAATAGAGGAACTTTGGATGGTGTAGAGGAAAATGGGGTGGGAGGGGGTGGGGAAAGAAAAGATAGTAGACTGAGACAGACATTATTACCTTATGTACATGTATGATTACACAAAAGATGTGAATCTACATTGTGTACAACCATAGAAATGAAAAGTTGTATCACATTTGTGAACAATGAATCAAAATATAGTCTGTAAAAATAAAAATTTTTTAAATAAAAAAATTTTAAAAAAAGAAATCCTGGTTTCTTTTAGTGGAGACACTATTTAGAAAACAGTATTTGGGCACTGGATGTGCTGATTGTTACTAGGTTATGAAAAATGAAAGTGTGCAGAATAACTGAAGGCATGGGTAAAGAGTGTTCTTATTCTCACATGGTGGGAGAACACCTACATATAGTTTAGGAGGTACATTTGACCATACCTGTCAAGTGGTGACATGTGAGAACTTGCACACTTGAAGGAATCTAGTCACACAAACTACCACATAGCACATAAGAACAACACATCAGAAATAACCACAGGGTCTGCCAACAGACAGTGAGCTGAAGAAATCATAGTGCTCCTGAGCATGGACACTGAGAAAGCACTGAAAATACTGAGCTGAATTCAAGTGATTGGATAAAATAGAACTTACAGAATGGTACAGGTGGTCTAATTCTTTTTCAGTCTTTTGGATGGAACCCAGGGCCTTGCGCATTTTAGGCAAGCATTCTACCACTGAGCTGCACCCCGAGTCCCAAGATATTTTTAAATTTAAAATAAAATGTGTGTGTGTGTGTGTGTGTGTGTGTGTGTGTGTGTGTGTTACATACAAAAGCATGGTTATATAGAGAAAACTCTAGAAGGACACACTCCAATATCCAAATTGATGTTACCTCTGAGTTGGCTGGGGAGGATGGAATGGAAGAGTGATTGAATATATGGGAACAGAAAATTATAGTCTTTTTGTTTTATACATTGATAAACCATTTACAGACTTTATATAGTTACCACTTATTTCTTTTGTATTTTTTTTAAAAAGTGTTAGGAGATAATAGGTCAAAAAAGACCTACAAAACTGGCCAATGTTGAAACGTACTAAAGTAGCTTTAAAAAGATAAAATAGTGGAGCCATCATCAGAAGAGGAGTCCAGCATCTTTGACAGCAGAGGAAGAAGAAAAGGAAGAGAAAATCTTGGCTGGGTTCATTCTTATGTGCCCTGCCAAAGGTCCTGGCTTTTTGTGACTGGACTTGCAGGGTCTCTCTAACCTTCCAGGCGTCATTCCTTGGCTCTGATCCTGAGTGGTCCACAGGAGGGCCTTGAGCTACAGGACTGGAGGCCCCAGACCTGGGCTGAGCTGTCCTTCTCTGCCTCCTGATCTTGTAGATGAAGACCACACGTGATCAGGATCACTATGATCACTAGTGATCACTGTGGGCACCTCCTTTCCTTGTCTCAGAAAATAATGAGAATAAAGTTAGGGTTTCACTTTTTTTCCCTGCAGTACTGGGGATTGGCCTTGTGCCTACTAGGCAAGTACTGTACCACTGAGCCATCCCCCATCCCCCATGATGGAACCACTGCCATCATCACGTACAGCCGTTAAGGATGCTTTCCGCTGTAAGAATTCCAAACACAGCCACTTAAATAAAGAAGGTTTTGCCTCCATTTACAAGAAAACTGCAAGTAGGCAGCTGTTGGCCTGGATTCAACAATCCAACAATGACTTGGCTTTGTCTCAACAAGTGCTTATCCGCTTTTTTTGTGCGTTAGGACTCAGGGTTGCAACATGTCTGTCCCAGTTTCTGTTATCACATCTACCTCCGATAGAAAAAGAGGGAAATGGAGAGAAAACTGAAATATCAGCCACATTTGGCTCCGTTATCAAGAGAACAAGCCTTCCCAAAATCTCTCAGATGACTGCCACTTGAGTCTCACTTACCAGAACTGTGTCATTTGACCACACTTAGTTCAAGACAGACCAGGAATATATTTGGCTTTTTAGCCTCAGTAATATAAAGTACAAGGAAAAGGAAGTTGGGAACGACCTCACAGAACCTGCTACTATTTTCTTTGCCCTAATAAGAAAATGCATGTAGCCCATATTTAGCAAACTGGAAGTAGGCAGTGGTACTTAAGAAATGATTCTTAGTCATGAGATCATCACAGTGTCCCTGCCCTTTTCCTACTTTGGGGGTTCATCCAAAGAGAATTCCACCTGTTGAGAAGCAAGAGGGAAAGTCCAGATATAGGGTCAGCAGGGAGCTCACACTCTCTCCAGGACTTAGCAAACCTAGGAGCTATGCACACTAGGACTCAGGATCCAGGGATCCAACTCCCAGCCACCTCCCTTTCATCAATAGCCCACAACTGCCAACTTGGGCTGCTGGGGAGAACCAGAGGCCATCAACTTCCTGAACCAGGAATTAATAGCAAGAACACCTCTGGTCATTTCCTCCTACATCACCTAACCGGTTTTCCATCTTCTGGGCTCTCAGGAGCACTGGGAAGCCAAGGCAGGGATTAGACAGCTCCCATGTGTGCAGTCACCGCCTCCTTTCACATCCGCTGGGCAGGCCAGGCTGATGGTATCTAGTTCCTGAGACCCTGCTGTGAACTCAGACCCCAGATAGTCTCTCTTGATAACAGCTTTGACTTTTTTCATCTCTTTTTAACAAATACACTGGCTGAAACCCAAACTCCTGGTTGGTTACCAGCTCCTGGCTAGAACTTTGCCACTTCCCAGAAACATTTTGAAATGGACATCCATTCTGAAATGGTTGGTGGAAGAGGACAGCAGACTTGGTGCCCACTCCAGGCCCCAGTTCCTCATGGGTAAATTGAGAGGGAAGATCAGATGCCTCCTGGGTGGCTCTCCTCTATACACAGTCAATAGGTTTGTGAGTGGGACACCCTTGGCCCTCCTGGGGTCTCCTGGCTCGCCCTACATAGATACTGGGCTCTGCAACACAGGAAGTGCTTTGGCAGGAGGTCCACAGCCATGGTGTCACGTTTGGCACTTCCAGCACAGGCAGATGCAGCACACTGTGCCCAGCCTCAGAGGGAAGGCAGTTCATTTTCTGAGTTTGTGAGAAATGCACTTTGAACACATTTGCATCAATGGAGAAAAATAACACCTCTCCCAAGAGACCAGAAAAGAAAGATAATTCGATTTATGGAGACATCCAGCCCTAGAGTCCTGCTCTTACTACCTGGGTTCCTTGGCCATTGAGAGGCAGCATATCCTCCTGGGCCCTGATGATAAGGAACGGAAAGAGATACCACATCAAAAATAAGACTTTTCAATTTAGAAGCAAATTTACGCATTCATAGTAATTATGGGAACTGGAATGGGGCTCAGTGGTAGAGAGCTTACCTAGCATGAATAAGGCCCTGGGTTTGATCCTCAGCACCGCACCATGGTGTGTGTGTGTGTGTGTGTATGTGTGTACATAGGTAAACATATATATAATGGCCCAACACAGGAAAATATTTAGGACATTCTTCCTCTTTCATGAGCCATTTGTGCCACTGGGGTCCCTTTCCTGGTGGAAATGTCTCATTCTTCATCTGCACAAAGCCCCCTTCCTACTGTGGGTACACAGAGCCTATGTGGTTAAGCTCTTGTTTGTTCCATTTTCCAGATGAGAAAACTGAGACCTGGAAAAACTATACCTTACCTGAAACCACAGCTGGAGTCTGGACTGACCACGTTCTCACAGCCTAGAGCATATACCACCTGGCTATACCTCCAGCAGTGACCAAGAGCAATTGCCTGCTCCCAGGATCTCAAAGGGTCAGTCAAGGATACCTCTCTTCCCCTTTGTAAATCTGTTCAGCCCTATTTTTCAGCTTCTCACAAACCACATGAAACAAGGTTGCAGATACAACAGAAGATTAAAAGCTGAACCTAAACCAGATCAGGAAATGCTGAGTTCAGCATTCCAGTTCAGCTCCCACCCTCTGAGGTCAGTCCCAAGATTGCAGCAGGATGTGCAGAGGACTAGTACATGCTTTGGGGGCATCTATATCCTCTAAAACTTCCTGAGGAAAAGACACTGATTTCCCAGCTGGCACTGGTTGATCATTTTCTTCAGCCTCCCTGGGGCCTCTGTTTTAACTATAGTCCCTCACTCCTACACCCTGGGTGCCTCCCTACCCAGTAGATCCTTCTCCTTGATCTCCAAATATTGTTCCCCATCTTTAAGACATCCATTACTTGCCTTACTCTACCCTTCAACTGAAGCCACATTCCTTTGCTCCTCTTGATGGCAAAACTGCTTCAAAGATGTGAGTCTCTCTGGGTTCACCTTTTGTGCTTTCTGGAGCCCCTGAAAAGGCCCCATTGATGCCCTCATGACTACTGTTCTATCCTTGGTAACTTGGTGAACACAGGGCAGCAGAGGTCCGGTAGCTTGGTTCCCCTCCTTCCTTCTTTCTTCATCCCCCTATATCTCTTTTACTTTCTTCCCTGAGCTCTCTGGGCCTCCCCTTTATCCACACTTTAAAGATCTCCATGCCACCTGTTCCTTCCATCTCTTTAACTCCCTATCCACCTACCTACCCTCTCAATCCCCTACCTCAAGCCAGCCCCCAAGCTTTACCTGTGAATCTGACCTCTAGGACTGTCTAAAACCATCACCTTTCCTTTGATGCCAAAACTGTCTTTGCTTACAGACCCATGGGAATCTGTGGTTTACCTTTCAAAAATCCTCACACCCGTAGTAATCTCCACAGCTACCCACTCCCCACCCAAACCACCCTTAATGCCCATCTGGACTTCTGTGCACCCACTCAAAGTCTAAAAGGCCCTGACTTCAGGGTCAAGGCCCAAATGCTTGCATGATGCCTCTCCTCTCTCTGCCCTAGCCCTTGCCTCCTCTAGCCCCTCTTGCTCTATTTCAGCCCCCCCTGGTCTTCTGAGCACCCTCAAATACATGTCCTCAAATCTAGCTCTGCCCCCAGGGTCCCATGGCTCCCTCTGTCCTTTCTTCAAGTCTTTTCTCAAATAACTCCAGTCCTGTCACTGTAAACTATACCCTGACCCTGGTCTTCTCTCCCCTATGTGTTGATAAGGTATTGCTGAGTAACAAAGAAGCCAAAAACTTAGGGGCTTGAAACATCATTTGTTATCTCAGTTTCTGTGGTTCAGGAATCCAGGCATGACTTAGCTGCTCCTCTGGTCAGGATGGACCTCAAGTACAAGGACCCACTTACTCTGAATATAGCCTGGGCAAGAGGGCATCTATAGCCAGGAGAAGGGAAGGGGTCAGTGAATAGAAAATTACCAAGAAGAAAACCTCAAGGATAAGAGGGATTATGGCCAACTTTACCTAGCAGGAGTCCTGCTGAAGATAGGACTGGGTGAACAGACATTATCTGGGAGATGGTGGAGGGTGAGACATCCTATTATATCTTGTTATGGTTTGAATGTGAGCTGTACCCCAAAAGCTCCCATGTTAATGCAGGAATATTCAGAGGTGACATGATAGGATTGTAAGAGCTGTAACCTGATCAGTCCATCCTAGTTTGAATGGACTGATAGATGCTAACTGCAGGCTGGTGCAGTGTGGCTGGAGAAAGTGGGTCACTGGGGGTGTGCCCTGGAAGGGTGCCTCTTCCCCGCGGCTCCTCCTCCCACCCCTCTCTGCTTCTTTGCCACCACAATTGGAGCAGCTTTTTTTCTGCTGGGCCCTTCTCCCATGTTTTTCTGCCTCACCTTGGGCCCAGAACAATGAAGTTGGCCATCTATGGATTGAGACCTCTGAAACCATGAACTCCAAATAAACGTTTTTTCCTCTTAGTTGTTCTTGAAGGGTGTATTGGTCACAGCAATGGAGAAGCTAACTAAAACAGATCTTTTTTTTTTTTTTTTTTTTTTTTTTTTTTTTTAATTTATTTATTTTTTTTACGTTTACATAGGGTAATGATGTTTATTATATTTTTCCCCTCCCCCCCACCCCTCCCACCCCTCCCACCCCTCCCACCCCTCTTTTCCCTCTACACAGTCCTTCTTTCCTTCATTCTTACTGCTCTCCTTAGCCTAACTCTAAACCTAACCCTAAACCTAATGCTAGCCCCTCCCACCCCCCATTATATGTCCTCATCCGCTTATCAGCGAGATCATTTGTCCTTTAGTTTTTTGAGATTGGCTTATCTCACTTAGCATGATATTCTCCAATTTCGACCATTTGCCTACAAATGCCATAATTTTATCATTCTTCATTGCGGAGTAATATTCCATTGTATAAATATGCCACAGTTTCTTTATCCATTCATCAACTGAAGGGCATCTAGGTTGGTTCCACAATCTGGCTATGGTGAATTGAGCAGCAATGAACATTGATGTGGCTGTATCTCTGTAGTATGCTGATTTTAAGTCCTTTGGGTATAGGCCAAGGAGTGGGATAGCTGGGTCAAATGGTGTTTCCATTCCAAGCTTTCTGAGGAATCTCCACACTGCTTTCCAGAGTGGTTGCACTAATTTGCAACCCCACCAGCAATGTATGAGTGTTCCTTTTTCACCACATCCTCGCCAACACCTATTGTTGCTTGTATTCTTGATAATCGCCATTCTAATTGGGGTGAGATGAAATCTTAGGGTGGTTTTGATTTGCATTTCCCTTATTACTAGGGATGTTGAACATTTTTTCATATATCTGGTGATTACTTGTACATCTTCTTCTGTGAAGTGTCTGTTCATTTCCTTAGCCCATTTGTTGATTGGATTATTTGTATTCTTCGTGTAGAGTTTTTTGAGTTCTTTATAGATTCTGGAAATTAGCGCTCTATCTGAGGTATGGTTGGCAAAGATATTCTCCCACTCTGTAGGCTCTCTCTTCACATTTCTGATAGTTTCCTTTGCTGAGAGAAAGCTTTTTAGTTTGAATCTATCCCAGTTGTTGATTCTTGCTTTTATTTCTTGTGCTATGGGAGTCCTGTTAAGGAAATCTGATCCTGAGCCAACAAGTTGAAGATTTGGACCTACTTTTTCTTCTATAAGATGCAGGGTCTCTGGTCTGATTCCGAGGTCCTTGATCCATTTTGAGTTGAGTTTTGTGTAGGGTGAGAGATAGGGGTTTAGTTTCATTCTATTGCATATAGTTTTCCAGTTTTCCCAGCACCATTTGTTGAAGAGGCTATCTTTTCTCCATTGCATATTGTTGGAACCTTTGTCTAGTATGAGAAAATTGTATTTATTTGGGTTTGTGTCCATGTCCTCTATTCTGTACCATTGATCTACCTGTCTATTTTGGTACCAATACCATGCCGTTTTTGTTACTATTGCTTTGTAGTAGAGTTGAAGATCTGGTATTGCAATACCCCCTGCTTCGCTCTTGCTACTGAGGATTGCTTTAGCTATTCTAGGTTTTTTATTCTTCCAGATGAATTTCATAATTGCTTGCTCTATTTCTGCGAGGTACATCATTGGGATTTTAATTGGAATTGCATTGAATCTGTATAGAACTTTAGGTAGTATAGCCATTTTGACGATATTAATTCTGCCTATCCAGGAACATGGGAGATCTTTCCATCTTAAAAGGTTTTCTTGAATTTCTTTCTTTAGTGTTCTGTAGTTCTCATTGTAGAGGTCTTTCACCTCTTTTGTGAGATTGATTCCCAAGTATTTTATTTTTTTCGATGCTATTGTGAATGGAGTAGTTTTCCTAATTTCTCTTTCTGAAGATTCATCACTTATGTATAAAAATGCATTGGATTTATGAGCATTGATCTTGTAACCTGCTACTTTACTGAATTCACTTATGAGTTCTAAAAGTTTTCTGGTGGAATTTCCAGGTTCCTCTAAATATATAATCATGTCATCAGCGAACAGGGATAGTTTGAGTTCTTCTTTTCCTATTCGTATCCCTTTAATTTCTTTGGTTTGTCTGATTGCTCTGGCTAGAGTCTCAAGGACGATGTTGAATAGAAGCGGTGAAAGAGGGCATCCCTGCCTTGTTCCAGTTTTTAGGGGGAACGCTTTCAGTTTTTCACCATTTAGAATGATATTAGCCATGGGCTTAGCGTAGATGGCCTTTATAATGTTTAGGAATGTTCCCATTACCCCAATTTTTTCTAGTGTTTTGAGCATGAAGGGATGCTGTATTTTATCAAATGCTTTTTCTGCATCTATTGAAATAATCATGTGATTCTTAACTTTAAGTCTGTTGATATGGTGAATGACATTTATTGATTTCCGAATGTTGAACCAACCTTGCATCCCTGGGATAAAACCCACTTGATCGTGGTGCACTATCTTTTTAATATATATTTGTATGCGATTTGCTAAAATTTTGTTGAGAATTTTTGCATCGATGTTCATTAAGGATATTGGTCTGAAATTTTCTTTCCTTGATATGTCTCTGTCTGGTTTAGGTATCAGGGTGATATTGGCTTCATAGAACGAGTTTGGTAGGGTTCCCTCCTCTTCTATTTCATGGAATAGTTTGAGGAGTATTGGAATGAGCTCTTCTTTAAAGGTTTTGTAGAACTCGGCTGAGAACCCATCTGGTCCTGGACTTTTCTTTGTTGGTAGGCTTTTGATGACCTCTTCTATTTCATTGCTTGAAATTGGTTTATTTAAGTTGTGTATGTCCTCCTCGTTCAGTTTAGGTAGTTCATATGTCTCTAGAAATTTGTTGATGTCTTCAAGGTTTTCTGTTTTGTTGGAGTATAGATTTTCGAAATAGCTTCTAATTATGTTTTGTATTTCACTCGTGTCTGTTGTGATGTTTCCTTGTTCATTCCGAATTTTAGTAATTTGAGTTTTCTCCCTTTTTCTCTTTGTTAGTGTGGCTAAGGGTTTATCAATTTTATTTATTTTTTCAAAGAACCAACTATTTATTTTATTAATTTTTCCGATTGTTTCTTTTGTTTCGATTTCGTTGATTTCGGGTCTGATTTTAACTATTTCCTGTCTTCTACTACTTTTGGTATTGGTCTGCTCTTCTTTTTCTAGTGCTTTGAGCTGTAGTGTTAACTCATTTATTTGTTGATTTCTACTTCTTTTTTTGAATGCACCCCATGAAATAAATCTTCCTCTAAGTACTGCTTTCATAGTGTCCCAGAGATTTTGATATGATGTGTCTTTGTTCTCGTTTACTTCTAAGAATTTTTTTATTTCCCTCCTGATGTCTTCTGTTATCCATTCATCATATAATAGTGTATTATTTAGTCTCCAGGTATTGGAGAAGTTTCTGTTTTTTATTCTGTCATTTATTTCTAATTTCAATCCATTATGATCTGATAGAGTACAAGGTAGTATCTCTATCTTCTTGTATTTACTAACAGTAGCTTTGTGGCATAAAATATGGTCTATTTTAGAGAAGGATCCATGTGCTGCTGAGAAGAAAGTGTATTCATTCTTTGTTGGATGGTATATTCTATATATGTCCGTTAAGTCTAAATTGCTGATTGTGTTGTTGAGATCTATAGTTTCTTTATTCAATTTTTGTTTGGACGATCTATCCAGTGGTGAGAGAGGTGTGTTAAAATCGCCTAGTATTATTGTGTTGTGGTCTATTTGATTTCTGGAATTGAGAAGGATTTGTTTGACGTACGTGGATGAGCCAATGTTCGGGGCATAGATATTTATGATTGTTATGTCTTGCTGATTTATGCTTCCCTTAAGCAGCATGTAATGTCCTTCTTTATCCCTTCTGACTAGTTTTGGTTTGAAGTCCACATTATCTGAGATGAGGATGGATACTCCAGCTTTTTTGCTGTGTCCGTGTGCATGGTATGTTTGTCCCCATCCTTTCACCTTTAGTCTATGGGTGTCTCTTTCTATGAGATGTGTCTCTTGCAGGCAGCATATTGTTGGATTTTTCTTTTTAATCCAATCTGCCAGTCTGTGTCTTTTGATTGATGAATTCAGGCCATTAACATTCAGGGTTATTATTGTGATATGATTTGTATTCCCAGTCAATTGACTCATATTTGTTTTTGACATGATTTGGTTTCTCCTTTATTTGGCTATTCCTTTAGGCTAGCGCCTCCTGTTGCTGATTTGCATCGTTGTTTTTCATCTCTTCCTCATGGAATATTTTGCTGAGAATGTTCTGTAATGCTGGCTTTCTTTTTGTAAATTCCTTTAGCTTTTGTTTATCATGGAAGGATCTTATTTCATCGTCAAATTTGAAGGTAAGTTTTGCTGGGTATAAGATTCTTGGTTGGCATCCATTTTCTTTCAGGGCTTGGTATATGTTGTTCCAGGCCCTTCTAGCTTTTAGGGTCTGGATTGAAAAATCTGCTGATATTCTTATTGGTTTCCCTCTGAATGTAATTTGATTCTTTTCTCTCGCGGCCTTTAAAATTCTGTCTTTATTTTGTATGTTAGGTATTTTCATAATAATGTGCCTTGGTGTGGGTCTGTTGTAATTTTGTATGTTTGGAGTTCTATAAGCCTCTTGTACTTGGTTTTCCATTTCGTTCTTCAGATTTGGGAAATTTTCTGTTATTATTTCATTGAATAGATTGTTCATTCCTTTGGTTTGTTTCTCTAAGCCTTCCTCAATCCCAATAATTCTCAAATTTGGCCTTTTCATGATATCCCATAGTTCTTGGAGATTCTGTTCATGATTTCTTACCATCTTCTCTGTTTGTTCAACTTTGTTTTCAAGGTTAAATATTTTGTCTTCAATGTCTGAGGTTCTGTCTTCCAGGTGTTCTATCCTATTGGTTATGCTTTCTATGGAGTTTTTAACTTGGTTTATTGTTTCCTTCATTTCAAGGATTTCAGTTTGGTTTTTTTTCAGTATCTCTAACTCTTTATTGAAATGATCTCTTGCTTCCCGTATTTGGTCTTTTAACTGTTGATTGGTGCGATCATTTTATGCCTGCATTTGCTCTTTCATCTCCTCCTTCAATGCCTGCATTTGCTCTTTCATCTCCTCATTAGCTTCCCTGATCGTTTTAATTACGTACATTCTGAACTCCCTTTCTGACATTTCTTCTGCTCTGCTGTCATTGGGTTTTATTGATGTAGTATCTAGGTTTGTTTGGGACATTTTCTTCCCTTGTTTTCTCATAATGGTCAGTTGTCAGTGGGACCCTGAGATATTGCAGTTTTCCACTATTGGCTTATAGTGTCCCAGTAGATTTCCAGTGTATCACCTCCCAGCCTTCAGTAGCCTGATGTCTTGGAGGAATCTGATAAAGCAGCTCATTCGAAGAATACTGCCCCTAGCCCCCTACTGGTTCCACGTTTTGGAACTGGCTCTGTGCGGAAATGCTCTCACTGTGGGCCTGCACCGTGCAGCTGGCCGTGTGGGAAGAGCCCACTGCCGGAGTGTGGAAGACTACCTTGGGAAGACTCAAGCTGCCCTTCCCGGCTCTGCTAAGCCACCTCTATCTGGGCCTGCCACCCGGGCTGAGCTTTACCCAGTGGGCAGACTCACCCGTGGCTCCACTTCAGTCCGAGTCTCTCAATGCCTCCCCTTCTTAACTCCAGGGTTCTGGAGCGACCGGGGGTGCAGTCTCCCTCTAGGCCGCCATCTTGGATCGCCCCGTGAAGAGAGCCCGCAGCCGGAGTGGGCAGAGCCGCCTGAAGAGGTCTCCGGCTGCCCTGTCCTTATCCCTGAGGCTGATTGCAGATCGAGCCTCTCCGCTGGTTCTTTGCAGGAGTACACTGCACTGCAGCAGCTCCGGGACTCGGAGCGTGCTCTGTTCAGACAGGCTCTCACTAGCGGGCCAGTTCCGTTCCGAGAACCTGGAGAAGCTGGCTGTGTGGGCGGGGCCCACCGCCGGAGTGCGCAGGACTGCCTGTGGATGACTCTAGCTGCCCTGCCCGGCTCCGATAAGCCACCTCTATCTGGGCCTGCCACCCGGGCCGAGCTTTACCCAGTGGGCAGACTCACCCGTGGCTCCACTTCAGTCCGAGTCTCTCAATGCCTCCCCTTCTTAACTCCTGGGTTCTGGAGCGACCGGGGGTGCAGTCTCCCTCTAGGCCGCCATCTTGGATCGCCCCGTGAAGAGAGCCCGCAGCCGGAGTGGGCAGTGCCGCCTGAAGAGGTCTCCGGCTGCCCTGACCTTATCCCTGAGGCTGACTGCAGATTGAGCCTCTCCGCTGGTTCTTTGCAGGAGTACACTGCACTGCAGGGGCTCCGGGACTCGGAGCGTGCTCTGTTCAGACAGGCTCTCACTAGCGGGCCAGTTCCGTTCCGAGAACCTGGAGAAGCTGGCTGTGTGGGCGGGGCCCACCGCCGGAGTGCGCAGGACTGCCTGTGGATGACTCTAGCTGCCCTGCCCGGCTCCGATAAGCCACCTCTATCTGGGCCTGCCCCCCGGGCCGAGCTTTACCCAGTGGGCAGACTCACCCGTGGCTCCACTTCAGTCCGAGTCTCTCAATGCCTCCCCTTCTTAACTCCTGGGTTCTGGAGCGACCGGGGGTGCAGTCTCCCTCTAGGCCGCCATCTTGGATCGCCCCGTGAAGAGAGCCCGCAGCCGGAGTGGGCAGAGCCGCCTGAAGAGGTCTCCGGCTGCCCTGACCTTATCCCTGAGGCTGACTGCAGATTGAGCCTCTCCGCTGGTTCTTTGCAGGAGTACACTGCACTGCAGGGGCTCCGGGACTCGGAGCGTGCTCTAAAACAGATCTTGAGGCTGATCAGATCTCTAGCATGAGGGGTTCTTACTAAAATTGGGTTGTTCAAGGAAGTTGCACAGAGGGGTCTAGAAGTTTCAGGAGGCTGCTCAAAGGTTGACCAAACCAAGAATCTTTGTAGTTTTTCTCTTCAGAGAGAAAAGAGGTGTATATAGGACTCCAAGGCTGGGATGGTGCAGTCACAGGATTTGCTGACAGTGGGGTATGAGCATGGAGGAAGTAGCGAGCTGAGCCCCCCAGGATGGGGTCTTACCAAGTGAGCAGGGCAAAAAAGGGAGAGGGTAAAAGAATCAAGAATGACACAATTACAGTATTGGTCACTGGAGGCAGGGAGAGAGGATGCAAATGGCAGAGTAAAGGAGATAGACGTACGTTGAGTGTCCTCTGATGTTCACTTCCCAGATCCCTTGCTTTAAGACTTGGACCTTTTGCGGCACAGCCCCTGGGGCAGGCACCACTTTGAACCCACGGGGCAGCTGATTTCTGGTACTCAGTGTTCATGAGTTGAAACTGGGGAAAGCCTTAGTCAATGGACAAACTTTTCCATGAGGAGACAGGGGCTTAGTGACAGGATGGCCTGGGAGAAGAATGTGGGGGCAGGAATAGGGGTGAGAAATAATCCAAGGAACCCAAGACCCCCACATTCTGAGAAGACCCATGTACATTAGGGCTTCAGAAAATGTTTAGAGGTGAATGAATGATAGGGTCCTTTTCTTTCTTTTATAGAAATTGAATGGTGGAAGTCCCTCTCAAGTCTTGAATCTAGCTCTAGTGGTTCTGATCTAGAATGTGGACACTTGGAAAAAACTTCATCCAAATGCAGGAAAGCAGGTCCCCTTTCTCTCCACCCTCACCTTATGGTTACCCTGTCCAGAACTTGACTACAGCCTGCTCCAACCTTGAGGTCCCAGGTCGTACTGAGTCCTGTGACCAACCAAGATCAGTTCACGATCTAAGAATGTTTGAGAGCCACAAAGAGATCCCCAGGTGCTAACCAAAAATCTTTCATATTCCCAGCAATATGCTAGTCCTCACAGGAGGAGAGGGCATCCCTGGCACCCACATTCCTGGGCCCCTGGCTCTTAACACACATGGCTCAGAGGTGGGCACCACCTTGCAACAGGTGAGATAGAACCCAGGTGGCCCACCATAGGCAATAGAAGCACAGAATGAGAGCCCATGTCCTGCCATTCTCCATCATACCTTGTGCACTGAACAGCATCCATGCCCCACACAGCTTTTACTACCTTGTAAGGCCCCAAAGACCCCCAACTCAGGGAGTTCTGTCATTGTGTGAGGTGTCATAAGTGTTTGGTAATCACTAAGAAACCCCCACACACAGCATCTTGGCTGGGAGGGACTGCCCAGTTTCCACTTAAGACAGGTGAGATCCAGGGTCTTATGGGGTGGGCAGCCCAAGCACATGCCACGAATCCCTCTGCACACACTCTTGTCAGAGCATCTAGCCTGACAACATCACCTCATGCCAGCCCCACCGTTACTCACACAATTACAGCTTACCAGGCAGTTTGACAAGGTTTGCAAAATGACCCAACCATGACAAACCTTTTTTAGTGGGTCATTTCCTGAAGGAGATTCCAGGGATAGCTTAATGCATAGATTGGAGAGGCCTGGTATTGCAGAGAGTTGGAACTGAGGAGGCTTGTGGTGTTTTTGTATCTGGTGTCTGTGCTCAGGGGCCTCCAGCATCAGAGAGAACACCCTTGTGCCTGTGGGTGACTTGTGCTGACTACAATGCAATGTGGGGACATTTTGGACTTTGTCCCTAACTCCTGGTGGTGGATCACATTTGCTACCTACTCCCTGACCCAGACTCCCTAAGGTGATCTCTAGTCCATGATGTGGCAGATCACATTTTCCAAAGATGACCAAGCAATATTTCTGACCCATGTGCTCTTCTAGGATCCTGCCCACCCTCCTTCAGAAACAGTCTAATTTTCCCTTTCCTTATAGCTGGGCAGGCCTTTGTGACCACCACAATGAATAGTACAGAGGGATGGGATGACTTCTGAGGCAAGGCCTCAGAAAATGACCTACCTTTGGCAACCATGTTGTAAGGAAGCCCAGAGCCAACCGGACAGCTTTGTGCCTGTGCTCCAGCTGACATCTCCAGTGAAGACCTCAGCTGACCACCAGCTCTACCACAATATATAAGAACAAGGAGACTGGGTGATTGCCCAGCCTTCCCTGGAGCTCCATGTTTGCAAATAATTATGAAGCTCCAGTGTGGGCAAGAACCCAATGGTGATGATGATTCCAATTCCTGGCAAGCTCTGATTGATAGAGAGCAGCTCCTCAGGACCTGAGAGACTCTAAGAGTCACATTCACAGAAATAAGAACCATGTGGCCATCGTCTCCAAGGTCTTAGAAGGGGAAGTGCCAGAAGTAGGAAGCATTGTCTGGGCTTTTCTATTTAATGGGAAATGTTTTGTAGTAGCAAAAAGTTAAGTATTAGCCTTCAGAGTTAGAAATTTGGAAGTTTTCCCAAGGGCAATCTCTGAATCCCACCTTCAGATCTGAAGCAAGCAGCATTCTATCCTGTAGAAAAATTGTATGTTTAACTACCATGCTAAAAACAGCAGTAATGGGGATGTTTTAAGACCAAAAACCATTTCCAAGCTGGGCGGGTCTTTGGAGTGTTAGGCAACAAGCTGAAATTCTCGGGGATACATTTCACCAGGTAAGTGGTCTTTGACTCTATTTACAATGCATAATTATCATTAAACCAGTAAAACCCATGAAATCATTTTTATTAAAATAACATTGATCTGTTATTAGGTGAAGGACAGACAAGTCCTCACTGCCCACTGCCCTTACTTTTCTGATTGGGCATTGCTGTCCCATTCAAGCCTCCATGGAGCTTCCTCGTCAATGTCACTGCCATTGATGGGCACAGAAAACATCACTGAGATGGTGACATGTCAAGGGCAGCAGTGTGGTTCCCACCATGCCATGATCCTTGCAGGAGAGAAGGGCTGAGACTTCCTTCCATGCTCCATGCCATCTACGCCCCACACACCTCTACCCCAGCAACTGTCTCAACCAAGCTCCACTGAGGCATTGAGCAGCTTCTTTAAACCTCTGATTATTAATAAATAAACTGCAATTTGTGAAGCCATAAGAATAAGACAAAATAAAAGCACAAAAACTATTTAAGATACCAAACTCCATAAAGAATGAAAACCAAAACTAATAGTTCTCTAAGTTCATCATAACAAATTCCTTTGCAATATGTTTACATTTTCTCAGTCTGCCATAACAAAATACACCAGATTTGTGACTTAAACAGCAGAAATTTGTCATCTCATGGTTCTGAAGGTTGGAAGTCTGAGATCAAGGTCTCAGCAGAGCCATGCTCCCTAAGAAGGTGCTAGGGGAAGATCTGTGCCAAGCCTCTCTCCTTGGCCTGTAGATAATTATCTTCCCTGTCTGTATCTATCTTGGCACCCAAAATTCCCTTTTACAAGGCCAGCAGTCACATTGGATTAGGGCCCATCCTAATGACCTCATTTTTACTTCATTATCTTTTTAATAACCCTTTCTTGAATGACAGTCACATTCAAAGGTACTGGGGGTTAAGATCTTAGCATATGAATCAGGGGACCACAATCCAACCCATGACAATGTAAATAATAATAATTGGGTTTATTTTCTTAGTAAGATTCAGGATGGGTCTGGGGTTTTGGCTCAGTGGTAGAGTGCTTACTTAGCATGTGTGAGGCACTGGGTTAGATCCCCACCACCACATAAAGATAGATAAGTAAAACAAAGGTATATGACCATCTACAACTAAAAAAAAAATTTGTTTTTTTTTAAAGATTCAGGATGACTCTGTCACAACCCAGAACTGCATCATGGGTGACCCAACAGCCAGGAAGAAGCAGAGGTCTGCCTTGCTCAGTGACCTTGTCTGGCTCTGGATCCTCTGTTTCTCCAGCAGTACAATGAGGTTTGGATGGAGGGATTCCTCAGAAGTTTTCTATCCCTGGAATCACTTTAAGTCACTTTGTCACTGGTCATGAGTGATAGGGATTGCTCTCCCTGGCAGCTAAGGGCAGGACACACAAAGGAGGCAAGTTCTGCCACCATCAAGAACAAAAAACAGATCCTCCCCATACAGTCTAGCCCCACTGGAATTGTGCTTGGGGGGTCTTCATGGTCAAAGGCCAGCGGAAGCAGAGGGCATACCAGTGGAGAAATTACTAAGATTTAATGTAGTAGCACAGGTGCAGGAGGCTATCAGGAACCCCAATGGCATAGTGAGAGACTGGTACAGCAGAAACTGTGATCCCCAACCTATCAGAAGATTCAAGGGCATGCAGTTGCTAGATCTTGAGACCTGGTTGAGTCATGGCTGAGGGAGGGAACCCAAGGGAAGCTGAGGGCTTAGCAGGGAAAGACTGGGGGGTAAGCTTTTTGTCTCCAAGTCTGATTCCCCTAGGGTTTCCAGATCCAGGGACAGGTACCAATGTACTTTCCTGCCTGCAAGAGCAGGTCTGAGAAGAAAAAGAATGGAGCACATGGGGACAGATATTATTGCGTTATTTTCCACCTCTACCCAGTATGACCCTCATCATAGAAGATTGCAGGAAACCACCACTTGTCAATTCTGCAAGACAGCTAACTTTACAGATGGGGTGGGACCCATTAACTTCTATGTCAGAGCCCAGCTTGAAGCTCACAGCAGGTGAAAGCAGAGAAGCAGCCCCCCAGGAAAGGCTAGAGACAGGCCAGGGATGGGCTAGTGAGGGCCTCTGGGTTCACATCACCTCGAAGAGAATAGCAGAGCCTAGATGGTGGGCGATAGAAATGAACAGTTGATCAGACAAACCTCTCCAAGCCAAAATTTTTAAAGTGATGTATACATTAACCACCGTTATTTGACCATTACACAATACTCTATAACCCTGTATACAGTAAAGCATCACACTGTACCTGGTAGATATTTATAATTAGGTGTCAATAAAATAATTTAAAAGTAAAAAAAAAAAAATCAATTAATTAATAAATGAATGTAGACCAGTATCAGGAGGTTCCCAGAGCCAAGTCCTGGGGAGGAGCATCCTGAACAGGCCTCAGGTAGGTCCTGGCCCAGGACCTGGTCCTCTTCCTATCTGGCCTTTCACACAGCTCCTGGAAAGGTCTAGTGAGAGGGATCATGGGCCAGAAAACCAGGGGGGCTCAGGAAGAGGGGTGGGAGGGCTCAGATTGGATCCCACACACACACTCCCAGCAGACTCCAGGCAGCCCTTGCACTCCCCTCCACCCCACCCCAGGCAGCAGGCCCAGCTGGCCCCATTTCTCATTCCTATTGATTATGGTGGCAGAGACCACGGCATAGAATGTAAATCAGTGTCCCTGGGGTATTTAACCCAGGGAGGGTTAGTTGAAGGTGGCATCCTTATAAGTCCTGTATCTGATGTTTTTATATTAATTCCTATAGTAGCTAGATTAATTTTTATTCCACTGACTGTTATCTCTTCTTCATTGACTAGGAGACATTTCTGAGAAGTGCATATCTTGGTGAGTATCAGTCATTTAGTGGGGCTCTGCCCCTGGCTGCAAGGTTTTCATTAAAGAACAAAAATTCCTTGAATCTAAAAATTCAGTCTTTGGAAAAAATAATGCCCAGACTGGCTTGAGTCACTGTCAATGCTGACACCACCTGTTTATGGGGTCTGGCACTACCTGGGAGCCCCAAACCATGGATACAGGGTCCCCCAGCCTCTCTCATCCTCCCTTTGGCTTCCCCAAGCACAGAGCTAGCCATAAACAAAATATGAGTCAGCCTGTACCAACTGACTATGCTTGGCAGAGGAACCCCAGAGATAAGCACATGGTCATTAGCCCTTGCTCTATGGTAGCTGCCCACCTTACATCTCATTGAGTCAGTGCCCACCTCCTTGGAGACAGGTTGGGACTGTCACTGTAGCCATTTTGTAAGCAAAGGAAATGCAATGACCAGAGATTCCCTGAAGCTCAGTAGTGTATAAGGCATGGACCTCAGGTGAAATCCTGACTCAGATCATAGGAATGACTAGCCTCTTTGCTAATAAGGCAGAGGCACTGGAAAATAGATTCCTAGAGTCCTGGGTCTGTCAGGAGGAGCCCAAATGAAGAAGTGGGCATTAGGAGGAGCCCAGAGTTGTCTATAAATGCAGGTTCCTGCAGATGGCAAGGCAGGTGTGTTTGGGGCCCCCAAGTGAAGCCAGGGCTATGGACATAAATCAGGAGGACTGAGACTGAGAGCCTGACAGAGCTGCAGGGAGGACAGGCAGCTTGACACTGCTGGAGACACCTAGCCAGGCTGACATAAGGGAAGCCATTGGATGCCTCCACCTTGAGGCTCACCACCTCTCTCCCATCCCGCCTGGCTCTAGAGAGGTGGATCCCAAATCTGGGCCTGGAACCAGCAGCATCCATGTACCCCAGGAGCCTTTGACACACCCTCCTCCACTCCACACACTGTGGGGCTGTGAGAACCACAAGTCGGGTGGAGCAAAGGCTCCAGAGGAAGAATAACTGAACTTGCCCCTCAAAGACCTCACCTATAGATGAGGTCCTGCCACTACATAGAGAGTGTGGTGATCCTGAATAAGTTAGAGGTACCATACAGTTTGTAGGTTCTCACCCATGCCTCACTGGGCTGGCCTCCATTTCTAAGGGACATTATTCAGGCCCTAAAGATTCACTTCCCAGAACCAACATCATTTGGTCTTTCTTCCAGGAATCATAATTAAACCCCAAACCTTTAGAATTTAGAAAATGCTAATAAATAACAAATGCAAATGGATAACCAGGCAACACACCACCACCCACTGAAGCTGGGTATCAGCCCTGGAAAATAAAGCAGATGTCATTTCCTCTCATCCCACACATAGGTCATAAGAGCCCCAAAGATGATATGTCATTTTATGGAGCTCTTTTTAATTTGTTAGAAACTGCTTCCAAGATACAAGTGTTAAAAAAAAAAAAAAAAAAACCTAAAAAATGTTGTGAGCGGTGGCTATGAAATCAGCTGCATCCTAGGATCTGGATTCTACAAAATATAAATAAATAAATGATGAGATGGGAGCAATGTTTAGATGACACTGGGTATTTCCTCCAAACTATTCCTATCCATTTGTTATGTAGTCACCTTACGAGGGTTTCTTGGCAAGTCCCAAGGACTGAGGAGATGAGTTTAAGCACCCAAGAGGGGAGAAAGGGAAAGCTGACACTGGAGGAGAAGCCAGGAACTGCTCAATTCCAGCTTCTCAGCATTCACTGCCTTGTTTCCCTCATGAGACATGGATCCTGTTTATGCACAATCTCCAGAGATCCTCACTTAGGAGTAGGGGGCTGGATCATAGTGAGGATCTGAGACAGCCCCTGGGGGCTAGCATTGGGAGGACAGAATGTCCATAGAAATGGAAAACCTGAGGCCAACTTTCTCTGGCCAACTCTCTTGGTTCTATCACTGGAGCTGCTGAAAATATAACCCCAGGTACGCACAGAACTCACCTGAGCAGAACATGAGATACCCTGGGCCCCTTCCTACAATCAACACAGTCTCAAATGTTTCTGCTGCCCAGGAAAAGAATATAGACACACCTGTCCTTTCTCTCTTATAGCCCTTCTAGGAGCCCCCAGGATTACAAACCCACCTGGTCTTCTCCTCTCTCATTCTAGCCTGCTTGTTTTCTGCCAGCCAGGTCCTGGGACCATGGTGTGCCCCCTCCTGCCTAGGCTACACATGCCCCACACCATGATATTTACTGTACTGTGAAGATAAGCTTTCAATGCGCCCGGCCTGAACCAAAGTGGCCCAGAGCCACAGTAAATTTGACCTGGTATGTAGCTTTCTAGTGCTGGCCTCATTCAAAGATGAGTTGCAATTTGAGTTGTAACTTGAAGCAACGCTTACCCCCTTACACACAGTCCTGTCTTAGAGGGGGCTTCTGGAAGCAGAGCAGCACCTGAGGGGTACATCCAGTCCTGTGTGTGACACCTGGTTATCCCAACCTGAGTTGGGCAAAGGGCAGTTGTGGGACCTGGCAGAGCTCAGGATGGGCAGGTAGGGGCCCATCTCTAAGCCGGAAGGGAGAAGCTTCCAGACATGATTGCATCTGACCTTCTCCTTGAGTCTCCTGTCTCTGGCACAGGGCCTGCAGTGAGCTCAGCTCCTCTGAACTCCTGGGCTTCATTGTGGGGAACTTTGTAAAGATTCCAATCCACAGAAAACTACCAACCACTGGGAGCCTCAGGAGGACCCACATCCTCCACACAGAGCCCTCCTCATCCCTGAGGACCTCCTGTTCAGGCTCTTCTCCTGCAACAGTGGTGGGTTGAAAAAGGGAGGTGCTCAGAGTAAGCTTCCAAGCTTCCTAACCAGGATTCCAAGAGTACTTCCACCCCCAACCCCACTGACTTGGTGCACTGAGGTCTTTAGAACCTTTCTGAATATTCCTCAGTTGAGCAATCTGTGCTCAGGTTAAATCCTAGGGGAACTTGAAGAAGGCAGCTCCTCCCCTTGCTGGGATCAGCTATCCTCAGGTTTAAAGGGCCAGAGGGAAAAGAACGTTCCTGAGCTTTTTAGACAGAGTCTCCACAAAACAATTCCTGATGCTTGTCTGACACTAAAAACCTATTAAAGTCATAAACTTCTCCTGTGGAACGTTTCTCAAAAATATATTTATCTAAAGGGCATCTGTGTTTGGTCTCCAACGCAAACGCTCCAAATGTCGGGCCCCAGGTGATTTATTTGGGGCTCCTTGTTCTCTCTCTGCTTGAGTTGCTGATTTCAGCTCAAGACCCTGGTTGCATTGCTCCTACTGATGTTTAAAAATGGCTTCTATTCACACTGAGGAGCAGCCCAGAGAGGCACCAAGGAGCTTGAGAATGTGCAATGGGGAGCAGGGAGGCTAGAGAGATGGGGAATGATCTCATGGAAGACACCCACCCCACCTGTCATCCTGAGCATACCTCCTTGACTATGCCTGGGATGCCCTCTCCACCTGAAACACCATTTCCAAGGAAGATATGTGACCAGTAGCTGTGAATTCCCATTAGGTCTCTTGCTGCACAAACGCTGGGCATTCAGCAGCCAGTGAGACACCGTCCCCACTGCAGACAAAAACAGACCAGAGAGTATAGACAACAATGATGAATGTGACACATGAAGACACTGAGGGCCAGGAGGCCATGGTCATTCCAAGGCCACTTGCTGGGGCTACAGATAGGTCCAGCACAGTTACACTGGTAGGCACATTATGTCTGAAGCAGTGTGTCCACAGAGCATATGAGCAGGGGCAGAGAAGAGTGTATTTTCTGATTGACAAGGAGTTGGACAGCAGAGGGGCTCTGAAGCAGGAAGGCAGGGGCAGGGGCAGCAGCCAGGAAGTCTGGGAGTCAATGCAATTGCAGGTTGGGGGAACAGGGGACTTTCAGGAGCAGAGGGCAGAGGTGCTGAGAGCCCAGCCTTAGCTAGTAGGCCCTTGGGCCTCAGGCTGCAGCACAGAGTCCCCTGACAGCCCTTCATCACTGCATCTTAATATGCACGAGCTCATCAGCCCCTTTCCAAAGAGGCCCCAGAGAGCAGGGCCCTGCCCAGACTGCACTGCGCTTATTCCGCCTGCCGTGGTAGGGATTTCAGGACTGGGGAGGCCAGGCACTAAGCATGGAGAGATTTCCTAGGTGGGTGGGTGTCAAGTGTGTACCCCTGAAATGCCACCCTTCTCCTGGAGGCTGTGGCATTTTCAAGTCACCAGAAAGTCAGATCACGAAAGAAAACTACTGGAGCACTCTGCTGGGACCTCATGGGCACTCCCAGCACTAGGCTGGGGGCTTTCAGTGGGCTGTTTCTCTATTGTCACCCCACTTGGTGGGGCGGGGTACCAGGAGCCTTCCCCTTCTCTGGAGCACTGAGGGAGAGGCTGGAGAGCTGTTTACCAGAGCCATGCTACCAGAGAAGCATACTTGCCATATGTGGCTATTTAATTTCATATTATTTTAAACTCAACAAAATTAAAAATTCAGTTCTGTCATACTAGCCACATTGAGCACTACCCACAGCCAATTTACACCCTTGTTTCCCTGACCTCCAGTTCATGGCAGCTTCCCCATGTGCATCAGGGCAGGCAGACACCACCTCAGCACCCTCAGGCCTGGGCCAGCTGTGAAAGACACTCACCATTCCCAGGGTTACAGCCCACTAAGATCCTGAAGAAGAGCAGTTTGCTGAAGCCATTAGAGGGCATTAAGTCAATGGACTTCCTATTTGTCAGCATTTCAAAACCAGAGCAGTTGTTTGTTTGTTTGTTTGTTTGTTTTTACCCCCAGACAGGCCAGAGTTTGCACTCTGAAGATTCTTTAAGCATAAACCCTTTGAGAGACCAAGGAAATGCTGGGAGTCCCTAGAAGGGGAGACAGAGGCTTATCAAAGGGACTCTTCTGGGAGGATGAACAATGGCTCCTGTCCCTGCTGGGTCAGTGCAGGGAATCCCAAGGCCCATTAGCATTCCCATTTCCTGGTGTTCATAAGACAACACTGTCCTCCATCTCCATCCTCTTTACCCAAAGTTGGCTTCCCACCACCCACCCAATGCCCAAGCCTGTGTCCCTCCCTATTTCATTATGCATTGAATGTATATCTTATGTTTGGGTGACTATCCCTGGGAAAACCATGAAAGGAGAATCTTTTGTTTTATTCATTGCAGTTTCTCCATTTCTGAAAATGGTACCTGGAATATAGTAAATATCCAATAAATAAATGAATTTTTCAAGAATATCATATGGAAAGTGTACAGATTATATGAAATGTGGGTTCACATATGAGTTTTTGAGCAAAAATAAATCCGAACTTTATCCTCAGTTGACCATTTTAGGTTCCATGACTGGGAAGAAGAAAGCATCGAAGACACGAGGAAACTGGGCTGGTGACATTACCCCCTCCTTTGTATCCCCATTGAATGGCTTCTTCCCTTTGACTCAGCATCCTCCCCACAAAGCTGGTTCTCTGCAGCCCTCCATCTCAGAGCTCTGATTATGCCTTTCCACAGCACGCTGCTACCTGGTCACTTTTTTATCCCCCCCCCCCCCCCGCCACTGCGCTGTAGAACAAATTGAGAAGCATCATCCATCTTTCCTGAAGGCTTTGCCATTTTAGTCTGGAAACCTGAGGAGAAGTCATAAATAGATTTTGCGATGGTAAAGATAAGCTTAATTTTCCATTTATCTCCAGCTAATAACAGATGGGTAGGTCCTCCTTCACTTCCAAAAGCCAAAAGGAAAAGAAAGGGCTTCCTAGTGGCAGGATAATTTGTCAGAAAGTTATGAGTAAGTCAAGCAGGGCTATATAGGAAGTGTATATTGAACAATATGACACACTGGCTTCTAATTGCTGCTGCCTTTCTGATCAATAATACATGTTTTCAAAAAGCCTTCTGTTTGCATTTACACAATGGACTGTAACTACTGCAAAGGATCCATTAAGACCTATTTTAAAAAGTGCATTCGTAAAAAGTTGTCTAAATCTGCATTACAAGGCAGATTATGAAACTGCCTTGGGAGATGTTTTTTCTAAAAGGCATTCAGGCCATATCTGCTGGACTTGCCAACTGAGCCCCCTGCTCTCTCCATGGTTTGCTTATGAACCAAGAAGGACCTTTCCATGGCTCCAGATGATGACCGAGGCAGTGTCAGGCTTGAGGTCCCATTGCACTCCATACAGGTCTGTACCTTTGGGTTGGGACACTGTGTGAGCGAAGCCCTCAGGAGCCTGGGTGGTGCAGGCATGAATCAACCTACCACTCCTGACTGTATAATTACAAGGTTAGCTAAGTAAACCCTTTAGCAAATAGGGCACTCAGATTCTAAAGTTCTCTCTCCTTCCAGCCCTGAGAAGACCATGGGCTAAATGGGGAGGGCTGGAAGACTGTGACCAAGCCTTTGGTTTGGACAGGCCAAGTTTATGTTTGTCACTCAGGCGTGAGTTATTACCTGTGCAGGTGGGAAGCCCAAAGGGGAGGGAAGCTGTCAGTTTGGGCTTAGAGGCCACCTGTCTTTCTGCGCTGCCTTAACAATATACACTAACCTCTTTGGCCGCATGATTTCAGCTTCTATAGCTGGTGGAAATAAATGATAATAAAAGTACCACTCACAGGTACTGCCATGGGGCTCTGTCTGAGGGTTCTGCGTAGACTGAAAGACTTGATCCTGTGCTTTCCCACTGAGACCCTGAGACCCTACTGCTGGACTAGCCAACTGAGCCCCTGTCAATTTTAGAGCCACCTGCAAGTTTCACACCATGCTCCTGCTCCAGGCCTACCACCCAGTTTCCTAGACATGAGAAAATCCCGGAAGAGTAATGATTGAAAAAAAAAATCTCAGTATGCTCACACCTCAATGTCTGTGAGTCCATCTATACATCATTGGATTTCATCCTCAAAACAATACTACTCAGCAGTTACTACATCATTATTTCCATGTTGTACATGAAACTGCAGTCCAGAAAGGCCTACAGAAGTTGCTAAAAGATGTAGCCAGCCTGATTCTTGTGCTGGGTGAAAGAAATGGAAAAAAGATTCTTCCAGGAGAAGGGAAAGAAGGAAGAAGAAGAAAAGAAGAAATTTAGAAGAGAAATCCCAGTCTAGGAGGGGTGCATGGAAAGGTGAACCAGGCAAAGAGATGAGGACAGGTCAGCCAAATGGAAGTTGGCTCTGTTCAGACCCACAGGACTGCTGACAGACAGGAACACTCTGTTGTCTTTGTTCAGGAACCAGAGCCTCAGGCCTTGGGCATCCAACCCATGTCAGGCCCCAAAGAGGGTGCAAGGCACCTTGAGGTCCTGTCTGCAAATGTCCCCCATGGGCACCTGAGGTAGGCAGGCTGGTGGAACCTCCACAGAGTTAGTTAAAGCATGTCCCTCTGTCACACCTGGTAAGTCCAAACCTGGTGCACTGTGAGTTAGTGGGGATAGAATATGTGCCAAGGAGGGTGGGCTGGCCAAGGAGCCCCTATACTGGGGTAACCTCAAAGCCAAATTGTGGACAATGGCTTTCTTCTTGCTGCTGTCTTTGACAGGCATCAACAGCAGGGCCAAGGAGGCAAACCATGGGGGAGCAATAGCTTGCCCCCCCACCTTGACACCCCATGAAATTATAGAGTGCAGTGGTAAGCAAATTCAGGAAACTAAGTCACTTAGCAATTCATTAACAGTGATCATGATTGACCTCAGACTCTGTTTCTAACCACTGTGTCACACTGCCTGCAGGAGAGACTTAGACCCCTGCTCATGCCCACTGTGAGAGGCCTTGGTCAGAAGTTCTAGGAATACCCCTAGCATTCCAGTGCCTCCATGGTTGGATCAGCTCTTGCATTTGTTTGCTCCCCTCTACAAGACCCCCCAGGGTTGGCATTTTCTGTCACTGTGCTTGGCCTCCTTGGTGCCTCTGGAACCGCCCATGCCTACCTGGTCCATGGTCCCAGGCATCCTACTCTGCCTCCCACCCCAGCAGCAGCTCCTTTCCACCAAGGCATCTTTGTCCACTCTAAATTTGACCCCCACCCTCCCTGGCTAATGCTGTGTTTGGGGGTTAGACCTGAGGGCTCCAGATGTGCCTCACCTTCTCAAAAGCCATGAATGACCTTCACATTCCCACTTGCTGTGGGAAGACCATGTGAGCTGCCCACCCACTAATTCCTCAGAGCCACGAGCAGGGAAATACTACCTTAGACCCGGTTTGGGAGGTAACAAAACTGAGGATCAGAGAGGTTAAGCAACTTGTGCACAGTCACCCAAATCCAAATAGGTCTGATCACTCCAAAGCAAAATATCTACATCAAAACCTCTTAAGAAACTTTTTTTAAAAGATGCAGATTTGGGGCTGGAGGTATGGTTGGGCTGAAGAGCACTTCCTAGAACTTGTAAAGCCCTAGGTTCAATCCCCAGCAACACACACTAAAAAAGTGGATTTTTATGGCGGTGTATACATAGTAATCTGTGTATTTACAAAAGTTGCCCTGTGGGTGGAGCCTAGTACCTGCCCCACTGAGGTGTGATGTGCCTTCCCGTATCTCCTAGAGCAAGGATGCCAAAGTCAAGTACCAGGGAGGCCTGGGCAAAACAATGGTTATGACCTTCTGAGCATTTAGATGTGATGGCACAGGGCTTCATCCTCACATGGACTCCCCCTTTTAATTTTCCTTCACACCTCCCTCTGAAAGAGAGATGTTTACTGGAGAAACTGAGACTCAGAAAAAGTTGATTACAAGGCATCAAGTAAGGGAGTCAAAGCCTCTTGGAGACACTCTCCTTCCCCCAAGATGAAAAGGAGCAAGGCATGGGGTTTCTTGGATAATTACAGGTTGGAATCTTTGGGTGCTACACTAGCACAGCCTGTACCCCCCTATCATTAGACCACAGGGGGTTTGCATCCATTTCTTCTCTGCTAGGTGAGGCAGCTCCCTCCTGCTGCCTGAGTTTCTAGATCTTGAATGAATGCCCTGGGTTCATTCAGGGCTGAATCACCCCTCCTCTAAGGTCTCTAAGATCAGGAGACCCAGGGCTTCCCCCTATGCCCTCTATTGGATGCTTCCTTCTCTGGTCAAGGCCCCTGGACATGCCTATGGGGAAAGGTATGTCCCAAATTCATGTATGCCCACATATATGAACACAGTTGTATGCATGTATGTCTGTATGTTTGTGTACAAGGGTTCATATGGGAGCCTCCCAACCAGATCTTTTTAAAGGAGAGGGCAATGGCCCCACCATTATGTCAGGTGTCCATTCAGGACCCCCAAGAGTGAGGGTAGGGAGAGGGTGGAAAACCTAAGGGAGGCCAGGCAGGTCCTTGAGATGGTCACAGAACCAACTAAGGTAGTCTCTAGGAGGTGTAGGGGTGGGGCTATCAGCAGGTGAGTCAAGTCATCCACTCTGCACTCTCCCAGGAGGCAGCCACAGGAACCTGTTCGTAGCCAAAGAGTTCCCCCAGCACTTCCCTGCTCACAAGTCTCAGTGTGCAGCCCTGATAGTACCCAATAGCTCCAAAGATGGAGCCTGTCAGCACCCTAGAGAACTTCCCATGGTCAACTCCAGCTCCATAAGTCTAAGGACCCAGGGCCCAAGGGGTGTATGGCAGGTAGAATAGTGTCCAGTGTCTGCAGGGTAGCTCTCCTGGGCTGGCACGCCTGTGAAGTGGCAGCCCACCCATAGCAGGCAGACTGTGGACATCTCAGTTGGCCCAGCCCCAAGCCAGCCTCTGTCTTGGCAGCTCCTCCTCCCGCCTGCCAGAGTGACTTCACTTTGACTTCATATCTGCAGAGTGATGTGCAGATCGCTTATTCAGCCCTGAGCTCAGCCAGGGATGAGGGTGGGGCTCTGCACACAGCAGACGATAGCTTGCTCAGGGGCACCCTAGGCCCATGGTCCTGGACTTGCATACCCCAAGGCCCCATTGGCTTCCATTCCTCTATCCCTCTGCACCTAGGTGGAGACCGGACCTCAAAAGGCAGGTATGGGTTGGGTGAGAACGGTGGACTTTCTGCAGAGGCCCAGAACCCACATACAACCTTGCACCAAGACCTTCCATTTAGGGTCCAGAGGCTTCCCCTGTAAATCTATTTATGGGCATTATTTCTTTGAGGAGGGGAACTCTTTTCTGGGCTCCTGCTACCCATTTTCCTACTCTGTCATCCCCACATCCTAAGAGTTGTTCTATTTAGAGGAGGGCATGGCACTCACCCTCCAAGCACCCCATTGGGCTACCAGTGTCAGATCTCTTTGAAAGGTGTGCTCTGAGCCAGTTCGTGGTCCCATTGGCTAGACTAGTCCTAGGGAGCACAAACTAAACCTAGGGTATCCCCATTCTTTCCGCCAGAAGATATTGTAAACTAGAAACCTACTCTCCCGCGGTCCTTTCTCTCTCGTTTTCCTCAGCTCCTCTTGCCTCTGGCCTCTGAAGAGGCCAAGCTCGCACCACGCATCCCTCCTCTGAGAAATGGCGGAGAATGCGCTCCAAGCCCAGAGCCTGGAAGAAGGACGCCGGCCTAGTCTCTGAGACTGTTTGGGTGTACCAGCAGCCGGTTGGCCAGATCCTGCATTCCCACGTGGCTTCTCTGCCTTCTCCCGGCGGCCGGAAAAGATGAAACTCAGGGACCGAAAGCAGGCGCTTCAGGATGAGAAAGTGTATGTGTGTGTGCAGGTTCACGGATCCAGGAGACCGATAGCCGACCTGCACCGCACCCCATTCCTCATGCACCCGGCTCCCACATGCGCCGGGTCAGGGCTGCACAGCACGTCCCGCACCTGGCTCCTACCGGTGCCCACCCCAGCAGCACCCCGTGGTGCCCGCAACTATACCCGGAGCCCCGCCCCTAACCCGCACCCTGGCCCCGCCTGGCCCGCCCCCCCCCGCGCCGCCCCGCCCCTACCCGCTCTTCGGGCTCAGACCGCTACAGCCTTGCCTCAGTCCTGGGAGCAGAGCCCGGAGCGCAGCAGCGGAGAGCGCCCTGGAGTCGGCACCCAGGGTCCCGCCCCGACGCACCGCGCCCGCAGTGTCCGCTGTGCCCGCCGCTTCACAGGCTGGCATGGGGCGGCCGGGCTGAGCGCCGCACCCCACGGCCAAGACCCGCCGCTCTCCAGTCGCGGCCCCCGCACGCACCCGCGATGGATAAGGCGACGTCCGGCGCCGCGGGGCTGCGGCTGCTGCTGTTGCTGCCGCTGCTAGGCGAAGGTGAGTCCTGGCTGGCGTCCTCCGCGGCCCGGCTGAAGTTAGCGCTGCGCGCTGAGCGGCGGAGCGGACGCTTTCAGAACCGCGTTTGTTTGCGGTGGGCAGTGGGCAGCAGGCTGCGCGATAGCTTTTCGGTCGGCCTCAGCTGGGAGTGAGGTGGCAATGGCCGGAGGCGGGCAGAGCGCCGCGGGCTCTGTGCTGGGCGGGTCTCGGGCGAGAGCGGGACGCGGGCGGGTCGGCGAGGGGTCGGTGTCCAGAGCCCAAACCGCAGCCTCGCGTCCTAGGCTGGTCGCGCCTCCAGCCGCAGCTGCGTATTTGGAGCTAAGTGGACGAATCACGCAGGCGTTAGGGCGCAAACGGGAGCTGACGGGTCAGGTAGCCACGAGAAGCCTGCGACCTGCGCGGGGAGTTCTATTTCTGCAGAAGATCACTGTGTCCTGGTTTTCTTTTCGCGCTTCACTTCCGTGCATTCTTCCTCCAGCTCTGTTGTCCCAGCTGACTGAGTGGTGCGGAGGATCTTTCATAGAATGTTGCTTTTCTCTTGTTTTTTGCTGCCCCCGTCTTTAAAATCCTAAAAGCCTGTGGTTTCTATAGTGTCTTCCTCATGAGGGCCCGCTGTGTCCCGAGCCCCACCCGGCAACAGAGTCTGCTTGCCTGCAGGCGCACTTATAGGGGCGGTCTTTGGGCCCTAGGACGGCTCAGAGTGCTTCCAACCAACCATCTTGTGGTATATATGCTGTAGGATCCTAGTGTTAGGTGTGGCCTTGGAAACGTTGGTCACTGCCCCCACTCCCAATCCCAGACTTAATGAACCCCAAGGCTGGAGAACCATTGACGACCGTCTTGGCTGCGCATTTTAGAGTCCTTCAAACCGGTCCTAACTTGACTCTATCCTGGAGTACCAAAGCATCAAGTTTTCCGAGGAGAGGGAAAGAGTCCGGTTACCCTCCCCCACTCCTTACAAAAGGCTTTCTCTCCATGTGGGCTTTGGGAACAGAAAGCCCGTCACCCTGCCTCTATCCCCAGGTCCTGCACAGACTTTATATTCACATATCTGCCCAAGGTTTCATTTGTGGGTCTGATTCCCCAGCACAACAGAAACTGAGGCAGAATGGGTGCTTGGTAGAGAGAGAAGGCAGGGAAGAAGCCCATTCCTTTCACTGGAGAAGAATGGAAATGGGAGTCTGTTCCTAAGTTTGGGACTCTGGGTCACAGTGTGCAAGGGGAAGGCAGGCAGGAGGCTGTGCACAGTACAAAAGTAAACACAAAAGTTGACGCCTGAGTTCTGAAGCTATTCTGTGATTCTGGGTAGTAAGTTTGCAGTTGTAGGTGTGTGCTTAGTTGTGAACTGGAAGTTCATGTGCTGGGCAACCTCCCCATGCCCTTCCAGCTGGCTGCCCACCAAGTCCTTAGGGACTAGGCAGGGGGTGGGGTGGGTCTGGCCTGTGGCACTTTGGGGATGGCAGGTAGCCTTTCGTACCAAGAACCCTGGCCCTTGAGCTGAGTAATCACAGTCATCCTCCCTGATACAGGGAACATGAGTCCCTGTCACCAACCACCTGCTCTGCGATGACTAAGAAACCATGATTAGTGGCACTGGGAGTGGAATGGTGGCCCTGCATCCAAGAGGAGATAATTGGGTACTTTGGAGAGGCTTTTAGGAGCTCTTAACCAGAAGCAGCAACCCTGGAGCTGCGGAGCCTTGCTCTTATAGAGCTGCCAAAGACTGCTACTAGGGAGCCGGGGTGCGGCTTACTAGGCACACACTGATGGGGAGCAGCCTGGCCTTCAACGCCCTCTTGTGGAAGCAGTGGTCTAGTGGCCCCGCCTGTTGCTCAGGAAATGGGCTGGTTCTCTAGAGGTGATGGGCCTTCCTTAACGTACACTCACACTCACTTATGATCATCACCAAGATGCACTCCACCCTTTCTAAGGAAGACATGCTCATGATGTGTAGACATGTACTCTCACATTGTGACCTCACTCCCTACACTCTGACCTTCATGCAGGTACACCAGGAAACCCCAACCCCTCTCTACCCACTCACATATACTAGGATCTCATATGTACATATAGGGACACACGGCCCTCACCTCCTCATAAACTTGGATGCTACCCATCATCCCCAGTTTGAAGTTGTGGGCTTTTCACTGCTTAGCACAGGTACAGCTGTATCCATTGTATGGAAGAGGACGTGATCCTGGCTTCTGGGGGTCCCTTTGTATGTCCCAAGCTAACCCACTTGTACCCTCCTGCAGAACCCTAACCTAACCCACAGCTTCTCAGCAAGTGTCTTGTCCTCATCTTCCTGTCCTGACTTCTTGGATCCTTCAGAGTGGGCACCCAGGGAGTGGGTGCACTTTACTGCATTTTTACTTTGCCTCCTCTCCTGTCTTTGGCCAGGGAAGACTTGTCCTGCATTACCAGGTTTACCTGAGCCATGACCTGACTCCCCCATCCCAGCCACTGAGCCCCTCTGGTCTCCAGGAGCTGCCTTCACCCCTCATTCTGGACTAGGCAAGCTGATAGGCTCCTGAGGGTGGAGCCTGCAAACAGATAGCAAATGGGAAAGTTTATTGAGCCCATTCACTAAATTGCCTTTATTCTGTAGAATTGCTTTAGGGACTGGCTAAGTAAATCACTGTTTCCTTGGTGGTGTGAAGAAAATGGGAAGCATTCACGTAATGGGGTGCTAATGGCCTTTCAGTCAGGGGAGGAGAAAACTAATTCAAAATTATGGTATCTGTTGAAATGGAGTGTAGGGTGCCAAGGGGATGGAAGGTCTGGAAGCTGCCAGGTCCCCTGGGGCCTTCCCCTTTCTTCAGCCTAATAGAGGACCCTCCAGGTCTTGTCTTCAGTGAGAAAGGATGATGCCCGCAATAGCCTCCCTATTGGGGGCTCACAGCATACTGGTCCTTGGCATTGTACTACTGGTTTATTAGCTCCCTTTATTCTTTTGACAACTCTACAAGGGCCTTGGCTTTATTGTCCCATTTCACAGATGAGAAAACTGAGGGTGCCCCAGCCTGTGGACTCTGGAGCCCATGGAGAGCATTGAGGGATTCTTCCACCCCTAGTCCTCTACCTTTCATCAAGCCCCTTCTCAGGCCATTGGTGGAGCTGAGGAGGAGTCCTAGGAGAGGAAGTGGCCCTGAACCTAATCATCCACTCTTCAAGGCTCTAGATACCCTGGGGACAGCCTAGCTCAGATCTGGGAGTGACATGTGATACTGTGCTCATACACCTAAAGTAGGAGCCCCTATGGGTCTCAGCATAGTTCTCAGAGGGACATTGCTTTCTTTGATGGCAGAGGGTCTGGTGAACTGGGAATCAGTACAGGCATGGTCCTATGAGAGCCAGCCCAGAGAAGGGGCATTTATGGAAAACTTTCATGTACTGATGTGGTGCAGCCACGTGACCAGGATACCCAGGATGTGGCCCTCGCACCTAACATCTGCTGGGGCATCCAGCATCTGACAGAGCTGAAGAAAGGGATAGAGGGACAAGAAGTCTAGGATTCAGGGGTATAGGTGCAACTGTTCCTTGTCTGGGCCAGGCTCTCTTCCCCTGTGCCTGGGGACTGACTGGGAGAAGAAAACACCCAGTCGGTACCCAGGAAGCAAGGGCAGAGTTGAAAAGACATTTTACCTCTCCCCCACAAGGCACTTACTTCCATCATTGGGCTAGTGGCCACATTGGCATTGTGGAAGTCCCCCTGTAGGGGTGGAAGGATGCCTCCTGGTGTTGGGGCTGTGCCCCCTTCTCTCCAAGTCCTGTCAGGCTAAAGATCTCAGCTCAGACCTTCTACTTTTCCATTTCTGCTGTGCTCTCCTCCTCTTTCTCATTTCCACAGTTGTTTTCCTGTGCAAGTGACTTAATAGTAACAATAATAGTAACAATGATCAGCCAATGAGTTTGCCAAAAGAGGAAGTACACTCTGCTCAGGGCTTTTCTAGGGCTGTGGATGCACTTGGGGAGACCAGAAGAAGGACCCCTTGACTTGACATGTTGTTGCTTTTCAGGGAGAGAAATGTAAACAAAATGCTAATGCTAAGCAGCTAACTCATCTGGTGTGTGAGTGTGTGTGTGTGTGTGTGTGTGTGTGTGTGTGTGCTATTTCATATAGGTGTTTAACAGGCAGCAAGGCAAAGTTGGTGTAAGAATGAGAAGTGGGAAGCCAGTCAGGTAGCACTCTGGCCTTGAGCCACAGGTGAGGTGCTGGCATTGGGGGTCTCCTTTCTTCCAGGGTCTATGAGGGCTATCCTTTGTGTTCTGTGGTATAGGGTTGCTTCAGTCTCTGGGAGGTTGTGGAGTCAGTATGACTGACTCAGAGGTCAAACTCACAGGTCTGCCTAGGGGCTATGACTTGGTATTGCTTTCTTAGGCATGGAACCTGGGTGGGCTAGAAGGAGTTAGAAGGTTCCAGGCTTCTCAGAGTCTGCTTCTTCCTTTCCCCACCCCACAGTAGCAGCCCTGGCTGAATGTTCTAGGTTTTAGGGGAGACAGACTGTGCCTCCTGAAGCAGAGCTCGACTGCCCCTTTGTGAACCTTGGAGAACAGGGCTCTCTCCTGATTTTGGCCCTAGAATACTGGGGAGTGCTTGTGAACTGAGTCTTCCTCCTTATTTCCGTGCCCAGTCCCCCCACCATGCTCCTTCCCTGAGCTCTGGGTCCATAGACAGGTAGGTTCTGAGCAGGCCTGGGCCTCTTTCAACCTCTGACCTCATAGCTGTGTGATTGTTGCCCCTCCTGAAGACTGAAGGCTATAAAGCCAGTGAATCCCTGAACTATCCAGTGTGAGACCATGTGCAGTGCAGGGTGGGACAAGAGGAGACAGCAGGATACTTCTGTTCCTCCCCTGATGGAACTGGTGCCCCTAGAAGCTTAGCTATGGGGTTGATGACACTAATGGGACCTCAAAGGCGATTGTTCAGGCACCACCTGGACCCTGAGGAAAGCAGGTGGCAGGCCCTGAGCAAACACATGTATTTGCATTTGCCTCATGGGTAGCTCCACAAAGTACAGCACCATGGGCACAGAAAAGTCACCGGTGCACCTGGGCAAGCGCTCACATGGGGCTCTGACTGGTATAGAGTTTTCTCCTTGACCTCATTGATACCCAGTGGGGCTGGGACTCGGGCTCTGCAGCAGATGGGCTTCCTAGTTCTGAGACCTATTTAAGGGAGATGTCTATGACCCTGAGTCCCAGGTCCTGAGTAACACAAGTTCCTCTCCCAGTTTGGGTTGGTGGCGATTGCACCTCACTATGGTTCTGGACCTTGGCTTCTCTGTAACATGGAATGCTAATGTCTGGATTCTGCAAAGCCCAGGATTCCCAGGATATATCTAAGTAGTGTGACTCTGGAGCAAGAGACAGGAGAGGCTGGACAATGTTCAGCAAAACTGATTCCAATTTCCCATGTGTGCCTCTGTAATTCCACAAAATTCTTACCCTTGAGTTCCAGAGAGGGGAAGAAAAATAAACTTACCATCAATTTTATACCTCTGCACCTTTGTACCCAGCCATGTTTACAGAGCTTTGAGGTGCCAGACCTAGAGGAGGCTATGTTATTTTGCCTGTGTTCCACAAGTCAAAATCTCAACACAGGACCCTTCTTACTGCATGGGTGGCTGGTAATACAGAGAACACAGGTTGCAGGGACACATGCATGCACATTCCTTGGGGGTCTCCAGACTTTGAGTCTGTTCACAGGCTCTTCCATGTGGGCCTCTCTGAGCATTGTTCTTGTCAGCACAGCAGGGATCTGCGCTGGGCCCAGAAACGGAGTGGGAAGAGGTGGCAAATTACTACAATTTCCTTTTTTTTTTCCCCCTGAGGTATAATTCACATAATTGTTTCTCAGTCAACAATGTAGTAACAGCACTTTTAGTGTTGTATGAGCATCACCTTTTTGTGATTCCAACACATTTCCATCACCCCAAAAGTAAACCTATTCCTGTTCCTGTTAAGTAGTTGCTACCTCTTCCCCTCCCCCCTTCCCTGGCAACCACCAGTCTGCATTCTGTCTGTGGATTTGCATATTCTGAATATTTCATGTAAACAGACCTTGTATCTGGCATAACTCAGCATCTTGTTTTCAAAGTTCATCTAGTTTATAAGCATATGCCAAGATGTGATTCCTTTTTAAGGGTGAATAATATTCCTTTATATGGATACACCACTTTTATGTATCCATTCATCTGTTGATGTACATTTGGGTGTTTTCCACCTTTTGACAATTATGAACAATGTTGCCATGAACATTGACATACAAGTGTTTAAGACCCTGTTTTTAGTTCTCCTAAGAGTGAAATTGCCACCAGGTATAGTGGTGGTGGTGAATGTCTGTAATTCCAGAAGCTCAGGAGGCTGAAGGAGGAGGATACAAATCCAAAGCCACCATCAGCAATTTAGTGAGGCCCTAAGCAATGTAGCAAGAGCCTGTCTCAAAATAAATAATAAAAAGGGCTGAGGATGTAGCTCAGTGGTGAAGCACTCCTTCAATCCCCAGAACAACAACAAAAGTGAAATTGCTAGGTCCCACTATGTTTTGTTTTTTGAGGAAATATAAAGTGTTCTCTACAGTGGCATTTTACATTCCCACCTGCCACACACAAAAGATTATAATTTGTCCACACCCTCACCAAAACTTGTTAACTTTTGCTATTAAGTTTTTTGCTTGTTTGATTGATTGATTTTAATCCTAGCCTAAAGTAGGTACAAAGTGGTATCTCTTTGTGGTTTTGGTTTGCACTTCCCTAATTACCAAGGATGTCAAGCATCTTTCCATGTGTTTTATTGGCCAGTTGTGTATCTTCTTTGAAGAAGAGTCTGTTCAAGTCCTTTAGCCATTTTTTAATTGGGTAGTTTGTGATATGGTTTACTTTGATCTGTCATAGTTTCACCAAGTATGGCATCTCAGTCAGTGCCTGAGCCTCAGGTCCCTCATCATAAGGGTTCACCTGATGTCCTCCTGTGGGCATTGACTCACCATTGCCCCCTTGGAGCCTGAGGTTCTCAGAAGACCTGGACTCTAAGGCCACATTAAGTACAAATGTCCTGGAATGAATGGTGTCACAGCTAGTGCAGGAGAAGCCCGTGCCTGGAACCTCCCAATAAAGGACAGAGAAGGGAAAGTGCCAGGACTGAGCAACCTCCACCCCCACCCAACAAGGCAGACTCCATGGGGGCCCAGGACTGCCCTCTCTCACTCAGCCTCTATCCAGATTCTAAAAATAACCAGGCAGATCCGGTATAAATTGATTACCGTAATTGTAGCTGTGATGTCATGCTGCTAGCCCTGGAGCCCTGTTCCAGAGATGGCAGAGCATGCAGAGGCAGTGGCCTTGCCTTCTATGTCCCGACTTTGGAGGCCAGCATGAGGATGGGAAGGCCTTGGCCAAGGAATGGGAGGAGGCTTTTATGGGCCCCAGCAGTCTGATTTGGGAAAGGGGATTGCAGTTGAACTCTCTTGGCAGATGCAATGTGTCCAGCCTGCCCTAATGGGGCTCCCAGGAAGAGGTCCTGTCCCCCATTCATGACTGGGGATGTAGTCAGAGAGACTGAGCACTGAGCCGGGCCCCACACAAGTGGTGAAGAATGGGCTCTTCATGTCATGCTGAAATCTCTCCTTTGGATCTAGGCTCATGCTTTGTCTTATTGTCAGAGTCCTAGGCGAACACCTGTGGTCCTCATTCTATTCTGGTGTCATGTCTCTCAACCCCAAGAGGCCCCATAGGTCAGAGCCTACCCTGATTTCCCTCATACCCACCGTCCTGCCTCTCAGCCTTTGATCAGGAGGTTTATTCTGTGAATGCTCCTGCACAGATTCCACAGGGACTCAAAGAGGTGCAGAATTTGAACTGAGGGAAGCCTTATGTTTGGGTGCAACACTGATTTTGCAAATGGGGAAACAGAGTCAGAGAGAGACATGCGTTGTCATACATGGGGCATCAGTTAAAGACGTGTATCACAACTCTGTGCATGAACACTCAAGTCTTGGGGTGGGGTTCCCTTTTATTCCTGAAGTTGAAGTCTTTGTACCCAGGGGCTTGATAACACGGCCCAGATACCAATGATGTGCCCCCAGCACTGGTGTGCCTTGGTGCCTCCAGGATCCCAGCTTGTCTAGCCCCAGGTACTGGTAGGGTCAGAACCTGATGTCTTGAAGCTTCCTTATCTCTACCCTCCTACAAGAGCAGACACTCAGGCCTTCTTTGTTCCTTCCTCCCCAGAGAGACCCCTGCTTCTGCTCTAGACACTGAGGTGGCCTCCCTTCTGGAGGCCGTAGCTACCATTGTTTTTGCTCATGAGGAGGAGAATACATCTGAATCATAGGGTTGGCCTTCCAGTTACCTACCCACTCCCTGAGAACTGCAGCAGGGCCCAGCCCTGCCAAGCTTGCTGCTCGAAGACAACTTGACCCAGTCACTTTGCAAGGGTTGCCTCTTGTGGTTACTATGCCCTCAAGGACTATCTTTCCCCATTCTCCCCCTTGCCTGCTTCCCCAAGGTACAAGTTTTGTATAACTTCCCAAGTTTAAAAGCAGGCAAACCTCCATACCCAGCTTCGCAACATCCACCTTCCTATGTGTTTGGTAACACCAGGACCTAATGAAGGTAGAGGGAATAACCCCTCCATGTTTAATTAGTTCTCCTGTGTTCAGTGTGAATGGGCACGTGAGACCGTGAGACCTCTAGCATTGGATGGTAGGTGCTCCCTCCACAAAAGTGGCCATTACTGTGCCTGACCCTAGTTGGCAGGCACTACCTGAGCAAACTTCCTCCTGGTCTCACCTTCCTGGACCTTCAGCCCATTTCAGGGCTTCTCCCTCACCCCCATTTCAGTGAAATATTAAAGAGTCAGTTTGTCTAAGGAAGTTTCTAGGGGCATCTGCATTTTTGAGACTTTAGGATGATTATTTATGGTGGCATTTTTTGGCCTGGGACCTCAGGTAGGTGGGTTAGTGGCCTGGGATCCCATGTCTCAGGACCCTAGCTTCTGTGTGTACGTGTGCACAGCTGTCACTGAGCAGAGGAGCCTGGACTAGACTATAGCTTAAATCCTAGTCCACTGTGTGTCCTTGGGCAAGGTACTTAGCCTTTCTCTACCTCAGTTTACTCCTCTGTGAGACAGGAATCCTAATAGCCCCCACCTTTGACAATTGGTAGTTTTTGATGCATGTGACATGTTTTAAAACTACCCTGTAGAAATCTTGGTTAATGTCAAGCATGACAAAAAGGTACTGGGATGAGGTGTAACGGTCAGAACCAACTGTTGGCTTGAGGAGCTTCGAGATATGTGGGGGGACTGATGTGTTTAAATTAGCATGTGGACATGCTGAGTCATGGTTTCCTGCTGGGTGTATGGACAACAGCTGCCCAGTTTGGAAGCACAAGGGTCACAGCCAGTGATGTCTTGCCCCGTCACACTGGGGCTGGTGTACAATGCAGTTGACTGGAATGATGGAGCACCAGAGAAAGCCCTAGAGCCAAAGGAGTCTGGTGACCTGCACCTGGTTATTGGCAGGCCTCTTGGGTGGCCAGTCCTCTTCCAGCCATTACTTGCCCTAAGAATGAAATTAATTATAATCTAATTGGCAGTTCCTTTGCATAGAAACCGGAAGGAACTGCCAGTGAGGCTGGTGATTAAGTTGGTAGCAGCTGGGAAATCACATTTGGGCAGGAGTGTCCATCATCTCAGCAAGGCCACTGCAGCTGGTCTGGGTGGGTGTGGGAGCGTGGGTGGTAGCTGTGGTACATGCTGAGTGCAAGGCTGGGGCCCAAGCCCCTCAGCAGAAGTTAGGGTCTGAGTGCAGAGGACAGTCTTAAGGCACTAGCTCCCCCAGTGCCCATTTGCTCCCAAACCTTAGCCCTGTCCCAGAACCCTTCCTCATCTGTAGCAGAAGTGAGAAATTCTAATTGCCCCTACCCCTGGCATTTGGTGGTTTGATGCATGTGACATGTTTAAAACAGCACTGTAGAAATCTCAGTTAATATTGAGCATGACAAAAAGGGTACTGGTGTGGGGTGTACCAACTCTTGCTGATGACATAGGAGTGTAAGGAGGTCCTGGTTGCAGTTCTACAGCACTGAACAGGAAGAGTGATGTCTTCATTCTGTAAAGGAAGTGCAGGTGACATGTATGAGAAAGAATTCTACACAGCTTAGTGTAGAAGGACAACTGTGGCTCCTGGGCTGGGACTGTCCCTCCATCTCCCCTCCTCTGTCCAGCTGCTCTTCCAAGCCACCAGCCACCCTACTGGCTGGGGTCCCAATAGGACAGATGTCTTGAAATACACTGCACCCCATCCTGGGTCCCCTGCCTTACTCCATATAGAGATCCAGACTGTAGGGATGACATAGCCAGAGCCTTGAGAGTTGTATTGTTCGTGAAGTCTAGCAGATGAACTAGGAGTTTTTGGCAGGAGACTTAGAACCCTTGGGAATAGGCACATGGAGATCCCCAGAGTTCATTTCAGGAAACCCTGGCATCCTGTATGTACTAGGATAGCTGCTTGCTCCTCCCTCTGTGCTGGGCCCAGCTAGTTTGCTCTTGCCATATGCTCAGCCAAGTCCAAGATGGCCACTCAAACCTCATGGTTACCTCAGAGGCACAGGCTTCCTGCTGAGGGTCGCTCACAGAATTTTGAAAGGAAGAAATCATAGTCTAGTGCTGAGAATGTGCTGCATGATAACTAGTATTCTTATTGAGTACCAGGAAAATAGCTGCCTCTGGCAGTTACTGAGCACCCATTGTATACACTGAGCTATCTCCATCTGCAGAGGCTAGCATTCTCTTGATGATTGTGCAGACAGAGGCTTAAACTCAGGGCACCAATCCTGCTGTCAGACTTTCCACAAAGGTAACATTGGCTTGTAAATACAGCTGGGCCAAGAGCCAAAAGCCCAAGCAGTTGGTTCCCCTTTACCATCAAGTTACTACAGCCTGCCTTATGTCTTTCCTTTACACCTTCTCCAGGCCAGGCATCAGGCAAGTTTATGAGATTCAACAATAAACAAGACAGACCTACTGCTGCCCTGTGAGTCTTTACAGCCCAGCTTTCTTAACACATCTAGTGAGGGCCAAGTCTGGCAAAGTTACTTTCACTTGGAAGCCCTCATACAGCCATGAGGGTGGTAGGTGGTGATGGTGGAGGTGGTTGTGGAAGTGGTGATGATGGTGGAGAAGATGCTTGATGGAGATGATGATTGCTTATGATTGTGATGATGGTGATGGAAGTAGTGGTGATGAGGATGGTGGGAGGTACTAGCCATTGTCTTAGAACTTCATGGGCATTAACTCAATTTAGTTCCTGACAGCCCTGTGAGGTGGGAACTTTTAGATTCCTTAGGTGCCTAGGAGAAAACTGAGACACAGAACTTCTACCCCTTGCCCAGGCCTGTGCCCAACCTTGTCACACATGGTGTTCTCCATCACCCTAAACAGTCCTGTCTTACCTGGCACCCACAACTGCTCATCCTGCTTCTTCTGCCAGATTCTCTAAATTCATAACTTTCTGACCCCAAGGAGCTGGACTTCTTGTTCCAGCCAGCATTTGCCACCTGCAAATTTGCCTCCTGAACTGTCCTTACTATCTTCATTGCCTTCAGTCTCCTCAGGCCACCCCTCACACCCAGTCTTCCTGCCCCTCTGTCCCAGATGGGCACTGTCTCCTCCTCCCTGGGTGCTATACCCCTTTGGACAGCCCTCCTGCCTGCCTCTCAGGTGTTTTTCAAAATGAGCAGTTTAGGTCTGCTCAAGCCCCTGAGAGATAATGTTTTTAAACTGATAACGGAGACAGTAGTGCCACATGGAATCAAGAAAGCAGGGAAGTACCTTCTACATCAGACACACCTCCAGCCTCCACAGACACACTTGCTTCCTACACTCCCAGGCGGAAATGGCCCCAAGGCCCAGGTCCTTCAGGACTCCCAGAGCTGGTACTTCCTTTGCAGGCCCTCCTCAGCCACTTGGTGAACATAGCCATGGCCCATCTCAGACCTGCACGCAGATGGTACATCACAGAGCCCAATGCCCCTGTGAAGCAGTGTCTTCTGTGCAGAGCTATCAGACTTGGTGTGATTCTCCTCGGGGTTCATCCCCAGGATGCTTGGCGTGGAGTGCCCCCACCATCTGCAACACCCCTGGCTCCTCAGCTTGCTCCCACCCAGGGTTTCTGCCCACTTAGATGGAACAGATGCATTGACTCAGCATGACAATGCAGGCTCTGCTGACCCTTGGCCATACTACCTCTGTATCCCTTGATCAGGGTAACAACAGGGAGTATACAGACAGACCCCAGAGTCTACTTTCCTGATAGTCCTGCTGGGGGCTGGGGACATCCCATTGTCACCAGCCTTAAGTTGTAACATGTTCATCTCTGAAAGCCAGGAATACTCACCAGAGAAGGGGCTGTCTATCTGTCTATTCATCACCAGGAAGCTCCCTGCCCATGCATAGGGATGATGTGTGTTCAGGAGCCCTAGTCATGTGAGTCTGTATTTCCTGACTGAGTAGAGGCTGCCAGGATGGCTGTTCCCTTTGCTACTCAAGGAAGTGCTCAGGACCCATTTGCTGTCACTTCGTCCCATGCAGGTGGGCAGCATGGGAAATGGATGTTGGTTCTTTCTATAGGACATTCCTAAGTATCCTGGGGAGCTTTCTCTAGCTGTATCTATATGCTTAAAGGATGCTTCTGCCATGCACCAGGCCAAGAGCATTGCATCAGGGAGGGCACCCCCCAGCTCCATAGGTATTCCACTCAGTTGGGGAGGCACCAGGAACATGACCAGTCCTACCTGCTCTCATTGCAGAGACTCATACAACTCCCTGAACTCTCTAACCCTGGCTCCTTCACCCTCAAGATTAGGCTAGTGAGAGACCCCAGGAGGTTGGAGTGATGAGTGAGAAAGAACAGGTCTATTTCAGAAGCAGGGTTGGGAGACATCTGTCTGCTTCATACAAGTGCCCTGAGAGTTAAAGGAGTAGGGCTCCTAACCATCAAGGTTAGGGCTTGCAGTGGAGGTTGGAGCTGGAACAAGGGCTTGCCTGGGGCAACAGGTGGGACTTGGGTAGGTGGAGAGGATAGGAGGGAGCTGCACTCTGGAGTCCTGGAAAAGCCTGGGCAGATCCAGTGCTGAGGCCTGGAGTCAAGAGGCCTGGAGTCAAGTAGTGAGAATGTGTAGGCCACAGCTGCACATTCAGGCTGTGTGTGGGGTGGAGTGACAGGGTGCACTGGACATCTGTAAGCATGCTAGTGCCCCCAAAAGTCACAGGAAGACACCTGGGAAAACAGTTGTGTATGGTAGCTGCCCCACACAGGTGGGAAGTCAGAGGTCACTGAATCTCCAGGGTCAGAGGCCATGAGAGCTATCCCACAGGTACAGAGAAGACAGGGAATTGAGGAAATAGAGCAGGATGCAGTTAGTTTAGCATGGGAAGCCAATGCCTCGTGGCTGTTAATAGTGCTTCTGGAGTTTGCATCTTGGCATGTGTAGATAGGAGACTTGGAAGGGGAAGGATTCAGTATTAGAAGGTATTCAAGACTGACCTAAGTCTAGGCTGCCTTCTCTGTGGGACCTTAGGTGGGTCCCTACCTTCCCAAGGCTTCATGATCTGTGCTGAACCCTTTCCTCCTGGGGCCTCAGATACCCACCCAAAGCACTCAAACCAGAGCCACACCATGAGCCATGGGCTCCTTCCCCATCAGAAAGTAAAATCTAGTCAGGCACAGTGGCATACACCTGTGATCCCAGCACTTGGGAGGATCACTTGAACCCAGGGGTTTGAGACCCATCTAGGTAATATAATGAGACCTTGTCTCCAAAAAAAAAAAAAAAAAAAAAAAAAAAAGGTCAAGTTGTATTTTACCACTGTGTTGGTATAAGACAAATATAAACTGCAGGCCACTTTACCATTATATTCCTTCTCATTATATTTCTTTCTTTCTTTCTTTCCTTGGATTTTAAAATAAATTTCAACTGAAATACTTTTGTGTGTGCCCTGGGCACTGTGCACATGCCACCTGCTGAGGCAGGTGGTACCATCAGGAGCACACAAGTAGCTGCACCATTGCTGCCCGTCAGGAGCCCAGGCTGCCTCCTGTGCAGGCTTTCTGGACCCTCAGATCTTGACACCAACGTGCCAGGCCTGTGTGCCCTCAGGTCTCATGGTCCTGCATGCCATAGTCTTGTGAGCGACTAGCAGCCAAGGTAGGAACTGCAGTGGACTCCAGTGTGCGAAGGTCTTTACCTGTCCAGTGGCAGGCACCCAGGGAGCCAGGGGTGAGATGCCATATGAGCTGAGATTATTGCTTCTGCTTGGCCTCAGTCCTGGCAAATGCAGTAGCTGTGAGCACTTCTTTGAAACTGTGATTCCCCAGCAAGACACCAAAACACAGGCAACAACTATAACAACCACCACAAATGAATTGGACTACATTAAAAGTGAAAATTTCTGTGAATCAAGGATATAATCAGTATGCATTCCATATAACCCATGGAATAGGAGAAAATATTTGCAAGTCATATATCTAATACAAGTTAATATCCAGATTCTAAAAGCATTCCTATAATTCAACAGTAACAGAAACCCAATTCAAAAATATTTTTGAATAAACATTTCTCAAGCAGAGATATACAAATGGCCAATAGATCATGAAGAAATTTTCAACATTACTAATCATTAGGAAAATGCAAATCAAAATCACCATGTGATACCACTTAATACCCATTGGTATGTCTACTATCAAAAAAACAAAAAACAACAAATGGTGGCAAGGATATGGAAAAATTGAAACACTTGTAACTGATGGCAATAATGTAAAGTGGCACAGCCACTATGGAAAACAGTATGGAAGTTTCTCAAAATAGAGTTGCCATGTTACCTAGTGATTCCTCTTGAGTATATACTCCAAATAATTGAAAGCAGAGTCTTGAAGATATATTTTATACTTATGTTCACAGCAGCATTATTCATAATAGCCAAAAGGCAGAAACAATTACACATTCCTTGATGAACAAATGAATAAACAAATTGGTACATGCAGTATTTGCCATGGCATATTATTCAGCCTTAAAAAGGCAGTAAATTCTGATACAGACTATAGCCCAGATGAACCTTGAAAACATTATGCTAAGCGAAATAAGCTAGTAACAGCAAGATAAATACTGTATGATTCCTCTCATATAAAATTCCTATAGTGGTCAAAGTCATTAAGACAGAAAATTGAATGATGGTTTCCAGTGGTTGGGAGAAGAAGGAAGAAGTTGATATTTAATGGGGACAGAGTTTGAGTTTACAAGATGAAAGGAGTTCTGTGGATGGATGTTGATGATGGTTGCACAGTCAGGAACATACCTAATGCCACTGAAATGATCACTTAGAAATGGTTAAGATGGTCAATTTTGTGTTATGTGTATGTTACCACAACTTAAAATAAATTTTTTCTTTTTTTTTATTAAAATCTTTTTTTATTTTTACAGACTGCATTTTGATTCATTGTACACAAATGGGGTACAACTTTTCATTTCTACGGTTGTACACAATGTAGATTCATACCATTCATGTGATCATACATGTACATAGGGTAATACTGTCTGTTTCATTCTACTATCTTTCCATCCCCCCCACCCCATCTTCCTCTACACCATCCAAAGCTCCTTCATTCTTCTCTTCCCCCCATCACCTTCCCTCGTTATATATTGTCATGCACTTACCAGAGAAAACATTCGACCTTTGATAAAAACAGATTCTTATTACTCACTCCGCCAGATTTGTCATTTGCAATGGAGCCTCCCCTGATCTATGCTTTCTTCCTAAAAGCAAAGTTAGATTACAGTCTTGTGCAGAAGCAGCCTGCAACTGAAAAAAGCACCATGACCACAGGGTCTCTGCAGCCCTCTGCAGGTGCCCCACCTGTAGTGGACAGCTGTAGTGGACAGCTACCAGCTGGCCATGCTCCCTGGTTACCAGTAAATCATTTCCTGAGTGGTTTTATTCTCAACCTGATGCTTGTTTGCTCAGGCTGGCTGCTGGCCTCATCAAGACCACTAGTGAACTGGAAGACACTGCACGCAAGCTCAGGCGGAGCATCTGCACAGTGCTGTCTGGCTGCTGACTGTCCACCAGGCAGTGAGACCACCCCGAGTATCTGATTTTACCCACCTCCCAGGCCCCAGCCCCTGCTGTTCCTTCTCAGATTCTGATCATTTCCCAACTGTGCCCAGCCCTTTCATACCCCTGTCCATGGACTGAACCCATTTTTTAATTAGTTTATTCATTTATGGATTCATTCATTGCTTCACCCATTGTTTTGTTCACTAGCTCATAGGTGGATGTTGGTGGCTGTAATTGGAATGTGAGCTCCTAGGTAAGAGTAGGGATGAGACAAGTTGGGGGCAGATGTGGCCCAGACTCAGAACCTTGGCAAGGTATTTTATTCTGCACAAAATGGGCAGATAATGCAGGGCACTACATAGAAGGTGCCATGGTCTTACTGTCCCTGGCTTCTCTGGCAGGTGGCCTGAGGGGTTGAAAGTGGGCCCAGGAGCTGCACCTTCCCTAGGGGAGGGGATATGATGAATTGGGCTGGAGGTGGCCGTGGGGATTCACTGGGCTGGTGGAAGAGGTGAAAGAGGAGTGGCTCTGGGTGACTCAGGTGTGTGACCTGAATGGCTAGGTGGGATCATACCATGATGGGGGAGGAGCAGAGTTGGGGGAGCAGGTTTAGGTGAGGAAGGTCAGATCATCCTCCAAGCCAGACTAAGATATAGGAGTCAATGGATCATGGCTATGGAGGTACACAGCTGCCTGGGACAAGATCAGGGCTGAGAGTGAGAATGTCATGTCATCAGCATAAAGAGTAAAGGGATGACTGCTCTTTACTGGAAAAGAATATAGACAGAGAATGGACAGCTGCCAATATCTAGAGGTTGGGTCCTTATACTAGTTCATTTTTGTTACTATAACAGGATACCTGAAGCAGGTTTCTTTATAAAGAAAAGAGGTTTGTTTTGGCTCAGAGTTCTGGAGGTGAAAGGTGGAGCAACTATATCTGGCAATGGCCTTCTTCCTGGCAGAGTCCCAAAGTGATGCAGGGTACCACATGACAATAGACAGGAACACATGCACATGTGTATGTATGTGTCCATCTGGTCTGCCTCTTCTTATAAAGTCATTAAGATCCAAACATGGAGGTTCAACCTAATAACTTCATCCAATCCTAATCATTTCTAAAACACCACAGTCAAATTCAGTTTCCATCCTCTTAATACATCACAATGGGGATTAAATTTCAATGTGTGCAGACTTGGGGGACAGACACAAATCACATCTAAATAGCAGCTGAGGAGGAGGAGGCCAGCAAAAGGGGTGAGCAGACTTGAATGGAATCAGAGTAATACTGGAGAAAACCAAAGACAGAGGAGGTCCGCAGAGCAGCCAAGAGCCACAGAGCACTCACAGGGCCACAGAAGCAGAAAGTCAGGAAGCCCTACCTTCAAAGGATTAAGAAAATGACCAACCACGCAGCACATTCTCTATCCAGGAAAAAAAAAAAAAAAGGGCAAGACACAGGCTTGAGTGGGGATGGGGGGCAGGAACACTTTTAAGTGCCAGTTCAGTTGAGCAGAGGGTTTAAAGCTCATGAGTGTTCATTCAATGTAGACAGTCTGTAAAAATGTATTCTTTTGTGTCAAATATTTGACTATGGTAAAGAGAAAACAGAATGGGAAACGGGAGGGGAGCAGGGAGATAGATGGGTCATATCCTGAGAGGATGACTGCCAAGCTGTAGGCTGGAGGGACCCCCCACAGGGACAGCTGGTCTGCAGTGGGCAGAGCCGCCTCCTCCCACCCTGGCCCCTGAGGAGGAACCACTGGGGTCTGTTTCCCATTCTCAGGAAGATGATTGCATTAGGAAATCGTCTGTTAAGAAGATTCTGCTGGGTCATAATAAAACTGTCATCTGCATCGTCTGCCACTTGTCAAGGGTGGGAGCGAGGCTGGTGCCTGAGAAGGATTCTGCAGGAAGAGTCCACCCTGCCCAAGCAATGGAGTGGCTTCTAATTTCACCAAGTGCTTGAATTGTACCATTCTTGAAATTTTTTCCCTTCCTTCAAATTTCTGAATTCCAGCATTTATGTACCCATCCTGAGGATATTTTTAGTTGTGTGGAGCTGTGTTTATGTTTATGGACAGGATGGCATAAACCGTGTTCTCTCATGTCAACTTACAGTGCTTGTCAGAGTGACCTGTGAATGGCAGAGGTAGAACGAGGGCCCAAGAGCATGAGCAGGGAGTACCTGCCCAGGTCTGCCCTGGAATGGTCAGAGGGTAGCATGAGCAACACACAGTGATGGTGATGAGGTCCAAGGGGCTTTGGTGTGCCACACGTGGCTTTCAGTGGGCAGCTGGAGAAGCCAGGACTCTGTGCAGAGCTAGTGATGGTCAGCCCCTGCCTCAGGCAGCCCAGTAGGCATAACTGAAGCAGAAAGGGCTAAGGCCATGCTTAGTGTCTATATTGAGTGTACAAAAGAATGTATATGAGAATAGGTGAGCAACAGCATGAAAATCTCTCTACTTGTGTGGGATGGTGAATGTGCAACAGTGTGAAAGACTTGATTGTGAGAATGTGTATGAGTGTGTGTGTGTGCTTGTGTACAAAAATGAATATGGGACAGTATGGTGCAATGTCTGTGTTTGAAAGAATGAGTCTAAGACACGTGATATGTGTGTCAGTCTGGGTCCAACCAAGAGATAGACCCATGTGGTCACTGGAACTGCAGCAGTTTAGCTAAGAGTTCCTAACCTCTGGTGAGAGTAACCAGAGGTGTGGTAGATTCCTCTGATGTACCCTTGCAGAGGAAGGACACCCTCCCCAGCAGTGGTCAGAGCTTGCTGGAGGAGCTGGGTCACAGGATCAGGACCATTGTGGTGCATGGAGCAGAGACTGACTGACACACAGGAAGATAATTTGGGGGGTTTTGGGAAGCTCGTTGCTGGGCTTGGGCATGGGCTGCACAGGTACCAAGGGACTGCAAGCTTTGGGCACACAGCTAGAGTGGAGCATCCTGGGTATACCCACACCCCTTCCCTTCTGACTGCCAGGCAGTAAGAGCCAGAGGGTCAGAAGGCACATGCATTATGATAACCAGCAGAGCAGGATGCTCAGGTTCTAGCATGGACCCAAAAATGCACCCACATGGACAAAGTATATGACAAGGCATGTGTAAGAGTGTGTACATATATGGGAGGAAGGAGCTCAGGACTGGTTCCATAGGCATCCAAATAAAAATAAATTCAAAATCTCAGGCAAGTATAGAGTATTGGAAATGGTCTTTCCAGGCTGAGAAACAGGTACACAGTCAAATCAAGATCTCAGTCCTGTGACTATGTGTTATGGTTTGGATGTGCGGTGTCCCCCAAAAGTTCACATGTGAGACAATGCAAGAACATTCAGAGAAGTGGTGATTGGGTTATAAGAGTCTTAACCCAATCAGTAAATTAATCCCCTGATAGGGATTAACTGAGTGATAATTGAAGTGGTAGGGTGTGACTGGAGGAGGTGGGAATTGGGGCTTGGCTTTGGAGTATATATTTGTATCTCTCTGCTCCCTCAAATAAATTTTTCCTCCCCTACACTGGTTCTGGTCGGGTCCTATAGTCACAGAGTAAAAGAGCTGACTAAAACATTGTGTGTACCAGATGAAGTCATCAGTGCTGGCTAGCAGGCACTGTGCTGGGTTTACCTGTGAAGGTAGTTTTAAGGAGGCACTACCCCATCATGATATCCCATTGAATGCTGGAACTGAGTCCTTAATGAGGTGGGGCAATGTGGAAGCAGATGGTATCTTGGGCAGATGTGCTTCCATTTCCATTTCTGTCTGCCTCTTGTACCCAGCAGTTGTGAATCTACAGTAAGAGGTTGGTAATAATACACATATATATGAAATAAGGGCTATCTGCACCTGTACTGGCTAGTCCTCCTGTCCCCAGCACATCCTTCTCTGGTTCACAGTGGGAGAAATTAAGACCCAGAAGGCAGTACTCTGCAGAGGCCACCCATCCCTACGATGCTGAACACCAACTGCTCTTCCTGTGTGTGTACACACGTCAGTTAACTGCTTCATTTGTGGGGCTCCTTGTTCTAGAATCATGCAGAATTTCAAGACGGTGGTATCAGAGCATTAAACCTGGCATGAACCCTCTGAGAGTAGGTCCACTGGATTGTGCAGGCTGCACCTCTGAGACTGGCCCTGCACCCACCTCCTCAGTTCTCCCCTTGGACCATGTGTTTCCAACTAGAAGTGTCTTTGACAAGAAAGAACATTATAACTGTCGAGCCCTGCCACAGGGACTGCCTGGGAGGCATTCTAAATGCATTTAAGACTCTTTCTGTTCATAATCATTGCCCAATCCACAAATCCCTTCTGGCAGCAGCAACACTGGACCCCACACAATCCTGCAGGGCCCAGGTCTGCAAAGCGAGGGCAGGCTGGGCCCATTCTCCCCACACATGTGGTTTTTGTAAGGGGGTTGTGGGAGGGTGAGTCTATCCCACCTCCCAGCCTCTATACTACTGAAGGTAAGAGTGCATTCTGAAGGAATCATTGGGAGACTCCCAGATTGAATTTACCCTTATGGCAGGTGGGGTGTGCTGAGCAGGGCATCCCCGTGGCATGTGCCCAGCCCCTCTTCTGCAGCCTCCAAGCATCACAGAGCTCTGTGCCATTAGCTGTCCTTTCCCTGAACCTGCCCTGAAGCTGAGAGTCACCTGCCTTAGGTCAGAGAGAGGGAGGAATCTGTGGTCCTCTTGGGCCGCCTCAGCCCACTGAGCCATCTGCCCGTGCTTCCAGCTATTAGATCCCAAAGAGGTTAGCCCTAAGTGCCACTGGGGGTAAGTTTTGTCCTCCTAGGCCAGTAAGAAAGGAAAATAGCATTGGGCATGTTTGGGTAGCTTCTGCTGTGTCCCCTCAGTGAGACTTTGGTGGTTGGGGCCAGTGAGTAGTGGTCCAGTTGTGGTACTTTCTATCTAGAATTCCCCAGTGTGATTTTTTTCTTGGGCTCCCTTAGCTTCCCCCACCCTTGAAATTCTTGGTGAAATTCTTGGTGGCTGCAGGGGTAAGAAGGCTAGGGCTCAGCCCTGGCTCAAGTATAAGTCTTTGTCCCCAGAGGTCCTAGCCCTCCCTTTCCCCATACTGAGACCCAGCTCTTCTATGGAGGGACTTTCCATGAATGAACTTTTCTTCCATTCTTTGGCCACAATCAATCTATTCATTTGCCATAAAATAAATCTGTATGTGTGGTAGGGGGTGGCATGGCAGCCTTACCCTGAAGGGACAGGACCAGATGAAGGCTTGCTTCAGGTTGCCTTTCCCATCCCTGCTGTCTTTGAGGTTCTCTTTGAGAAACATTCCACAGTGCAAGAAACCTTCTCATTTTCTTACCACTTTGGAACCCCAAATGGTCTTACCTCTTGTATTTGCTTCATGGCTGTTGCACTTGAGTGTTTTCCCAAATCCCAGAAGAGAACCCAAGCAGTGGCCTAATAGGAATCCTCTGCTGGTGCCTGGAAGAAAGGCTGCTGTGAGGAAAGGTCCCTAGGTGGGAACAAACCGATTGAAAAGATAAGTCAGTCACGCAGGAGCATAGGGTTTCCCCTGTCTGCTTTGTGTGTTGGTATTTTTGTGCATTGTAGAATTATTTGCAGTTTAACAATGCCTTTTAAGAATTTTTGCCTATTTACCCATTTTTTAAAAATTCTTACTATTTCTGGTTGTGGAAAAATATACATTACATAAAATTGAACATCTTAAACTTAAATTTTTAAGGGTACAGTTCAATAGCATTAAGAACACCTATAGTGTTCACAATGTTGAGTAACCATCACCACCATCCACCCATAGAATTTTTCCATCATCCCAAATTGAAATTCCAATACCTATTAAGTGATAATTCTCCATCCCACTCCCAGCCCCTGGCAACCTCTTTCTACCTTGTGTTTTTATGAGTGTGACTACTTTAGGTTTCTCATAAGTGGAAACATACAATATTTGTCCCTTTGTGACTGGCTTATTTCACTTAGCATAATGTCCTAAAAGTTCATTCATGCTAGAGCATGTGCCAGAAATTTCCTTTCTTTTTATCTTTGCCACCTGCACCTCAGATAGGGTACTAGTTTTCAGGATATGTAAAGAACTCAAAAAACACCAAAAATCAAATAACCCAATCAATAAATGGGCAAAGGAACTGAACAGACACTTCTTCTCAAAATAAGAAATAGGAATGGTCAACAAATACATGAAAAATATTCTCTAGCAATTAGAAATGCAAATTAAAATTACACCAAGATTTTATCTCACTCCAGTCAGAATGGCAATTATCAAGAAAAGTACAATAAATGTTGTCAAGGATGTGGGGGAAAAGGTACACTCATACATTGCTGGTGGGACTGCAAATTGGTGCAACAACTCTAGAAAGCAGTATGGAGATTCCTCACAAAACTAGGAATGGAACCACAATTCCCAGTTTGACCCAGCTATCCCACTCCTTGGTGTATATCCAAAGGATTTAAAATCAGCACACTGCCACATCAATATTTTATAGCAGCTCAATTAACAATAGCTAAGCTATGGAGCCAGCCTAAGTACCCATGAACAAATGAATGGATAAAGAAAATGTGGTCTGTATACATGATGGAGTATTACTCAGCCATTAAGAAGAATTACTTCATGACATTTGCCAGTAAATGGATGCATCTGGAGACTGTCAAGCTAGTGAAATAAGCCAGTCCCAAAAAGCCAAAAGTTGAATGTTTTTACTGATATGTGGAAGATAACCCACAATAAAGCGGGTAGAGAAAGAAGAGAAATTCAGTAGACTAGACAAAGGGGTATAAAGAGAAGGGAGGAGGGATAGGAAAAGGAAAGATAGTGGAATGACTCTGACATAACTTTCCTAGGTACACACGTGAATACACCACAATGAATCCCACCATCGTGTACATCCACAAGAATGGGGGTCCTAAGTAGAATAAGATACATTCCATGCTTGTGTAATTATATCAAAATGGATTCTACTATCATGTGTAACTTAAAATTTAAAAAAATAAAATAATTTTCTTTTCAAGGTAGAATAATATTCCACTTTATGTACTACATATAGCACGTTTTGTTTTTCTGCTTCCACCTTTTGGCTATTATGAATAGTACTGCTATGAGCATGGATGTGCAGGTGTCTCTTTGGGACCTAGCTTTCAAACCTTTTGGGTCTGTTCCCAGAAGTGGAATTGCTGGGTCTGATGGTAATTCTGTTTGATATTTTGAGGAACCACCACACTGTTTTCCACAGCTTGCTGTACCATTTCATTCTCACCAGAGGTGAGAAAACTCTTACTATTAAACAAAACACTCTAATTATGAACATTATTGGACATACCCAAAATTAGCAGCACAGTTCATGAAGCTCCTTTGTAGACTCATCCAGCCATAGCCAAGGTCAATATCCCTGCTTCCTCACAGCAGCTACACTTCTGCCCATAGCCCCCTTGGTGATTCATTTTTCTGTTTTTTAAGGTAAAATTTGCATAGTTTGAAATGCACAAATCTTAGCTGCACAATGTTGACAAATGGGTCTGGCCACATGACCTACCTCCCTATCATTTACATTACCCATAAAGCCCCCTCCTGTCATTCCCAGGCTGTCAACCCTATCCCAATCCAATAGATAACTGGTCTGATAAATTACCTAGACTCAGTCTAGAATCAGACCATGTGTGTTCTTTCTGCCTGGCTTCTTCAGCATGGCATGGTATCCACGAGACCCACCCAGGCTGTTAACACCAGTGGTTCATCCCTTTCTATTGCAATGTAGGATCCCATGGTGTGGCATCGAGGCTGTTTCTAGCTCTTGGCTATTCTTAATATCATACATTTACGATTATGTCATTTGATGGATGGATGTTTTTCATTTCTGTTAGAAAATGGAATGGGTCATATAGGAGGAATATGTTTAAAGATCCACTACTTTGTTTCAAAGTTCTTTCTTTGTTTCTGTCAATTGTTGCTTGTCCTGCTTGTCTGTCAACATCTCATACCTTTGAAAACTCTGGCTCTGTGTGGTTTATTCAGAAGTCAATGTGAACTCTCCACTTGCATGTGATTCAGGTGTTATGACACTTGGGTAATTAAAGATGATATTGCAACCATTTACACTTTTACCCCTTGGTCCCTCCTTTTCCTTTTTCTATTTTAACATAGTATAATTTTAGTCAGTGTTTAGATATACAGATAATTCTGTGTTTACATTCTTTGGACTAAAAGTTAGAAATTCCTGCTAAGCCAAGCTATAGAACCAACCTAGGTGCCCTACAACAGATAAAGGATAAAGAAAGTGTGGTGTGTGTACACAATGGAATGTTGCTCAGCCATAGAGAAGAATGAAATTATGGCAATTGCCAGTAAATGGATGGATGCGAAATAAGCCAGTCCCTAAAAACCAAAGACAGCATGATCTTTTTTATATGTGGTTGCCACATATAAGGGAAGGGAAGATTAGAAGTTCATTGGACTAGACAAAGAGAATGAAGGAAAAGGAGGGGGGATGCGAACAAAAAAGACAGTAGAATGAATTGGACGTATCTTTCCTATCCTTATATATGAATACAAAAGCAATGACACCCCACATCAAATACAACCACAATAATGGGATCTGATTTGGAACAAGTTATACTTACTCTATGTATGTATAATATGTCAAAATACACCCTACTGTCATGTATATCTAGAAAGAAATATTTAAAAGACAGTTATTAAAATATCTGATCATTTAGGAAGTACTAATTTCATGACTTACAAAAACAAATTTTTTGGAATTTGGTAATATTCAGGTAATATATTAGTAGAGCTAAAATATAAGAATTCATATTGCTTTACACATGTTACAAAAAGACTTCAAAATAAATTCTGAATATACAAAAAAAGAAATTCCTGCTAAGATCATAATTTTAAATTAATGATCTTTTATTTTCAATTCATGAAGAAACCATTATTTCCACCCTCCCTCACACACCTCCTTGCTTCCTGCAGCCCCCCTGGGCCTCTATTTCTCAAGAGATGCTTACTGGGAGAGGTTGTATGTGGACCAGCCAGCTGGCACACCCCTGCTCTATGTCCATGCCCTCCGGGACACCCCTGGAGAGGTACCCAGCTTTCGCCTGGGCCAGCATCTCTATAGCGCCCACCGCACACGACTTCATGAGAACAACTGGATCCGTGTCCAGGAGGACACTGGCCTTCTCTACCTCAACCAGAGCCTGGACCACACCTTCTGGGAGAAACTCAGCATCCGCAGTAAGAGAGCACACCCCACCTCACCTCTGCTTCATTCTCAAGCCACCCTCACCAGGGCTCCTGTGGGTAAGGGTCTAAAGGGCAAGGTGAGGCTGGCTGCTCTGTATCCAGCCTGGCAAGGGACCCCCACAAGTTTGAGGGCACTGATGATCCTTGGACCTCCAGAAGTTGTTGCAAGCTCAGAGACCACTGGGAATGATTTGGGTACTCTCTCCAGGACCCAGAGGCCTTTTCCAGTGAGGTTAACAATGCAGTTATAAAAGAAGGATTCAGAAAAACTGGGGAAAAAATCCCAAGGATTTGATTTAGCTGATGACCTGGACCTTGATGGAGAAGCAGCAGTGCCAGAAAGCCTGTCTTCCCACTGACAGCAGACTACCCTTTTACCTGGTGGGGACTCGGGCCTGGCTTAGGTATCCAGGGAGGGAAGCAAAGCAAAAGGAAGACCTGGCCAGCTGCACAGGCCAGGGGTCCGAGTTGGAGTCAAGGCCACATGTGACCAGGTGGGGTGGAAGTACATCAGAGTTCTTTGTAGCGTGAAATGGTGGTTATGCACCCAGTAGCTCCCACCTTCCTAGTACAGCCCTGGGGCCTGGCCTCACTCAACCTTACAATGGCCCTGAGCCCCTGTCCATAGGTGAGAGGCAGGTCCCATGTCATGAATACAGAACAAGCAACATTGCCCAGCATTGGAAGAATGACTGACCAGTCTTCCAAATGCAGCCAGGGTCACACAATCCATTGATGGGGGTAGAGGGGAGGGGTGGGCAGTTCCCTTCCAGGGCAGTTCCTGGAGGAGGTGACTCTGATATGGGCCTTGGTTCCATATACACTTAGTTGCCCCATCTTAATCTTAAGCCCCCAGTAGGAAGCTTGAGGAACTATAGAGATTCCCGGTGGGGGTCAGGGTAGAATTTGCTATGGGCCTGTGTTTCTTCAGAGCCCTGAGCCATCCATGTTTGGGCACTGCCTAATTGAGCTGAGACCCGGACCTCACTGAAGTTACTGTGGTTCCTCGGTGGTAGAACTTGATGGAAATCCCCCTTCTAGGGGCTATCCACAGGGGGGTATGTCAACAACAAAACCACCTGGGGAAGTTTGTGGTGTATGGGAAGTGCTGCTAGTCACCACATGCTGTAGGAGCCAACCCTGAGAAGTTGCCCACCTGCAATGCTCAGAGGACCTCCCTGAAGAGGATCATTTGAGATGAGATCTGAATTGCAAGAGGGCTGAGCTTGGGGGGCACTGGTGCTCCAGGCCTTAGGGTTCTGCTAGAAAGAAGGGGAGGTAGCAACTGCAGCTGGGAGCCCGGCAGAGCCCCGTGGACCACAGTGAACCCTGGAGCTCTTGCCCCCTCCCATTCCCCATGACTTCTTCTCTCCCCACAGATGGCGGCTTCCCCCTGCTCACCATCTTCCTCCAGGTCTTCCTGTCATCCACACCCCTGCGTGAGAGTGACTGCCAGTGGCCAGGTTGTGCCCGCGTGTACTTCTTCTTCATCAACACCTCCTTCCCAGCATGCAGCTCCCTCAAACCCAGAGAACTTTGCTTCCCTGAGACAGCCCTCTCCTTCCGCATCCGGGAAAATAGGCCCCCTGGCACCTTCCATCAGTTCCGCCTGTTGCCCGTGCACTTCTTCTGCCCAAACATCAGCGTGGCCTATAGGCTTCTGGAAGGTGAGTGCTTGCCTCATGGCACTGTATGCCAGATGCAGTGCTGTAAGCACTTAGCATAAGCCATCTGGTTTACTGTCCACCACTGTTTAACAGTCCAGAAATATCTCTTGCATGTCTGCCATGGGCTGGGTACTCTTCTAGGAGCTAAGGAAGTAGCAGTGAATAAAACAGGCTGACATCCTGCCTGCCAGGAGCTTCCTTTTCTGTGAGAGATAGAACCCATGAACATGCCAAAGAAATAAGGTGGGAGGAAAAGCGGGGAGACAGGGAGTGGGGAGTGGTAGAGACTACTGTCTTTAATTGGGTGGTTGGGGCAGGGGCACTGGAGCAAAAATGAGTCAGTGCCAGATGGGACAGATGACTCCTTGGAGGGTATCACAGTGGGACACTGTGTAGCCCAAGTGGAGTGCAGAAAAGCAGAGGTTGATGGGAACAGGGTAGGTCCAGGTCTGGGAGCAACTTTCAGATCTTTGTTCCCTGAGGGACGTGGGGAGTCATGGAAGGTTTAAGAGGAAAAGTGTTGATAGGATTTGACTTACCTTTAAATGGGTTAATCAGATTCCTGTGTTGGGTATGGCTTGGAGTCAGAGGTATAGGGCAGAAGCAGGGAGAAAGAAGACTTAGGAAAGCCAGAGGACTGGGTTAGGGTAAGGCTAAAAGCCAGTGAATATGAGAAGCAGGCAGCCTGGGCACACTTAATGGGAGACTCAGGTTGATTTCTCCCTGGGCTGGAGGTGGAGTATTAAGCATGGTTCAGAGATTCCACCTGAGCAATACAGCTGCAGGAGCTGGCCTGGGAAGGCCAGGGCTGGAGCCATGGCGGTGTAACCAAGTGGGATCCCCTGCAAGATGAGAGAAGCCAGCTGAACAGCCACACATGGAGAGAATGTTAATGAAAATCTAAATAAAGCCACCACTCACACTTCATCAACATATTGGGGTTTTTTTGGTTTTTGTTTTGGTTTTTTTTTGTTTGTTTGTTTGTTTGTTTGTTTTGTCCTGGGGATTGAACCCAGGGGCTCTTAACCACTGAACCACATCCCCAGCCCTATATATTTTTTATTTTGAAACAGGATCTCGCTAAATTGCTTAGGGCCTCAATGTTGCTGAGGCTGACCTTGAACTTGTGATCCTCCTGCCTCACCCAGTGCACTGTGCCTCAGCCTCCCAAACTGCTGGGACTACAGTGGTGTGCCACTTTGTCCAGCCTTAACATGGTTTTATCATCGCTGGGGCAGGGATAGCTATCTTTCAACCAGATGGTTGGCAAAGCAATGATTTTGCATGCAGCCATTTTTTCAAAACAATTGCATAAGTAAATTTTGTTTAGCATGTTTTTGTAATCACAAGAAATAGAAGGAAAGGTTGATAAGCAGTTTCACCTGTGTGTAATTCAGGTGTAATGAAAAGCATGGCTCTGAGAGGCTGTGGAGTTGATCTTAACCTCCCAGTGGTTGACTGTGGAGGTCTTCAGTGTTGACCTTCAAGCCTTCAGCAATTTCCCTTTTCTGGGTTATTCCTGAGGGTTGGTTGAAGTGTTTGTTTTGGTTGCTGGCCCTCCCCTCACAGTATGCTATGAGTCACTCTGTAGAGCCAGGCATGTAGCTGCACTTCAGCCTTATCCCATCTGCTGGGGAGGAAGCGGAGGCAAGAGAGACAGAATGACCCAGCTGAAGTTACAAAGCAAGAGGTATAGAGCTGGAATGCAAACCACGAGTTGGGAAATCATACACCAAATGTTCACCGTGTTTGTTTTCAAGTGGTGGAACTGTTGGCTCTATTTCTCATTTTTTGAAATGAGCAAATATTACTTCCGTAATTTAAAAGTTGCTAAGTATTTTTTTTAAAAAACCAGCCAGTGCCTGGAACTGGCTCTCTGGACCTGCAACCTCCCACTCCAGATGGAGGATAGGGGTCAGATGCTGTTTGTGTGCCCCAGGCCCTTCCTGCCTCATCAGGGAAGAAGCTACTCACACTGCTTCCTCCCCATCAGCAGGAGTTAAAGCCAGAAAAGAACAAACTCATACATGACTGGAGATCTGGGCTTGGGACACTGGCTACCTGTCCCTATGGAACCAGGAAAGTAGCACACAGAGCCCTCCCACCCACCTCTGTCTCTGCCAGCACGCCTATGAGTTCTGGCAATGACTGCAGTGCCCCACCCACCCGTTCAGCTGCTCTGAGTGGGACCCTGAGGAAGGCAGTTCATCCTGTGCTCAGGCAGGCGGTTACTGGGGGTTCTGCTTTGCTCCGTGTGCAGGTGAGAGTCTGCCCTTCCGCTGTGACCCGGACAGCCTAGAGGTGAGCACGCGCTGGGCCCTGGATCGTGAGCAGCAGGAGAAATATGACCTGGTAGCCCAGTGCACCGTGCGCATTGGAAAGCGTGAGGAAGAGGTGATGGTGCCCTTCCCTGTGACCGTGTACGACGAGGACGACTCGGCCCCCACCTTCCCCGGAGGCGTGGACACCGCCAGCGCAGTGGTCAAATTCAAGCGGAAGGAGGTGTTTGTCTTGCGCCTGCATGCGCCTGTTGACCGGCAGTTCGCTCTATCTGTTCGTTGTCTTTATCTGTCCACAGTTTATTCCTTGATCTTTTAGCCATCCAACCATGTGACCAGACTTTCGTTTGCCCCTCTGTCAGGCTGGCTGCATACCATCAGCCTCTGGATCCCAACTCCACAGCCAGGGAGCCCCTGGTGACCAGCCTGAGTCTGACAACCTGGACCAAACCGAAAGGGCACGTCTAGGGCACACCTTTGATCACCTGTGTCTCAGCACTCCTGCTGGGCTTGCCAGGGGGGATACACTTCCAAGAAGGCTCTCCATTCCATAAGCAACCAGCCTTGCACAGGAGGGCTTTAAGGCGCAGGGGAAGGAACTGGGTATTGGAGAGAGACTGGAACGAAGATCCTACAGGGATCTTCCTGCGTTGCCCTGGGCGGGTCTGTGCCGGACCTTTCTCGGTCCGGTGGAGATGGAGCGCTACTGCCACCTGCTGGGTGCCGGGCCATCCTGCAGCCGGCCCTATCCCTGGGCGCAGTGAGCCACCCTTTGAGTGCGTTGCCTTTTCCTGATTCTTTGGGCACTGCAGATGCAGGTTTGGTAGGGGGTGGGATTGGGGGGAGAGAGGAAAGTTCATCATGTGGTAAACAGCATGTGATCCTGGCTGGGCAACCTTGGGATGACCACAGGGAGCTTGATGAACAGAGCTCCAAAGTGCCTTATGGCTTTACACACAGCTCTTTTTCCAGCCTGGTTGTACAGAAGGTGCGTGGGGGAGGACATTTTGGAGTACACCTGAGCTTGGGTTCTATTCTGCCTGCCCTCTGTCTGTAATGTTTAACTGACCTTCATTGTGAGGGGGTCCATCTTCCTCAGGGCAGAGTGAGGGTGCTCCTCACTTTGGGGATCTGAAAGAGACCTGTTAGCAAAGTACCTGAGTACCTGCTCTGAGTCTCATTACAGGAAGTCTGTAGATATGTATCACACCTGTTGTACAGGTGAGGCAAAATGGTCCAAGGAAGGTGTCTAGGCCAACTGGCAAGTGGCCCCATGGTGACTAAAATTCAGGTCTGTCTCCAGGGTTGGCTCTGACGGTGCTCATCTTGTCCATTCGTGGGCTGTGCCAGGTCTGTACCCTCCCAAGGGCACCTGCTCTGACTGACACACTCTGCATTCCACAGGGCACTGTGGTGGCCACCCTGCGTGTCTTCGATGCGGATGTGGTACCAGCATCTGGGGAACTTGTAAGGCGATATACAAACACGCTGCTCCCTGGGGACTCCTGGGCCCAGCAGACCTTCCGTGTGGAGCATTCACCCAACGAGACCTTAGCCCAGGCCAACGGCAGCTTCGTGCGGGCAACTGTGCACGACTATAGTAAGGGGGGCTGGTGGTACATAGTTCTTCCCAGGGCCTCAGGCTTGACTGAGCTTTACCTCCCTTGAGACTACACAACACACACACACACACACACACACACACACACCATTTACTCCTCACACAAATAACCCATACCATAAAAAACATACTGTGCATACACAGTATACACACCACACACACTACTATGCATTGCATACATATACCATGCACGCACTGAAACATCACACAAACACACCACACACATCCCCACACCACATACACTCTACACATAAACACAGCACACATCCTACAATGCCCTATACACAGACCCCTTTTATACACACCACATACACACAAGCACTACATAAATACACATAAACCACTTACCCCGAACACATTAACACACAAAACACATGTACCAAAATACATACACACTCTGTACATATATCACACAATCAGGACATACATACATACTCTCCACCACACACACATACTTTCACACCCATGTACAACACACACCTTATGCCTACACACATTCTCATCCACACACACACAGGCTGCCCTAGCTAAGAAAGTTTGGGCTTCCGTCTCAACAGGATGGCCAGCATTTATATATTGGCTTTAACTGAGAGCTGACCATCAGACATGTGGTTTGGGACCATGCATGAAAGTAGGTGCTTACACACATGTGTGCAGGGCTGCATGTCTGGGAGGAGGTATGCTGTGCCATGACATGAGGGAGCCCTCCCAGACCAAAGCAGCTTGATTGTCATCATCATATCCCCAACCCACAGAGCTGGTTCTCAACCGGAGCATCCCCATCTCAGAGAGCCGACCCCTGCAGCTGACTGTGCTGGTCAATGACTCAGACTTCCAGGGTCCAGGGACAGGTGTTCTCCTTCTCCACTTCAATGTGTCGGTGCTACCTGTCATTCTACGCCTGCCCAGCACCTATTCCTTCTCTGTAAACAAGAGGGCCCGCCATTATGCCCAGGTAAGCCTGTGGCCCACTGCCTGCCTAGGTGTTAGGAAACCCCAATGGTGGGGTTCTTATTTAGCAGATCAAAGGTAGCATTGTGTGGGTGATTCCCCTTCCCTAAGGTACCCAGTGAAAGTTGCCCAGGTGGAACCACGGACATAGGGCCAGGGAGGCAGTGTCCTGGATACTCAGAGAAGTCCTTGGAGAAACCAGGGTTAGGGGGCTCCTTAAGCCCCTCTACTTTTGCCTTTTCCTTCTTTATCTTTAAAACATTTTTGTACTGATATAAGAGCAATATAAGTATGAATGCTGACTTGAAAAGATGTTCCTGGTGGATTGTTAGATGAAAAAAGTGGTTTGTAGGTGTGACTCCATTTATGGAAAACCAAATCTTTCTTAAGAATTTGCAAGTGTGCAGACTGTGGTTAACAGTATGCCCTTCTGGGGTGAGGAGGAGGGGAATGGTTCCGCTTTTTACTTTCTATAAGACCATTTACTAGAAGTATTTTTCTGTGTTCATATTTGCCATTGGAAAATAATCATGAGAAGTGGAAAAATAAAAGTAATAAATATTTGTTAAAGAACATGAGGAAAGCAAAGGAATGATCCTTTCCCCTCATATCCGCCAGTGTTGAATATTTTGGTCCTGCACTTCCTTGAGAGTTTTTCGTAAGCATTTTTTAAGTTTACTTGCAATTTCAGCATGTATGACTTAACATACTTTCTCCTAAAAGAGCCACATGTGGTTATGTCTTTTTCAGAGTGTCATGTTTAGGTCCTTCTCCTTTTTCCCAGTTCCAACAGGTGATTCTGTTCCCCATCAGCTCCTGGTAGCAACTTGAGACTACACAACACACACACACACACACAAGGAACCCCTCCCTTGGATACATCCAAGCTCCCTGCCCAGTTGCTATCCCAAGGCCTTTCTTGGAGGAGGGGTTAGGGTTGGGAGTGACAAGGCAGAGGGGCCTAGGAATCTCTAAGAGGGGCTGGAAAGGAACAGGCATTTCTGGAGGTGGTTCAATTGTGTCTGTCTGACTTAGGAGACAACAGGACCTCAGTCGCAGTTCAGTATCTCATTCACTGTGGTACATCATCCCCTCCTTAGTTTTTTAAAGTGAATTGAGGTCCAGGGATCTGTTGGGCAGTTTTGAGAATCTCATGAGAAGATGGAAGTGAGCTTGCTCTACAAGGGAAAGCAAGGTAATCCAGGAGGCAGGTTTTGTTGTGGCATCAGGTGTGGGCTTGGAAGCACTGGTTTCTGCCCTAGCCGAAGTGCTGACCTCTAGGCCTGGTTCTGCACACATAAGCAGGGCCCTGCCCACTCCCAGCCTCTACCATCTTGGCTTCTAACTGCTGCCACTAGAACTCTTAACTCAAGTAGCCAAAAGATAAAAGTTAACTGTCCAGCTTCAGTCCTAGTATCCTAGGAAAGAGGCCCTTTGGTCTCATGTGGGACAAGCAGCCACACTGCGTTTCTCTTGTCAGAGTGCAGTGCTCTGACTCGCAGTTGGGTGACTGGGGTAGGTATGTTACCTTCACCTCTGGCTCCCAGGACCAGGGGCAGCCAGTGACTTGGTGGAGTGAGCAGACCTGGGCAGGACAGGACTGGGGCAGGTGTCTGGGTCTGCAGCTTTTGTGGGAGTGGAAGACTGATCATTCAGGAGGACATGAATACTCCGAGACCAAGTTGGGAACTGTTCTGGGGCTCTGACTGCCCCGGAGCTTTTCTAGCCATAATTTCAGGCCAATTCAAGTTGGCTAAGGTGTTCCCTGTGCCCTCCACCTAGATTGGGAAAGTCTGTGTGGAAAACTGCCAGGAATTCAGCGGCATCCACATCCAGTACAAGCTGCAGCCATCCAGCACCAACTGTAGTGTCCTGGGGGTGGTCACCTCAGCTGAGGACACCTCAGGGATCCTGTTCATAAATGATACGGAGACCCTGCAGCGACCTGAATGTGCCGAGCTCCAGTACACCGTGGTGGCCACTGACCGGCAGGCCCGCAAGCAGGCCCAGGCCCCACTGCTCCTCACAGTGGAGGGGACATGTAAGTGCCATGCTCCGTGGAGGGATGGCTGGGGGCCTGGGCCTGCTGCCCTCACCTGACTATGGCTTCCCTAAGCCTGTCCCCTTCCCTACAAATGAGAATAGCCAGTGCATACTGCACAACCCAACTGGAAGGACGACGTGGGGTTAGTGTGAGCCATCTTAACCCAGAGTGGTGAAATGTCACCACTCCTCGCCACATCCTGTATGTGCTCTTTCTTTGGGACTGCCAGATAAAATATAAGGTCCTGCTTACACTTAAGTTTCAGGTAAACAACAAGCGATTTACTGATACACGTTGTGTTCCTAATCTGAAAATCCAAAATCCAAGGTGCTCCAGAATCTAAAACTTTCTGATCCCCAACATAATGCCACAAGTGGAAAATTCGACATTTACCATGTGGCAAGTGGCAGTAAAATGCAGGTATAAAAAAAAGTCTAAATCTACCTTCAGGCTATGTGTTCAAAGTGTATGAAAGTGTAAGTGAATTTCATGTTTAGACTTGTATCCTACCCCCAATATACTCTTTATGTATATGCAAATATTTAAAGATCTTTTAAAAAACAAAGCATTTCAGGTCTCACACATTTCATATACAGGACACAACCTGTTGGATAAGTCTTGTGCAGCAGTTCTTGTGAGGTTTCTTGATAGTCAAACCTCCAAGTATGTCCCACAGAAGAGGTATTCATTGTTTATCTGAAACTCAGGTGTAATTGGGCATCCTGTGTGGTGTTTTCTGAGCCTGGTTGTCCTCACGTCCTCCTATCCTTACTCCCCACCCCCAGCAGCTGCCCACACCTGCAACCCTCATGTCCTATCCCTCATCCTATTCCCAGTGCTCTCAGATCACCCCAGATCTCCTGGTCTCAACCCTGTCCCTGATCTCTCCATGGGTACTAGCTGGATACTGGGCCCAAGCTGGCCCACCGTGACCAGCTTGTCTGCTCCCCACAGACGTGGCTGAGGAGGAAGGCTGCCCCCTATCCTGTTCAGGTAACAAGAGGCGGTCTGAATGTGAAGAGTGTGGTGGCCTGGGCTCTCCAACAGGCAGGTGCGAGTGGAGGCAGGGAGATGGCAAAGGTAGGTCCCGGGAACCTACAGGAGGGTGGTGCTAGTGGCTAGCAGGGGTGAGGGTAGCTGGAAAATACAGGGTCCTGCAGGCCCTACTGGCTCCTACAGTGATCCAACAACCTTATCCCTTATGTGACTTCACAATGCCAGGAGAGGAGAGGGTAGAAGGTCATGAGGGTCTTTGCCACCCTAGTACTAGAAATGCTCCAGGTTGGATTCACTCTAGGCTTGGGAAGGTCTGGGCCAACGTTTGGCTGTTCAAGGAATAGAATGGCTCTTCCAGGAGGTCTTAGCCTGGAGGACATGACACCAAGCAGGAGGGGCCATTGTCTGCCTCACTAAATGTGCCCATGACCACAAAGTTCCTGCTCATTGTGCCACCTAAGAGGGTTTGGCCTCATCTGGCCTCTCTGATGGAAGGCTATCAGCAGTCCTAGGATTGCCCAACCCCTCCAACCCTTAGAATCCTTACCCCTAGCATTCCTTGGGGATATTTCCACTGGTGGCTAAGATATATGTAGTATTTCTCTGCCTAGGCCTCAGTTCCCCTCTTCCTAGAAGGATGGAGTCAACTTAGGAGGCTCTGGAGGAATCTGACAAGGGTAGGACTCTTCCACATGGGGTGACATCCTACCGTGTTTCATGTCATAGGGATCACCAGGAACTTCTCCACCTGCTCCCCCAACACCAAGACCTGCCCTGATGGTCACTGTGATGCTTTGGAGAATCAGAATATCAACATCTGCCCCCAGGACTGCCTCCGTAAGCTGCCTGCTCATCCTGCGGTGGTGGAGTTTAATCATTGTGCATGGGGGTAGGGGGTAGCTAGCAGTGGAGAAGCTTGAATCTCCCCTGCACACAATCAGAGTAGCCACTTGATGTATTGGTTTGATACATCAAGCTGGGCTGTGGATGTAGCTCAGTGGTAGAGTGCCTGCTTAGCATGTATGAAGCCCTGGGTTCTTTCCCAGCACAGGAAAAAAAGTACTTTCACCAAGCATGATTCATCAAGCCAAGCCTCTTCCTGACATCTTGCTGGAACAAAACTTGATCTTTTTGACCCACAATATCACACTGACTGACTCATGGGGCTATAGCCCTCACATTCTGCTGGCTGCTTGGGGTCCCACTTTTCTTTTTGGATACCTAAGTACTACTTGTCTGCTTCTGAAAAGTAACCATATGTAGTGTTTTCTGGGGACTCAGCAAAGGCCCTGGGCAATCTGGGTTCCTCTCCTATCCCCCAAGTCCTGGGAATCATCTTGAGGACATTGTGTATGAGACCCCTGCCCAGCTGAGCAGGGCTTCTAAGATCACCACCATTGCTGGGTCTGACAACACCGATGCTTGCTGAAATCCAATGGGGGTAGGCTCTTGCCTCCTTGGGATGCAACCTTCACAATCTGGGGACTCAGGGTTGGCAGGCTACCCTCGGAGGCTGAATGGACTGTGTCTGTCCTCAGGGGGCAGCATTGTTGGGGGACATGAGCCAGGGGAGCGCCGGGGCATTAAAGCTGGATATGGCATCTGCAGCTGCTTCCTGGAGGAGAAGAAGTGCTTCTGTGAACCGGAGGACAGCCAGGGTGAGTAAGGGACAGAGGCCCCTGCTCCGAGCACCCACCCACAACTTCCCTGAACGTCAAGAAGGGTTCCCAGGTGCACTTCTGAGGTTCCAGAAAGGGAGGAGCTTACAGGGAGGCAAATGAAACCCTACAATTCTCCTCCATCCCTCTGAGCCACAGTTTCCCCATTGAGTCAGCCCTGGAGAAGGGTTGGGGACCCCTGAAAAGTTATTCTGGTCCTAAGTTTCCTAGTGAAAGATGGGACAGAAAAGCAGTTATTCCTCCAAATAATTTGTTACCTGAATAGACCATCCCTATGTAGGGTTCTTGCTGGGACCTGACTGACTGGGACCAACTCTCCTGGCCAAACCATCTAGTCACACCTTCAAAAGCTGCAGGTGTGGTAGGAGGTGCAGGCTGCACTGACCATGCTGGGGAAAACTTACATCCCTGAGCTCAGGGACACTTTCCTGGTATCTGAGTTATTATAGGAACCTAGGTCCTAAGCCTTAGATCCTTTTTTCCTCTCCTCTTGCCTTTTTTTTGAAAAACATTCCAAAGATATTTGAAACAGAGGAAAACCTGCCTTTGCTGTGTAACCTCATCAGGTTTCTCAGACTCTCTGTTTTCCAACCATGAGAGGGTAATAACATGTTACCCTCCTACCAGGGTAGGGAACACATACACAGCAGCACCTGCATTCAGTGTTTATCATTGGCCAGCTCACAGGACTAATCATGTCTTAATGACAGCAGCACCTGCCAGGCTGATGAAACTGGTCATTGTACCCCTGCTGCAGGCCCATTGTGTGATGAATTGTGCCGCACAGTGATTGCAGCAGCTGTCCTCTTCTCCTTCATCGTCTCAGTCCTGCTCTCTACCTTCTGCATCCACCGCTACCACAAGCATGCCCACAAACCACCCATTGCCTCTGCTGAGATGACCTTCTGTCGGCCCGCCCAGGCCTTCCCGGTCAGCTACTCCTCATCTGGTGCCCGCCGGCCCTCACTGGACTCCATGGAGAACCAAGTCTCTGTGGATGCCTTCAAGATCCCGGTGAGGGTCCCCAAGAGACCTGGGAGCAATGGGGAGGCTCAGAGGAGAGGGACACACAGGGTTTCCTGACTACTCAGTTGTATCGCACAACTTGGGGCTCAGCAGACAGTCTGCAGGTGTCCCCATGCATCCTTGCCCACGTACCTAGCATCATCACCAGGAGGTCCCCTGCCTGTCCTAAATTGCCCTCCAGTGAGGGAGATTGTCTGTGAGACAGGTAGAGGTAGCCCTGTGGGTGTAGTCTGATGGGTGCTGATTTAGACAGACTGGTATGTTGTCTGTGAGGGTCCCAGGGTGAACTGGGCCCCACCTGGCAGGGAAAGTAGGAACAGAAGCCCAAGGGAGAGGCCAAGTAGTAAAGTCCCCACAAGCCCTAAGGACTTCCTTCTTAGAGGCTAGAGCCCCTTGGGGTAGGAGTCAAGCACAGGAAGCCTGTGTTCTGCCATAATTTCTACTCATAATTTCCATAAATGGGAACTCTGGGGGAGCAACAGTCAGAGGTATGGGCCTGTGATAAAGTACTGTCCTATCCAGACCAGAAGTGGTGAAGGGCCAGGGCTCACTTAGAGTGCAGCCATAGGAGAGAATTTCTGCTGGCATGGAAGAAGCACTGAGGGTGGGGAGGAGCATGACAGCCAGAGCCCACAGGCATCAGTGCCCACTTACGCTGGAATCCCCCCACACCCCGGGTCCTGGCCAGGCCTCTCCTGGTCTTGCCATGCAGTCTCTGCCCTTTTTTTCCAGGTGGGTCTGCCCCTTCAGCATCCTGCTGGCAGGTATTCTAGGAGTTGGAAGCCAAGCTGGGTTTGGGGAGTAGCCCAGGAAAGTGCTCAGAGAGCCTTGAGTGTGTGAACAGAGTGAACCAAGAGTCTTGGGCAAGGAGTATTACAATGTATATACAACTATGCAAGAACCTCCCGGCAGGAACTCAGCACCCAGTGGCCACTAGGCCCAAGCAGGTCCCATTTCAGGCTTTGACATAGCTGGTGTCATTAGGAGGTACCACATTCCACAGGGTGGCTCTGCCTGGGGCCTCAGCCCTGGGACATGTTTGGGCAACACCCTGTCCTTGATCAGGGTCAGGGACACAGAGGCTCTTCCTAGATATGGTTCCTGCTGTCTCCCTGTGGACTTTACTAGTCTATGATTCCCATCTCCAACAGCATCTTGGCCCTTCAGTTGCACTCTCAGATGAGCCATCGGAATCCTCCACAAACTAAATCAGTGTGGGGTTAGGCTGCACAGGAAGGCTCTGCTGGCTGGGTACTGACTTTGTCTATGGGTTCTTGGGAAATATGAGGCACCACCAAGATGGCCCAGGAGCTCTGTGCTATTGAGAGGAAGCCATCTGCACTTGCCCTTGAAGATGCCAGAGAGGGAGACCCTAGTAGGTTCTTTTGAACCATCTCTGTGGTTGGGGGAACCTGGCAGAACCATCACAAGCAAAACCTTGAGACCCAGACCCAGCTTAAAGGAGACCTGGAGTGATACATGCCTGATGCCAGCAGAGAGGGAAAGAATTCCTGACAGGCTTCATCCCCAACACAGTTCAAGAACCTGGGCCACAGCTGGGTCTAGGAAGATGTCCAGAGCAATCATTAGTGGAACTTTGTTGGGAGGGCATAGAGGGTGGCATTCCAGCCAGAAATTAATTGGGAGTTTTGGTAAGCCCATGTGTGCAGGACGGGCCATGGGAGGAGCATCTGCTTCCACACTTCAGGGCAGAGATTTCCCAAGGGGCTCGGTGGCACCTTTTTGTTGTTGTTGGGACAACCACATTGGGAAGTTGCCTTGGATGTTTCCATTATAGCTTAGGGTTTCTGGGATAGCAGGTGGTCTGAGCCATGGGTGCCTATTTGGTCCTCTGGAAACCCCAGAGGGATCAGGGAAGAACAAGGCCTGAGCCGCAGTCAGCATGAGTACTCATGGGTGCCAAGCAGTCCCATGACTCACTTAAGAGACAGGGACTTGAGTCCTGAGTGCTCCAGGCATGTTCAGTAGACTGGAGCAGGGCAGGGCAGGCATTGAGTTCAGGCCTTCCCTTGAGGAACAGCCATGGAAGGGCTCTCAGGACCTGGCCATGGGCTTCTTTCCTCAGAAGAGGATACATCATTAGTTCTGGTTCCTGTGAAAACTAGTTCTGTGCACTTTGGTCCTTTTCTGTGGGAGACTCCTTGATTGCCTTTTCTTCTTCCTTTCCTGTTCCCTCATACTTTTCTCCCCTTTTCTTCTGTCCCCACCCGAAACCCCAATGTAGGAGGATCCAAAGTGGGAATTTCCTCGGAAGAACTTGGTTCTTGGAAAAACCCTGGGAGAAGGTGAATTTGGAAAAGTTGTCAAGGCAACAGCATTCCGTCTGAAGGGCAGAGCAGGGTACACCACTGTGGCCGTGAAAATGCTGAAAGGTACTCATCTAGGCACCTGCATGGGCTCATGCTGGAGCCACCAAGATGCGTGGGGCCCTACCCATTATTGTTCAGGAACAGCCATAGTCTGGGTATCCCCCATAGACACACAGCCAGTGGTCCTAGAGAAGCAGAGTAAGGACTTGTTCTTGGAAGGTGCTAAGGATGCTACATCTGCACTATTTTCCATGAAGCGCCTAGGGTTTAAAAAACTAACCCATTTATCCCATTATCCCATATGTGGAAAGCACCTATAAAAACTTATAGTATATAATATGTAATTACATAAAATAATATAATTGTTATAATAATTATAGTATCAACCAATATAATATGTGTAAGCTCTAGATTACAATTTCCATCCTATTTTAATGTACCTGTGTGCCAGTTTCATTGAAATATTTGCAGAATTGAAAACTTAGGACTTAATGGGTTAAAAAACCCCTTTTCTTTCAGCTAATGCTTGTCCCCATCCCAATCCATCCCATTCATTTCTCTCAGCCAAGTGTCTGCTAGAGTCCTGGTGAAGAGATCCTTTGTAAGGATTGGCCCCTAATCCCAGCAACCCCTGTGGACTTGCCCTACCTTGTGACCGGTCATGCCTTGAGTTTGATTCTCAATGTGCATGCCCACTTTCCTGAACAATACAGGTAGGACTCTGGACAGAGGCTATGGCTGCACTGGGTAGACCACATAGCACAGGGTGTTTCTGGATAGTTCCCTAGACCATCACACTAGATTCAACCCTAGGCCCTGCAAAGGGGCACAGTTAGACCCTTGGAGTCTTGGCACAGCCCAGCACAGTCCTGTCCCACCCACATCTGGTCCATGGAAAGGGGTTCCAAAACCCTATTTTCAGTTCTTCCTCTACTCCAGACAAGTGTGGAACATAGAAAGTGGTGTGACACATATTAGCCACATCTTCTGACTCCATCAGTCCCTCCACTCCCACGTGCCTGGTGGTAGCCTGAGCACAGCTCTGATCACCTCTGGGAATGTATGTGCTTAGCAGGCCTTTCTGTGAAGTCTAGTCATTTTTACAGTGTTCCAAGTACAGTTAGGCTGTCACAAGAAAGTGTGGCAAGCATTCAGAAGGCCCAGGCCAGATGTCCTGGTGTTCAACAAAAAGCCTAACCTGCCTTTACTCAGGTGTGTTCACATTGGTTTTCTGTGGCAACTAGCCCAGTGTGAGCTCCAAACACATGTGTGTGTTCAGGCACATCAGAAGTCCCAGAATGCCTATAGGGCTCTAGGCCCATGTCTCAGACAGAAGAATCCTAGCCTCAGAGTGTAGGGTCCTCACTTTTCTTCAGGGCCTGTCCCCACAAGCTGGTGTTTAGGGACATTGAAGAGTCTTCTTGCCTTCCACAAAGATTAAGGAAGGGGATTTTCTGCAGGTCTGTGACTATAAAGGACATGATACCACTTACACAACCCAGTCCTGACAAACTTTCTGCAGAAAGATCCAACTTACATGGAAGCTTGCTCCTTGAGTTCTTATTCCCTGGGGCACATGAAGTACTTATTGGTTGCAGGGAGCCTTGAGCAGCTTGGTGCTACTCTGAGGGAGATAATGGCCTATTCCCCACTCAGCATGGCCACACAAGGGGCTTCCAGAGGGACCCATGTGCAACCTGCTGTCTGTGCTACATTTCAGAGAATGCCTCTCCAAGTGAGCTGCGGGACCTGCTATCTGAGTTCAACCTCCTGAAGCAGGTCAACCACCCACATGTCATCAAGCTCTATGGGGCCTGCAGCCAGGATGGTAAGGCCAACCACCAGGGGTAATAGTCAACTGCTGGTCATGGGACAGGAGCTCCAGGTAGCTTCATTCTCCCTCTTCTCCGCTTTTTTGTCCTCTCCTCCCCTGTCCCATTTGCCCTACTTTGGAAGCTTGGGCTTCTGGCTCCATGTCCAGCCTGGTGCTTGTGTCTAGTTGTGTCCACTGGCTTAGCTGGCACTTCCTGTCAAAGGGGCTACCACCTGCAGCACTCCCTGGACCTGCTGGGGCTGCTCAGAGATCTCTGGTGTGACATCTCAGTTGTCAGCACCTGTTCTAGGCTGAGCATCCAGGGCCGAAACTCAGAATGGACAGTACATCCTGGCACCTACAGGGCACTAGGTGTGCCATGACCTCCTGGTAACCTCTAATAGTGGCCCTGTATAGCAGGAACATTAGTACCATCTCAGAGAAGGATACAGGATACCACCCCATCTGTTGATTTTCCAAGCCTACTGTGCTGCCCAGGGGTTCAAGTGGAGGTCATATGAAGAGGACAGGTAGCAATAGGTAAAGGGCAGTAGGCACCCTGCTAAGCATCATCACAGCTCAGGGATGGCCCTAGGACAGGATTTCAGCCCTGGGAGCTACTGAGGGCAGGTGGGAACAGGGAGATGGCCTGGGTGCAGAGCTGGACTGGACTAAGGCATAGTTATCAGACATGCACAGGCCTGCCTCCCCCAGTCCTCACTAGCTAGTATTTTGCAGGACCAAGGACTAAGAAAAGCATGAAGTCCTAGTAGCAGGGAAGGGTGTGTCCTAGGGCAGGGATGAGCACAGTGCCCGTCTGTCTCAGAAACTTGAAGTTCTCAGTATTTTGAAGGAAGCTGGTGCCCACACTAGCATCCTGAAGCCAAGGGAAAGTGAGTCAAGAGTGAATTGGGCCTTCTAGGTCCTCACAGTCCACAGAGCCCCAACTGCTCGCTGCCTAGGAAAGGACTGTGCCTGAGCCCCTTAGCTGATGCCTGTACTGCCAGAAGCCCAGAGCTGGTATGGCTTTACATGCCCAGGGATGCCTCTCTCTGCCCCCAGGGCCACTCCTTCTCATTGTGGAATATGCCAAGTATGGCTCCCTGCGGGGTTTCCTCCGAGACAGCCGCAAGGTGGGGCCTGGCTACATGGGCAGTGGAGGCAGCCGCAATTCCAGCTCTTTGGACCACCCAGATGAGCGGGCGCTGACCATGGGTGACCTCATCTCCTTTGCCTGGCAGATCTCAAGGGGCATGCAGTACCTGGCTGAGATGAAGGTGTGTGCCATCAACACTGCTGCTCCACCCCACCTACTCCAGCCCCTGCCCTCTACAGATTCTGACCTAAGAGTTCCTGATGTTTTCTTCCTCACAGCTTGTCCATCGGGACTTGGCAGCCAGAAACATCCTGGTTGCTGAGGGGCGGAAGATGAAGATTTCAGATTTTGGGCTGTCCCGAGATGTTTATGAAGAAGATTCTTATGTGAAGAGAAGCAAGGTACTTGCTTGTGCTCTCTGGGAACTCCTGGGGTTGGGGGTAGGGTCAGCTGCAGAGGGGGACATGTGGTAGTGCTGGGTGTCACAGAGTGGGGCAGTGCTCATAGAACATCTAGAAAAGATCAAATAGACTTTTAGATTACTGAACTTTTTCTAGACTTCAACCTCGAAATCCTTCCTCCAAATCGGAGTCCTCAGAGACTCCATTCAGGCTCTTACTGTGTCTGATCCTTCCCTTCCTGAGGTCCCTCGGGTGACCTCTAGCCTTTAATCATTGTCACTTTCCAAGGCTACCTAATTAATTCTGTAAAAAATACCAATTTTCCCCTCTCCACAGTTATCCCTCTTGATTCTATAGAATAAAAGGCTACCATTTCCCTTCTGTGTAACCTTATCTCTTTGCTCAAAGGGAGGTGAAATGAAATAAACAGAAGTTTGACGATAATTCTATATAGAAAGGAATGGAATGCTTCACAAGGAGGATCTCTCAAAAAGACCTGGGACCCCTGGTCTGCATGAGCTTGGAGGTACAGGAAGACCCTGGAGGATGGGGACCAGAGATGCATGGGAACTTCCTCCAAGCCTACAAAATATTTGGGACATCTGATTTCCCAGCATCATCCTGTCCCTTTGGCAGTTACCTTGACCCTCTTAGTTTTGTTTCTTACTCCTTAATCTTTCCAGTGACAGTCCTGGTGAAGTAAGATTCAAGGGTCCCATTGACTGGGCATTTAGAGAAAACTTCACTCAAAGAAAAAGAAAAAAAGAATGCAAAAATGCAACTCTGATTCAGTTTTACTCTAAAGCATCGGAAGCAGTTTGTGTTGCCACCCGTTGTGAGGATCATGTTTGCCTTCTGAGGTTTCCGTTGTGACAGCATATTTCAGAAGTGCCAAAGGGGAAGTGGAAGGGGCTGCTCCCTGCACCATGGAGGGTGTGACAGCCTTCTTGTTGACACATGGGTACTTCAGGGAGGCCTTGTGTCTTTGGTGGAGTGGAGATGGGCAAGGCATCACCCACAAGAGCCTCTGCAGCCATTTGAGAGCACAGGCTGCCAGGACTCTGCAGACAGTGTGTTGAGAACACAGTCATGCTTCATTAAGTACATAGGTCCTAAAGAATACTTTCAAGAAAAAGAAATTATACCAAATGTTTGGTTAAAATCCAAGGCATGCATTTTTTAAAAGCATAGGTTCTCAAGACTTATAGATGGTACATACCTTTAGTTCCAGCTACTTAGAAGGATCACTTGAGCCCACAAGTTCAAGACCAGAGTGGGCAATATAGCAAGAGTCCATCTCAAAAAGAAAAAAAGAGAAGAAAAAGACTTATCCATTGAAAAAGTATTCCTCAAGTTGCATTGTAAAAGATTGGTTTCCTGTCTTGGGAGAGGGGAGAGCCTCTTGTTCAGAGATGCCAAAAGGACCCTCAGAAGAGGGAATGTTCAGCCTCAAGAGATGTGAATAGATTTTTTCCATCAAGTCTTCTTCAGAAGAACCTTTAGAATTGGTTGCCACCAGAAATCCCCAAGATTGGGTTGGGATGTAGCTCAGTGGTTAAGCACTTGCCTAATATGTACAAGACCCGGGTTCCTTCCCCAGCAACAAGAAAAAAAGAAATCCCCAAGATGGGGTTAGTTTTCCAAGCATATGTGCCCTCAGAACATCGGGATGTATCTTGCATTTTGCCAGAGAATTCTTGGCCCACTGTTTGCCCCACCCAGGACTTCCCAGAGGTCTCACATCTCAACATAGGTTGCTTCCTTGGTTTTTTTCTCAGTAGAGATGTGGTTCATGACAGGTCACCCTGTGTGGCTGTTGGTAGCTGCCTGACTCCCGCCAGCATCTTGCAAAGCTCAAGAAGTTCAGGCTGGACCTCCAACTCCTTTGAGACTGTGCATTGCTGGTCCTATACTCAGGTCTTGGTACTCAGGACTCCCTCCAAGAGCTGTAACTCAAGGGACACAACTGACCTTCTCCACCCTTGGTTTCAAAGCTTCAGAGTAACATTAATGCCTTTCTTCCACCTCCTTTTTAGGGCCGGATTCCTGTCAAGTGGATGGCAATCGAGTCCCTTTTCGATCATATCTACACCACCCAAAGTGATGTGTAAGTGTGGATATTGCCATTCTTGGGTGGGGGTTACAGAGGCATGATGCCCATCTGTGCAACTTGGCCAGGGAACAAGGCTGGCTCTGCATACCTGTCTGCAATACCAGCCATCTACAATGACCCCTGAGCTGAGGGATCTTGACATATTCATTCAACAATTGGTTATGCCCATATAGCATTCTAAAAACTGATGGAGTGGAATCAGTTAGCCAAAAACCTGCCTCCCTCCCTTCACCTTCTCCATACCTCCCTCCTCATCTCTGGACAGACCTAGCTACACAGTTCCCCTCCTGTGGGTCCTTGGCAAGGTCAGTTGAGGCAGAACACCCTAAGCTGTTCTCCTACCCATAAGTGGATCTTGGGGAGCTTCCACTCAGACAGCTCCTCGTGTGCGTTTTGGGGCTGGTGTGTCTCAAACTGCTCAAAGGCGGGAGCCAAAATTTGTTCTTCCAGGTTGAACAAAACGTGGTTGATTCTAAAAACATAGCATGCTTGCTTCTAAAGTGTTCTTCAGTCCATAAACATGTAGATCTCCAATAACATGGCTGTGAAAATGCGATTCTTAAGCAGTTTTAAACAAGATTCCTGATTATATAAGTTGACAGTAGAAGAATTGGAAAATGCAAAGACAAATACAATAAGGAGATGAAAGTCACTTGGACTACACTACCTCAGTTACTCCTGCTGGTATCACAGGCTTGGCCATGCAGTGTCTTTGGTGGTGTGCACGTGTATACTTTTTTATAAGTGGGCTCATGTGGTGTATACAATTTGGTGATATTTTTATTTCCACTGCATAATAAGTTTTCTCTAACATTTTAATATTTTTCTATAACATTTTTTCCTCTAAGACTTTATGAAAATTTCCTGGCACGCAGAAATGGTGAAAGGAATATCCCTCTTGTAGCTGCTTCTATGGCAGTGGCTTGTGTGAGGATTTCAGCATCCCTGGGTGCCAAACTGGCAGTCCTTTCCCATGTCCATGCTGCATCCATCTGTGAAGCTAGACCCTGGCTGAAATCTATACACATTGGGCCATTCTTGGCACTGGGGGTTGATGGGGTCTGCAGCTGCTGGGGGGATGTATGTCTGGGTTCCAACAAGGATGCCCAGGGACCAGACAGAGACACTCACTGGTCCACTTGCTCACCACAGGTGGTCCTTCGGGATTCTACTGTGGGAGATTGTGACCCTGGGGGGAAACCCCTACCCTGGGATTCCTCCTGAGCGGCTGTTCAACCTTCTGAAGACAGGCCACCGGATGGAGAGGCCAGACAACTGCAGTGAAGAGATGTGAGCAGGGTTTGCTTTGCCTAGCTGCCCTCTAACACGAGCACACTAGGCTTTGGATGGGAGGGGACACAGTCACCATTCCTTCCCCACTCCTGAACAGCCCTGGGCCATCAACACTAGAAAATCTGGGTAGTGGGTAGTGACAGGACAGAAGTTAGAGAGCTTGGTTGTAGGTTAGATGCTGGGACCCCTGGCCCTGCTGGGAGCTAGTGGGCTTTCAGGAACTTGTAAGAATGAATAGGAGGAGGGTCCAGTATAGTGTGAGCTCAAGGCATCCTGCAAGGAGGGACATGTATTGGGCAGTGCCCAGGTGGAGGCCAGAGTCAGGCAGAGGCAGCCCTAGAGCATTAGAGCCATGATGCTTTGCACCAGTCCCAGGAATCCTGGTGGAAAACAGATGAAAAAAGGCCATCCAGTGGCAGAGATACATTGGTCCACTCCTGTCACAGTCTGTGCCCAACTTGGGGCAAGGCAAACTATGCCAGGGCAAGGAGGGATGCCCATGATGGCAGTCAGCCACCCAAACACACACCCATGTCATAGCCTCAGAGCCCTGTGGCTATGTGCAGGCTCCTGGGAAAGCAGAGAAGGTACAAGACAAAGATGTGATTGATTGCCAAAAGTTTTTGTTCCTTTCCACACCTAAAAGCCCTTAGTTGGTTTATTCTTCATAAGAGTTTTGAGGACTGGTGCTTCCTATTCAGCTACTATACTGGATGCAACATCTGGTTCACTATCAGTGTCTTTGTAATGAAAGACATGCTAGACCATGGGTGCCCCAAGCCCCTGAGTTCCCAGTGAGGCTCAGAGATAGCAACAATGCATAAACAGTGGCAGGGTTTAGGTGCATAGCTCCCTGGGACAGTGGTACCATGCTGGATGTGGTAGCCCTGTTGCATGGTCCTGGTGAGACCTGGCCTTGCTGGGTCATCGCTGCCTGTCTGCTCTTCCCCTCAGGTACCGTCTGATGCTGCAGTGCTGGAAGCAAGAACCAGACAAGAGGCCAGTGTTTGCTGACATCAGCAAAGACCTGGAGAAGATGATGGTCAAGAGCAGAGTGAGTCTCAGAGCCTCTTCCCTCAGGCAGTGGTGAAGGGGATTCCAGCCTCATCCCTAGAACACTGGATATAGGCTTTCTGAGTTCCTAGGGTGGGGTCATAGTAGGGCTGGCCAGAGAGAGAGGGTCATGCTGTGCATCAAGTGTAAGCAGCAGATTGAGCCTGCTCCTCAAGCCAGGCCCATTGAGCTCCTTCTCATCATGAAAAATACATGATTCTCGGTGTGACACTTAGGAAGAGCTCTCTACAGGCCAGCATATGAGGAGAATATTCCAAAACCAAAGGAGATCCTTTGCTGTAATGAAATATGAGAAAGTAGAATTGAAGCAGGCATCCTATATACATACACCCTGAGGTGTCTGGCTGGGGGTGGGCAGTAACTAGGGAATGGTGGGAACTGTGACACACAGGACCACTCCAGCCCTTCTAAAGACCCCTTGCTGTCACCATGTGTGGCCTACAGGAATAGGAGCCCTGGCTCTCAAGTCTTCTGAATTTTAAGAAGTTTATGTTAAAGGTGGGTACAGTAGTGCACACTGTAGACCTAGCTCCTTGGGACACTGAGTCAGGAGTATCACAAGTTTGAGACCAGCCTGGGAAACTTAGCAAGATCTTGTCTTAAGATAAAAAAGACCGTGGCTTCAATCCCCAGCACTGCACCAAAGGAAAAAGAAATTAAAAGGTTTATGTTATATTTACCAGTTTTGTTTTGTTTTTTTATTGTTAACAACTTATTTAAATTTCCAAAAGCCCAGTGTGGGCCAAAGGAAACTTGCCTGGGGGTCCAGCCTCAGCCTGCATGTCTTCAGTTTCTGTAATTAAATGAGAAAGTCACCAAACTTTAGGGCCAATGGTTATTGAATGACTGTTATGTACTATATTCTATCTTAGCTACAAATGAAAAAGACCAGCCCAGCACTGCCCTCACACAGCTTACACAGAAGTTTTATCTTCACACTGGCACATTTACTGAAAGTCATCTTCAAACTCAGACAGTAGGATGCACAATCTAGGCCTCCTATAACAAAACTTAACAACAGTCTTTACTTGGTGAAACCTCTGGTTTCTGTGAGTGTAGGATTGTCCTAAACAGAGGTAGTTGATGATACCAAGAGAGCTGGCCTTCCTAGAGCAGTGCTAAGAAACAGCTATGAAAATGCTGGAACTTTCTGGACATGTTTAAGTAGGACAGCATAGGTAACTGGGACACATTGTACTTGGAAGCTGAAGCCGATAGTAGCATCCTGTGCAAAACCAATATCAGTGACATATGTCAGATTTCTAAGCTGACATGGTATTCTAGATGGCAGAGGTTCTTGGAGGGAAACTGAAAAGCATCCAGCAAATTGAAGCTGCTTCTTGGCATGTGTTGCTTCAGCCTGAGTAATGTGGCCACAGTGAGTTCTCCCAGGGCCTGAGAGTTTGTAAATAGGCTGGTTTCCCCAACCTTCCACTCTGAGGCAGGCTGGGCATGACTGGATGTGGCAGACCACAGGCTATGTGGCACAGCCTGTGTGGGACTTCCCTTCAGGCTCTGGAGGTACAATGCTGAGGGAACACAGTTGTCTCCAGGAAGTGACTTTCCATGGAGAGAAAAGCAGAATAGATAACACCGAGGTCCAGGTAAGGTAGGACCTAGGGCTCAGTGCCTGCCTCCTGGGTGAGGGGCTTTCGTCTTGCAGAAGGGTTGAGTACAGAGGGGGATGCAGCCAATACCTCTGCCCTGGCATCTGGGGGACTGGATTTTTTCAGAAGTGACCCAGGGTGAAGGTGACAGGCCATTTCTCTCTTTCAGGACTACTTGGACCTTGCTGCATCCACCCCATCTGACTCATTGCTTTATGATGATGGCCTCTCAGAAGAGGAGACACCCCTGGTGGACTGTAATAATGCTCCCCTCTCTCGCACCCTCCCTTCCACATGGATTGAAAACAAACTCTATGGTAGAATTTCACATGCATTTACTAGATTCTAGCAACGTTGTTCCCTTCTGCACTATCTTTACTCTCTGTAATGCTTTTTAAGAGTGTTTCTGATCTGAATGAAACCAAAGACCACTCTGAACCTTTTTCTTTGTAAATGTCTGACTTTGCATCCAGTTTATATTCAGGCATTTTTGCAGCTGTGTCTTTCTAAAAGGATGTGAAAATAAGTGTCATTACCATACCGCCCAGCAACTTAATATGATAGAGAAGAAACACATCAGGGCAGAATTCTCAGGGGACATTGAGAAAATGATGAATATGTGATTTCCAGGGTGGGAAGCAAGACACAGTATTTCTGATTTAGTTACTTAGATAAATTTACCTGATCTGGGGGAAGATTTAATGTAGAAGTAAGCAACTGGCATCCCTGGCCTGCACTGAGAACACAGCCGAGGGATCCCCAGGCTCCTCCTGGGCTGGTGAGTGCCTCCAGGAGGCTTCTCAAGTCCCCACTCACAGCCATGTGTCCACTATCAAGGGCATTAAACAGCTGGAGCCAGGCAGGCCCTGGGCAGGCACACCCAGACTGCTGTTTTCACATCCTTCGCATCCCTCCTCCCCCATCACAACCGTTGTCACTTACAAAGCCAGTGCTAAACACTGGAGCCAATGCTTTTGAAAGAACGTAGTCTGTGGTGCTGTGGCCTTGCAATGGACAGTAAATATGGTTCTTGCCAAAACTCCTTCTATTGTCTTGGATTAAATACTTGAGATTTTTTCTGCTTCCTAACTTCATCATTGACCATTTTGAAATCTTGGAGTTTCAAGCATTTCTCAAGCTGAGATTGTTCTTCCTGCATGCTACCCAACTCACGGAGTCCTCACAGGCTTTGGGTCTGGCACTACATGCCATGTGTGCTGACAATGCTGTGGGGTGGCCTGTGTGCACCCTCCATGGGGAAACTCTTCTCCTCCATCATAGACTGGGACAACAGATGAAAAGGCCCCTTTGCATTAAAGAATGTTTTATGGAACGTTCCCACTGCAGTAAGCCATTTAATGCAGCAGTGTGCTGATGCTTTATGCTGCTTCAGGAAAGAGTTAAGCAGTTCAACAAATATACATCAGATTTGAAAGTCTGAAACTCATAAAAGTCAAAATTGATAGTGTCTATTAAATTACATTTATCGAGAGAGCACGTGATATTTCCCCTAAGTAGAACAGGGTTTTGGAAACCTGGAACTCAAAACCGTTACTGTAATTGGCACAGAAAGAACTGAGTTTGGTTTGAACATCAAAGGGAGTTTTGCCAAGGCCTTACTGTCTGCACATGAAGTTTGGGTTCTTCAGTGCAGAACAAATTATCTGTTTTCATTTTTAGGCATGTCAGACCCGAACTGGCCTGGAGAGAGTCCTGTACCACTCACGAGAGCCGATGGCACTAACACTGGGTTTCCAAGATATGCAAATGATAGTGTATATGCTAACTGGATGGTTTCACCCTCAGCGGCAAAATTAATGGACACGTTTGATAGTTAACATTTCTTTGCGAAAGGTAACGGACTCACAAGGGGAAGAAACATGCTGACAATGGAAAGTCCTCCGGCCCCTTCTTTGTGTACATCACACTGGCCAAGCCAAGGTCGGTTTCTAGGTGGCAGACTCGTTTTTAGTAGTTTATTGTAACTGATTTCCAAAGTGGTTTTACTTCCAATAGCTGGGAATTTTCCCTCCTAGCAGACATGTTCCCCTGAAAAAGTGTTCTGAGTCTTAGTGGTTAAATATTCCTTTCTCTTTAGCACCAGGCAGTGCCCCTGTTGGTCTGTGTCCATCAGTAACCACCACGCACTCTGTGTTCACATGTGTGGGTCTGCCACTCACTATCTTGTATAAGAAATTGTACCTGAACTGTTTGATTTTTCTGGTTGCCCAAACAATGCAACAAGGTTTAAACATGAAGCACACACACCAAAAAAGACAGTAAGAAAAAACTGGCCAAAATGACCTTTGTTCAGAATGAGAGGCAGGTGGAACCTGGTTAGTGATATCAAAGCTCCACCAGGGATGTAGGGGAAAGGGGGACCTCAGGATAGGCCTCGGCTCAACATTTGAAATCCTGAGAATGGTTTTTAAAAATCATGTAGCCTTTTTTTAGGAAGACATTTAGTTTTTATCATGATTAAAATGATTCTTAGATTTAGCACAATGGAAAGATTTGATGCCATCTTTGCTACGTACATGGTGGCTTGAGGGAACAGGGCTCACCAGACATATTCATCCCCATTGGGCTCACTGCATTGTCCTCATGTGTCTGTACTGAGCAACCACTATCCCTGGACCAGAACGAGATGAAGAAAGAGGGCGTTTGGAGTGGAGTATCCTCAGTCCCAGGATTGCTGACAGCAGAGGCCTCGTTCTGTGAATACCACCATCCTGCAATGCAACCCACCATCAAAAATCAGCACCTCATCTTCTGCATTAGGAGTAGGTGGGGCTTGAGCTCATTTAATTGATATCTTATCAGTTCACTCCTAAAGTTACAGTATGTTAGAAGTAGCATTGATAGAGACTAAGGACTTCTACACCTCTGTTACGATTCTGATGTGAAGACAATGTTTTGGCTCTTATAGAGCTCATGTGAAAAGGCACATGGATTGGCTCTTCCTGTGTTTGTCATTTAATGCTGCTATAACAAGACATTTTGGTTTCTTCAGTTCTGACATGAGTCATACATAAGCTTCTTGTCATTGTCCACCACTGGTTTGTGGTCACAGACACTCAGAACTCCCTCCAGGTTTGTGGGGGTGGCTCTTGGGAAGTCCCAGCAGCTCTTTTGGCTGTCCCAGCACTATCACTTCACAGGAAAGGGTCCCATTACCAAAACACTGCCTGGTCTTCAGACTTAAAGCACTGTGATAGGACTTTTAAATAGTCTTAGTAAATACTGTATTTTATAGGCATTTCACAAAAGCAGTAAAATTATGGCACTTTGTGGCCAACAAGGCTTAGATGAGTATGTGATAGAGCCTTATGGTATATGTGTGTACACATGTGTATGCACACATCCAGAGAGACTTGGAAAATACTTATTTGGACATGTAACATGGTTTTAATTTGGGCCATTTTTCAGATGCACTGTGAGAAGTTCTTCTACAAATATCTGTAGTTGTAAACTTTCAGTTTTCCGATGTGCTTAGTGATAGTTTTATTAAATGCAGAAATAAGGATAAACTCTCAAATTATTAAAAATGCCTACATAGTAAGTGTGAATTGTTACAGCAGGTTTGTTCTCATGGAATAAGAACTCTAGGTCCAAACGCTGACCCAGTAATGGGTAATTAATACTTGACTAATAACCAATTGTCTGTCTATTCCTGAGTTATAAAAGTACCCATACTTGTTAGTTCTATCAGACAGGATTTTCATATACATATTTACAGAAGTTACTAAGTATTAAGTATTACTGAGTATTAAGTAGTAATCTGTCAGCTATTAAAATTTGTAAAATCCATTTATGAAAGGTTATTAAACCATATCATGTTAACTTGCTTTTGTAATCAAGGTGACTAAGGAAATAATTTCAGTTGTGTAAATAAAATCATGTATCATAAGATGTGTGAATTTCTTTTCTCTTTTTAACTTCCTAGTTGGAAACATCAGATCTTTGATTCTGAAGTTTTCATACAGGTATTAAAATGTCACAAGAGAATGTATTATGGTAGCTACTGGGGAATGGATAGTGATCAAGGACCATGTCTCTTAGTGATGTTACTGGCCTCTCTTGCACAATATGCATATGGCCTGGCACATGGATTATAACTGCTAAAGCTCAGCTAACCACCATTCAAGGAATTCCTTCCTTCCAGTTACTTTCCCTAGAATAAAGAAGAAGCAAAGCTGAGTTTAGGAATTCAGATTCCCTAGAAATTCCTTGCAACTCATTTCTTGAAACTGGAGTTGAGTTGTATCAAAAAAAAAAAAGATCTATTACTGAGTATTAAGTAGCAATCTGTCAGTTATTAAAATTTACAAAATTTACATAGTCATGAATGAAGATCCATTAGAAAAGAAAAATTGCTGCCCTGAACCACTATGACGCTTAACACACTTACTGCTTCTGTTTATGTCTTCTTGATATGTGTTGGAATTCCATGAGAATCCTCCTCCAGTCCCTGGAGGCTGATCAGTTAAAAAACATGACTTCTTAGCAACAGAAGTCTGATCTGTGATCACACTGTGCATTGAATGCCAAGGGCCTGCATCATTTTCACTGAACAAGTGTGTACACACAGGCCTGTGTGTGTATTGCCCAGCAGCTGCCCTAGCCCTGCAAGGCCACAACTCCTGGCCCTCTGTTTCTGTATCTGCTCATGGTTTCCTCCTTCAATCTGGACCATGGAGGCTAGAAATAAAATGAATATTAAACTGCACCGGTGGCCCTGGGCAATATTTGTCCTCCAACTTCCAATGGACCTTTACTTATGACTATGAATTTTACATCTCTAAAGTCAGATGTTCACTTCAGCCTTTGTCTAAGAATGTTGAGAAATCCAGGCAGAGAAAAGCTAATAATAGCAGCCCCTTTTTCAAGAGCATAGACCCTCTGTGAGGAATGTATGTTTGTTTGTTGTTTTCCCTAAAAAATATTTTTTCCACTATGAAAATATATAAAATATTAAAATATTTGAAATATATATTTCAGGCTCCATGAAAGATTCCTTTCCTGCCAGCTTATTTGGGTAGAAATCTATTTGAATTTGTCTGAGAACAGGTCTTGAATAAATACTTAATGTATAAAAGAAATTTCAAAGGGAAAGCATAATTTCCATGTGTATAAAGAACACATTCCCCCACCCCCAGGCAGGCAAAGTACTTAAAAGTTCCTCTCCTTCCTTCAAGCATATTCACACAGCTGTCCTTGGAGCTGGAGGGTTTCCAGGAAGTCCTAGGAAATCTGTACTTGCATGTCCATGAACAAGGCAGAGTAAGAGTGGGGCTGAGGGCACATACAGCTGTGCCCCTCACATTTCCAGTGTAAAGCTTGACCTCTGTTCTTGTGTCCATTCAGAAAGTCACTGTCCCTCTTCTCCACAGCAGTGGCATTGGCTCGAACTTTATAGAGTCTCCTACCTCATTAGGGAGCTGGAACTCACATGAGGGACCATTTTAGCTAAGATCATATGAAACCACAACTTGTGTAGAGAATGGTTCAATTTGGGCATATTGCTGTGTCCTGCAGAGAAGTAAAGTAGGTGGTCATCTAAAGCTACAGGGGTAAGCTCACTTACAGAGTAAAGTAGGCAAACAGTGAACACCTAAAAAAACAGTTAATCTTTGCAACTGTGTTTTTTTTTGATATTATGTCAAGTGTCAAGATATTTTTGCAGATGTTATGGGCTCGTGTGAAATCACAGGACTTGGCCAACAGATCTCACAGCTGGAGACCAGACAGGAAACCTGATGGGGGCTACATCTCACTGTGGTGGCTACAGGGACATCAGCATTGCAGGAAGACAGCATGGAAGGAGCCTGTGGCCCAAGACTACCCCAGCCACTGTGACTTCAGCAGTTCCCACCACACCAGAAGAGACCATAAGGCTACATTGTCACAGATGACACTGAGCAATTCAAGTTAAAAATAATTGTCAGCAAGCAAGGTAAGGAAATTGCATTCTGAAACAAAAAAAAAATGTTTTTCTCAGAAAGAAATAATTTCTATATTTCATACATAAGCAATACTTTCCATGCAAATTGTCAACTTCTTGAATAAAAATACAAAGCTCATTTTAAGTGTCTGAGTGTTTTCTTTGTCAGTGTTGTAAAGAGTACCAAAGCAAGCACGTAAGCATATCCTTTTTGTCTGCTCTCATTTCTACCTGCCCTCCAAACCTTTTCTGCATTTGCTCATGGAGGAAGGGGTTTCTGGAGAATCAGAAAGGGTCTAAGTCCAAGTGAAAAAAGTACATAAGGCCACCCATGCCACCTGAGGCAATTGACTTTGACCAGAGGACTGTGGAAGCCAGCTGGTACCCATTTCATAGCCCTCATAGTGGAGTTTCCTCTCTCACCAAGGCATGCAACTTCTCCATGTTTCATGCCTTTCTTCTGAGAATTTTAAAGAACTTATGGAATTTTCTGGAGACTGTGGCTCCAGGGCCTGGGGACTGAAATCTTGGGTTGCTCAGAACCCCAGGGTAAAGGAATACATTGAAGGTTTGGGGGACTTTATCAGTATCTGAAAAGAAAAGTTAAATTACAATAAGTGATTTTTAAGAATAGGAATGACATTGAGGATGGAAGAATTCGTACTTCTCACATTTGAAAGAAGTAAAGGAAGCGTCATGGGAAATTGCATTTTTTAGGAGATGTTCAAACAATTTGCATATACTGTAATCACCCTTATCTGAAGAGATATGTTCCAAGACCCCTGGGGGGTGCCTGAAACCACAGATAGTACCAAACTATGGATGGATAACCAGTGACTAGTGGATGGGTAGTGTGTACAGCATAGACATGCCAGACAAAGGAATGATTCATGTTCTGGGCCAGATGGAGCAGGATAGTATGAGACTTCATCATGCTACTCAGAAGAGCACACAATTTAAATATGAATTGTTCATTTGTGGTTTTCATTAATATTTTCAGACTATGGTTGACCATGGGTAACTGGAAGCCTGGAAAGCAAAGCCACAGATAAGGGTCAACTACTGTGATCTTTTTAACTTTGTGGAAATAAAGACTAAAAGGAGAAACCCTTTATCCTGGTTTTGGTATATTAAAGGAGTCAGCCAGCACCACTTGTCACTTTTTGGCAGAGATTCAAAGGCAGACAGAAGAGTGGGGATGCTTTAAAGTAGGGGGGAAAAAAGAAGGCTTCAGGTATGCTGTGACTAGAGGTTGGTCGTGGAAGCTATAGGCAGGCTAATTAGCAAAAAGATATCTTACTGTTACTGGTTTAAGAAATATTTGACTTTCCTTGGTAAGTTTTTAGTTGAAAATGGGGCAAAAAATAAGGAAGCTGGCAGTTATTGACCAATCCCTGTTCGTTCTGAGCCAACCGTTGTGAGATTGTGGTTTGGTGTCCTGGACTGGTTGTTGTATTTTGTCATGGTTTCAATATTTACCCCTATCTTTCCTTACCCCGCCCCCTTCCCTCCCCTCATTTCCCTCTACACAATCAGAAAATGAATCAAAATGCAGTCTGTAAAAATAAAAATAAATAAATAAATAAATAAATAAAATTTTTAAAAATAAATGAATTTTTTAAAATATACTTGTCCTCTCCCAAACTTACCCTGATATTTAATTGCCATTGTAACATTGCAATATTAAGAAATGGAACCTTGAATAAGTAAGTAGACCAGAAGGACTCCTGCCTCATGAATGGGTTTCATGCTGTTGTGAGAGAGGGAACCCTGCACCCTTCTGTCTTTTTTGCCCCTTCTGCTTTCTGCTGCATGAAGATGGAGTAGAAGACCTTCATCATATGCCAACACCTTGATCTTGCCCTTCTATCCTACAGAACTATAAGAATCTGTAGAATTCATGTGCTGGGAATGGGACCCTGCTATACCTGCATGTTTAGCACTCTATCACTAAGCAGCACCTCCAGCCCGAAGATACATTTTCATTCATCGTAAATTTCCCAGTATCAGTTACTCTGTTATAACAGCACAAAATGAACTGAGACCATGGCATGAGTATGGGACTTATATCTGAGTTGTAATTTTCAGCCTTGTTGATTTATAGAATTAGGATCTCTGTGAAGACAGGTCTTGAAAAGCTACTCCTAAAGTGCATCAGATATTATCTAAAGCAAATAAGATACTTTGTGCCTTGATGCCCTGACCACAAAGGAGGTGGTGTTCAAAAGGAAGACATGGAAGCCATGGAAAAGGAGTTGTTCATGACGCTAGGACAGAACTATTAACAAGGTTACATATTTGGGTCTCTATCTGATATTGTAAGAATTTAACTCATTGACTTATGGAGGTTGTTCGATTCAAATCAGAATTACCTAAGGTCTGATCAACACATTATAATAATTGGTTCTTTTTTGAGAGGGATTTTAGTGAAATCAGAGATTATTTTGGTTGTAGTCATTTATCCATATTACTGCAAGTAGAAATTCCATCAGTTGTGATTCCTTGTAGTCTCCTTTGTTGAGACTGGAATTTCTCAGAGGTTTCCATTATGGGAGTCTGATGATGGATGGCATCTTCAGCAGTCAGGAAATTCAAGGGGCAATAGCTACTATTTTGGATACTTGAAAAATGGTATTATAATGTGTACATACTGATCTAACAATCATAATTGAGGAAAGAAGAGAAAGGAAAAGGGCCTCTCTCTCTTAGTAGGTGACAACCGGAAAATGAGGGGAAAAAAAGAAATTAGATAGGGGTCTTAATTCAGCTTCTTGGATGGAAACTGTCCACTATCCAAGATCATTGACATACCCCAAAGGTCTTGAGTCAGTTATCTGCTCCTAATGATGAGCTGTTTTAGATCTCTGAGATTTCCCAGTTGGAAACTTCTTTAGTTGTGAAAAGTAAACCCAGGATTGATACCCTGGAGCTTTACTGCTATACTCAAATATAAAACACATTCACATCCCATGAAGGGTAGAAGCTGGATAAAATCCACCTGAGGGTGTTCAAGGGCCTTTGAGGCTTTTGTTCCTGGCCACATTCTACCTTCGCAGTTTTTTCAGGATTATATTGTTGACAAGTGACACATGGCCCAGCTCTCTCTAAAGCTTCTCCTTCATGGATTTAAGCTAGTAATCAATTTAACTGGGTACAGTGGCACACACCTGTAATCCCAGGAATTTGGGACGCTGAGGCAGGAGGATCACAAGTTCAAGGCCAACCTCAGCAACTTAGTGAGACCCTCAGCAACTCAGGAAGATCTTGTCACAAAATAAAAAGGATTGAGGATGTAGCTTAGTGTCCCTGAGTTTAATCCCCAATTAACTCCCCCTCCAGAGAAAGAGAGAGAGAGAGAGAGAGAGAGAGAGAGAGAGAGAGAGAGAGAGAGAGAGAGAGAACATTCAGTTTGTCTGTATCTTAAGAGCAGTTGATGGAGAAATTTAGCTTAATAGCCTTTGAAATCATCTGGTGCTACCAAGCCACTGAAATTATCTGAGTGAAGAGAATAGATTTCTAGCAGATTTCCCCCACTCTTCCTTTTCAGAGTCAGAGAATAAACATTTGTATTTTATAATGGCTTGTTTGAATTCCACCAGAGATTTATCCTTTGAGGGTGTAGATAGGACCATAGCCTTCATTAAAACTGTTTGTTTGGCATAATAATCTGCTAGAGCATTTCCTTTAGCTTCAACATTATCCCCTTTTCATGGCCCTTGGCCTTCGTAGTAGTCACCTTTGTGGGAAGTAGAAGTGTATCTTAAAGTCATTCAGCTTGCTGTTTATTTTGGTGGGGGTTCTGGCATCCTTAAGTCATGTACTACCTCCAAAAGCATATTTCCTATCTGTGTATGTTTGCTCTCTTGTCTTTGGCTTGTGGACAAGCAGAAGTAAGTACCGTCAGTGATCTGGACTGATTTTCTCTCAGAGGACTATATTTTAAAGGAGAGTTTAAATTAATGTTTGATAACTTACAGCTTCAATTTTGAGATATGGTTCATCAGCAAATAAGTATTAGGTCAGGGTTCTCAAGAGGAGTATCTAGTTAATGCAAAAGAGGTTCAGAGTTCCCTAACCGAAGTAGAACAATCATGAGGTTTTTTTCTGTTTTGGGTAGCAGAGTATCAGGATTCATATTGCAGTGGTGAATAGTGATATGTGAGGGAGTTATAAAATTTCATCAGAGATTCATGGCTGACTGAAAAGCATCGTCAATACTCAGTAGTGATGTCTGTACTATATGAGGAATCATGAAGCCAATCAGAGAAATTAGAACTGGTTTAGTAGAAGTGTCAACAAATTTTATAACATAGCTATTACTCTAAGAGAAAATTATTTTTGCACCCTGGTCAAGGGTAACAAGAATGGGTAAAATCTAACTATACCCATCTACCAGGAAGTGCAGGATAAAAATTCTGTTGATGGTTGTGGGATCTGAAAAAATGATATCCCCATCCACATGGTTTTTTCAGTAAGGATAGGAGTATTATAAGAACTAATACAGGCTGTGATAACACCTTAGGATATGAGGCTTTCAAGCTTAGGCTGGATTCTTTCCCTGGCTCTGTCTTCAAGGGATATTGGGGAATATTGGGAAACAGTTTGGTAGAATCTACCTAAACTTTAATTGGTTCTGCTCCAATATTTTTCCCACAATAGTGGATTTCTTTTTTTAATATTGGTGGAATTTTGAGCTCATGGAATGCCAGGTACACTGTCAGGCTCCTTATCTGGGGTTTGCCTCACATGTAATGGAGAAGGCAAAAGTATAACCAGACCAATTTCAACATGCACATGCATACATGAGTCCTCTAGGACCTCCCAAATACTCCCAAAAGCTCTGGTAGGCATTTCCATTTGGAATGGAAATGCTGCTCCGCACGTTTCCAGTGGAGACTTTCTCACTCGTCCCTTCACTCACCAACAGCTGAATGACTCTACCTTAAGTGGGGGGGTATTAGTGGGAAAGCACTTGCCTAACATTTCCAAGAGGCCTGAGTTTGGTTCCCAGCACTGCATATAAATAGTAGGTCTCTCATAATTTAATGAGAACAAATTTATGCAGTGGTGACCTCACAGAGCAGGAAGGGATGTTTTGCACTCAAGGGCTCAAGGCTTGCATGTAAAAGCTAGGGAATAGAGAACATAGAGTAACATCCATGTTGTATGTTTAACCCAAGGAAGAGATAGAGTAAAGGGGGCAAAGTTTAATGCATAAAAAGTATAGGGATATCCATTTATTCTAGATCCCAGGAACTGCATCTACCAGAAACTGATGAGATTGTCATTCGTAGCTGATAGAATTGTGCCACTCAAAAGTTATGTTCAAATCCTCACCCTTGCAACCTGTTGATTTTGACCTTATTTGGAAATAGTCTTTGTAGAGTTAATCAAGTTACAATGAGGTCATCCTGAATTAGGGTGGGCCCAAATCCAATGACTGGTGTCCTTAGAATGTGAGACATGTGGACATAAGGAAGACACAGGGTAGAAGGCCATGTGAAGACAGAGATAGGCACTGTAGTGGTACCACTACAAGCCAGTCACAGAATGTTGAGGGATATCAGCAACCACCAGATATGAGAAACAGTTTAGCAGAGATCCTCCCCTAGAACCTTCAGAGGGAGTATGGTCTAGCCCACACCTTGATTTTGAACTTCCAGACTCCATAACTGTGAGAATAAATTTCTGTTTTTTTATGCCACACAATTTCTGATAATCAGTTACAGAAGTCCTAGGAAACTAACACACCATCTGTATTTATAGTTAATTCACCTTGAGTGTTTAAGGGAATGGTAGAATGTTGGCAATTTTTCTTTCCTTTAGACCACTTCATGATCTGAGTTGAGGGACTTTTCTTTTTTCCTTGGTTTTTATTTTGTGAGGTAGGATGATCTTACATCTCACAGTGTCCCTTCTATTTATAGTACCAACAAATGTCCTTGTGAGGAGATGGCAGGTTAGGGAATAGTCCACCTAGCTATTTTGGTAGTCCACAGGGCTACAAGTTTACTTTGGGTCCTGTTTTGGGTTTTCCCTTCCAGGTATTGCAGTTCAGGCAAAGGGACTGTTTCCTATTCTAATTTCTGTTTCCAGGGGCTGGGGAGATAGCTCAGTCGGTAGAGTGCTTGCCTTGTAAGCACAAGGCCCTGGGTTTGATCCCCAGCACCAAAAAAAAAAATAATAATAATTTCTGTTTCCGAAGTAGATCTTCTTTTTTTTAAATATTTTTTAGCTGTCAATGGACATTTATTTATTTGTTTATTTTTGTATATGCAGTGCTGAGACTCGAACCCAGTGCCTCACACATGCTAAGGAAGCGCTCTACCACTGAGCCACACCCCCAGCCCCCAAAGTAGATCTTCAATTTCAGATTTAACTCCATTGACAAAATGATAAAAGTGCTTCTTTCTAAATTCCTAAATGTTGCAATGTGTTTTCTAGCTTATCCAAAAATCTCCTATAGATTCATCTTTTCTCTGTTTACATGCTTAAATTATAGGTGTGACTTTTAAGAGATTTTACCCTATGTTTTGAACCTTTTTGTGAACTCTCAGATTTATCATGCACAGAGATCCTATGGGTACCTTTCTAGGTGAGTTCAATCAGCTTTTGTCATTCAGGATTTAGCATTGGTGGCTCTGATCAAGGTATATGCAAGTTGCTATAGACCAGGTAACCCTGAGTCATGTGCCCATCCCAAAGTATTCTAAATTATTTTATGAATAATTCCTGGTCCTGTCTGGGTTTGGGGAAATCCTTCATTATTGTTTTTAATTCAGTGGGGGTTCATGGTTTATATATAACAGTTGTCTGCATACCTGGCTCATGGGAGAAATGGGTCTTTAAAGAAACAATTGGAATGGAGTATTAGGAAGGATTGTTGGGAAAGGGTTGACACCTAGGCAAAGGGAAGAGAGGGACTCATTTAAGGACATGTGGAAGGAGATAGATCAGAAGGATACAGAGGAAATGGGGAGCTGGATTCAGGAAGACAACTGGAGAACAAAAAGGGAAAATCTAGGAAAGTGAATCTTTTATTGCTGCTTAAATGTGTCGAATTACTCATTAACTGTAACCAAATAATTTTTAGGGAAGCAATTTTTGAGTCAGAATTTCATTTGAAGACCTCTGACTACTAATTAAAAACTATTTCTCATTAGACCTGATAAATTATCTTCCATTTGTTTTCCATGGCATCTCTCAAATGAGCAATTCATTCAAGTTAGATGTTCCCAAATTATCTTTAGTGAAGTTAATGTTTCTCAGAGATTGGCACAAGAATTGGGGTTGTAAATAGAGTGCAGATGTCCCTTTTCTTACAATGAGGTTGTACTTCTATAAACCCATTGTAAATTGAAAATATCATAAGTTGAAAATGTATTTAGTATACCTAACCTACCAAACATTCTAACTTAGCAACACAGTGTACTGTGTTGTTCACTCACGTGATCATGTGGCTAACTGGGAGTTTTAGCTCAACGCAAGAAATCATCAAGCCCCTATTACTAGTCCTGGAAAAGATCAAAATTCAAATATGAATTTTTGCTTTTGCAGTGCTGGGGAATAAACCTAGGGCCTTGAGCATGCTAGACAAGTGCTCTACCACTTAGCTATACTCCCAGCCTCAAACTACAGACTCTACAGAACATATTGTTTTCTTACCATCGTAAAATCAGAAAATCTAAAGTCAGGGATCATATCAGAAGCAGGACATTTTTGTGGAACAAATGGAGATTTATACTTAGCACTGTGAGACCAGCTGACAACAGATAGAAATGTAATGCTTATGTTTCTTGAGACATAAAATCAAGATGGAAGGAGAACCTCAGCCAGATTTATGGATCACCAGAGCAAAGTCTGTCCAAGTAGGTTGCCAGTCTAGTAAAAAGAGAAAACTCATGAGTCAGTGAGACTGGTTCAAACAACAGACTTATAAGGCCCAGACCTGTTCTACCTTGTGAATTTCCTCCTTATGACAGATAAAACTAGTAGCTAGTACAACACAAAACAGCAACACAAAAGACAGCAAAAGGGATGAAAAAAAAATTAGCTGATTCTACCAAAGACACCAAACAAGTAGAAATTAGTAACAACTCCTGGGTACCAAGTTAAGCTTAAGCAGCCAGGCAGCTCAATGCAAAGAGCAGAGTTCAGACCCAATATTAACTTAACCACGTTGGTGTGGACTCTGTAAGCCAAGACTATCCAGGCAACAAAGGCTTCCCTGGTACCATACCTGGGGGAAGGATAGGGTCCTTAGTCATAATGAATGCAAAATATATGTTGGGGTCACCAGAAAAACTGGAAACAAATGAAGGTAAAACAAAGGAGGACCAACAAAGGATATTTATTCTAAATTTGCTATAACAAGGGAGTTGGCCATCATCCTTTGATTTTGGTAGAGACTCACAGATGGGAAGTGGAATGGAAATGCTTTATAGTTAGAATAAGGGTAGAGGAGGGCTTCACACTGGATGTTATTGGGAAGAAAGCTTTTTTAAAACTACATATGTCTGATATGTATTTTCACACAAGGTAACTTCTTATTTTACAAGCCTCGGTGTATCAACAACAATTATATACTGAATATATACATATATATGCATATATATGTATGTATTTGAATTACATATTATCCACCATACAAATTCAAATGACACATTTGGTACTTGGTTGTGTAAAAAAATCATAAAAAGCTAAGATTTAAATCCTTTGATGGAGGAATCTCTTTTATTTTAAAAACAATTCTAATCAGAAATTCAATAGCATTTAAAAATACATGATAACTGAGCCTCACCTGCTTCTTCGATTTCATTCCGGGTCCCATCCTAGAATAGTTTTGTATTTTTGTTTTCTTCGCTTAAACTGAGGACCCTAACCTACCCCATAGGGATGTTGAGAGGATTAAAATGTTCAGAGAGGCCTGGGGGTATAGCTCATGTATAGTGCTTGCCTAGCACATGCACACCCTTGTCTGGTTCAATCCATAGCACTACAAAAAAAAGTAGGGGAAAAAAAAGGTATAGAAAGCACTGGAGAAGCTCTTTTTGCTGACTGTGTTCTCCACATGTAACAAACATGTGGCTACATGGTATGATCAGGAAGGAGGAAGACAATGGGAGGAAATCAAATACCATAAATGAGACAGAAAACAGTGTCTTTAGGGCTTGTAGAGAGGGACTAGGAAAGAACATGCTAGACATGGAGGACAGTGTTCTACCCTGCATTGCAATACACAAAGAAGTGAGGTGGTTTGGAATTTAGTTAGTGGAGATTAAACTTTTCCTTCTGGAAGATTTACCAGCATTCATTCATTCATAAATCCAGGAAGGATGCCAGAGAATGCCAACAATAGGATCAGGCCTTGTGCTTGGCCTGGGGATGCCAGAGAGGTTAGGAGAGGCCATATCTGTGCTCTCATGGGAATGGACAGTCTGGTCCAATTTTAAGGAATCAGAAGGAAAGAGCAAGCCTAAACATTTGCCATTACTGGACATGAGATTAAAGGGCAAGGTCCAGAGGCCCCTGTGTTCCGTGGATTTCTTAACAATCATGGTGGGGAAATGTCAAATACAGAATCTTATCCAAGGGACATGTAGTAACTTAGACTTGGACTGAAAGCTTCAAATCTCTGACAGTTCAGTGAGCTGCCATTTCTATTTTACTTGTATTAATACTTCATATTTTGTTTTATTCTCTTTAATTTACCAATGTTATGTTAAATACTGTTTACTAGAGTCTCCCCACCCTCTAATTCTCTCAAGAGAGAATTAATACTACCACACCTTTACACTCACTCTCAAGTTGGGTCCTCAGACTTGTGGGATATCAATGGCAGCATCAGAGAATGGAGACACTAGAGCTTTAGACACTTAGTTTACACTAAGTAGATTCACACAAAGCTAACCTGCATACTAGAGCATAACCAGCCACCTAGGTAACTTAATCAGGAGGGGCAGTTAATGTAATCAGAAATGCCTTCAGCTCAAGTAGCTGATCAAGTGGCAGAGATGCTGGGTATGACAGAGATCCTTGCATTTTCTCATTTTAAACAACTCGATTTATTAAACACTTACTATGTGTTAAGTACTGAGATGAAAAAGACATAGTCCTTATCTCCTAGAGTTCACAGAATAATGCAGTCTGTGACTAAATGAATTCTTTATTCTTGGACCAGGTTGGGGGGAAGAGGTGTTGGAACTATAAATTTTTGCAGTTGCTCAGAAATGACATAAGAGGATTGAGACCTTGAAGTTTGGAAGAGACCAGATATTTAGCAAGCCTGGCTTGGCGGTCCAGACTCTCAAAGTCCCCAGGATTTCCCACAGGGCATTCAAGAACATCTGGGCTAAAGACTTCCCAGCACATGTCAGCAAGGAGATGGCTGTGATTACAACAAATCCTCCTCCCCTGAAATGCTATTTCTACAGTAGGATGTACTGCACAGTCACCCCAGCCTTCCACTTTTAACTAATGCATTTAGTGATGATCATAAGCACCAATTGCCTGCCACCTGCCAGGTACAGTGCCAGATATTTCAAATACAAAAGTGCATTTAATCCTTACAACAATTTTAGGAAGCACATATTATTTTTGTTCCCAAAACAGCTGAATAAATAGGCTTGGAGAGGCTAAGTCCAGGTGGCCTGCTAAGGTGACCCGGTAAGGAAAGTAGAACTAGGATGGAATAAATCCCAGAGGTGGCTTTTAGCACCGTGTTATTCCAAGACACAAGCATGCTCTGGTGCTGCTGTGCTCCTCTCACCTGCTCAGGCCGGTATTTGGGAAGACAAAGTGCCTTGAGGATGTTCCCGGAACAATCACTTGAATGAAGAAGGCATGGGAGAGAGTTTTTCCCCATTCACTAAAATCATACGACATTGAACTTTGAATCCGTTTTCCAGAAAGTGCACTTCAACTGTCTCATTTAACACGTGAGGAAACTCGAGACAAATGAAATGGGATTACAAGACCCAAAAGGTCCCAGGCCCCCTTAGATGGAGCTCCTGCTCAGCCCAGCACGCCTGAGAATGCTCAGACATATCTGCAGACTTCTTAGTCTTTAACTCGGCGGCGACACCTGCACTCGTGGCTCTTTGGGGCTCCCGGGACAGGGCGGCCAGTGCAGGACAGTGCTGCCAGCCGAGATCTGGCTGAGGGTATCAGCAAAGTCAGCCTACAGGCCGGGACTCACACTCAGTCCCTGCAGGTACTTGCTCTAGCAACAGCGGTTTCCTGACCCAGGCACTCTGCTGGCCTCCACAGGTAGATTTTGGAAGTCCACACCCAGATGTACTTTTTAAATTTAGCAATTCTACCCTAGCAGTAGTGAGCGGGTCCGAGCGGTGGGCGGGGCCGGGGGCAGTGGGCGGGGCACGCGGCGGCAGTCTCATTTCCTCGCGCGCGCCGGAAGTGGCCGTCCTCGGCGCGGCGGCGCGCCCGGCGGGTGGGCTGCTGAGGCGGCTCGGCCCCTGAGCTCGGGGCGCCGCCCGTGTGTGCCCGCTGCCCCGGAGGTAGCGGTGGCTTGGTGCTCGCGGTGCACCGAGAGGGCTAGCGCGGTGAGTACCTGGCCTCGCCTGCGACTCCCGCCGGCTCGGGCGAAGCAGCGCAGGCAACCGGGGCACGGGCTGGGGTCTGCGGGCGCTGGTCCCTGTCGGGTCACCTCAGACGAACCCTCTGGGCCCCTGTCCCTGTGTGGTAGCTACGCGGACCACCCTCTGGAGTCCGCTCGGGTTTCAGCTTTGGTTTCAGGGGAAAAGCTGCAGTTTCCTCTGAGATCGGTGCTGCCAGAGACCGTTGGTTTGCGTGTCAGTGTTGTTGTTTTGGGGTTTTTTTATCACTTTTTTTTTTTTTTTTTTTTTTTTAACTTTCTACCTCTCAGTGCATGAACTTTTTAGTCAGCTGTTACCTCTCTTTGGGGGAGTTAAAATCGTTTTCTCTGACAGCAGCACTCCCATCCCTGACAGACACCAGAACGAACACCTTTAAAGATGCACGTTTGTGTGGGAATTAGGGGGGTCGAGGATCCCACGGGACAGGGAGCCTGTGGCCTTGTCAAAAAATTCTAGAAAATTACTATATTCCGGAGCAAGTGGTAGAGAAGAAATTTGTAAAACACGTTAGCAGTGCTCCTCCTGTGGTGATGGTATTGACAACATGACAGTTTGTTCATATTCGAAGCTTTCCCCCTTAAGTTCTTGTTATACCTGAAGGTATTTTCTAGCCTGCTTTTGAGATATATATGCAATGTCGTGGCAGTTCACTGTCATTTGAAGGCTCCTGGGCCTTCATTTCTGGTGAAGTTAATGATATAATATTCATATCATTAATGTATTTAAAAAGCACCTTTGGTCTTGGAAGTGAGAAACTATTTTATGAGAATGTTCGTGCTCATTTTCATTCTTATTAGTTGTTTGAAGTTGTCATGTGGATAAAAAAATGCAAAAGATGCTGGATTTGCAGTATGTATGGCTCAGATAATTCGAACATAAGTAAGCACAGTTTTAGTTCCAAGCGATTTGGAAATTACATTTTTTTCTTAACTTTTTGTTGCAGTATAAAATAATATATTAAGTCAACAAGTATATAAATCTTAATTATATAACTCAGTGAATTTTTACATATTCATTACCTTGTTTAACCACTACATACATCATATTGTAACAGAACATTTCCATCAATTCCCAAGAACATTTCTATCATCCTCTGCTGCTTCTTCCAAGTCATTTATACCCCTATCCTAAAGCTATATTTCAACTTCTCTCATCATCTATTAATATTGTCCATTTTGAGCTTCATCTTAATGAAATTATATAGTATTCCATTGCTTGTGAAAGTCACCTATGATATTTCATGATATGATGTCATTTATGCATATCACAGTATGGTATCAGTAGTTTTTATTGCTACATTATATTCCATTCTACATGACTACTCTTCCCTTGATGAAGAAGAAGAGTTTCCAGTTGTGTTTCCAATTTTTGTATACTATGTATTTTGGATATTAAGAATGTTATGAACATTCTTGGTGAGCATGTGGATGCATTTGTTAGATGCAGAGTGATTGAATCATAAGGAAAGCAGAAAATTACATTTTAACTAAATGTGGAATATTCCTTATTTTAAAAAATGTAATAGCATCTTTTGTTAAATAATCTAATATTAAAGGTTGATTAAAAAAAGGTTGAACTATTCTGAGTTCAAGACTTAGGAAATTCTATTACTGTATTGTTATTTACCCCTTGTGCTACCTATCTATAACAGTCTTCTATCAGATAGTCATTGCTTGTTAAACAAGTCTGTTAGAGCTGGTTATGATCTGACTGAAATTTGGTATAACACAGTTGAGGAACTGTGTTACTCAACTTAGTAGTTGTTAGGGGAAATTAAGTAGTGGTTGTTAGGAGAAACAAAACACCACAAGGATATAACTAAAAATGGATTGAAGAATCATGGGATTGTAAGACAATGAATTTAAATTGTTATTCTCATACCACATGAATACAAAGTATAACTGTAAAATATAGTGTTAGTTACAAATGTGAATTTGTAACAGGAATATAGTGATTTCCACGTGTATGAAGATACTAGTATATGTATAATGTGAACCGAAAACAAAAAGCACTAAATAATTGTGGAAAATCAGTAGCAAGGAAGAGGAACCCTAAACTGAACAAAAAGAGAACTAAGCCCTAAAGCAGTGGTGTAAGAAATAGAAGAAAACCTTAAAGTAAATGTTAGTTATCTTAAATTTGGGAGAGTATCTTACCTGTTGAATATATAGAGGCTACCATGAAAAAAAGCAATTCATTTTTGACTATTAAAACATAGAAGGTGCCAGGCACAGCAGCACACACCTATAATCTCAGCAACTTGGGAGGTTGAAACAGGAGGATTGCAAGTTCAAGGGCAGCCTCAGCAATTTAGTGAGATCCTAAGCAATTTAGCAAGACCCCGTCTCTAAAAAAAAAAATTAAAAAATGTTTGGGGATATGGCTCAGTGGTTAAGTGCCCCTGGGTTCAATCCCTGGTACCAAAAAACAAATAGAACGTAGCATGTGTGGTGTCACATACCTGTAATCACAGCAACTTGGGAGGCTGAGGCAGGAGAATTGCAAGTTCAAGGCCATACTCAGCAATTTAGCCAGGCCCTAAGCAACTTTGAGAAACCCTGTCTCAAAATAAAAAATAAAAAATAAAAAAAATTAAAAAGGCTGGGGATGTGGCTCAGTGGTTTAAGTGCCCCTTGGTTCAATCCCTGGTCACCACCCTCTGCTAAAAAAAAAAGAAGTAGGAAAAACCAGCTATGACACGGAAAATAGATCAGCAGGAACCAATATACATCTAAAGAGTTCCAGGAGATTCTAGAGAGGAGTAACCAGGAAAAATCTTTTGTAGTCTGAGCCTGACAGGCATATGTATCAGCCAGAGAACAAATTATAGATCAACCTTTCCCTCTTTGGCCTCTGTTTCTTCATCTGTGAAGTGGAGATAATCAGAAGTATGCCTTTTCAGAAAGCTGGTGGAAAGATGTGTTCTGCTAACAGCTCCTGTTTCCCACTTTCCTCCCCTACCAACTCAGTAGATGCCAGATTTCCCATACTTACCACCTAGTAGAATGGAAACAATTAAAATACTTTATCAAGAAAACAGTATATATCTCAGCAGAATTATATGTTTATGAATGGAATAGATGCTCTCAGTATTAAAAGAATATTAATAGTGACACACTTAGATACATTCTGATGAGCAACACCCTTGGATACAATCTGATAAAATTTATGAACTTCATGGGTCAATATACAATATCATAAACTTTTAAAGAGAAATATGTTTACCTATATAGGAATGGAAAGCAGATTTCCAATTAGACTTGTGATTTGTAATGTAATGTTAGATGACAGTGGGATACCATTTTTAAAGTGCCATAGAACTTTTAAACCCAGAACTTTATTCCTAACCAAACTGTCCCTTAAACTGGGAACAAAATAAAGCCATTTTCACTCATATCCAGTAGAAATGCCTCAGGATACACTATATCAAAGTGAAAAATTAAGAAAAATAGATATTAATTTAAAGAAAACAATCAACTTATTTCTCAACTCCATGTTACATATAATTATAGCTAAGAAATTTGGAGTGTTAAGAAAGGATACATAAGCTAGAGAAGGTAGAACTTTTAAATCTTTAACAATCTGAAACAAAAATTTAATAATCTAGAGCACTATTTCAAAGTCAGGGTTTGGGTTTTTTTTTTTTTTTTTTTTCACATCACATAGGTAATGTGCCAATAATAAAGGAAGTGCATCTCACACAACACTGAATATCCAGTCATTACACTTATGAACCAAAAAGGATCTCAGAGTTGGTTTCCAATCAGCTTTCTGTTGCTGTGACAAAATATTTGAAATAATCAACTTAAAAGGAGGAAAGGTTTATTTCAGCTCACAGGTTTCAGTCCATGGTAAATTGGCCTATCACTTTGGGGCCTATGGCAAGACGGTATGTCATGGTGGGAGCTCATGGCAGAGGTGGCTTCCTACCTTGTGATAGGCAGGAAGCAAGAGTAACAGGGAGGGACTGGAGTCCCAATTACCCCTTCAAGAGCAGGCTCCAAATGACCTGAACTTCATTCCACTAGGCCCCACCTACTAAAGATTCTGCCACCTCCCAATAACACCACAGACTGGTGACCACACCTTCAACACTTAGACTTTTAGGGTGCATTCCAGATCCAAAATATAGCTATTGGGAACATGGGAAATAGGTGTAGGCATGTTGGAAGTGGAAAATACTGACCAATTATATATTGCAATGAATAATTTAAGTAAATTTAACCAGGAATGTTACTTCCAAGGATTTATCCTATAGATGAAATGACATATATTCAAAGTCATATATACTCAGGCTGTTCATGCCAAGATGTTTAATAGTGGTATTAGATTTAGAAGGATACACAAAAATTGGAGAAGGGAACTTAGCCTTGAGGAGAGGAGAGAGACATTTCACTGTATGACCTTTTATCATTTTTAATCTTTTTATCTCATGTTTTTATTTTGGGACATTTTAGAAGTGTAAAAGAATTAAAATTTGGACTTTGTGGTTCGTGCATGAGTTCCAGACCAGTCTGGGCAACACATTAAGGCCCTGTCAGGGAAGAAGTGTAAGAGGGGCTGGGCTGTGGCTCAGTGGTGGAGTGCCTGCCTAGCATGTGTGAGGCCCTGGGTTCGATCCTCAGCACTGCATATAAATAAATAAAAGGTCCATGACAACCACAAAAAATTTAGAAACAAAAGAAGTGTAAGACAAAATAAGGATTTAGGACTGGAGTTGCCATATCTGGTCACCTGTTTTTTTAATTTATCTTACTTTTTAGTTTGGGTGCCAGGAATTTAACCCAAGAGCATGTAACCACTGAGCAACATCCCTGGCCCTTTTTTTTTTTTTTATTTTGAGACAGAATCTCAGTAAGTTGCTTAGGGCCTCACTAAATTGCTGAGACTGGCCTTGAACTTTCGAACCTCCTGCCTTAGCCTCCAGACTTGCTGGGATTACAGGCAGGCACCACCACACCTACCACACCCTGCCATTGGCCACCTATTTTAATATGACCTGTGACCTAAGAGTAGTGTTTACATTTTTAAATACTTTGGGGAAAAAAGAAAAACAATACTTTCTGACATGTGACAAATGTCAAATTATGACAAATTTCAATGTCCCTTGAAACAATTGTGTACAGTAATTTACATATCATCAATGTCTGCTTTTGTGTTACAATGCAGAATTGACTGGTTATAACAGTATGTGACCTAAAATGTTTGCTGACCCCTGGTTTAAGGCCAAAAATATATTTCTCTAAATATAGGAATTTGGTTTATGATAAAGGTGGGATTTCAAATTAAGGACAGGAGCATGGATTGTACTATGAGTGACATGAATTGCCTATTTAAGGAAATAAATTACTTACTTTACATTAGAATTACTTCAGATAAGGAAACTAAAATTGAAAAGTCACATAGGAAAAGCTTGATAAATTCAACTATTAACAAAAAGATGAAACTTTGTGTATTGGGAAATTCCTTTCAGATTTTTAAAGCTATTGCTTCATTGTCTTCTCATTTGCCTTGTTTCCAAGAGTAATCTTCTATAATCTGTCATTGTTGTCTTTAGTGTCTTGTATATGATACATGGTTTTTTTTTGTCTGCTTTTAAGATTCTCTCATCATTGAGTTTGAGCAGTTTAATCATCATATTCCTTGGTTTTGTTATTTTGAGATAAGGTCTTACTCTATTATCTCAGCTAGTCTTGAACCTGCAATCCTTCTGCTTTCACTTCCTAAATAACTGGAATTATAGATGTGTACCACCTTGCCTGGCAGTGTGCCTTCTTTTATTTATGATTCTTATACTTGAGGTCAATTGAACTTCTTGAATCTGTTTATAGTTTTCATCAAATTCGCAAAATGTTCAGCCTTATTTCTTTAAATATTCTAATCTCACCATGCTTTGAGACCTTCAGTTACATGTACATTATACTATTTGAAATCATCACACTGCTCTGTTCCTATTTTTATTCTTTTTTCTTCTAAAGTAGTTTCTACTGCTATGTCTTCAATTCACTAGCATTCTCTTTTGAAATATCTAAACTACTATTATCCCATCCAGTGTATTTTTCACCTTGGCATTGAAATTTTCATCACCTGAAGTTTAATTTGGATCTTTTTAAATATCATATGTATCTTTACTTAGTTTTTGAATAGGCACATCTTTTTAAATGCAGTTATACTGTTTTAATGTCTTTTCTGTGAATTCTCGTGTTTTTGTTAGTTCTAGATGTTTTAATCAGTAATTATTTTCATTATGGCTGGTGATTTTTGTTTGAATGTCATATATTGTGAATTTTGTTTTGTGGTATTTTTGTAGTTCTATAAATATTCTTGAGGCTTGTGCTATTACTTGGAAACAATTTGATCCTTTCAGGTTTTGTTTTTAAGATTTGTTGGCAGGACCAGACCCATGTTTATAGCTTATTAGTTCCCACCACTGAGGCAAGACCTCTTTGAATACTCTACACAATTCCCCATGAATTTTGAGGTTTTCCAGTCTGTCTGGTGAGAACATGCCTATTTCTGGCCCTGCATGAATACTGTGTTCTGTGTCCTTGAATTTTTTGTGTGATCTTTTCCTTAGCCTATTAGTTTACATTGCTTAGCCATAAGCTTACATTGTCTGGGGCTCTGCTGAATATCCAAAGGCTGTCTTCTTCAGACCTGTGCAGTTCTCTCTTTTTGTAGCTGTCTCCTTTGAACTCTAGCTGCCTTAGTTTTCTCAGACTGTCAACTCCATTCTGTCAACTAACGAAATTTGCTGGTCTGTTCTTAAGTTCCCCTCCCTGGGCTATGGTCTGGAAACTAAGACATTAAGTTGGATAGTCATTTGTTTCTTGTTTCTCCAGGATCACTTTCCTTTTTTACTTGATGTTGAATATTTTGAATATTGTTGTTTCATATTTTGGGGTCTTTTTGAAGGGAAGGAATTTTTTTTCTTTTTGGTTGGCTGTTATATTTCTGAAATCTTTGATTTTATATTTCATTCCTTTAACAATTCATTTTCTTATCTCTGCAGTCTCCCTTTCTCTCCTCTGTGAATGAACCTAATCTGTGATATAAACACATTGCATAGAATGATGGTGATCAAGGTGGTATTTTTTTGTTTTGATTTTTTGTGATGCTGGGAATTGAACCCATGGCCTTGCTAGGCAAACACTGTACCAGTGAGTGCACCCCTAGCCTTTCTAATATTCTTAACATATTTAGAAGTGTTATAAACGAGTCTTCTAGGATTTGGTTGAAGAGCTCCCTGCAGGAACTAAGCAAGTAAGATTTTATTGAAATTTCTCTTTTCCCCACAGAAAATGCAACTAACATTTACATTCTGAGATAATTACAGCAGCTTTTCTTTCATTTCAGTGGAAAATATTCAGCTGTAATATTAGCCCATTATGGCACATGTTTTCAATTCTGCATATAGTGCAATGAAATTGGCACAGGTACACTAAAATAGGTTGGAAATCATCATCTAGAAATTACAAGTAATAATTAATATTATAATTATTATATAATTATTATATGATATATTGTATAATTCTATAATATCTAAGTTTTTATAGGTGTTCCACATCTGGAATGATGGAACAAAATGGGTTAAATAGCATATAAGGCATCTCAAATCAAACAGTGCTATCCTGAAAAAACTGTATGGAGAGTGCATAAAAATACATTTTAAATCAGGGTTTTTTCCAGCATTTTTGAATTGCAACCAAGTTATTCATTTTACATGAAGAGCTCATACATATGCACATATATAATCACAATACAAAACTTACTACTAAATGTGATTCATGCTTATATTTTTTATTTCATTGAAAAGTTAACCTTTGTAATGACCCATTTGAGTCATAGCTCACAGTATAAAATATATTGTCTGTATACAGAAAAAAAAAGCTATGAGGTACCCTATTAATACAAATGTAGTGGTGTTTAGATTATGTACTTTTGGAAGTTTCACTTCCAAACTAAGTATATAACCATACTATGGGTAAGTCTGTCTACCTTAATATTTTATACAAATTATGTCTCCACATTTTCAATTTTAGCCTTTCTTTTCTCTAACAAGTGGGCTGGTAATAACTTACAAGTAGTTAAAAAACTCTTCCAAGTTTTTCTTATCAAAAATGACATTCAAGTGATTTCTTATTGCTAATGATTATGGTTTGGGGACATGGTAAGTTCCTAGAACTAATATTAGCTTTGTATCCTTATTTTGAAATTCGATAGTATCTCTTTTTTTCTTTTTCTTTTCTTTGGTACTGGGGATTGAACCCAGAAGCACTTTACCATCTCTAGTCCCTCTTACTTTTTATTTTGAGACAAGATCTCACTCAATTGCTTAGGGCTTCACTAAGTTACTGAGACTGACCTTAAACTTGCCATCTTCCTGCTTCAACCTTCAGAGTCACTGGGATTGCAGGTATGTGCTTTCATACCCAGCTTAGATAGTATTTCTTAAAACTAAAAATGTCTTCTATTTTTTCATACATCATTTAAGATTTAAAATCAGTGGGAAAGAGGCTTTTAATAGTAAAAGACTGTTGTAATGAATTAAATTTTTTAAGATACTTGTTTATTATTTTACTGAAATAATAAATGATTGAAGGGAGTTAAGTCAATATTTGTGGTCTTCTGCATTTTATATAGACCTGTGTTACAAAATGTGTACACTGGAGCATTTTCCACAGAAATATCAAGGCTTTCCTAATCACTAAGAAACTGACTAAGACTGATGTTCCCCAGAACCTTCTTCCATAGATTCTGTTGCACTGGGGAAACCATTACTGTGAAATATCTGCAGTCAACACATTATCCTTCTTGGTTAGAATGGAAGTTCCTTTGCAGGGAAGGCCTCCCCTCTCCTAAGTTTAACCTTCTCTACTTCTAGACCTTTTAGCTTAGAAATAAACATGGAAGAGCTTATGCAACTAGTTGTAGCATGAAAGGTAGCATGTAATTTTGTAAATTTATAAATGATTTTTAAATTTTTTTCTCAGATAAACATGTTTAAAATGTTCATGTTTTTTTATTTATATAGATGCTAAACCTTTCCAGACTTGTAGGAAATCTGTTGCGTAATACAGTGGAAAAAATTATGTGATCTAACGTTCCAGTAGTCTACCAGAGAACTTTGGATATAAAAATGTTTTCTTAATGGTTTTCAGCTGTCTGTGACCTTTTGCAATTGCCTCCTCCCCAACACACACTTAATATTAAGATTCCTAGATTGGCTAAGTTGAACAGCAAAAATTAATGAGGTAGAATATTTGAATCAAATAAGTTGGAAGAAACTCTCTTTCTCCAGTAAACCATTATTACTATTATAGAAACAATTTATAGAAATTCAGTTCCTAAGTGTCGTAGCATTAATTGAAATATTGTGTTAATAGTTATAAGCACCCTACAGTTTATGCAAAAAAAAGATGACACCCAGTGGGGCCAGCCACATCCATAGTCTTAAGGTGGATCCTGGCCATGCTGGAAAGATAATTGTGTGATTGGATACTTGGAACTTTGAGACAGGTGATATCAGCTAACTTCCTAAGGGATGGGGCTGGGTACTAATAAACCACGTAGACTGTGATTCAGTCAATCCTGATGATATAATGGAACCTTGGTGGACAGTGAAGTCCACTGAGCTTTCCTGCTTGCCAAACATCAATAACACCAGGAGAGTAATGTGTATCTGAAGACATGCAAGTTTCAAGTTGAGTCCTCCCTTTACCAAAGTCTACCTTTTACATTTTTCTTTAACTGGTTCTAATTTGGATCATTTTCTTATAATAAAACTGTAATTGTAAGTATGGCAAAAAAAATAGTTATAAGCAGTACAATTTTAAAATAATTAGAAAATAGTAGAATGTACGTAACAAACTATAGAATACAAAGCATGAATATAGTCTTAATGTTTCTGTGATCAGGAGATTAAGGGTGTATAGACATACTGTTTAAAAGTATTATATGTAATATTTTAGTATTTTCAAAGGCACTTTTCTTAATAATTTCCCCCAGTACTTACCAATTATTCTAAATTATGTTAGCATCTCTAGTGGTGCTCTACATATAGTAGTTATTTAACTAAGTTTATTTAAGCCATCAACAGTTTGATGCATTTAAGAAACAAGATTCTGATTGATTATGATCTGTTTCTTCCAGAATATTCATCACCCATATAATGGATTTTATAGTTCAGATTGTTTTATTCTGGATTTCATGGTAACAAAACAGGAAGCATTCTTAATTTCTCATTTCTGCAAGTAGTCATGACTACTGAGAAAATAATTTTTTTAAGCTACAACAGAATTCATTTTGGTACCTTTTATGGAAATCCTGATTTTGTTTTTAATTTTTAATAACTTTTTGCTAAAGGTATGAAGAAGCAGCTTATCTTGTTAGGCAAATACACATTAATAAGAATGTCTAGAAGAGGATCAATCCTTCATACCCGGACCCACTGGCTATTGTTGGGACTTGCTTTGCTCTGTAGCTTGGTATTATTTATGTACCTTCTGGAATGTGCCCCTCAAACTGATGGAAACGCATCTCTTCCTGGTGTTGTCGGAGAAAATTATGGTAAAGAGTATTATCAAGCCCTCCTACAGGAACAAGAAGAACATTATCAAACCAGGGCAACGAGTCTGAAACGCCAAATTGCCCAACTAAAACAAGAATTACAAGAAATGAGCGAGAAGATGAAATCATTACAAGAGAGAAAGAATATAGGGGCTAATGGCATAGGCTATCAAGGCAACAAAGAGCAACCATCTAGTGATCTTTTAGAATTTCTTCATTCCCAGATTGACAAAGCTGAAGTTAGCACAGGAGCCAAACTACCCAGTGAGTATGGGGTTATTCCTTTTGAAAGTTTTACTTTAATGAAAGTGTTTCAGTTGGAAATGGGTCTCACTCGTCATCCTGAAGAAAAGCCTGTTAGAAAAGACAAACGAGATGAATTGGTAGAAGTTATTGAAGCTGGCTTGGAGGTCATTAATAATCCTGATGAAGATGATGAACAGGAAGATGAGGAGGGTCCCCTTGGAGAGAAACTTATATTTAATGAAAATGACTTCATAGAAGGTAATATGAAAACTAAATTGATAAATAGTTGTTATGACAAAATGCTAGTGTTTATGCTAATACGTCAGTTATTATGGATGGTATTAAAATGTTGAAGTTCCTACCTACTTCATTCCATCAAGAATTTGAAGTGACTTTTTAGAAAAATGTTGTAATGAGATCATAATAAAATTGAGAATAAGAACCAGGCAAGTACAAGAATATGAACTATTGAAGTTGAAGAGCTCTTTTGAGCTCTGTGTATATTTGCATATGTATGATTTGCATTCCTCTCATCTGATCTCAATATTCCTTTTTATGGTTTAAAAACATATAAACTAAGGCTCAGAATTTGAAAACCGTTGGTAAGGAAAGAGAAAATCTAATTTAATAGTCTAGTGGTTATTTCCCATGTGGGAGGAAGGAGAAGCAAAATATCAAGGGGGCATACACAGTTTTGCATTTGGAACATTTGGATAAGGAAATAGCCTATTTTCCTAATAAAATTCAAGAAAAGCTATGGGATTTTTAAGGTACAACATAACTCAAAGGTAAAGGAACACTGCTATAAATTTAGAATTTTTGTTGACAGATCTAAACATGAATACTTACCTATCCCTGCCCATTTTCATCTTGACACCTTCTGCTAGATATTTAATTGCAGGCTTGAAGCCATATTGGATATAAATCTTTCCTAAAAGTTCTTTTTGCTTGATTCCATAAGCAGCCTACCACATGCAGGGGTTTTTGTTGTTGTTTTATTTTTACTCCAAATTATCATTACTGTCACTTATTGTACAGTAGTATAATATATGGAGGCCATTGGAAGCTATCAGTCAGGGCATAGTGCTTTGCTAGGGCATTTCACCCTCTTTTTTCTACTGTCACTTCCTACCATTTTTTAAGGCTTTTTTTTTTTTTTTTTCCTCAAAACTTCTAGTTTTTCCACAATCTCAGCTTTTTGTCTTCTAATTCTGTTTGTAGCTTGTGGCAGAATTGAAAGATGCAGAGAAAATAAGATAATTAAGTAACATATGAAATGTCCACACATTAGATCAGCCTAAAAAGAAAAGAAACTGAGCCAGTTTTATATTCTGCAGCTTCTGTGTATTTTATAACTCTCCTTTCAGGATATTTTTCTGCATGGAATATATTTCATACCTCACTTTTCCTCCACTGTGCCTCTGCTCTCTCTCCCCTAAAATAATTACTGGCAACCACTGAGTAGTTTCTATTCCTCTTCCAGACCTTAGCTCAGATGTCACTTCCAGAAAGTCATCTCCAACCTCAAGTTTAAGATAGCTGCTCTTCCTGTATGCTTTTGTCATCTCTACACTGCATCCTCTTTCACAGGGCTTGTTGCAGTATGTGGTGTTGCCCATTTCCTAGTTTTATCGTTCCTGCTACACTGTAAGCCTTAGGAGGGTTGGGGCAAGTCTATCTTAGTCACATTTTATTACCAGATGTTGATTGGCTGATCCACACATCTGTATGTCTAACCTCTCTTGAGTGTTATGCTTAAAAATCAGATTACCATGGAAAAGTACTGGGGAACAGTATCAATCAAATTATACTATGTTCATGTACAAATATACCACAATGAATACCATGTTTTTATATAATTATAATGCACCAATTAAAAAAAGAATAACAGAAAGGAGACCAGTAAAGTAGAGCAGGGTATCAGGGGAAGGGAGGAGGAGAAGGAAGATATTGGGGAATGAGATTGATCAAATTATGTACGTGTACAAATACAGAATAAGAATCCCTACTATTATATAAAATTATAATGCACTAATAAAAAATAATAAAGAGCAAAGGAAAAAAAAAACAGACTGACCAGTAGGTTTCTATACTTTTATCCTAAAAGCATCTCAAATCACAGTTGAAATATATACTTATTTTTCTTCGACTTCACTCTATTCAGTGTCTTGTTACTATTTATTTTTCTGTCTTTCTCATTGCTCTGGCCCTTCCTCAAAACTGAGACCAGGTAATCTCTTTATATTATCAGTGATTGACATGAAGACACCTGATTAATTTTTGTTGTGCTGAACAGAGCAATAGAAGTTTTAACCCTTGGGCTCAGAATTTAATATTGCTTTAAGTAATTTCTTTGATATATGATTACTGTTATGATAAGCTCTAGTATTTTTTAAAGACATATGTAAAAAGGATAATTATCATTTGGAGGATATTTTATGAATTGATAAGCTGTTTGTGAGTGAAAAGCTGTTTTTCAAAAAATGTTCTTCTTTTAAAAGAATAGTTTTTACTGTCTGTACAGTGGGAATAAATATTTTCACAAGTAAACAAAAGCTCTACAGATCTGGTTTAATTTTCACTCTTTAAGTAAAGTCTAGTCCTGTTGAATTTGTAAATTTTGACATGAACGTGTCTTTGTTGAAAAATCTTTCCTTTAGGTTATTATCGCACTGAGAGAGATAAGGGAACACAGTATGAACTCTTTTTTAAGAAAGCAGACCTTATGGAATATAGACATGTGACCCTTTTCCGCCCTTTTGGACCTCTCATGAAAGTGAAGAATGAGATGATTGATATTACTAGATCAATTATTAATATCATTGTGCCACTTGCTGAAAGAACTGAAGCATTTGCACAGTTTATGCAGAACTTCAGGTAATTGTCAGGGCTTAATGATTTGACTACATTCTAAAAAAAAAAAATAACATTTTGTGCAGATTTGCTTAATTTATGTTCACTGAATATGATTACTTGGAATTATAGAAAATTTTTATGGACTTTAGGGGAACTTTCCTTTTTTATATTCGCCTATTTTTTTTTTTTTTTTTTTGTGGTGCTGGGGATTAGAACCCAGGGCCTTATGCATGCGAGGCAAGTACTCTACCAACTGAGTTATATCCCCAGCCTGCCTATTCTCCTTTTCTTAAAGAATGTGTAGTATGTTGTATTTCTTGAAAATTTCAACTGTGTTGTAAATTGAGCGTGACAACTATTGGAAACTAAAGTTGATGTCCTTTATGATAGTGTGTGAATTCATTTTCGGACTAGTTGAATTTTTAAGAATTACTTTATTGAGACATTTTATGAACAATAAAATCCATGTATTAAGGATAATTTAAAGGATATTTTAAGAATAAGTCATATTTTCACGACTTTGGACAAATGTATACATTCACAGACTACCCCCACACTCAAGATATAAAGGTTGCTATCTCCCAAGAAAATCCTCTAAAGAACAATTTGAGTTGTAAGGTTGAAATAAATTTAGAAATATAAACATTCAACTAAAATTGGGAGAAAGTCATTCCATCTTGGAGAGTGGAATATTATGTTTTAATTTCTGGACTTTAAATTTGGATATTTTAAAATACAGAAGTATTAAAGAATTAGAATAAGAAAGATATGGCTTTATGATTACACAAATGGTATGCCTTTACTCTATGTACAAACAGAGAAAGAACATGTATCCCATTTGTTCACAATAAAAAAAAAATGAGTCTTAAAAAAAAAAAGGAAATGAGGGGGCCAACTATGTTTAAACAAAAAAATGTTATTTACATTTGCTTGCATAGATTATACAGTCTTTTTAAAATAGTTTGTCATTATTTCCCTTTTAATCGTCCGCATCCCTCCTTCTCTCTTTGTCAAACTGCATTTACTATTCTTTGATAAAATTGAAAAATGAATGGCTGTGAAAGAGAAACATTTGTGAGTATTTGAAATGCAAAGAAATGTCAAGGACCATCAAAAATCCACTTTTATCTGGGAATTCTCTGAGTGCTTTAAATTTTGCCTCTAATTTTTTTAAAGGAAGCAAAGCAAATTTTATCTGCTCAGAGGTCAGTAAGAAATTCTGATTACTGCCAGGTGCATTGATGCATGCGTACAAACTCAGTGGTTTGGGAGACAGAGAGAATGATTGCAAAATCAAGAACAGCCTCATAGAGTTAACAAAGCCCTTAAACAATTTAGCAATACCCTGACTCAAATAATAGCTCAGTTGTAAAGTGGCCCTGGATTAAATCCCAAGTAATAAAAAAAGAAGAAAAGAAACAAACAAAAGAGAGAGAAAAAAATTCTGATTTTTCCATGAGATAATATAATCAGCTTTCTTGCTTTTGTTATTTATTTATTTTATTGCATAATAAATACACTTGGGGCTACAAGTGAGAGTCAATTCAATGTGATTCTTCATACTGTTAGTTGTTCTTGATCCTTCTGAAAATTCTACCCTTTTTTCATGACCAATGAAAATCAGAGCTCTAGGAATTACAATATAGTCATTTTCTATAATGATAAAAATTGACTTGTGTAGAATCATGTGACAGTTAGTTGAGTTTAAGAGATTATTTATTTTATGTCATACCAATACCAAAATTCTGGTTGTAGACCAGAAACCTAAAAAAAAAAAAAAGAAAGATATGGCTTTTATTTTAAATTAATAACTGTCATGTTTTAATTATTTTAATGCACTAGTTTTAGTTCTTTTTTAATCCTAATGTTTATTCTCATATTAAAAGATTGGTTAACACTTTTCTGTAGCATACCTGGAAACCGTACTTCTAAATGAGATCAGATGTATTAAAGCATTGATTTTTTAATCAAGTTTCTTGAAATTGCTTCAGAGGCTACCTTACTCTTTACAGTGGATAATCTCAGTGGTGGCAAATATTTGTTCCTTGATAATACATAAAATTTTTGGAATTATACAGTTTGAGAACAAAATAATTCTTGATCCAAAACTTAAATATTTATCTCTTTGGTTTTGAACTCATTGAACTTACTTCCTTAAATAGCAATCCCAAAGTAAAAGTTTCCGAAATGTTTTGAAATACAATGGTAATGTTAGATTCTTTCCACAGCCCTTCGAGGATTGCATTTATTGACATAGTTTTTGTGTGTTGACTTAATGCTTCATGTGATTTCATTCTTTATTGGTAGTAGCCTCATTCATTTTCTTGTCGAAGCTTCATGTGATTGCATTTTGAGTAGTGCCATCTAGATAATGTTCTTGAATGAACTTTATTTTTCAATTCTTTTAGGGATGTTTGTATTCATCAGGACAAGAGAATTCATCTCACAGTGGTGTATTTTGGTAAAGAAGGTCTATCTAAAGTCAAGTCTATCCTAGAATCTGTCACAAGGTTGGTGAACCATGTCCATAGTAAAGTCCTTGATATATAACATTATTAGAAAAATAAGAATTTCAGATATTTAAAGAGTTATTAATTTTGAATAGCTACTGCTAAGAATTTGGTGGATGGTGATGATTCATTCGTTCCTCATTTCACAAGCAACCCTACACAACTCATCTTCCCTTAACTGCTTAGCAGGCAGCCTGGCAAAATCAGGATGCTCTCCTTCTATGGCCCATTTACCTATATGTTTACTCCTTTTCCTATCTAATCCCTGCACTTTGATACCATCTCTGAGCTTGTCTATTACATGTCACCTTTCTTTTACTCCTTCTTCTCCCCCTATAAATGGTACTTAGATCCCCCATATCTTTAACAAACAAACAACAACAAAAACTCACCTGATTCTGCAGTATACAGAAGCTACTTTTTGTTTCTGTTCTTTCACAGCCAAACCTCACAGAACAGTAGATCTGTAACTAAGCAGTTCATATAGTACCTGGCACATGGTTGGTGCTCAGGTGTGAATGAATGAATTAGTAATTCCTTAATACTTAATTTTTCACTCTTTAACTTCTCAACCTTTTCCTCTCAAGTTGTAGGCCCAAAAGTACAACCCTCTACCAAATTCAGGCTTTTCTCTGTTGTCCTTTTTGACCACTTTTTTATACATTTGACAATCTAACCAGGGCTCCCTCCTTAAACCATGCCTATGTTTGTAAAACAAATAATTTTGTGAATGTAAATATGTCATAACATATCCTGGTTGAATGTCTTCTCTTACATACCAGTTCTGTACCCTTTACTTGTTTTTTACCTTTGTGCTAATTTTTGGCCATTCCCTAAGTGTTCAAATTTGGCTAGCCTTTCTTCTCCAACCATGCAATTAACATTCATTGAATACCCACCTATTGTATTCCAGAGTACACTACTTGGGAGTCTGGGGTAGTTGGAAGAAGACTGAGCACAGCTGAGTACACCCTGCAAGGGCTCTCATATCCTTGATGTACATGAACAGGGTTCATTGTCTTCCCCTTCTCTACACCAGTTGAGGGTGGCCCTCTTTCAGCTCAGAGTGAGACCATTTTCACAAACCTATAGTCCTAATGTTTGAGAGACAGAGTCTTTTACTCATCTTTAAATGTAATTACTTTTGAAGAGTTACTTCCTACTTACATCATAGGATCTCTTCTTCGTCCTTTCCTTGTTACTGCCATTACCTACCCCAGCTCCCCCTCCATTTCTTCTCTCCCTTTCTTCCCTTCCTACTGTTTTTCAATGGCCTACTAAGTACCAAGCATTCACCCCAATATTACTGAAGTTTTCCCTGTGTTGTCAAGACTCCTCTGTGGCAAATGGTAAAAACTTACTTTGAGCTTGCTTAAGGGAAATAGAAATAGTATTAAAGAATCTTGGACACCTTCCAGAAATGAAAGGATTGTTGCAACCAAATTTGGAAAAGAAAAATCAAAAGAACTTTGGGTCTTAGGGACTGGGACCAGAGAATTGAATACCATCAGAATTCTCTTGTCATTGTCTTGTCTGTTTTCTCTGCATGTTGACTTCATTCTCCTGTTGCAGATTGGCTTCTTCCACATGGTGAGGGATATGACTGTTGGCGGCTCTGGGCTCACATCTTCTCAGCTTTGCCATCAGAGAGGAAAGAGCTTTCTCCCAGCTCCAGTTGAGGAAATCCCAGGGAAGGACATTTTGCCCACTCTTGAGCCAATCACTATGGCCAGGTGGGGCAGGGGTTTTGTGATTGACCCCACTTGAGCCTGTTCCCCACTCCTAGGAAATCATGTGGTTGGGCTGGGTAGAATGAAGGGTATTCTGTAATCAGTGCTTCTGCTTGGTACTGGACATGCAGGGTGGTAATGGACAGTTTCCACAAAAGAAGGGAGAGATTTATATGCCATAAAATGAGGAGGAGAGTCATGGGCACCTAGAGCACTTAGAGTCCACTCCATGCATTATTTGAGCCTTTACTTCCATTTCTCCGTTACCCATGCTATACTGTTGTAGGAGTAATCTTCCTCACATGTTCCTGTTTTTGATTCAACTGTATCCTAGTGCAGTGGTTCTCTAGCTTTAGTGTCAGAGGCATCTGGAGGGCTTACTGAAACACAGAGGCTTAGTTCCACCCTTTGCCTCTGAGTCAGTATGTGAGATGGAACCTGAGAATTTGCATCTAACAATGTGCCAGGGGGTGCTGATGCAGTGGGTTTGAGGGCCTCAGGGTGAGAACCACTGTCCTAGCAGAAAACCATACTGACTCCCCCCTTGCCTTTTGGGTTCTTTAACCTTGCATGGTAGGTACACCTCAATCTGAGCCTCCTCTCATTGTTCCCATTTTAGAGACCCTTTGTTCCCATCTGATTTGTCTGACCTCTAAATGCTTTCTACTTTCTTACCTCTTTTGCTTTTGAGAACAATTATTTGGAATGACTCACCACTGCCTTCAGGATTTTAACCCAGGCATAACTCAAGTCCTGCTTCTAATATCTTCTCTAACTACTCCAGACATAGCAATCTCTTCCCAGAACTGCTGTTCATTCATTCATTCATTCAGCAAATACACATTGAACTCCTACTCTGTGAGGACTCTGTGTGCATAGTATGAACAAAACAAAATCCCTGCTCTCATGGAGTCAGGGAGACAAACAAATATATCTGGTGATACTAAGGAAAACAGCCAGGGAAGAGGATGGAAATTAAAGAGTGGGAGGTTGGACTACTTCTGAAATGGTATCTGGAAGTATCACCCTGACAAGGGGGCATTTATGCAGAGACCTTAAAGATGCCCTAAAAGCTCTCTTTGTGTGTATCATTCATGTAGAATTTATTATTGTTGTTGTTACTATCATCATCATCATCATCATCATCATCATCATCATCATCAAATATGATGGCTATTTTTCCATGGATGTATTTCCTATCTCCCTGATAGGTTTTTAGGATTTCAAGGGTCAGTGGCCAGTTGGTAACTAGAAGTCTCATACCACCAATGTATTTCCTCAATTGTGGGCATTTAGTGAATATCTGTCTCTGTTGATGGGAAGTTGATGATTTCCTTTCCCTTGTGTGAATATAAAACCAACATAATAAAATATTTGAAGTATAAAACATTTTGTAAGTTCTGTTGAAGAAAAAGTATTGTTAACTTTAAGTGGGACTTAGCATTTGTTGTATGTGCTTTTCCTCATAGTGAGTCTAATTTTCACAATTACACCTTGGTTTCATTGAATGAAGAATTTAATCGTGGACGAGGACTCAATGTGGGTGCCCGAGCTTGGGACAAGGGAGAGGTCTTGATGTTTTTCTGTGATGTTGACATATTTTTCTCAGCCGAATTCCTTAACAGCTGCCGATTAAATGCTGAGCCAGGTGCGTAAAACATTGGTAGATGAGCTAAATTTAGAATTTAGAACAGCATTGGCATGTCCCATGTTTTAAATCAAGTTAATTTGAGGAAAAGGAGGTTTTAATTAAACTTTAGGATTTTTTTTTCTTGTTATATTAGGCATAATTTAACTGAAATACATAATTTAACTGGAATAATTAAACTGGAAAATTTGACCCTCTGAAATTCATCTTTTGTTCTCTTGGAGCCAAATTCTGTTGGCTACATTTGAAGCCAAATAAAGAAGGCCAGGAATAGAAGACTGGAAATTGATGAGGAGGAAACAACTCAGGTCAGAAAAATAACCATACAGATGGTGTGGAGATAGATGTGAGAGTCAGAAATACTCGGCTTCAGGCAGATAGTGCTCCCCATACACGTGCATGTGCACACATACACACTTGTACACTCATGCAGAGGTCTGGTTACAGGTAGTGTTTGGTCTCCAGACCATGCATTTTAGAGTTATTTACTATACTTTGCTTTATGCTGTAGATATTTTGAAAACAAATGAGCAAATGACAGTTTTATAAATCAAGTTTTATTTTAAATGTAAAATGGCAAGTTTTCTGTATTAAAGATTCTCGACAGGAAAATAATTTCAATAAATATATAACATGGTGATTATAGTAAAAATGTATTGTGTACTTGAAAATTGCTAAGAGAGTAGATTTTAAATGTTCTTACCATAATAAAAAGTGTATGAGGTGATAGGTATGTCAGTTGGCTTGATTTAGTCAATTCACAGAATATACATATATCTAAACATTGCATTGTACACCATAAATAAATAAATTTTTTTCAATTAAATAATTTTTAAATAAAAGAATTTTACATTAAATGCTTTTTCTGTGGAACTCTTCCCATACACGAATGACTAATTTCTTATTAATCAGTTTGGAAAAAGTTGTCAGCTCTCTGAGAGCCTAATGAGTAAATGTGAGTTAGGTTTGTTTTTGTTACTTCAGACAGCATGAAATTCAAAACATGGAAATTGAAGGAGATATATTTGCTCAGTGTAAAAGAAATATTTTTATATCCAGAAATAGATCATCCTCTAAGAAGTTGAGCCTCCCCATCCCTTAGGAGGGTTTGAGTGAAGGTGGCACGATCATCTGTTTGGGATCTTATAGTAAAAAGGCTGCTGTGCTAGGCTGCTTGACAGTTATTGAGCACTTCATGCTACCATGATTGAATTCAGTCATAGCAGAGTTTCATTTTTGAGGGTAGATGAACCAGTTATCCTTTAAGGTCCTTAAGATGCTATCAGTTTGAAAGCTAATGCCAAGATCTTCTGCAAGGGCTGTTAACATCAGATATTTTTAACCCTTATCTAACCCCACTTTTCCAGATCTTGGTTTAAATCTGTCTGCAGTTTATGTTTTCATTATTTTCTACATATCTATGCATTGTACGGTATTCTCTGTATTTACTGTTTTGGATGATTCTGTTTGAAGGGTGGATTTAACTGAAGTTTCTAAGTTTTTTGGTGACTGTCAGATTTTAATTTACATCTATTGCTGCTAATTAAATGCAACAATGAGTAATAGGTGGCTCACCTAATAAATAGCTCAGAGAATACCTTTGTGTATCTCTCCGAAGTTGAAGGAAGTAAATATGTGAAGCATCCTTTAGTCTGTTTTTTCTCTGTTCTTTTGCAGTTGTGGTTTCATAGCCCGACCAACCAATATGTTACAAAATCATGATCATGTTCATCAAATTGACATAATGTTCTATAGATTGAATATTGATAAAATAAATATTCTTAAAATCATGTGATTATAAAAGGACTTTAATAAAATCTCAGTATATATAGTAATAAAGATCAATTCTTCATCTTACAACTTTATTGTATGATATAAACATACATTTTAACTTATAGGTAAAAAAGTGTTTTACCCTGTGGTGTTCAGTCTTTACAATCCTGCCATCGTTTATGCCAACCAGGATGCACCGCCACCTGTGGAGCAGCAGCTGGTAAGACTTTTACACTGCCAGTAAGGAAGGGCTGTTCTTTATGTTTGTTGTACAAATAGAAAACAGAGTTTCAGTGAAAAATGTAGTTATTGTAAACACATTCCCATAGTCTCTTTCACACTCAGTAAAATGCCTTATTGGCTCAAAATTATTGGATGGCAGGCAGGGGGTTGGGGGAGGGGTGGGAAGAGTTAGATCACAGAGAAAAACCTCATGTTCCAGAATTTGAAATTACACATATTTGCCAACTTATTTTTACTAATACTAAAACTTTAACTTTCAAAACTCCACTGACTCAGGATGGGTATAGCTCTGGCAGAATGCCTCTGGTAGAACGCATGCAGGTGGCCCTGGGTTCTATCCCCAGCACTTGGAAAAACAAAAACCTCCACTAACTAGAAATTAAAACTCCTGCCAGATCAACTAAGAAGAAATATTATACTAAGGAAATTACTTAGAAAATCATGGGCTGGGGATACAGCTCAGTTGGTAGAATGCTTGCCTCATAAGCACAAGGCCCTGGATTCAGTCCTCAGCACCACAAAAAAAGAAAAAGAAAGAAAATCATGGAATGAGGATGCCATAATCAAAACTTATGGCTGTTACCAAACTGTACTTACATATGCCATTAAAAAGTTTTAAATAAACATTATTTGGAATAATTTAAGTTTACAAAGAAGGAGTTCCTGTACTCCAGCCCAGCTTCCCTTAATTTTTATATAACTATAGTACATTGGTCAGAATTAAGAAAGTAACACTGTTGAGTTACTACTAACTGCACTACAGATTTTATTAGAATTTCACCAGTTTTCCTACTGATCTTTTTTTTCTGCTCCAGGATCCAGTCCATGATACCAAATTTCACATAGTATAATCTTTTAATGTTAGAATTAAGAAAATTAAAAACAAATGAACTAAGTCCTCAATTGAAAACTTCAAGGAAAGCAAGAGGAAAGAGATAAAAGCAAAATTAATGAAGTAAAAATAGGTCAACAAATTTAGGAGCTTATTGTTTATGTGCAGAAAATATTTTTTTAAACTATAGAGTGGGCTAATTTGGGGTAAAGAAAACCCACTACATTGAAAATTAGAATATGAAAAATATGAGAGAAATTAATTTTACATAGTAAGTTGAAAAATTCTAAATAGAAGGAAAAATTTGAGAATTTATAAGATATTAAACAAGATAAGTTCTTGTTAGAATTTTATAAATAAGGGTGAAGAACTAAGAGGGTTTTAAAAAATTAGAACAGTTATCAAAAAGTTATATTGTATGTACATAAATGTTTTGTTGATGAGTTTTTCCAAACTTTCAAAGAATAGGTAATATTAATGACTTACGGTCTACATAAAATATTTCATCTCAATACCAATACCTGGCAGAGCATGCACACACACACACACACACACATATACATACATATTTCCCTCCACTTTATCTGTAGGACAGTATTACTTAGGAATATAGACACAAAATCAGAATGACAAACAGCACTGACGTCTACCTTATCCAATACCCCAAATTCTTTAAAAATTAAAAAGAAAGTACATTAATATTGGAAAATGAGAAAAGCCATTAGTAGACATAAATTTTGAGAAATTTCTATCAGATGACAACAGTTGGCATACAATTGCTAGAGGAGAGAATAGTCTAGAACATGTTCAGGAGAGCAATGAGTGAAGAGGGGTCTGCTTTGCATCCATCCTCTGAACTCATAGCAGACAGAGTAGAGGGAACCCATGCTGAACAGCACTGAGAAGCAGACATTATAAGGATCCACCATTAGGCTACAGAAGTGCCCTCTAGTCCCTGGAGCTGGAGAGGCAGGTCAGGGTAGATAGGAAGCCCCGCGTAGACTCCAAAGATGAGCTACTGTGAGCACATTCTTCCTGTGACCACATTCTGCCCCTATTCTATTACTGGAGATAGTCTTCTATAATCATGACTGACAGCCATGGATTTTTGAAACAAGAATGAGTAGCAGTTAACCAAGACTAATCAAATGTTTAAGGAAAACTAGTACTATGAAATTTTAATAAACAGAAAAATTAACATGAGAATATGAATGTAGGTAGAAAATAACTTTAAAATACATATTATCTTTATGATCATTAGAGAAAACATTAAAAAATCTTATCTTATGATGTGTTGGTAAAAAGAACCAGACTTGGAAATTATGAAAAAATAAAAATCAGTAAATGGACAGAATAGCGGAATGATCACAGGTGAAATGGCACATATGACCAAGAGATAATGAGAGAGAAAGACTGAGACATGGAAAATCAGTTCATAAGCTCTCAAATTGTTTAATAGAAGTTCCAGAAAGAGAAAAAAAGGACAATAGGGAAGGGAGGATATGGAAGAAAACTTGGCAGAACTAAGGAAAGATAAGTCTTTCTGGCATTTGAGAGCAGTGAAGGGAAAATCCTGGTACCATCCAGAGACACTAAAAATAGCATAACCCAGCTTGTCCACAAAGAAGTAAGAATCAGATTGGCATTCACCTTTTTGATAATATTGGTGCTAAAAAATAAGCAATACTATGAAAATTCTGAAAAATAATCTTTGCTTATTAGGAAAAACTAAAACAGGGTGAGGTGAACTGTTTACTGTTATGCAACTTTTCTGTAAATCATTACAAAATAAAAAACTTTTTAGTAAACTTAATTGAAAAACAGACTAAAAGACAAAACTAAGTGCCAAGTAGTACAACTAATTAGAACATATTTTAAAAATAATAAATTTCTAAAAAGAATAGAACTTAGAAAGATAAAATGAACTTTTAAAAAAATTTTAACTGATACATAAAAAATTACACATATTTATAAGTATCATGCAATGTTTCCATATAGGTTTAAATTGTGTAATAATGTTCAAAACATATTTAAATATTTATTGTTTCTTTATGTGAAAGTGTTTAAAATTCTTTCTTCTACATTTTTGAAATATGCAGTACATTTTCATTATTTATGGTCACCCTACTGTGCAATAGCACACCAGAGCTTCTTACTCCTATCTATAATTCAGTACTCACTGATCAACATTTTCCCATCCCTTTCTTCTCCCTACTCTCCCCAACCTCTGATAAACCACAATTCTTCTTTCAACTTCTAAGTTAAACTCTTTTATATTCCACATATGAGTGAGATCAGAAAATGAACTTTCAGTCAGGAGCCTGGAAGACATTGTCTTAACCCAGGGATAAAGAAATACGTGACCATTGGTTCTCAAAACTCAATGTCATCAAAAACAAAGAAGACTGAGAAACAGTAGGCAAGAGGAGACATGACAATTGAATGCAATGTAGTTCTCTTGACTAGATGTGAAACAGAAAAAATACATTCCAGGAAAAATTGGTGAAATCCAAACAAAGTTTAGAACTTAGTTGATAGTAATGTGCCAACAATGATTCTTTAATTTTGACAAAATACACTGCCCCAATGTAAGATAGTAACATTAGGAAAAACTAAAACTGGGTGAGGTAAACTGTTCAGTGTTATGCAACTTTTCTGTAAACCATTACAAAATAAAAAAAAAAAAACTTTTTAGTAAACTTAATTGAAAAACAAACTAAAAGACAAAAATAAGTGCCAAATAGAGTAAACACAGAATAGTGAAAAGGAATGTAAGAACACAATAATATTCTTTTCTGGCTTGGAGAGATGTGGAGAAGAATGATTTGAATACTGATTCATTCTGCATGTTGCATAGCAAAATAAGTTTAAGCACTTCAATTTCTCATTTCACCACTTGTAATCTTTGCAGATTGCCTAACTTTTCTACACTTCAGTGTCCTCACTTAAGACAAAAACTTGCTCTGTTTAACGTTTAAAGTTACATTAAAAGTAAGTCAGTAATAAACACAATAGAAAAAATGAGTTAGAAACCATTTGCTAATAATTCACAATAAACATTTAAATAGTCATCCTTGCTAGAAATAAATTAAAACAGCAATATAATACTTTTTTCTGCTGTTTTTTTTTCTTTTTAGTTGTTGATGGACCTTTATTTTATTTATTTATATGTGGTGCTGAGATTCAAACCCAGTATCTCACACATGCTAAGCAAATGCTCTACCACTGAGCTACAAACCCAGCCCTTTTCTGCTGCATTTAAAAATCACAGCCATTGCAGTGAGGCTAGTGGGAATGTAGGCCAGCTCTGTGGGTCAGGAGGTTTTAACAGGTTCATACCTCTGATCCAGCAATTTTCACTCCCAAGAGTCTCCTGAGCAAATAATCAGAGCTATAGAATAGCAGTATGTATAAATTAACAATATTAAAGGCAAGCAAAACTCTTAAATAATAAGAAATTGAATTGTAGTACTTACTGTGGTGAATATTATGTATCAAAAGGAAAGTGTATGAAATGTAAATAAAGTACATACAGTAGTACGAATGTAGAGGATATATAAAATTAAAAATAGGAGTTGGTATGTATAGTTTCTGACACTTTAATGATAATTATAGCTAATATTTTAATGTGCCCTTTACTGTGTGCACAGTACTGTTCTGTTTTACCTACATGTTAATTCATTTAGTCCTCCTGACAACCTCTGCAGTAGGTGCTATTGTTACCCCCCTTTTGACAGATGAGGGCACAGCTGTGCTATGATTGAATGCAAGCCCAAGTGCATAGCCAGCTGGAGGGGGCCCCAGGCAGCGTGCTCCACACTGTCCACTCATGCACTATGCAGACCACCTCTATTGTATTAAGTCATCAAATATTGAGGGTCCATTCTATGGCAGGCAGTATTAACCTCTGGAACCCAAAACCCTATAGTCGTAGTGATAGCTCATAATGATCTTTATTCTGGTAATAGAAGATGGGGGCAGGGAATCATATAATAAATGCTATGCAGATCATTAAAACAGGCCAAGTTGTGAAGATTGATGAAGTGATTTCTGTGGTATGTTCTGTCAGAAAGGTCTTTCTGGGGACTTTAGAACATCAGCCATGGCCCCCTTCTCCCTCCCAGGAGAAATCTGTATTATTACTTTTAAATAAAACCTGCTTAATATGCTTGCAAAAAAAAAAAAAAAAAAAAAAAAAAAAAAGAAAGGCCTTTCTGAGATGCCACTGAAGGAACTATCCAATGGCAGGAACCAGCTAAGCAGTAACTGGGGCATGTGGCTCCAGGCAGAAAAAACAGCTGCTGAGTCTCCTGTGGTTGGGCAATAGCCAGGAGGCAAGGCACACGAAGCTGAACCAGTCTGTGTGAAGGTCCTGAGAGAAGTTTGAATTTTATGCAGAGTGTTAGCATTTGGAAGAAAATAAATAGTGTGCAGCACTAGCAAGAAGAAGCCACTTAGGCTTTTACAATAGTCAGGAGAGATGATAGTGACTTGGGAAAGGGTGTAATTGTGGAGAGAGGTTTGGGTACAATTTAGAGATCAAACTAACAGATGATGCTGATGGATCAGATGTGGGAGGACTGAGGATAAGAGGAGTCAAGGGAGGAGAGATCAGGACTTCAATTGGAGCCCTGGTGGGTGTTATTTTTTAGACATCCAAGGGAAGGTACCATTTGCCAACTGGTTTGATGAACCTAGTGTTCTGTGAGGGACTGAGGGCTAGAAACTCTGGTTATATGTGGATAACTGCATCTCCCACTTGCTTACAAGGCAAAAAAATTAATAAGGAATGCAAGTAAATACTACTAGGATTATGGTTAAATTTGAGTTTTCTTTGACTTCAGTAAAAATGAGTTACTTTAAAAATCAAACAAAACTAATGATTCTTTTCCTCTAGTTTGATAATAACTGAAGTTACAAGGTCATAATATTTATAAAATCAAAATTGGTGTGTAGTAGAGATGTCAAAGTGAGTGTTTTAGTTTAATACTTTGTACCAAGGTTATATTTCAACTAAAGAGATAAGAATATTAGAGTCTGGTCTTGTTTTGCCACTAAAATAATTCTCTTATAAATTCACTTATTCTTTCAACAGATACTTATTGAAAGCTTACTGTGTACCTGGTATTGTTCTGGGTGCTGTGGATATAACAATAATCATAACTGCGAAAGTTCTGCCCTCAGGGAACTTTACATTCTAGAAGGGGAAGAAGTGCCCCCATGGGTGAAAAAATGGAAAAGGAGCAGTTGTATTTCATCTGTCAGCTCCAACTTGAGCCAAGCCCTTGGGGTTGCCTGGTTCATTCTGTTCTCCAGTTGGTTCTTCCAGCACAGCACTATTTCAGACTGTCCCACTCTTATCAAAATTAGTCTCCTGTATAGAACTTGATGTTCCTTTCTCCAGAAATGTCCCTGTGGCTACCGTACAGATTCCTCAGATTCATTATGACCAGAACACAACTCTGCATTGTTCCTTTCTGGCCTGACCCTTCTGACCCTTTCCCTGGGCTCCATCTCCAAGAAAAACACCTTCACAGATCCTAAAGTCTTTCATATCAATACTTCTCTTTCTCTGTCTCTGTCTCTCTCTCTGTCTCTCTCTCTCTCTCTCTCTCTCTCTCTCTCTCTTCTCTGTCTCTCTCTCTCTCTCTCTCTCTCTCTCTCTCTCTTTCTCTCTCTCTTTCCCCGTACATACCTAAATAATATATACCACCTGTTTCCTATTCCTGGTTATATTTCTTGGCCTCTTAATTGGCCTCCCTTCTTACCTCTTCTAATCTATTCTCTGTTATCTGTATTCCAGCCAAAGCGATCTTCCAAAAACATCACATTACTTCTTCTCCAGCTCTTCAAAGAAGACCCATTGCCATTAGGATAAACCCAAAGCACATGACCAGGTACACAAGGATGTACCATGTATATCCTTGCACATTCTTCTAGGCCAGGGGTCAGCACGTATTGCTTGTGGTCCAAGTCTGCCCTTCTACCTTGTTTTATATTGCCTACAAGTTACAAGTTATGTTTACAATGTTAATGAAAAAAAAATTAAATAATATTTCATGACATGAAAATTATATGAAATTCAAATTCCAGTGTCTATAATAAAGTTTACTGGAACACAGCAAACTCATTTGATTATTTATGATGTGTGACTGCTTTCATAGTATAGGCACAGTACAAAAATTGTGACAGATTATATGTTCCTTGAACCTGAAATATGTACTCCATGGCCTTCTACAGGACAAGTTTGCTGAACCTTCTCTGCACTATAGTCACCTCTTCTACTGACTCTAGCATTTAGTCTCCACCATCCTTAACCTACCATGCTCTCCCATTTGCTGACCTTTGTACAAACTGTTCTTTTGCCTGAACTCTCCCCTAGCCCATCATCTTTCACTTGTTCATTTGTCTATCATATCCCAGCTCCAGCTTCATTCCTGGAGGAAACTATCTTAGTATGTTACAGTTTGTGTGAGGCACCTCTCTTTTCTCTTGTTCTCATATCCAGATTCTTGCTTCTTACCCAAGTCAAACACAATGGCCAGTCATATCCACAGCCTCTTTGCTGTGCACTCTTCTCCTTTTTTCCTTGCTCCTTCCAGTGTTCCCACAGAACTCCATCTCTGTCACCCAGACCACAATGCAGTGGATGTATAGCCCTAATCCATACACATGTGGCTTTAGAGTTTCAGGCTCCTGGACTGCTCTGTAGTCCTGTGCTTTACACTCTCTGTCCTTGAGGCCGCACTGGACTCTCCTACCATCCCAGCACCCTTCACCCTCCAGTTATCTTGCTTCCTACTTCACTTGGAAAAGAAAAGCAGCCAGTTCTCTTCCTTGTTATCATCTCAAGAGTTCTGTCACCCTTATTGTCTCAACTTAGCACATTCTCAATGAAATAACTGTTTGTATCCTTTCTTAAGGCCAGCCCATCCTTTTGTGATGATCTAGACTTCATCTCTCCTGTCTTAACAAGGACGTCCTCTAGCCAGTCTTCCCCTCTCCTGTCTTAACATTTTGCCTCTTCTAAATCATTCCCATAACCATACAAAAATAGTGTATACCACTTATCTTTAAGAAATATTAAAAGCCCCCTCTTGACTCAAGAGCCTTACTTCCTGCTCTTGCTGCAGTCCTTCCTTTGTTATTTGTTAAATGCTACAAGCATGTTTCTGCCAGAGTCATCTTGTGCGCTGCCCTCCCTGTCTGCAGTGATCTCTTCCAGGTAATTTGCATAGCCCCTCCTCCATTTCATTCAGGTTCCTGCTCAAAGTTTACCTCCTCAGAGAAGCCTTTTATGGCAATTATGTAAGAAAGACTTTTCTTTTGCCATGCTTACTTCTTGTCCTGGAAAGTATTGTCACCTGAAATGTATATGTATTTATTTGCTCATTTTCCACAAAGCCCTCATTTTATATTTCTTTCTCTACTTGGACTTCAGCAGTGACAACTTCATTTTTAATTTGACTTCCCTCTTGGTGGAAAAGAACTCAGCAGTTCCAAGCTTTGTATGCGAATCCTATACCAGGGGTTGGCAAACTTTTCTGTAAAGAACCAGATAGGGAATATTTCTATTCAGCTGCACCACTGTAAATAAAATAGCTTACAAAAGTAGACAGTGGGTCAGAGTTAGCCCAAGGCTGTAGTTTGCTGACCCCTGTCTTATACTATACAAAAAGAGCAAGTAAATTCTCTAGTAGTTCTCTAGGAAGAATAAGAGGGCTTTGTTTTCCAGTCCCCAACAACCCTCCCTTTTTAGCTTGTTTGCCTGAATTTTGTCTAATGCCTGTTGCAAACTGCTCCCTAAAGTAAATTGAATGAGACCATTTCACTGGTACAGAGTATTCATGCCTTGCTCAGAATCTACCAGGTGACAGGAGCTTCCCAAAGCATGAACTGCATGGGGCCAGGTAATTACCAGAACAAAACTGTACATCAGGAAGGGGCCTGGAAAATAGTGTTGGGTAGGCACCCAAATCAGGTCTTTGTATAGTTAATTATGGTGCATTGTAGTATATGTTTGTGTAACTCTTGTCCTCCTAGAATGTATACCTCTTGAGGTCAGGACCACACTATTTGATTATTAGTCACCAGCTTGCATCTTTTTTTTTTTTTTAAGTTTTTTATTTTTACAGACTGCATTTTGATTCATTGTACATAAATAGGGTACGACTTTTCATTTCTATGGTTGTACACCATGTAGATTCACACCATTCATGTAATCATACATATACATAGGGTAATACTGTCTGTTTCATTCTACTCTTTCTGAGCCTCACCCTCTCCCGCCCCATTTTCCTCTACATCATCCAAAGTTCCTTCATTCTTCTCTTCTTCCCTCGATATATATTGTCATGCACTTATCAGAGAGAACATTTGGCCTTTGGTTTTTTGGACTTGGCCTATTTCACTTAGCATGATATTTTCCAACTTCACCCATTTACCAGCAAATGCCATAATTTTATTCTTCTTTATGGCTGAGTAATATTCTATTGTGTATATATACCACAGTTTCTTTATCCATTCATCAATTGAAGGGCATCTAGGTTGGTTCCACCATCTAGCTATTGTGAATTGAGCTGCTATGAACATTGATGTGGCTGCATCACTGTAGTATGCTGATTTTAAGTCCTTTGGGTATAAACTGAGGAGTGGGACAGCTGGGTCAAATGGTGGGTCCATTCCAAGTTTTCTGAGGAATCTCAGTACTGTTTTCCAGAGTGGCTGCACCAATTTGCAACTCCACCAACAGTGTATAGAGTACATGGCACTGACACTTGAGAAAATCTTTCAAGTTGCACTTGAATGTACTGTTACCAGATTATTTTTGCAGTATTATTTTTAGGAAGGAAAAATGGAATCTACCTGCTATTTCAGTATGTTAGCACTAAATGAATCATGGTATATCCATAAAATGGGCTTTTTGTCCAGCTTGCATCTTGTAATGAGCTCAAGCACTTTTACCACTTGAAAGTGGTAAAAATCCTTGGCTCATACAGATTACTATATTTTTGTTTTTTGTAAGAAGTTAGTAACAAAAATCCTTTATCAGTAATATAAATAATAGGAGAAGAGTATCCTGTGGAAAAGAACTTGTTTCATTGTTGATTAAAACTTCTAGTTCTTGAGGAATTAAATTATTTTTTATTTTTTTAACTTGAGGTTCACAAAAAGGATTCTGGTTTTTGGCGAGATTTTGGCTTTGGAATGACTTGTCAATATCGATCAGATTTTCTAACCATTGGTAAGTATACCTTACATTTAAGGATGGGACTTTACATATTTATTATAGACTTTATGGCATTTTTCAAAAATATATCATATTTGGGTGTTTTTCTTTTAAATCATGAGTATCTGGGGTTATACTAAGAAATGTAAAAGGTAAAGTGAGTTTATAATTAATGTCTTTGATGAACAAAGATAAAGATAAAAGTTTAATATTTGCTAGTTCCTTTGAAATCAAAACACCAGTAGTTTTTTTAAAAACACCTGTTTAATATGTTGCCAAAATTGTAGTTGATTAGAATACTCTTTAAAAAGGACTCTCTATAACCTACTGTTGTATTCCTGGGTTGTTACAGCTGCAAGTCGTCTTACGTTATCTAGTTTAAGGATTTTCATATTTTCTTTAGAGATGAAGTTCATTTTAATTGTCTATTAACTGTTATGTAAAATCCCAGTGTTTAGGAAAAAATGAGATTTTCTATATAGCTCTGATTGAAGTGGGAGTCAGTGGCTAAGATGTCCATCCCGTAAGCTCAAAGTTATGGTGAAAACTATGATCTAATCTCCACACCCCTCCTCCAGCTTCAGTCTTACCCACCAAAAAAGTGTCAGAGAGCCAGGCTTAGTGGCACATGCCTATAATCCCAGCCACTTGGGAGGCTTAAGGCAGGAGGATGGAGAGTTCAAATCCAGCCTCAGAAACTTAGTGAGGCCTAAGCAACTCAGCAAAACCCTGACTCTAATAAAATATGAAGGGCTAGGGATGTGGCTTAGTGGTTAAGCACCCCTGGATCAGTCCCTGGTATCAAAAAAAAAAAAAAAAAGTGTCAGAGAATAGTTTAGGAAAGCATGCTGACCTGAACTGCATATCTCCTAATTCATTTAGTGATTCTCTTACCACATCATTGTGGAATTCATATGCCTTATGTACATTTTAGTTTCATATGATATTCATTTTTAAATTGGCCATTTGTTTTGAAAGTCCCTCCAGCTATCTCTTTATAGGAAGTAATGATAAAAAAGACTATTAAATGAAACTAATGCCCTTTTCCCTGATTTCTTATTTAATAAAACTGTAAACATTCACTATCTTTCAAAAACAGAAATACTAATCTAAAAGTTCTCTGATTCTATTTTTAGTTCACATATACTGTTGAGTTGTTCTAATGATTTTCTCATTTCATTATTTTAACTCCAGAATTTCCATTTTGTTTCTTGTTCTATATTTGTAATTTCTCTTTAATACTATTCTGTATTTGATGAGATTGTTATCTTACATTCTGATACGTCTTTCAGCATAAATTCTTTTAATAATTTGGATATATTTATAATGGCTGCTTTGGAATTTTGTCTGTGAAAGCCATATCTGGGCCCTGTCATAGGACCCTACTTTTTTTTTTTTTTTCATACTTTGTAATTTTTTTCTTGAAAACTGGACATTTTGGCAATATTTTATGGCAACTCTGGATACTGATTCCCCCTGCTTCCACAGCTTGTTTTTCCTTTTCCATATTTATTTATTTATTGACTTGGTAGGACTATTTAGTGAATTTTCCCATCCGCACCCTAACTCCCCCCCAATACGAAACCTCTGATGTCCCTCCTCAGGACATGTGCACAGTTTCTCCAGTGGCACTGGATTTAGCATGGCTCTTTTTGACTCTTACCATGCCCTTGTTGGTATTACTCTCAATGGTTAGGAATCATTGATTGCTCACTAATTGCTGTCTTGTTTTTGTCAATGTTTTTTTAGGGGTAATTTTTGAGGCAAGTACTTGGACCCCAGAAGGGATCTTCTTCCTGTTTCTGCTCTGGTTCTCTCTGGTAAACTCACTAGCCTACAGTTCATCTTTTTGCCCTCATGGAGTTACCAGCCTCTTAAGTGCTTAAAACCAAAATCTCCATTATTTTCAAAATCCCCCTTACAACTTGAACTTCTTTCTCTATACCATGTTTCAAATTAAGTCAGATTCTTTGGAGCAGTTTATTCTTGTAGACTGTCTCTTTCCTTAGAAAGAGACATTCCCACTACTCTGGAGCTGAGAATGGGGACAGTAGCACACTTCTCATAAAGCAAAATGAACACCCCTGCTTTATGAGTAGGATGCTGGGTAGGGGCAGTAAAGCCCCCAATATTTTCTACCTACCTTGTCCAGAGTAGAGCCCCTATGCTAATGGTGTGGACTGGTGAAAAAGAGAGTTTCCCATTTGGAATTTCACCTCTTTCATTTGGAGCTTCTATCTCTTTTCTTCATTTCATCTATTATTTATTAGTATTCCCATTATGTATATGTTACACCTTTTGTACTTGTCCCACATATCCCTTCTGTATCTGAATCTGGGTCTAATGATTACTTTCTCTTCAAACTATTTTTTTCCTTTTATGATGCTTGTATCTTGTTGTTGTTGTTGTTGAAAGCTGGGCTTTATGTACTGAGTAAGAACAACTGCACTGAGAACCTTAGTGATGTGGTGATGAGGTATGGAGGGAGGAGTGGTAAACTATAGCACTATGATTAGGTCTCAGTGTTTTAGTGAGCTTGTGCCTCTGGACTGTGAACTTCACACATCCTTTTCAGTTCCTCTTCTCCTCGAGGACCAGATGGCTAGAGGAACTAAAATTGATTATTTCCCTTCCCCCAGGTCATTTAGGCTAGGTTGTTTCTCCTGAGGTCATGCCTTATTAATAAGAACAGAATGCTCTGACATATTTCAAAATGGTTACCTTTGCCTCCTTCCCCTTGCCAGAAACATAAGAGGATCTTTATCTTTCTCTGATCTTCACTATGAGATCTTGGTAGAGCTTCTAAAGGTAAAACTCTCAAGTGTGGGGATTCCAATATGACTGGGGCCTCCTGAGTTTTTAACTCTCAGATTTGTCTACACTGAGCATCTAGCAGTTTGGCAATTACAGGTTTTCCTACCTCTGTACTGTCTCCTGCAGAGACTTCTTCTCTAGTAATCTATGATTCTTTTTATCTACCTACTAGTCTCTCCAAAAACTGTAGGGGGCAGAGTTTTATCCTATGACCTCTTTTCTCTGAGAGATCTAAAAGGAATTGTTGATTTTTCAGTTTGTTCAGCTCTTTATTTATTAGGACCAAGTGATAATTTCTAGGCTCCCAAAATGCCAAACCCAAAACCAGGAGTTCCCCATTTATTTTTAAATATCCTGCATTATTGTATTTGAAGAGCTTATTCATATCTATAAGGAAGAAAAGCTGAGATGTGATCAGACATAGCATTTTGTAAAGCTATAACAATTTAAAGCAATGGTTTATAGAGTTCTCAGGACTATTGTCTATCCTGCAAATGTGAAATTAAGTAGGATAGTTATTTGGAAGGAGATGCAATTTAGAAACTTAGCTCTTAAAGAATTTTTCTCAGCTTTTAAAATACTGTTTTCTAACTCTTCAAAAACTCCATGTGTTTTACATCCTTCTTTTAAAAGTCGTTCAGCTTGAAACCAGTTTAAAAATAATCTGAACTCTATTTCCCACATCATTGTCAGCCCACTGTTGTTAGCCTCTGCTCCATAGCTCTGTCAGAATTGTTCTAGGCAGGGTTATAAATAGCATTTATGCTGCCAGTATATTGATTCTTTTTCAGTTCTTAAGTAGCACACCTGACAGCTTCTTCCTTGAAGCACTTACTTTTTATTTTTTTCTATTTACTACAAGGTGTGTTTTTTTATTTGTTCTTCTTAGTAATACATGACAGTAGGATGTATTTTGATATATAATACATACATGGAGTGTAACTTCCCATTCTGGTGGTTGTACATGGTGTTGTACATGATGTGATTCACGTACATTGGTCGTATATTCATATATAAACGTAGGAAAGTTATGTCCAATTCATTCTACTTTTTCCCATTCCCATCTCCTTTCCCTTCCCCCCATTCCCCCCTGTCCAATCTAGTGAACCTCCACTCCTTCCCCCTACCTTGCCTATTTTGTGAGTCAGCATCCACATGGCAGAGAGAATATTTGGCCTTTGATTTTTGGGGATTGCTTATTTGACTTAGCATGGTAGTCTCCAGTTTCATCCATTTACCGGCAAATGCCATAATTTCGTTTCTCTTTATGGTGAGTAGTATTCCATTGTATATATATACCACAATTTCTTTATCCATTCATCTGTTGAAGGACACCTAGGCTGGTTCCATAGTTTGGCTACTGTGAATTGAGCTGCTATAAACATTGATGTGCCAGCATCACTATAGTATGCTGATTTTAAGTCCTTTGGGTATATGCTGAGGAGTGGGATAACTGGGTCAAATGGTGGTTCCATTCCAAGTTTTCTGAGGAATCTCCATAGTGCTTTCCGGAGTCGTTGCACCAATTTGCAGTCCCATCAGCAATGTATGAGTGTTCCTTTTCCCCCATAACCCTTGAGGCATTTTCTTCAGTTGACTACTGAGATGACATCTTCTCCAGAGATTTCCACTGATTTGGATTCATTTCTCAATCTCTTTTGCTGACTTACCTTTCTTTGCAAGAAATTGGCATTCTTTTTTTTTTCTTTTCTTTTCTTTTTGCTACCAGGGATTGAACCCAGAGATGCTTAACCACTAAGCCACATCTCCAGATATTTTTTATTTTTGAGACAGGGGTCTCACTAAGTTGCTTAGGGCCTCACTAAGTTGCTGAAGCTGGCTTTGAACTTACAATCCTCCTTCCTTGTCCTAACGAGCCTCTGGGATTATAGGTGTGTACCATGGTTCCTGGCTTAGAAATTGTCATTTTTTAGTGTTTAGACCTCAGCCCTATTTTTCTTATGAATTTCTTCAATAGTTTCATTCATTCCTGTGACTGTAAATCATCTGCGTATCTATTCTAGATTTATATCTCCATTTTGACCTTTTCTTCTGTTCTCCCCTCAGGAAAGTTTTCTGTAACCCAGAGAATAGTATAGGTGATTTGTATTTCCTTCTCCTTTATTGATAGTGTAAAACGTTAAAGTTTACGAAGTGTTCTCAAATATCTAATCTCATTCTGATAGTCTCGGCAACTGAACTTGAACTCTAGAGTTTAACTAAATTATCAACATGTAACTGAACTTCCAAAGTAATAGTTCAGGTCTCTGCATCAGTGCTTTTGTGCTGTATCATGCCATCTCACTTGAAGCCAGAACTTTTAAAATCTTTTTGGTGTCTGCTTGTCCTCTGGCTGTCAATTACTTACGGTGTCAATTTTGATCCTACCAGGTGGATTTGACATGGAAGTAAAAGGTTGGGGTGGAGAAGATGTTCATCTTTATCGAAAATACTTACATGGTGACCTTATTGTGATTCGAACTCCAGTTCCTGGTCTTTTCCACCTCTGGCATGAAAAACACTGTGCAGATGAGCTAACCCCTGAGCAGTACCGCATGTGTATCCAGTCCAAAGCCATGAACGAGGCTTCTCACTCCCACCTGGGAATGATGGTCTTCAGGGAAGAAATAGAGATGCATCTTCATAAACAGGCATACAGGACAAACAGCGAGGCTGTTGGTTAACAAAATCATTAATGCATAACAGTCTGAACCACAAACCAGCACTATTTATTTAGCCTTAATTCCAGTTCCAGATGCTGTGCCTCTTCCAGAAAAGACTTGTTTATTTTTCATGTTCTTTCTGACATTACTTTAGCAGTTCAACTTGATAGAAGAAAAAAACAAGTGTTTCATCACAAAACCTATTTTGCGACAATACTGCACTATGGAATAGTAGACAAAATGAAATCTGCTTGTCCCAAAAGTAGATTTGAATCAGTTTTCTACCTGATGCCTGTGTTCTGACTGTATGTGGGATTGCATGCTTTGATGGCATCTGGTGGAAGGATGGAAAATGCTGGGCTGATGGTGGGTCAATCAGCACATTGCTTGCAGATGGGACCGAGTGATACAGATGAGGTGCAGGAACAGATATTATATCTTCATTTCACCTGCTGACCACTACGTCAGTCAATATGATTTTTGGTTTGTTTTGTTTTTCTTTGTTTTTTCATGGTACTGGGGATTGAACCCAGGGACCTCTACCACTGAGCTCTATACCCAGACCTTTTTATTCTTTGAGACAGGGTCTTGCTAAGTTGCCAAGGCTGGCCTCCAACTTGCAGTCCTCCTGCCTCAGCTTCCTGAGTAGCTGGGGGCATGCACCACCATGCCCAGCAACTGCTTCATTTTGAAAGGAAGAACTTTCATTGATAGCTTAAATAATCCTTTTTTACTGAAGCAGATAATAATTAAATGACACATCTGAAATTCCCAACCCATCAAGAGAAGGCAGAAACCAAAACTCCTTAACTTAATGTTGCTTAACCCTCAAATGTCTGTTTTTAAATAAGTGGATAATAGTAGAAAATAGTTTAGAATCTATGACTTGATTAAAAATGTTATTACACTATCAATATGTTGGGGATTAGTAGTCAAAGTTGCTATTGACTGTTTTGAACAAACAAATGTGGAAGCATTTTATCAGAGCATTTAATTATATTGGAATGCAAGATACTAGCTATGTTTGAACATCAAGTTTATGTAAGTAAGATACATCAGGGCCTTCCTAAGGAGGCTCAGAATAAATGAGCATAGTATGTATTTTTGCTTTATATTATCTCATTTAGCATGGATCCATATGTATTTATTATCCTTTACTTTCTAATGTATTATATTTGCTGTATCTGTATTTGCATTATTATAATACTTTGAATTGAAAGAGAATTTTGGGGGAAGAAAAAAGCAATTTGATAAGGTATATACCATAAGACCACTTTGATTTGAGAAAAGGGAAGGAGGGGAAGGTAGTCTGAATGAAAATCTGAATTACAGATTGTTTTAGAGAAATATATACTTACAGATAGAATGTTTTAATTGACATATAAATTATATTCATGAGACAAGATGAATAAGAAATTATATTCAGATAGGACTATACTACATTATTTATCACACATGATCTTTTGCCATTAGGTTAATTGCTAGGTTCAGAAATTAGAAGGTGAAAGGCATGCATAAATTTTTTATCCTTTGATTTTTAAAAGGGACATACTATTTGTATAAAAACCCCTGAAAATTCACAGGAAAAAAATTAATATTCATTTTGCTCTGTAAATCATATTATGAAATGTTGGCAAATTCCAAATTTCTAGGTGCTACATGAATTAAATTTTACAATAACTTAACTAATTATTCTTACAAGTTTTAAGTTGGGATAGTTAGCTGTTTTTAAAGATCTGTAAAATGTTCTCTGCAAAAATAATTCAGGCCATTGTCTCCTTTTTGTACACAGTTATTTATTATTAAGACCAGTGAATTATGGTATTTAAAATAAGAGAGGGGCTGGGGATATGGCTCAGTTGGTAGAGTGTTTGCCTTGCAAGCACAAGGCCCTGGGTTCAATCCCCAGCACCACAAAAAGAAAAAAGAGAGAGAGAGAACTTATTTGTAATGGTAAGTTGCAGCTTGTTTTTTGAGAAAATCAAATTATTTTACTTTTACTCCTATTTTTTAAAACTATCTTTTAATTTAAAGATAGAAAAGATAGAAAGTAAGCAGTGGAAACGTAACTGTTTTGACCTTAAATGATACCAATAAAGTATTTTATTACCAAAAGTTAAATGAAAATTTATTTCTATCATAAAATGTCATAAATACAGGAAAGTACATAATCAATTGTGTATAAAGAATAATGAAGCAAACACCAGTATACTGCCACCTGGTTGAAGATACAAGATATCACCAATGACCTAGAGTTACCCTCCATAATAGTCACCATCTGATTTTTGTGATAATTTTCCACTTGGTTTTTTTTGTCATAGGTCTCCCAGCAGTGTATGTATCTCTATCCAGAATTCTGTTTAATTTATCTATTTTTAACTTTTTATATATTATTTCATAGTATGTTCTTTTCGCATAATATTTTTGAGGGTCACCCATATTAACCTCAAAACTGGTTCATTTTTAGTACTGAATAATATTTCATTATGTCAATACACTACAGTATTAATTTTATTGATAAATATCTGAGTTTTTTGCAACTTTTTGTTGTTATTCTATTGTTGGTAGTTATTTGGGTTGTATATATATTTTTTGTGGCTTGTTTAACTTACTTTCCAATGTGGACCACCTCTGGCACTGGGTAAATTTACTGCACATCCTTGGCAATTCTTGCCAATCTAGTGAGCTTTAGGCATGAATTGTAGTTATAATTTGCATTTCCAGTGTTTTTGCCCATTTTTACCAGTTCATAGAAATTCTTCACATATTCTAGATACCAGTTTTTCTTGGTTAAATATTTGCAGATCTCTTCTCCCAGGATATGGTTTGTCTTTTCCCATTCTTGATCATACTCTTTGATGAGTAAAAATTAACTTCAATGCAACTAATCTTTTTCCTTTATAATTTCTTTTTTAACAAACTTTATTTTTTATAGCAGTTTTAAGTTCACAGCAAAATTAAACAAAGTACAGAATTCTTCCATATTTAATAGTCCCACTTTATCTACAGTTTTACTCTGTAGTTTGAATTACCTGTGGTCAGATGATCCAAAAATATTAAATCAGAAATTTCAGAAATAAGCAATTCAGAAGTTTTAAATTATACCTTATTCTGAGTAGCGTGATTAAATCTCATGCCATCCTCTTCCATCCTGCCTGGGACATGAATCATCCCTTTGTCCAGCATATCCACACTATATAGTAGCTCTCCCAGTTATCAGATCCACTGTCTGGTACCCCAGTGCTTATGTTGAACTTAGAAGGTCGGTAGTAGCCTAACACTGTGTCACAGCACCTATGTCATTCACCTCATTTTATCTCATCACATAGCATTGTATCATTTCACATCTTAAGAAAGATGAATATAGTACAAAAAGATATTCTGAGACAGGGACTGGTGTGGTTTGGATATGAGTTGTACCTGAAAAGTTTCTATGTTAATGCAGGAATATTTAGAGGTAAAATTATTAGATCATGAGAGCTGTAAATAATCAGGCCATCCTAGTTTGAATGGACTTGATAGTAACTATACACAGGTAGGGCATGCCTGGAGGGGTGGGTCACTGGGGAAGGGCCTTAAGAAGGATT